>NC_134353.1:315464032-316084032 GCF_048569485.1 Anomaloglossus baeobatrachus
GAAAAAATAAAAAATGTTGAAAAGTTTGCAATTTTTAAACATTAAATTTTGATTCCCTTAAACCAAAGAGTTATGTCACACAAAATAATTAATAAATTACATTTCCCACTTCTCTACTTTACATCATTGACATTTTTTAAATACATTTTTTTTGTTAGGAAGTTAGAAGGGTTCAAAGTTTACGAGCAATTACTAATTTTTTCAACAAAATTTACAAAACCATTTTTTTAGGGACCACATCACATTTCAAGTGACTTTGAGAGGCCTAGGTGACAGAAAATACCCAAAAGTGACCCGATTCTAAAAACGGCACCCTTCAAAGTACTCAAAACCACATTCAAGAAGTTTATTAACCCTTCAGATGCTTCACAGGAACCAAACCAATGTGGAATGAGAAAAGAAAAAATAATTTTACCTAAAAATGTTGCTCTTGTCCCAATGTATTCACTTTTAGAAGAAATAACAGAACAAAATGGACCCTAAAATGTGTTACTGAGTTTCTTCTGAGCGTGCTGATACACCACTTGTTGTCAGAAACCTCTGTTTGCACAAATGGGGGGGCTTGGCGCAGAACGAGCAATATTTGAATTTTGGAACAGAAATTTGGCTGAAATGAATTGCGCGCACCATGTTGCATTTGCCGGGCCCCTAGGGTACCTAAACATCAGAAACCTCCCACCAGTTACCACATTTTGAAAACTATAAATTTATTTTATCTAGGGGTATAGTGAGCATTTTGAACCCACAGGTACTTCACAGAATTTGATAACATTAGGCCATCATATTGAAAATTTTCATTTTTTTCACAAAAATGTTGCTCTAGCATCAAATTTCTCACTTTTGCAAGAGGTAACACCAGAAAGGGGACCCCACTGTTTGTTACCCACTTTCTTATAAGCACGATGATACCCCACATGTGGTCATAAAGTTCTGTTTGGACAAATGGGAGGGCTCAGAACGGAAGGTACAATATTTGACATTTGGAAAGCAAAATTGGCTGAAAAAGATTAAAAAAATGTATATTTGCCATAAAATTAGAAAAAAAAATCTCAGAGGAGATCTCATTTACATTTATAAATACATGTGTGGTCAATAAAGGCCTGGCGCATGACTTATTCCTTCCAAAGACAATACTAAGGACCATGGGGCACTCACTGCGAGTGGAAGAAAAGCGATTCCAGCTGCTAAATAGGAAAGGGTTCTCTACAGTTAGAGCAGCCAGACTGTGGAATGCCGACCACAAGAGGTACTAATGGCAGACACTATAACAGCTTTTAAAAAAGGGCTGGATTGTTTCCTCAGTACAAAAAACATTGTTGTTATAAATGATTTAGTGACAAAAATGTATAATTGGTGGAGGAAGGTTGAACTAGATGAACCTAGGTCATTTTTCAACCTATGTTGTCGTTCTTTCTGAATAGTCTTTTTTCAACCTATGTAACTATGTAACAATGTTACTTAAACCAGATAACTTTTTCTAACAAGGGTAACAAGAGAAAATGCACCATATAATTTATTGTGCAATTTCTCCTGAGTATGCCAATAGGGAAGGAGCACCATGTGAATTTTGGAAAAGTTTAAATAAATTGCGGGCACCATGCCGCATTTACAGGGCCCCTAAGGTACCCCCTGCATATATTTAGAGCAAAAACGCCCCACAAGTGACCCCCATTTTGAAAACTAGATTGCTCAAGGATTTTATTCAGGGTATAGTGAGAATTTTGAACCAACAGGTACTTCACAAAAATATTGCAGTAGTGCCAAATGTCTCCCTTTTAGGATATGTGCCCACGACCCGGCAACACTGCATCTAGGACGCAGAGTCAGGCCTCCCACAGAGATACAAGTGTTGTCCATGGCAGAATGAAGCAGCCTGTGCCCATGATCTGGGTTTGGGCTGCTGCGGACTTTAGCTCTACTCGCCCTGCGGAGAACACTCTCGTCTTCACAGCCTAAATTAACATGCTGTGGCTCAGGAAGCCACACCGCAGGTCAGTTTATGCTACGTAGAGAACAAGTACAGTGGGCATGATATTTCTAAAAATCCCTCCACTGTGCTTTTACTGTACAATGCAGCAATTTGGGCGCAGTGAAAACACTCTGCGTCCAAAACGCTGCAAACCTTTATCATGTGCAGGCAGCCTAAAAAGCTAGAAAGGATGGGTGGATGGATTAAGAGGTAAAACACAAATATAATGTCCCACTCCCTACATATTCTAAGCTGGCACTCTTTAATGTCTTTCATGTGGTACTAAAGGGTTTTTAGCCTTACTGTATAATTAGCCAAAAAATAAATAAATATCTAAAAAAACTACATGGGGTCCCCTCATTTTTGATAGCCAGCTAGCGTAAAACAGACAGCTGCAGCCTACAGATTGCAGCTGTCAGCTTCACCTTTACTGTTAATCCATATCAGTGGGCACCCCACGCTATTTTTTTAAAATTATTTACAAATAAATAATTAAAAAAAAAATGTGGGGTCACCCCAAATTGGATTACCAGCCAAGGTGAACCTGACAGATGTGGTCGGGTATTCTCAGGGTGGGAAGGGCCATAGTTATTTTGCTCTTCCCAGCCTAAAAGTAGTAGGCCACAGCCTCATCAGAGGTGGCGCAACCATTAGATATACCAATCCTGCAACTTGCCCAGGCTCATCCTGTTGCCCTGGTATAGTGGCAAACAAGGTAATATATGGAGTTGATACCAGCTGTAATGTCAGCTGCAGCTGGCATCAAGTAATGTTGCAGCGTCTATCAGATACCTGCCTGCTATGATCCGGTAAGCGTGGAAGATTACAAAAAACTCCCATTGGTGAAAAAACACCAAGAAAACAGGAGTAGTTGGAACCTGGGCTGACCGCAATCCCCTATCAGACCACACTAGAAGTAGCCATGGAGCGTTCCTAAAAATCTAGACGCCTCGTCACAGCCTGAGAAACTAGCTATGCTTCACAGAAAGAAATGAGGAAATCTACCTTGCCTCAGAGTAGTCCCCAAAGGAGTAGATAGCCACCCACATACAAAGATTATGGTGGTGTAGGAAAACACAATACACAGATAGGAAAAATAGATTTAGCAAAGGTGAGGCCCAACTAACTTGATACAAAGAAAGGGAAAGGAAACTGATTGTGGTCAGTACAAAATCCTTCTAGAAAAATACCAAACTTCTGATAGTAAAAATGGCCTTGGAGGTTGAATAACCTCACCCCCACTATATCAGGTAATCCTGTAAATAATGGTAAAGCAAAATAACAAAAAGAACACAAAATACAGAAGAGCGAATAATCAAATTAGACAGGGAGAAAATCCCTTTACCTGTAGGAGAGCTAGCAATGGAGGAACCCCCATGTGTTGTGAATGTTAGTTATGTTTTGGCTGCTGGGAGGCTCCCTCTGGTGGCCAGGAATGGTTTGGACTTGGACCAGGTGTGTTGTGCAGTGGGTGTTTCCTTTGCTAACTCTCTGCTTATTTAAATCCTGGTCTGATTGCAGGCTGTTGCCGGATGTCAGTTGTTCTTTGTATCTCCAGCCTGCTTAATCCTGCTCTACACCACATCTTCCCCAGATAAGTGCTTGCTCTTTATTTATTGTCTGGTTCTTTTGTTTATCTGGGTTGACATTTGCTGTGGTTGGTTTAAGTTTATTCCCTTGCAGGGATTTTCCCCCTCAGTGGATTGTTGGGGAACTCCCTGTAGTTCTGTGTGGAGTATAGCTCCTTTGGGTCCATGTGTTTGTGGCTTGTTGACTTTGTTATGATTCTTGTTTTCTGTTCATTGGTATGACAAGGGCACCTGGTATAGGACAGATCGTGCGATCTGAGGGCCTTTTTGTACTATCAGGAAGTTGGTATTTTGCAGGGTTTTTCTCTGGCCACCGTCAGTCCCTTTCCTGTCCTTTCCTATTTTAGTCAGCGGGGCCTCACCTTTTGCTAATCCTGTCACCTACCTGTGTATTGTGTTTTTCCTATATCATCACAGTCTTTGAATGTGGGGGGGCTAGCTATTCTTGTCTATTTTCTGAGGCAGAGAGTTATTCATCTTTCTTACCTTTAGGATAGTTAGTTCTCCGGCTGGGTTCGCGGTGAACAGGATGTTAGTTCACCCCTCGGCTACTTTTAGTTGTGATGGTTAGAAAGGGGATGGCGGCCAGATTAGTTGCCAATGCTCTTGTCACCTTTTGCCAATGATTTGTGGTGGTCTTCCATGGTTCCGGATCATAACACCCATGCTCACAACACAAGAGAAACCAAACTTCACCTGCAAGAAAACAGTAACAAAGCAAAACAAGGAAAAATAGCCACCCTAACGTATAAACGAGGATGCAAGGAAAAAAACTGAGAACTGTTATCTGCAGAAGTCTTCCTCGGGGAAACAGGGAAGGACAAAACTCCAAGCCAGGAACAGAGACTGAGAAATATACAATTATAACCGATGCCAGCAATGCAAAAAGTGCTCTCCTATATAGACCAGTCTTGTCTGCAATAGGACTTCCCTAATTCACAATTAACGCCGACACCTGTCTGAGTCACAGGCTCAGATTCAGCTCCACTACCATTCCTGGCCACCAGAGGGAGCTTCAAAATAGCACCCACACAGACAACATTCACAACACCTGCCATCACTAATCCAATCAGTAATAAAAAAAGATAACAAAAAATGTTTTATTTGAAATAAACACTCCCCAACATATTCCTTCTTTCACCATCTTATTGAAAAGAAAAAAAAATCCAGTACACCATAATCCATTTTGGAGGTCCCACGATGACTCTGTGTTCCAGAATAAGGTAGCATGCTCAACAAACATATCCACCATTTTGTGGAAGTGCAAGGTGTGGGTGCAGTGACCCCACTGAGAATACTGCAGCCACACTCTCCAACCGACGGCAGTGTGAACTGCACTAACCTCAATCTCTCCAATCTCACTGCACGTCGGTAGCCAGCTGAGAGACGCTCTCTGTGCATGCGGCAACCATTTTTCAGAGGAGGAGGGGTAGCAGGGCACTGGTGCTGCAGGAGTTACCGGGGAGGACCGGGGAGTGACAGGGGGCGACCTGTGAGGGCTGGGGAGGACTTTTCTGTCTCATTTGACATTTATCTCCTATCTGACATGTTTGATCATGTCAGTTGGAGATAATTTGTTACCGGTGCTGCCATTTACTGTAATGTGACTACCTTTATACGGTGTATAACGGTGATCACGTGACCGTGGACCAGAAAATATGGCCGGAATCTTGATCTCCAGCTATCCCCAGTAGCTGAAACCTTGGAGATTTTCCGACGCTGGCTGGTGCTATACACTTTTTTCTTACCGCCGTTTTAAAACTGCGATGTGGAAGAAGTACCCTTTACTGCCACCATTTTTATCAGTTTGGGAGTTGTAAATGAGTTAAAATCACATACTATTGACAAGCAAATCATAACAAAGAAGCAAAGTTCAGCTGTTTATTAAGATCAGAAGGTGTTAAGGTACGCAATACAGTAATCCATCGGCACTCTAATTGTGCCAGTCTGTGATTAATGTCTCCACCATCTCAAGCCACAATGCAGCCAGTTTATATCACAAACACTGAACTCATTGGGATTGCAGTTATGATAAATCTTGAAGTGTCTCAGGATAGTTTTGATGGAATTAATGTAATCAACTGAGCATGCTGGTTAAATATCCCTGACATGTTCGTTAGTATGTATACAATTTGCGGGATGTCAAACCTATATCAATCAGATTACACGTGCAGGTCGCATAATAAACAACATAGGTACTACTATATGAAATATAATCTATAGTAGTGAATTCTCTTAACCATCAGCCGATGTAAACCTTGTAAGACGTACCATGTTTTTACAGGTGAGGCAATTACCAGAAGGATAACATCCCCATTTTTTTATTTGCCATGATTGAATAGATTAGGGACTTTAGCCACATAGTGGCCCGTAACTAGATGATCTTTGAGGTTCTTGCCTCTCCTTGCAGTCATAAATGGGAAATCTGGGAGTAAATTCACTAAGATCAGTTCAGTTTGCAATACAGACCAATCACTTTTTTAAGAACATTCCACATTGTTTCACATTGATGATTGTAAATATATTGAAATATATTTATTTTTCAGGATGTTAGTAGATTGCATCTAGTTGCTTTTTTAGCACGATGGTATCCATTTTTCATATTTCTCTTGCTTTAACCTCTCATTAGAAACCATTTCTTCAGGTCTGTTTTCTGCATTTCAAATAATTCCTTGGAGGAGCAAATTCACCTAAGGCCGGTGTCACACTTGCGAGTGCCTCGCGTGTATCTCTCGTGAGTCTCAGGTTGCATCACCCGGCACGGACTCATATTCTCCTCACAGGAGTGGGTCAGTTGCATGCATCTCTATGCAGCTGAGATGCTCCTGTGAGGAGAGTGTGAGTCCATGCCGGCTGATGCAACGCGAGACTCGCGCAAGATACACGTGAAGCACTTACAAGTGTGACTCCAGCCTAACTCTGAGAAATTAACCCCTGGGCAAGACTCTAATTGTAAAGTCCATTTGTGCTAATATGCGTGTAATAGTGCATTTACGGAAGTCTCGTTCCTAAATACATTGGTATGAATGGAACCATCGTCTTAGACTAAAGCGGGCTTTACACGCTACGATATTTTTAGCAATTGCTAGCGATATCGTACGCAAAAGCACCCGCCCCCGTCGTGCATGCGATATCGTGTGATCGCTGCCGCAGCGAACATAATCTCTACGGCAGCGTCACACGCACTTACCTGGTCAGCGGCGTCGCTGTGACTGCTGAACAATCCCTCCCTCAATGGGGAGGTGCGTTCGGCGTCATGGCGACGTCACCGCGACGTCACTAAGCGGCCGGCCAATCAAGCGGAGGGGCGGAGATGAGCGGGACAAACATCCCGCCCACCTCCTTCCTCATTGCGGGCGGGACGCAGGTAAGGTGAGCTTCCTTGCTCCTGCGGTGTCACACACTGCGATGTGTACTGCCGCAGGAACAACGAACAACATCTATAAACAACCATTAACAATTTTTGGTTTTAAGACGACCTCTCCATGGTGAACGATTTTCACCACTTTGGAGGACGTTTAAGGTCACTGGTAAGTGTTACACGCTGCAATACCGTTAATGACGTCGGATGTGCGTCACTAACGATGTGACCCCGACGATAAAACATTAACGATATCGTAGTGTGTAAAGCCCCCTTAACACTTGGAAAATACAGTATTTAAAAAAAAAAAACTGAAATGTTTTTTTCAGCACTTAAATAAACAACAAAACTATATAATTTTGGTATATGTACTTATGTATAAAGTCATAATGTCACGTCATTTTTACAGCATACTGCCAAAAATTCATAACACAAGAAATAATTGTGAAGTTGCTTTCATTTCCTATTTTTTAACCGCACTTGGAAGTTTTCTTACATATCTTCTAGAAGGAGTTGCCTACTATTGGAAAACCCCTTTTAGCACCGTTGTGATGCATAACTTATAAAATATATACATACCTCCGAGACTAGTGCAGCACCGCTCATATGCAAATCTGAAGGCTGCAACCCATAAGCAGCCGCTGATTGGTTTCTGAGGTCATGTGAAATACATCATCTGAACATTGGGAGACAGAGGATTGAGAGAAGAGTAGCGCACGTTCAGGAAGGAAGTATATAAATATATATTTGTATTTTTATTCATTTATGCAGCACCCTGGGCGATTATTATGCATAACAAAACATTGTATGCAAAAATATTTTCCATTCCCCAGAAGATTTCATAATTATACAGTAATTCTGCAAACTGTTCAATTACGGTACATAAAAATAGAGACCCCTACGAACAAAAATATGCACTTGTCATAGGAAGAAGAAACATCTTTTTTCTTTTTTTACTTTTTATTGTTAGTAGGAAAATAAATATTTTCTCTAGGGAAATCAACTGTATGACTGGAAACTGCAACGAGATTCACAAATAAATATTTACCGTTCCATGAGTGCTCAGAGTTCCAAAGTCTAATTTCAGCACAGCGAAATAAAAATGAACATTGCCCTCTAGCAGATTTTTAACATGACTTGCTTGTACTGACATTGGATTGTGTTGATCTGTATTATTTGCGATTGAGATCTAGAACAAAGCTTCAGTCAATGAATAAGGAAATGTAATTGAAAAACAAATGTTTGTCTATATAAAAATGAATATATGTATGTTGTCTCTGCCAAACCTTTCGTGAGTGACACAATTTTTGGTTTTCATTGTTTTTAGATCAGTCAGATATTTTTAAAGTTACTGCAGGACAATTATAAGCATTTCATAAAGTTTAAAACTTTTATTCCTAAATACGTCAAACTTATGTCAACTCAATTTTTACAGTGTTGACATTTATATCTTAAGGTTTCTTCTGGATATCAGCTTCTGGGCAAAATCCTGACTGATGACAATCCATTCTTACATAATCAGCTTGGAGCTTATCACAATTTCTGAGCTTTTGTCTGTTCAGTCACTTTTTGAGGATTGACCACAGGTTGCCAGTAGGAATGAGATCTGGGACGTTTCTTGGCCATGTACCCGAAATTTCAATATATTGTTCACAAAGCCACTTAGCTATAATTTTTGACTTGTGATATGGCCTTCATCATGTTGTAAAAAGTATTGTTCATCACCAATTTGCTCTTCGATGGTTAGGAGAATTTGTTCTTTATGTACTTTTAGATACCAATCTTTAGGCCAGCGTCACACTGACGTATGACTCGCATGAGTACAATGCGAGAAAATCTCGCATTGCACTTGGCCTAATGTTTATCAATCAGGCAGCCGATATCTGCAAGTTTTTCCTCAGCCGTGAAGTTAACTAAAAACAATAAAACTCCTAACATTTCCATGTTTAATAGATATGTCCACAGCTAGCAGCTTTACCTTGGCTGGTAATCCAAAACAGCAGTCACCCCATGCTCTTTTAAAATTATTTATTTTAAATTAAATAAATAATTAAAAAAAACAAACAAACATGGGGTCACCCCTAATTGGATCACCAGTCAAGGTGAAGCTGATAGCTGGGGCCTGTTATTCTCAGGGTGGCAAGGCCATGGCTATTGGTTCTTTCCCAGACTAAAAATATCAGACTGCAACCACCTCAGAAGTGGCGCATCCATTAGATGCTTTAATCCTGTTTTTCCTCTACTCTTTCCATTGCCCTGTAGTGGTATTTATATTTTTAAAGTATTTAGAAAACCTTGTAGCATTTCCTATACATTTCACAAATAATTTCTATCCTGTGTTGGTATATCACAGTAAACTCCTCCAATAATATATATATATATATATATATATATATATATATATATATATATACATATACAGTGGAACCTCGCTTAACGAGTAAACCACTTAACGAGAATTTCGCTTAACAAGCAAAGCTTTCTGTAAATTTGTAACCCGGTTTACGAGAAAGCTTTGCTGGACAAGCAAAATCGTCACCGCACAAACTTCCGATTCCGTACATCCACCGCGCTCTAACCCGCTCTTGCAGTCCACACAAACACACACATGTACGCACAAAACACATACAAACACACACGCACACACACACGCATACAGTATTATGCTCACCTTACCTTCCATTCCACCGCCGGCCTCATGGTTCTTGTATTTCCCGGGTACATCGCGACGTCCTCGTGGCGAACTACAAGTACCATGAGGCCGGCGGTGGAACGGAAGGTAAGGTGAGCATATAATATGTGTACCTTCCATTTCATCGCCGACCTCCTGGGTCCTGTAGTTTGCCGCTCCGCTCCACTGCAGGCTGTGCATCAGCATCCATAGCAATGAAGCAGGAACTTCCTGTCACCGCTACTCAAAGGCAGCGCGCTGGCCAATCAAAGGCAAGTGGCTCTGCCTTTGACATCAGCGCTTTGGTCGCGGAAGTTCCTCCCTCATCGTTATGGTAACCCAATACACAGCCCGGCCCCGTACCAGACAACAGCAAGTCCCAGGAGACTGGTGATGGAACAGAAGGTAAGGTGAGTCTAATATGTGCATGTGCATGCGTGCTTGTGTGTTTGTGTGTGTTTGTGTGAGTTTGTGTGTGTTTGTACATGTTTGTGTGCGTTTGTACATGTGTGAAATGATAGAATAGGGGACCAGGATGGGACTTTTAACAAGTTGTGGAATGAATCGTCTGCATTGCAATGATTTCCTATGGGAAATCTTGCTCTGCTGAACGAGTAACTTGGTTAACAAGCACACTCCCAGAACGGATTGTTCTCATTAAGCAAGGTTCCACTGTATATGTAATCAAAAGGGAAGCAATGCTTTCAACGTTTGACTTTCAGGCTGCATATCTCACCATCCACTTCAGCTTTCAGAGCGAAGCTACCTTCATTTTATACACAATCATCTTCACTTGCAACTATTTAAGATATGATTAATATGATTAGTTATGCAGATTCCTGTCATGTTACTCCATTGATACTGTTTTGCTTCTAAAAATCTAAATACATTTTTTTATTATTTTGTAAATCCACCTTTGGCAGTAAACACTGTGTGAATCCTTCTGGACATACTCTCGATCTGATTCAAGCATGTCTTCACTGAAATCTGATCCCAGATCTCTTGTGCACATTCTCAATGTTGGTGCATACTCGTCAACTGACCTGGGTGTGTATACAACTTTTTGACTATACCCACAAGTGTTAAAATTCATTGAGATCTGGGGACTGTCGGAGCTAAATCAACACCTCTGCTTTATTGTCATAGAACCATTTTTTCATCAATCTTAGTCTTCCTTAAGAAGTTTTCCTGCTGCAACACTATGTCTTCTTTTTCATACCCATAGTACTCAAGTATACAAAGTAACTCATCTTATAGGATACTCAAGTGTAGCTCAGCATTGAGACCACCATCAATCCTGGTCAAGGATCAAATGCTTTTTGCTGGGAAACAATCCTATATCATCAGGCTTCCTCCACCAAACTTGACAGTTCCTTCAATTTCTTGATCTGTTATCCCCCTTTTCCTTTTTTATTCCAGACGCATCTCCATCAATCATAGCCTAGTCTATTGATTTTCGTCTCATCTCTCCAAATCCCCCATTTCCAATCTTCTATTTTCCACTTTTCAAACTTTTTTTAAACTCAAGTCGATGCTTCTTATGACGATATGAAACACTGGACTTTTTCACGTTTTTTCAGGCCACCATTCGAAACTTGTGTAACGTGTGTTGCCTGTGGTTTGCATGTACATCTGGGATCTCACTATTCTGAAGCATACGAGCCACTTCCATTGCTGGATTTGTCACACCAGAACTGATAGACCTTGTGATGAGTCAACTTGCCTGGACAGCTACCTCTTGGATTTTGAATGGATGGACTTCATTTCTTATTCTTCCAACTGTCATGGCCTCATATCATGCAATTAGGCAATATTCTTGGCCAAGGAACCGCTATCGAGGAGCTGGATGATGCTGTTTTTCTTTCCTTGGGAAATCTTCTTCATGGCTGCTTCTTAATTCAAACCAGTGCTCTTTCGCTTGGGAATCAACTTGATAATATACTGAGATTTTAGTGAATGTGAGAACAGGTTGTAATTTGTAGTATACAAGAAAAAAAATATTTTTCAAACACCAGGAGAAAAACTATCAAATACAGTGACATGACAAGAATCTGCATAATTAATCATAGGCTAAATTGCTGAAAATCAAATACAGTCATATGAAAAAGTTTGGGCACCCCTGTTAATGTTAACCTTTTTTCTTTATAACAATTTGGGTTTTTGCAACAGCTATTTCAGTTTCATATATCTAATAACTGATGGACTGAGTAACATTTCTGGATTAAAAGGAGGTTTATTGTACTAACAGAAAATGTGCAATCCGCATTTAAACAAAATTTGATAGGTGCATAAGTGTGGGCACTCTTATCAATTTCTTGATTTGAACACTCCTAACTACTTTTTACTAACTTACTGAAGCACTAAATTGGTTTTGTAACCTCATTGAGCTTTGAACTTCATAGGTAGGTGTATCCAATCATGAGAAAAGGTATTTAAGGTGGCCACTTGCAAGTTGTTCTCCTATTTGAATCTCCAATGAAGAGTGGCATCATGGGCTCCTCAAAACAACTCTCAAATCATCTGAAAACGAAGATTATTCAACATAGTTGTTCAGGGGAAGGATACAAAAAGTTGTCTCAGAGATTTAAACTGTCAGTTTCCACTGTGAGGAACATAGTAAGGAAATGGAAGAACACAGGTACAGTTCTTGTTAAGCCCAGAAGTGGCAGGCCAAGAAAAATAATGGAATGGTGAGAACAGCCTATGAAGTTCAAAGCTCAATGAGGTTAGTAACTGTCTCTCTGTTTCTCTCCCATTCTCTGTCTGTCTCCCCCTTTGTATATATCTCTGTGTCTCTCTCTCTATCTCTTTGTCTGTCTGTCTCTTTCCCTGTCTGTCTCTGACTGTCTCTGTCTCTTTCTCAGTCTGTTTCAATCTCTTTCCCTGTCTGTCTATCTATCTCTTTCCCTGTCTGTCTATCTATTTCTGTCACTTTCCCTGTCTGTCTCTTTCCCTCTCTTTCTCTGTCTGTCTCTTTCCCTCTTTCCCTCTGTCTCTTTCCCTGTGTCTGTCTCTTTGTCTGTCTCTTACCCTGTTTGTCTCTTTCCCTTTCTTTCCCTGTCTGTCTGTTTCTCTGTGTCTGTCTCTGTCTCTTTGTCTGTGTCTGTCTCTTTCCCATTCAGTCTGTCTCTTTGTGTCTGTCTCTTTGTGTCTGTCTCTTACCCTGTCTATGTCTGTTTCTTACGCTGTCTCTGTCTGCCTCTTTCCCTGTCTGTGTCTGTCTCTTTCCCTGGCTGCATTGTGACACGCCAACATTCCATTTAAGGGCATGGCTGCGAATTCTTCTGAAGTTCTGGCTGCACTGTGGCTCCCAGCTCCATTTGCTTTAATGGAGGCAGGTTTTTTAGTGAATAACTAAAGCGCGTGGTTACAATTTCCCCTCAAAACATAGCCTAAGACGCTCTCGGGGTCCAGAAGTGTGAGTGTGCAAAATTTTGTGGCTGTAGCTGCGACAGTGCAGATGCCAATCCCAGACATACACAGACACACACATACATACACACACACACATACATACACACATTCAGCTTTATATGTTAGAATATATATATATATATACAGGTTAATAACTGCTGTTAACAAAATAGAATGTATTAACAAAAATGTATTCTGCACACAAAAAACACAAAACAAATAGATAGAAATGTAATTATTAAAAGACAAAAAATAAGCTAATAGAAGCATTTCACAACATATATTTGAACACCACATATATTCCACACAGATTTAACAAAATTGGCCAAGTAATGTACTCCGTCTGTCTCTTTTCCCGTCTGTCTCTTTCCTCATCTGTCTCTTTCCCCGTCTGTCTCTTTCCCCATCTGTCTCTTTCCCCATCTGTCTTTCTCTGTCTCTTTCTTTGTCTCTATCTCTCTTTTTATTCACCATCTGTCTCTTTCCAGGTCTGTCTCTTTCCCAGGTCTGTCTATTTCCCCGTCTGTCTCTTTCCCAGGTCTACACAAACTGATGACAAAGAGTGTTTCCACATATTAATCATCATTAATCAGTATCATAAATACGATGACTATCATATTAGTATTTTGTATGGAATATAGGGAATATATAATGGACAATCGTTATGTAGTGAACAAGGAGAAGAGGAAGAAATACGATCAAAAGGTCCACATAATATGCAAAAAGTTTATTGATCAAATATATAGGGGAACAACTCACAGTGAAAATAAAAACATATAAAGTACTCAGCTGATCATCAGACGTAAGTATTGAACAAAAATGTACTAGGTGCTAATCACTTGCTGCCTCTCCTGCCTTAGTATAACTCTTCTCGTGTATGAAGGCTCACTAACCATCATGAGTCTCAATATGAGGAGCTATCAATACAATAGTCTGTAGGACGCCCTACACGTGTTTCAGCACACGCCTTCGTCCAGGGGCCCCTAGAGGAGGTGTGACATTCCGCCCACCAGAGCCACTGGAACTGCCTTCTCCCCTATCACCAACACTACCTGTGTGAGCAAAGCAGCACCTGATGACCGGGGCAGACGTCACCGGATCAAGCCCTGGTGGAGATGTGACAAAAATATAGTGAAAGCCCATAGAGCAAACTGGCAAAGAGCCCAGTAAAGCAAAGCTGCAGCAAATAGTTATCAAGAGTACATAATGGATGTGACAATCCTGGGCAGCTGCAGGATGCTATTTTTAGGCTGGGGGCCCCATAAGCATGGGCTTCCCCAGCCTGAAGATACCAGCTGCCAGTTGTCAGCTTTTTTATGGCTGGCTATCAAAATTGGAAGGGGTGAACCGCATACCGTTTTTTTAATTATTGCTGGCTGCAACCAATCAAGGATGCTGGGACTGCCAGTGGGCTGGGGAAGCAGTGAATATGTATGAAGAAAAATGAGCGGCTCCAGAAGTAGTGTTAGAGCCATGTGGAGACGCGGTAAGTATAATACATCTGCTCCAATCCCCCTATCCTTTCTTCCACCATTTTAAACTACCAGATTCTGGTCCCCATTATATGGGGTCTGGCATCAGGAAGATGGGTGAGGCTTTTTTTCCAGAGGATCTCTTTTTTTAATGAACAAGAATCTACATTTATTCCTGAATAAAAATAAATCAACATTTATTCAAATATAATCATGTCATCACATTCTGTAACATCATGATAACTCTCCAAATTGTGAATGCCATCATGAATTTCTTGAGATTCTATTTCCATTTTCTATGTACAACAATCTACAATAACCCAGTATTCATGAATAAAAATCAAAATGTTTCCAGGCAGCCATCGATATATATGTAAAAAATGGTAATAAAGACTTATTCACAAATGATGTGCAACTATGAATAAATTATAAAAAAAATCTTTATTGCTTGTTCAAAATGTCACAAAAGGTTAAAAATAAGAGGAGTACTCCTCTAAATGGCCACATTTATAGTTACAGTATGTGAAAAGTGTCTAGGGTGCGATTATTGATACTAATTTATAAATTACATATACTATAATTATATGAAACATAAATATGAGTATACTGCAGAAGAATATATAAATATAAATATATATTTTTTTTTTTATTGCTCACAGCAGTGTACAGGTATTATCCCTATGCAATAAATCTTGTTCAATGGCTGCACTACAGCCCTTCCACACACTTTATTAGCATACGAACAGTACCAGAACTCCGAACTTGGCCTCAGACTTTAAAAGTCCGTATTCGAGTTCGAGTCCTGGATACCCGGTGTCCAATATGAACCCCTAACTTTACCTTTTGGGTTTGCTCATCCCTATTATTTAGCAAACAGTATATTTTAAAGCAAAACTCTAAAACATTTTCAGGACTCACATTTAATATATTGGAAATGCAAGATAATAACACAATTCATATTACAAGGCCAAATCAGACAAAAGCTGTGCTTCTAGGAGTGCAATTTGCTTATGTAGTAGTTCAATTTTGAGGGTTATTTAAGAGTGTAAAAAGGAAAGCTTTTATATGTAACCACAGCCTCTATGTAATTATACTTTTTAATACTAGGTATAGACTTTTACTGTCATGTGAAATGTATTATTATAATAACCTCAATCTCATCCTTACCTTAAAAAGATTAAATTATAGTTTAATTATTTTGAAGTTGCAAATTATCTTGTTTTGCTTTGTATCACTTCTGGTAATATATTTGTACATGGGTGGTTTTCTAAAATTTTGTTCTGTTGACCTGTTTTCAATGCAAATATGAAGTGTGAAACGTTGACACCTCATGTGCAGTAAAATGGATTGCCTAATTACTTGGTGCATATAGTCATTCTGGCACTTTATATACATTTCACTGCAATGTATTCTATACTGTATATGTTAAGTTGTAATGTTTTGTTTTGCTAAGTAAATTTGACTGCTGCAGCAAGAACAGCAGAAGATGATGTAAGAGGTGGTTGGACAGCAATTGGAGCAATATGCATGTTGGGATGCTCTGGCTGCAAGGACAGACAGTGTTCTAAGAGGCAGTCACAGTGACAGGAGGAGAACTGGTTGGGCCAAGATCAAGTCTGGTTCTAGAGGCAGTCACAGTGACAGGAGGAGAACTGGTTAGGCCAAGATCAAGTCTGGTTCTACCTGGAAAATAAAGTGTAATAAAATTGATTTGCTTTATCATGAGACTGCTAGGTGGCTTACAGAAGAGTTTAATGAGTAGTTTTGACATCCATGATGATGCCTGTCCCCTCTACTCCCCCTTTGTTTGTCAGGCTGATGCAGGGTTTGTTAAAGGGAACCTGTCTGGTCCAATATGCACCCAGAACCATGAGCAGGTCTGAGTGCATATTGCTAATCCCTGCCTAAAGGCCCCGTCACACGCAGCGACGTATCTAACGATATATAGCCGGGGTCACAGATTCCGTAAAGCACATCCAGCATCATTAGCGACGTCGTTGCATGTGATACCAACAAATGGCCGTTAATGATGGAATATACTCACCAAATCGTCCATCGTTGACACGTCGTTCGTTTTAAAAAAATCATTGATTGTTGAGGACGCAGTTTGTTCGTTGTTCCCAAGGCAGCACACATTTCTATGTGTGACACCTCGGGAACGACGAACTGCAGCTTACCTGCGGCCTCCGGCAAAGAGGAAGGAAGGAGGTGGGCGAGATGTTACGGCCGCTTATCTCTGCCCCTTCGCTTCTATTGGGTGGCTGCTTATTGACACCGCACGAGCCGCCCCCTTAGAAAGGAGGCGGTTTGCTGCCAACAGCGACGTCGCTAGGCAGGTAAGTCCATGTGACAGATCCTAACGATTTTGTGCACCACGGGCAGCGATTTGGGGGCGACTGGCCGGGGAATTTATACCCAGGGGCCTAGTGCCCTTGATCATTAGCATACTGTAAAAGATCTTTAGAAATACGTTTTCTAAAGATCTCTTTATCTATGCTACTAGATACAGGGACGATTAGCAATATGCACCCAGAGCTGCTCGTGGCTATGGGTGCATACTTCACCTGACAGGTTCCCTTTAAGTAGTCATCTTTTCCTCCTTGGACTCATATCTCTGCCTAGTCCAGATGCTTTGCAGTTTAATCCTATTTTACTTTTCTTCCTGCTGTCACCCTTGGGTTGGGCTAATCATTATTTAAACCCATGAAAATCACTTTTCCCTTCTAGTTATAGTCTACTTAGCTCTGATTTTGTATGTATCGCAGATCTAGTATCTTAATGGATATTTCTGACTTTGAACCTAGCTTATTAACTGACTTTTTCCTGCCTGACAATTTTGTACCTCCCCATATCTTCTGGTTTTGACTCGGCTACCAGTCAACTCCATGGCGCCAGCCCAGGGGCTCATGTGTAGGCCAAGATCTTTGTACAGGGGTTAAATTTGGTAGCTAGTGCTAAACCAGTTCATAGAAGCCATCTTTAGAGCTGCCAGGTGACCATAGTGTGCTGATTATCATGTGAAGAACCGCCCCCGTCATTTTTGCGTCATGGGCAAATCGCTGCACGTGGCGCACAATATCGCTAGGACCCGTCACACATACTTACCTTCCTAGCAATGTCGCCGTGGCCGGCGAACAGCCTCTTTTCTCAGGGGGCGGTTCTTGCGGCGTCACAGCGACGTCACACGGCAGGCATCCAATAGAAGCGGATAGGCAGAGAGCAGCTGCATGGAAGTCACGCCCACCTCGTTGCCGGAGGACGCAGGTATGGTGCTGTTCGTCATTCCAGGGGTGTCACACGTAGCGATGTGTGCTGCCTCAGGAACAACGAACAACTTGCGTCCAGAACAAGGAACGACATTTGGGAAATGGATGACGTGTCAACAATTAACAATTTGGTGAGTATTTTTCATCGTTAGCGGTCGCTCGTACGTGTCACATGCAACAACGTCACTAACGAGGCCGGATGTGCGTCACGAATTCCGTGACCCCAATGACATCTCGTTAGCGATGTCGTTGCTTGTAAAGCCCCCTTGAGACTTGGTTATGTCACGATTCATTCTCTTAGTGTGTATTGGACTGAAAGACTTATTGTTTGCTGTATTATGGAATCAGGGCATACTAAGCTGTCAGTTTGGTGAATGACAGCTGACTCATCCAATCCATTCCTTGGCCATGCTGAGCTTTTGGTGTGTTGAGTGACAGCTTAGTCATCCAATCTGATACTTGGAGGTGCTGGATTTCTTAAGGTGTTCCTTGATTTCTGTGATTTCCTAGCTACTTAGCTGAGCAGTTAATCCTAGAACACTGCCAGTTATTTCATTCTGCTCAGTATTACATGTTAGTCTAGTTATCTGTTTCTTGTATTCTGATCTCTTGCTGCAAGACCTTGTATTTCATTTCACTTTCTGTTTGCCTTGACCTTTGCTCTGACCCAGTATCCGCCAGGTATACTAACTTCGCCTCTGTATATCCCATTAATCCTTGATGTACCCTCCTGGTATCTGATCCCAGAACATTTGACTACGCTGCCTCACGACTTGTCCGTGTAGTGACTAGTGTGACGTCCTGGCCCGGCCAGGTAGTCAAAGATAGGGCCCCGCATTACACCAGTCCCCTAACAAGGTGACGGCAGCCAAACACTTTAAACCCTAGTCACCCCCCTCAGTGCTTAATGGACACACCAGTGGGCGGTGCCAGGCAGTTGGACATGCCCACTGAGGAGTTCAGAGGGCCTGAGCCGGGAAAAGTCCGAGTGGAGTCTGAGGAGTCTATTAGTGGAGGTGGAGTAAAGTGGAAGCAGGCCTGTTTGTCAGGGCTGCAACTAGCCGACAGGTGCCAGGGTAGGAGCCCGGGCACCTCTGGCTAGGAGGCAGATGGAGGCCTCTGTCTGCAGGAGCCGGGAAGACGGCTCGGTGGAACCGTGGTGGACCGGAATAGGGTAGTGGCCCGCCAGTACCGACCCGGGAAGCCGACTCGGAAACCAGAGCACAAAGGGGGTACTCAGACCCTGAAGCTAGGTCCAGAAGCTACTGGGGGCTAGCTAATTAACTGATTGCGGCCAGGACTATAGGTTCTGTCCCACCCAAAGTCCCGACTGAAGACAACAGCCCAACGAGGGGGATAGAAAGCCACCACCACGGTAGAGAGATCCCACGGGCCAGCGTCTGCGGGCAAAAGGCTCCTCCGGCAACCACAAGCCGGGGAGCTGACTCCTGACGCTGCAAGCGAAGGTAGTCCACCATCACACAAACTGTGAAGAAGAAAGGCAGAGACCACCAACCGGGTGGGGGACCAGACTGCGTCTGGCTGCGGGCACTGACCACCATCACCTTGGTTTACCAGAGACTTGTGTGTGTTACTAATCGTGAGTACATCAGTGCCCTCCAGCCGCCCATCTCCCTGCACCGCCCACCTCTCCCCAATGGGTCCCGGGGCCACCATCCCTACCCACGGAGGGGTTAACAACTTGCTGCGCAACATCTCCACTGGGTGCCCCGTAACCGCAGCGGTGGTGTCCACCTTCACCACATCCCATGAGTGGCGTCACAAACTTAAAAACGGCTCTGGTCGTACACCTACGTCCCCAAGCCATCAACTCCTTTTTGATAGGAGTGACCGCAGGACCCCCCCCCCCCGGGTCCGGAGACCCTCGAGCCACCCACTAAAGCTCCGGACCCGAGCAGCTTGGCTGCCGCCGAGCACGGGGCGGCACACCCCGATTTCCTGGCATCACGAACAGGATACTTACCCATTCATTTACCTAGTGAAGTACGCCTTGAACTGCAGTCAGCGGTGATCCGTTGTAAAATTTTCAAGATCCGCCATCTTGCCACCATATTTTGGCGTGAAGATTCCCACCAGAGTCTTCTTCCCCGCTAAAAGGGCGCGAAATCTGAAGCCCCACCCCCTGGGAACGCGGCCGTAAAGCAAAGCCGGAAGTCGAAAAACTAGACTTACCGGTCGGCAAAGGGAGTGCCGCGAAAAGACCAAGGGAGAGCAGATGGAAGATGTCTGCTTCTGAGCCCAATACCGGCCCCGCGCCGACCGCTGGAGTGGCGGCGCCCACGGGGGAAGTAGCCGGCGAGGAAGCTGCAGCTCCCGCTCCGTTCGCAGAAGTGGCGGACCCTGAGATTCCAGTGGAGACTCCCCGTGTGACAGCTGGCGGCGACCCGCCTGCCGCAGGAAGGATGTCGGCCCCAGCAGTCCACCCGGCCACGACGGGGACGGCGCCCGGCTTAGAAGACCCCCCGATAACCAGCTCGGAGCCAGAAGGGGCGACCGACGAGGAGGCTGCGGCTCCCGCTCTGGATGCTGGAGCTGAGGCGGCATGGGATCGGTTGCCGGCGGGAACTGCGACTTGATTAGAATGGAAGCTGGTGCAGTTCTGTATCCAGGTACGGGTCGAGTCGATGCAGCAAGGTTTTTGCTGGAAAAGGGAGATGCAAAAGATGGTGGCTGTGGTGTGGGCAAACGAGAGGCCCGCCTCATGGAAATCACTCCGGCAGGATAAGGCCGTGAAGACCCTTTCAGACCCACCGACCCGTCAGGAGACAGGGTCCGCTCATGTTGAAACCGGCGAACCCCGGATGTCCCAGCTCCCGGAAGAAGCGGCGCTGCCTGTGGAGCTGCCCCAGACCTCCATGCAAGCCCTGAACCCCGGAATGTACGGCACTTGGTTCTGACCGCCCGACTCCCGACAGCTGAGGGAGCGGCACAACCCCGTGCAGTAGTGCAGCCATTCTTTTATCTTTTCCCAGTTAAAGAAAATAAACGGTGGTGGTCGCAAGCCACCCACTGAAGGTCCGGACCCAAACGGCTTGGCTGCCGCCGAGCACGGGGCGGCACACTAGCACCACAGGTCATTTTATAATTAATATGTAAAAATAGAAAAATAAAACATTACAGCTGTTGTAACACAGTGAACAGAAAGATAAAATTCTCTGCCTCGTCAAGGTCTTAATTGGCAGTAGAATTTGGCACTAAATACTCCTTTACACATTAAAATCAGGGCAAAGTAGGCTTCTATTTTCAAGCATATAGATCTTAGTCCAATGATGTTCTTGATTAGCTTTTTCATATACAGCTCCATCTGATTGACAATTCTATCATATGAATGTACATAGGGAAAGACCATTCATCTAGAAATGAGGCAGGGAGATGTCAGGAAAAGTGTGCACAAGACTACTAAGGTGCCTAATAGTAATCTGCAAAGTTTCAAAACATGTTTTCTCTGGAATGCCACAGCGTAAAATATACTTACCTAGATACAATCAGACAGCCAGCATCTGATTCATGCTGCCCATTGTTCTGGCAGGATGAATCTAATGACAGGTTCCCTTTAACTAATTTCATTAAACTTATTTTAGCAAATGCTTTTTGATTACTGCTTCTTGATTCCAAGTGATTTGCTGAATAGTTTTCATTCTTAGTACATGAATCAAATATTGTGTTCTACATTAATAGCCCAGTAGAAATATCTTTGAATATATCAAAAATTCCTCGGCGTTCATTGTTAATGCATAGAACAGTAGGCGGAGAATACCACCCCCTCTTGAAGAGATTTTTGTTGTAACCAATGGAAAATAATAAAGGGTCTTTTCTCAGAACCCACAATGTTCATATAATACATCTTATATCTCACTATTATTTAGTAATAATTACTTATGTAGGTGTTAATAATAAATCAAGGACATTGTCCAAGAGTGTATTTGCTAGATAATCTATAGAACCCATAAAAAGAGAAAAGTACGCCGTCAACCCACAAGTCATCACAAACAATATACAGAAAAGGAAAAGCTATGTATTACACAACACTTTACAATTGAGATAATACATGAGCAAACATTACCAGACATTACAGAGTAACACGTAATCAACATTTCAAACAAGGCCCTGCTTCCAAGTTAACAATCTATAAAGTAAAGAGTGCTTGTAGTGAATGGTCACCTTTTATAATGAATATGGTTAAATACAAAGAGCGCTGAATGATCAAGTATCTGACTATGCACATATGAGGAAATGTAGCTGGAGAAAAGATAAGCGGAATAGGGTCTAATCTGGGTGGTAAACAATGTTATTATTTGAACAAAAAAAAATTTTGTCCTAAAAAAGTTTTTCAATACTTTGAAACGCGTTGACTAATTAACTACCTGGATTCTATTCATTGACTTCATCCTTTCAGGCTTTTGTGTTCAGCAGCGCGGATTTAAACGTTATCCTGTATGTACATATGAACAAAGGCACCGAATACTAATGAATAACTGTAGTAAAGAAAAAAACTGACTTGGGTATTTTGGGTTTGGCTTTTAAAGTATTAATAGTATGGGAAAAGCAACTATCGTAGTAAACATAATAATTCTCCAACTTAGTGGAATTACAGAGAAACCACATTTTCAACAAATTTTCTTTTTGGTTTGTGATGCTATTTTTCAGACTTGTTAAATTTTTTTTTTTCTGTCCATAGAGCTGTATGAGTGCTTGTTTTGCGAGGTGAGCTGATATTTTTATTTATATCAATTTTGGGTAGAAACAACATTATGATCACTTTTTACACCATTTTTCAGGGTCAAAAGCAAAGTATTTCTATTTTCTCTCTCCTTACCTTACTTTTTTTCTCCTTGACGTTTGCAGACATTGCATTGAGTTGCAGGTTGTTTTGCAGCTAAGCAAAAAGCAACTGTATTTAAAGCATCTGATATAGCGAGTGTGAAAGCGCTTGTGAGTGATTTGTTTTTAAGTGTGATTTGGCTTATGTGTAGTGATGGGTGGACCCGGACTGTAAAAGTCTGAATCCGCGTGGTTTGAAAAGTATCCAAGTGCTGGGCCCAGGCTCGGAGTTCTCAAGTTCTCAGTGAACTCCGGCCAATGATCCAAATCTAGGGAACTAGGTAACTAGGGAAATAAAAAACAAATAAAGGAAAAATGAAAATAAAGCAAGCTATACTTACCGAGTATCTGGCGTGGCTGTAACTTCTTCCGTGCCACTCACTCTTCTTCTGGGGGCACTTATTAGCCTCATACATATTGACTGCTTCCACCACCCACTGGCAGTCCTGGCGTCTGTGATTGGTTGCAGTCAGACAGCACACCCAGCCTGTCTGGTAGCTTGCGAACACAGACCCTTTCTATGGGTCACTGTAGATTGGAGTAAAAATAAATAAACAAATTTGGGGAGGGTCACCCCATATTATTATACCCAACACAGATAAAGCATACGGCTACAGGTTGCAGCCCCTAGCTGTGTGCTTATCTTGGCTGTGTATCAAAATAAGAGGAACCGCATGCAGATTCTTTTTTTCTTTTAATTATGTAAATAAATACTTTTAACAAACGGCTTGCGGGCCCCCCCAATTTCAATACTTGCCCATGCTAAAGTCGACAGTTGGAGGCTGGTATTCTCAGACTAGGAGGACCCATACTTATAGGATTTTGGATTCAGGGAGGTTAGAAAAGAGTAATTTGTACTGAATCGCTTATTGAATTTATCTGTTTATTTACTTATTATTATTTGTATTTTGTGTAATCCCCTTTAGGAAATTGTACTCCATTATTGATAATACCATCCAGTCTACATCTTGTCGCAATCCTTGAACAGCAGTTTCAGGGTGCATACTGCTGTGCAAGATGTGTGCCTGTTGGACATTTGGACACCCAGGCACTGGATGTAAATGAACAGCTGTCAGAACTCAGAACCATAGACAATATAGAAAGGAATTTGCTTCTTACTGAGTGTAAGGATAGTCCTGGGAGTGAGCCCACTGGACCATGCACCGGACTTCACTGTCACACGGCCTCGAGCGAACCCCTATAAAGAGACTGTCAGGCGTAATCGCAGAGGGCCTAGATGCACGGAAGCCGGGATCAGCAAGAGTCACTTGATAGAGTCTTATAGATACAGGATCCGATCTGAACCAGGTACAGGTTAACGGGATCAGGCAGAAGTCCAAAACCAAAGACTGATGCAAGTCACAGGGATTTGGCTGAGGTCCAGGAGAGGAGACTGGTGAAGGTTAATGGGATCAGGCTGAGGTCCAGGAGTCCAGGAGCAGAGACTGGTGCAGGTTAACAGGATCAGGCTGAAGTGTGTGCTTAGAACGGTACTCAGGATCTGCAAGCAGAGACAGAGTTATACAAAGCATAAGCATGGATGGACCTAAACAACTGGTACAAGAGACAAGCTACAGGGATGCGTTGAACAATCACTGGCCATGGGGAATAGGAAGTCTTAAATACCCAAGGTCAATTAGCAGTCAAATCCCGGACAGCTGTGCTGGCCCTTTAAGCCTATGTGAGTGCACGCGCACGCCTTCTAGTGTTCATGTGTGAGGACCGCAACCCGGAAGTCAGAGCTGAGACCACAGGACGAGAGGCAGGATGCTGGAGCACAGGTGGCTGCAGAGGGACCGACAGGGAAAAGCTTTGGACAGGGTAGCAGGAGAGCGGGCTCGGCGGGGAGCGGGGACCCCAGGAGTTGGAGCGACAGGTGGACCGGTAGCGTGACACTGAGCAGGTGCTCGCTGGGGCAGGTGTGGGGGAGAATTTATAATTTGGAGCTGCAGAACAGTGAGGCAGCTAGCTGGGTGATAGAAGATGAGGTAGAGGGAAGAGAAACCACCATAAATACATGAATACATCACAAGAACAATCATCAATTCATGAAAACGGTACTCCACTACTGTAGAAACATCATCTGTACATGACTACGTAACCAAAACCACTATTAGTACATAAATACTTCACCAGAACCACCATCAGTACATTAATAAATTATCAGAACATCAAATCGACATGATTACATCACTAGAAGCACCATCAGTACATGAATACATCAACTGAATTACCATCAATTCATGAATACACTACCAGAACCTCAATTAGTACATATGGAGAGCACTAGAATCATCATCAATACATGAATAATGCACCAACCTTAAAGAGGTTGTCCCTATTCAAAAAACTCCTGTACCTGATGGCAGTTTGTTTTTAAAAAAACAAATAAACCATGGTTTAATCATCATCTCCAGCTCCACTGATATGTTTGTTCATACTCCTGTGACTGGAATTGGCTGCAGTGCTGATATCACGTCAACAAAGCCTTAAGTAAGCTCTGTTAGTACAGATGGAACACCCCGCTTAAAGCCAGTGAACTCAGTGATTGGCTGATGAGCAGTTAATGTGACATCACTGTCCTCCTCACACTGCCCTTTCTCTAAAGTGTCCCCCACACTCTGCCCCCTCTCTGTACTACGCTTCACATGCTGCCTCCTCTCTATACTGTTCCCCACAAGCACCCCATTTCCATATTATCCTTATATGCTGCCCCTCTCCATACTGCCTTTCACATGCTGTCTCTCTCCATACTGTCACTTACAGCTGCTGCTGCTTGAGGAGTGTGAAGTGAACAGAATCAACAATATGGGGAAATAGCTGGACATAGAGGTCAGGTTGAGGAATGGCTTTTTGAGGATAGGTGTGATCATGGCATGTTTAAAAGCAGAACGGAAGGTACCCGAAGTTTACGATGGGATGAAAAGATGGGTTAAGCATGAGGGTGGGGTCGAGAAAGATGGGATTCAACAGTGAGGTTTGATTTGGAGAGGAGATAAGTAAGCCCTCCTTCAGTTTTTTTGGAAACGAAGATTATGGGAGAAAAACAATGGTCTGGTGTATACATTGACAGGTCACTGCATTATTATTGTTTTGCTCCTAAAAATGTAAGTTTAAATTGTTATTATTTTGTTAGTATTATGTAAATCCACCTTTGGCTTTCAATACTGCCTGAATTTTTATGGGCATGCTCTTGACCAGATTCAAGCATGTCTCAACTGAAATTTACTCCCAAGTCTCTGCTCAACTAACTTCGGTATGTATACTGCTCTTTCTTCATCTCTACCGACAAGTTTTCGATTGGGTTAGGGACTGTCGAGGATAATCCATCACCTCTCCTTTATTGCCATTCAACCATATGTTCGCCAAACTTGATGTATGATTCTAGTCATTCTCTTGCTGGAACACTGTCGTTCTTTTCACACCCATACTACCTGAGTGTAAGAAGTAACTCATCTTGTAGGATACTCACAAATAGCTCAGCATTCAGAACACCATTGATCTTAGTCAAGTAAGCAACATCTTTGTCTGTAAAAGAATACTTCAACAGGCTTCCTGCATCTAACTTGACTGTTTCTTCAATTTATCATTCTGTTAGCCCCTTTTACCCTTGATTCTTCCATACCCATTTGCATACATCAGAGTCTACCTATTGACTTTTGTCTCATCATTCCAAATCACCTGTTTCTAGTGATCAGCAAGCGTGCTCACCATTGCTCAAAACTCAATCAAGAATTGGCATCCTAGAGATGCTCATAACTCAACCGAGCATCGCGGGTGCTTGAGCGTCAAGCTCGATTCCCTCTTAAACATGTTTAACAGTGTTTAGACAGCCAATCAACATGCGAGACTACATGCTATAAACAGTAATGCCGTAGAAATGTTGGTTACTGGTATTAGTGTGACACTCTGGCCGCATCAAGTCATCGGGTCTTATATGAGACCTGGTGATGCTATGTTCTGCACATTGTCTTCCTAAATCAGTTCAGGTGAGTAGAGAGCTGTGGAGAAGAAGCGCAATAGGGTCTTACCCCAAAACCACACGGGGTAGGGACAGGGAGCAATAATACTCACCAGATGAAGTTGTGAAAGTCACAACTACTGTAAAGGCATGGAAAACTTAGATCAAGGCAGCAGCAACCCAAACAGCAGATAACAGAGAACAAAAGAAGAAAATAGGGTTTTCATAAGCCGCGCCAATGATCACTTCTCAGGTATTCAGATTAATGGATCTTTATTTTGCACAGGTCTACGCGTTTCTGGAGTCTCAGCTCCCTTCCTCAGGACCGTCAGGCACAATGAGGAAGGGAGCTGAGACTCCAGAAACGCGTAGACCTGTGCAAAATAAAGATCCATTAATCTGAATACCTGAGAAGTGATCATTGGCGCAGCTTATGAAAACCCTATTTTCTTCTTGTGTAAATCAGTTCAGGGAGACTTAAAATAGGAAAGGAGCTGACTTTAGAGCAGGTATAAAGGGAGTTGTTAATTGATTTTGCAGTAATTGTATAACGCTGCTGAACCATTAAAATAAAAGCCATTTTCAAATCTACATACTGTCCTTTCTCTAGTAAATCTTCTGTTACCTGCATTCAGTGAAGGGATAACTGGTAGAAGAGGGATAGGTTAGGATTAAAGACATGCAGGCAGAGTTTTTTGCCTTAGGCGGGCTTTGCACGTTGCGACATCGCAAGCCGATGCTGCGATGTCGCACGCGATAGTCTCCACCCCCGTCGCAGCAGCGATATCTTGTGATTCCTGGCGTAGCGAACATTATCGCTACGCCAGCTTCACATGCACTTACCTGTCCTGCGACGTCGCTCTGGCCGGCGTCCCGCCTCCTTCCTAAGGGGGCGGGTCGTACAATGTCAGAGCGACGTCACACAGCAGGCGGCCAATTAAAGCGGAGAGGCGGAGATGAGCAGGATGTAAACATCCCGCCCACCTTCTTCCTTCCGTATAGCCGCCGGCGGCAGGAAAGGTGATGTTCCTCGCTTCTGCGGCTTCATACACAGCGATGTGTGCTGCCGCAGGAACGAGGAACAACATCATACCTGTCGCGGCAGCGTAATTTTGAAAAAGTCGGAGCCTACACCGATGATACGATAACGACGCTTTTGCGCTCGTTAATCGTATCATCTAGGATTTACACACTACGATGTCGAAAGTGCCGCATGTGCGTCACTTTCGATTTGACCCCACCAACATCGCACGTGCGATGTTGCAACGTGCAAAGCCGCCCTTACAGTCCTTCATTACTTATACTGATGTTGCAAACTGAAAATAATAGTTCATTTCAGGGCTATATAATTTATTTTTCAAAATAATACTGGAAAGTTTGCAGGCATATATAGTATATACCTAATTTAAAATGCGCAAATTATACTGTAAGGAACGGGAAAATGGACGTGCTACTGATGATTCATGTTGAGGCCAAGGTCATGTGCCAGGTGACATTGTGCCTGCTGTGAGAGTATAACCAACATGCTCATCCACAAGACCTAGATTTCTGTCCCACTTTGCAAGGAGGCGCGCAACACCACTCTTAAAGCCAAAACAGAGCGAACAGGTGGACGGCAGATAATGCTCCCAGTATGTTTCCTAGCACCACTCTCTCTTCCACATGGTCAAGGCTCACTACTAGTCAAGAGTCTGAACCACATAATTCTTACACTTATTCACGTTCCTACCAAAATGGTGAGTCCCAGGAGACAAGTGATTCCACACTTGAACACGCCAAGGTGCTCTTTACATTTCTATTTATTGATTCTGCTGTTTTGTGCTGTATGTTTGAACATAAGGAAATTGTGCGTAGTAATGCCCAAATATTTCAGCAGCCATGAACAGCAGATGATAACAGGGGGGAACAGGAATTAGTAGTTGATGATGAGATACAGTTGCCAATAAATGATGTTGTTAAGTCAACAAGTCAGGAGGACCAGAATGCAGAAGTGGAAGACGAAGTGGTGGATGATGAAGTCCCTGACCCAACCTGGGAAGGTACCAAGCAACGACAGCAGCACAGAGAGGCGGAGGTTCAGCACCCCAACAGGCCAAGGGATAGGTATTTCCCAGTCTGATGCTTTATTCACAAAAGTGAGGATGATAAAAAAATAGTCATGCCTAACCACACCTGTATCATACCAAGATCAGTAGGGGCCTTACTATTACCAGCCTGACCACCACCAGCGTGCTCAGATACATGTCATAAAGTACCCTACTAGGTCTGCTGAACGCCTGGTACCCAATCAGTGTTTGCAGGTAACATGAATTTCTCTTTACCTGTGTGTGGTTGCCAATCCACTGTCCAGGACACAGGCATGGATGCTTCCCGCCCTGCACATATCATTGCACATTTGCAATCACCATCAGCAACCACGTCTGATTCTTTGTCCCAGCACACTATTCAGCAGTCATTACCCCAAACCTTGAAACTCAAATATAAATTTCCAGTTACCCACCCACAGACCCATACACTAAATAGGCACATTTTAAGCCTGCTTGCCCTGGAAATGTTGTCATTTAAGCTTGTGGACACCGAGGCTTTCCGTAACCTCATGGTGGTATGGCTGTCCCTCAGTACTCTTTCCCCAGCTGCCACTATTTTTCCCCAGTGTATTGTCCCCACCTTACACCAGCATATGTCCAACAACATCAACCACGGCCTCACCAACACAGTTACTGTGAAGATCCACTTAACAAATGACATGTTGACAAAAGCTTGTAGCCAGGGACGCTACATTTCTCTGCCAACACACTATGTGAAACTTATGTGAAAAGAGTAGGGACAATTAGACCTGTCATAGTTAGTGTCCGAAATCACTAGATTCCATAATGGAAATATAGAAAAACAGGAGGAAACAGGGGTTTCTACTAGTGAGGCCACCAATTGATCCAAAATAATACACAATAGAACAATCTCTTACAAATATTCCAATGAAATTTTATTAGTACAAAATTACAACCATAAGAGGGAAAAGTTCATTTCATAAAAATAGAAATATGAGTATAATAAACAATCAGGATAGAGTTGGAAAATTGCCAGGAACCAGAAATATCGGTTAGTACACATAGAGGATGAACAACTATGTGAAAGACTCAGCAAGGTACATGTATATAAAGAGATGTTATATTAGCCAGAGAAAAAAACAATGTCCGACAATGTCAAGCAATGAAGAGTTAAACCAGATCCACCTAAGGATAGATAATGATGTTGAGGATAGTGCCAGAACAAAGCCGTAAGCCAAAGGGGTGAATCTAGTTTAACTATGCAATGAAGATAAACAGTGAAAGCCAAACAGACCTGCTAATAGTGGGCATACATAAAGAGCAAAGTGCTCGGTTTCACATTCAACAGCTCATACATACAATACCACAGGGCAAGTTACCAACTGGGCTTAAATTTAAAGAGCTGTGATAAATGTGAAACACTTACCCATATGTGTTATCTGCCCGATGTGGAGTGCTCCGACGCGCACGTTTCGTGACCTTCCTCGGGGAGCTGCGCTATGTGAAACTTTTGAAGGCTGGGACTGAATTGGACCTTGGGATGGCACAGATGGTACTGACGCTGAGGATTGCTGTCCCTAGCTCCATCAAGGTTTCCTCCACTTCCTACATCAGTGTTACATCACCACCGGAGTCCGCTCCATCGACTTCTACTCCGATCACCAGGCGACGCCGTGTTCCTGCCGTGGATAGTGCTGGTGATGGGAGAGGAGTCGATGCCAGTGGTGGGCGCAGGCACCGCTCATCCACTGGTCTGGGTTTCCTGGGAATATGCAGTGCCACTGGCTGACTGTAGGTGGCGGGTGTCTCCCAGCTGAAGTACCATCATTCAGCTACAGCCTATGGGAAGACACCACACCCTTTCTAATGCCCCTCCTGTCTGCTGACCTCTGCCAGAGATAGTTCTGAAAATTTTGGCTCCTCTTTCGTCCTGTTCTGTGATTTCGTGTGCTGATTACCGCTTGTTTCCTGACTACCCTCCTGCCTGCTGTTTTTGTACCTCGCTGCCCGATTTGGTTTTGATCTCTGCTTGTTTCTGATTATGTCCTTGCCTGCCGATTCTGTCCCTGTTTCGCAATTCCTGGTTTGACCCTGCCTGACGACTACTCTCTCAGACTGCAGCCTTCCGCAGGTAGTGATCTCCAGGGCCCTGTGTAATTCCAAATCTCTGTATAGGGGTTAAAGGGTTTCAGGGTTCTGGGGGTCCTGCTTGGGGAGTGGCTTCCCTCTAGCCTGTCCATTACAGCCCGTCTGAGCCTGTGGATCCAGGCAGGCGTTACAATCAGTTCCCTTATCAGAGCACATTATCCATATCATTTGCAAGCTGGAAGCACTGCAGCATTGCCTCATTGAAGTGGCAACCTGCTCAGCTGAAACTAATTTGTTTAGGGGACAAACAGCACACTGCGGCAGAGTTATTGAATGCCATAACAGACAAGACAGATCTGTGGCTCTCGCAGCTGAACGTACAACATGGCATGGTCATGTGTGATAATGGTGGTTACTGGTGACAGCTCTGAAAGTTAGCAAACTAGCAAACATACCAAGCCTAGCCCATGTGCTCAAATTAGTGGTTCAACGGTTTTTGAAAACCAACCTAGATTTGCCTGAGCTACTTGTGAAGCTATGCAACATGTGCACCCATTTCCACAAGTAAGCAACAGCTGCTGTCAGTCTGGCAGTGCTTCAGCAGCACTTACAAGTGAAAGCTCACCGACTGGTGTATGACATGCCAACAAACTGGAACTTCACATTACAAATGTTAGCAAGGCTTTGTGAACAGCAGATGGATGTAGTTGATTACCAGCTACATGTTCATCGATATTTCAGTCAGCCTCCACACATAAGAACCAATGAGTGGCCATGAATATCTGACATCTGTGTGGTTCTCCAAAACTTTTAGTAATCAACCAGCATGGTGAGTGGTGATGATGCTATAACTAGCGTAACCAATTGTTGTCTTCTCAAATGCTCGCTGCTCACAATTAAAGAGGAAGCTTTGCATATGGACCAGTTGGAGATGGAGGAAAAAAGAACACAGGGTGATACTAACCATCCCAGTCTCATCGTCTCAGAGTGGATTGGGTGAAAATGATGAGGAGGAGGCTGAGGAGGAGAAGGTGGAAATGTTTTCTGGGGCCCTCCTCTGCATTTTTTCCAGGGTAAATTACAATCCTTCCTTTTGACCGGGAAATATAGTGAGAGATGACCTGCTTATTAAGGAGTGGAGGAGGAGTTTTTTTTCTCTCTTTTTAATTTTGACTTATAAACAAGTCATTATTCAGTAAAGAATGTTTCCTAACATTTTTTTCCTATAAAATCTCTTTTATCTTTGGTTTTGTATGCTTTATTGTGAGCTCATAAAAGTAGAGTAATACTCTGACAACATTGTTCCCAGCAGCGAACTGGGTATCAGAGATGCATCTATGCATCTTCCCCATGCTGTTTCCATTCCATTTGAGCAGTTTACATTCATTTCAGAGATTTTTCTATCCTCCTAGGGGGTTCTTACTGAAAAATGCTCGTGTCCTATTGATTTCTATTATACTTGTTACTAGAATCAAGCCTGTCCCAGCATCCAACCTGTTGGATTTGAGTATCGAGAATTCGAGTACTTTATGCTCGCTCATCACTACCCATTTCCAATATTCTACTGTCCAATTTTCATACTTTTTTGCAAACTTAAGTCCAAGCTTCTTATGACGACATTGAAGTTGATTTGTCTTCTTCTTGACCCTTTTTCTGGCCACCATCCCAGACTTGTTCAATATGCATTACATTTTGTGTGCCTGGATGTTTGTGATTTCCTTATTACGAAGCATACAAGCCACTTCCACTGCCATGTTTGGTGTGCCAGAACTTAAAGACCTTGTGATGAATGAACTTGTTGACTCTGATGTTTTGCCTGGATGTCCACCTCTTGGTTTTCGAATGGATGAACTGACTTTACTTCATATTTTTCCAACTTTAATGACATGCACATGATGCAAATGTTACAATCTAGCTGGAGTATATGACTAAAAATGAAAATGAAAGGGTGAGTAGATACAATGTTAATCAAAATATAGTGCACCCAGGCATGGAAGTAAAAAGCAAAGGTAGATTCACCTCAGGCTACATGTAATATAATCAATTGAAAGCACAAATGGGAAAACTAAACATATAGCCGAGAATAAAATATACATTTTTATTAAAATTAATTAAAATACAAGTGCAAACAGTGATTTGAAAAAGAAGCAGCACAGCAGGGAGAGATGGGTTAATGAAACATGCAGCCGAACAGAAGATTATAATAATGGATGAGTCTCATATACCACTGGGATACTAATCTAGTAAACCACATGTGAAAATTAATCCAAGAACCTGTGGAAATGAGACACAGTGTCCAATACAGATAAAGTGCGGCTAATGCAAGATATAACAGTACAGAAATGAGTATCAAAGGGAACAAAAAATGCATGTAATACCTAGTTGCATCTCCTCCTGCTGGTGCTGTGGCAGGTCCCGACGCACATTTCAGCATGTGGCCTTTGTCAGGGGACATGGCACCAGACCAGCAGGTGGCCACAATAAATATGCCAAACAGCCAATGAACTTGCACATGACAAATAAGCCGGAGTAGATGGATGGTGCATGCCGCCAATCAGAGTGGCTACACTCCCTCAGCGCTGTGTTAACAGGGAGGCATCATCCGGGAGGCTTGGAGCTCGCTTGCATCACGCGCTGCGCCTCTAGGATGAGGCGGTGCTGAGTGAGTGTACCCGCCCTCTGTCAGATAATTAAGAAAAATAGCACCAGGTGCCAGATAAACATCAATAATTTGCAGGCATCTGAAAGTGTTCTCTAATTTTGATCACTGATCTTTTTCATTTATCTCATTTACATTTTCATTATGTGCTTAAAATATGGCTAGTCTTATATATATATATATATATATATATATGTATATATATATATATATATATATATATATATATATATATATATATAAAAGATATATTGCAAATTTTCTTTTATTCACCTGTACTGCTATTTTATGCAAAGCCTGTAGAAAGTACAATTCTACAATTCTATTTTAAAATTTAAAAATAAAAATATAATAGTGTCATTTTTTATACTGCTCCTATATAACTATTACATAAAACTTATGTATAAATAAAAACTGATTAATTAAAACTGTAAAAAGTAAAGAGAAAAGAAAAAAAATTAGACCTTTGTTGTAACTAGAGACATATTGTTAAAAGAATAGAATTCTTCCTAAAGAACAAAGCTCCTGACAGTCTCTAAAAGATCTGTGCAACCAGGTCTTCCCAGAACTAAAAGGGCAGTGAAAGGCCAGGAGAAGAGAGACTATATAATTGTCAGAATCACCTCATTTTATCCCTCGGGGCACAAAAAACCTGTCAGACAGATGGTTTTATATCCAGGTTATGTCATTTATAAATAAAACCATTATACTTTCTATGTTAAATGTTACTTGCGCAGTTATATTACTTTTACTGCAGACTTGAGAATTAGGAGACAATTTGCTTAGTGCTTAACTGCTTATACAGCGACTTTCCAATTAGCTTAGTTTTCATAATGCTAATATACATTATATATATATATATATATATATATATATATATATATATATATATTATATATATATAATATTAAATATATATATATATATATATATATATTTATATATATATATATATAAAAATCTATATATATATTCAAATATATATATTATATTTTTATATATATATATATATATATATATAAATATACACACACAGCTCTTGCAAAAATTAAGAGACCACTGCAAAATTGTCAGTTTTTCTGATTTTTCTCTTTATAGGTATACTTTTGACTAAAATGTAAATTGTTCTTTTATTCTATAACCTACTGACATGTCTCCGAATTTCCAAGCAATACATTTTGTATTTGTTTTCTGAAAATGAGAAATGCTCAAAATAACAAAACAATGCATTGCTTTCAGACCTCAAATAATGTAAAGAAAATGAGTTCATAATCATTTAGAAACAACAAACTAATAATGTTTTAACTCAGGAAGAGTTCAGAGATCAATATTTTATGAAATAACCATGATTTTTAACCCCTTCAGCCCCCAGCCTGTTTTCACCTTAAAGACCTGGCCATTTTTTACATTTCTGACCAGTGTCACTTTGACAGGTTATAACTCTGGAACGCTTCAACGGATCCTGGCAATTCTGAGATTGTTTTTTCGTGACATATTGTACTTCATGTCAATGGTAAATTTAGGCCGATATTTTTTGCGTTTATTTGTGAAAATTTTGGAAATTTGGCGAAAATTTTGAAAATTTTGCAATTTTCAAAATTTGAAATTTTATGCCCATAAATCTGTGAGATATGTCACACAAAATAGTTACTATATAACATTTCCCACTTGTCTACTTTACACCAGCACAATTTTCGAAACAATTTTTTTTTCCGTTAGGAAGTTAGAAGGGGTCAAAGTTCATCAGCAATTTTTCATTTTTCCAACAAAATTTACAAAAAAAATTTTTTAGGTACCACATCACATTTGGAGTGACTTTGAGAGACCTAGGTGACAGAAAATACCCAAAAGTGACCCCATTCTAAAATCTGCACCCCTCACACTGCTCAAAACTACATCCAAAAAGTTTATTAACCCTTTAGGAGCTTTACAGCAACCAAAGCAATGTGGAAGGAAAAAAATGAAAATTTTACTTTTTTACACAAAAATGTTACATTAGCCATAAAATTTAGCATTTTCACAAGGGTATCAGGAAAAATGCACCATAAAATTAATTGTGCAATTTCTCCTGAGTACACCGATATCTCATATGTGGGGGAAATCAATTGTTTGGGCGCACGGCAAGGCTCGGAAGAGAAGGAGCATCATTTGAATTTTTGAAAGCAAAATTGTCTGGAATAATTAGCAGATGCGATGTTGCGTTTGGAGACCCCCTGAGGTGCCTAAACAGTGGAGCTCCCCCACAAGTGACCCCATTTTGGAAACTAGACCCCTCATGGAATTTATCTAGATGTTTATTGAGCACTTTGAACCTCTGGGGGCTTCACAAAAGTTAATAACTTTGAGCCGTGAAAATAAAAAAAAAAAAAATTACCACGAAATTGTTACTTCAACCAGGTAGCTTTTTTTTCCACAAGTGTATCAGGAAAAATTGCAACATAAAATGCATTGTGCATTTTCTCCTGAGTACACAGATACCTCATATGTGGTGGAAATCAAATGTTTGGGCGCACAGCAGGGCTCGGAAGGCAAGGAGCGACATTTGACTTTTCAAACGCAAAATTGTCTGGAATCGTTAGTGGATGCCATGTTGTGTTTGGAGACCCCCTGAGGTGCCTAAACATTAAAGCTCCCCCACAAGTGACCCCATTTTGGAAACTAGACCCCTCATTGAATTTATCTAGATGTTTACTGAACACTTTGAACCCCTGGAGGCTTCACAAAAGTTTAGAATGTTCAGCCGTGAAAATATATATATTTTTTTTACCATGAAATTGTTATTTCAACCAGGTAGCTTTTTTTTCCACAAGGGTATCAGAAAAAAATGCACCATAAAATGTATTGTGCAATTTCTCCTGAGTACACAGATACCTCATATGTGGTGGAAAGTAATTGTCTGGGCACACGGCGGGGCTCAGAAGAGAAGGAGCGCCATTTCACAGCAAAATTGGTTGGAATTATTAGCGTACGCCATGTTGCGTTTGGAGACCCCCTGAGGTGCCTAAACAATGGAGCTCCCCCACAAGTGACCTCATTTTGGAAACTAAACCCCCATGGCATAAATCTACATGGGTAATGAGCACTTTGAAGCCTCACGTGCTTCATACATTGAGGCATAAAAACAAAAAAGTACTTTTTTTTTCCACAAAATGTTATTTTAGGCTCCATTTTTTAATTTGTACAGGGGCAACAGGATAAAGTGGACTGCAAAATTTGTTGGGCAATTTGTTCTGAGTACGCCGATACCTCATATGTGGCAGAAAAACACTGTTTGGGCGCACGGCAGAGCTCCAGAGGAAAGGAGCGTCATTTGACTTTTTAAATGGAAAATTAGCTGGAATCGTTAGCCGCACCATGTCGTGTTTGGAGATCCCCCTGATATGCCCAAACAGTGGAGCTCCCCCACATGTGACCCCATGTTGGAAACTAGACCCCCCCCAATACAAAGAAATATTAGTTTGGCATAATAAAAAATACAGACGTCAGTAAAAAAAAAAAAATATATGCACCTGCAACTGACACTAAGGCAAGTGCCACACGTGAGAGCAATGCACAAATCTCGCATCGCATCACCCGACACAGCCGCACACTCTGTCTGGAAGAGAGCGACCGTGCCGGATGATGCGGTGTGAGACTCGAGCATCGCTCTCATGTGTGGCACTGGGCTGACCCTTACAATATTCAGTAAAAAATACTGTAGTTGATGATTACTACAGTATAATTTTACTGGCCCTAAACTAAGTTTATTTGTATTTCTTTCTTAGTTTACAGAAAAAAAAATTAGGACGAACGCACGGATGTGCTGCAAAAAGGGGGGAACTAGGTGGGATGGAAAAAAGATGGATGGAGGATAGAAGGGCGCAACGGATGCAGGAGCGGCGGAGGATGGGTGAGGGGGCACGGCGGAGGATGGGAGGGCGTGGCAGATGGAGGAGCGGTGGAGGATGGGTGAGGGCACAACGGATGCAGGAGCGGCGGAGGAAGGGGGGGCGAGGGGAAGGGTGGAAGGGGAGTGGGAGATGAGATTGGGGATAGCTACCTTACAGAATGGATCTAGGCAGCAGGATTGCAGCAGATCCGGAAGGGGGGAGAGGGGGCAGAGGATTAAGGGGATGGGAGAGAGCAGGCAGCAGATCAGGGAGGGGGCAGAGGCTGATGGGGGAGTGAGGTGGCAGATGCAAGGGCGCAGAGGCTGATTGGGGAGTGAGGTGGCAGATGCAGGGGCGCAGAGGCTGATTGGGGAGTGAGGTGGCAGATGCAGGGGTGCAGAGGCTGATGGGGGAGTGAGGTGGCAGATGCAGGGGTGCAGAGGCTGATGGGGGAGTGAGGTGGCTGATGCAGGGGTGCAGCGGCAGATGGGGAGAGAACTGTGGCTGATTGGGAGAGTGCGGCGGCAGATGGGGAGAGTGTGGTGGCAGATGGGGAGAGTGCGGCGGCAGATGCAGGGGCGGTGGAGCAGCTGATGGGGAGAGTGCGGCGGCTGATGCAGGGGCGGTGGAACGGCTGATGGGGAGAGTGCGGCGGCTGATGGGGAGAGTGTGGCGGCTTATGCAGGGGCGGTGGAGTGGCTGATGGGGAGAGTGTGGCGGCTGATGCAGGGGCGGTGGAGCGGCTGATGGGGAGAGTGGAGCGGCAGATGCTGGGGAGTGCGCAGCGGCAGATGCTGGGGAGTGCAGCGGCAGATGCTGGGGAGTGCAGCGGCAGATGCTGGGGAGTGCAGCGGCAGATGCTGGGGAGTGCAGCGGCAGATGCAGGGGAGTGCAGCGGCAGATGCAGGGGAGAGTGGAGCGGCAGATGCAGGGGAGAGTGGAGCGGCAGATGCAGGGGAGAGTGGAGCGGCAGATGCAGGGGAGAGTGGAGCGGCAGATGCAGGGGAGAGTGGAGCGGCAGATGCAGGGGAGAGTGGAGCGGCAGATGCAGGGGAGAGTGGAGCGGCAGATGCAGGGGCGGTGGAGCGGCAGATGCAGGGGCGGTGGAGCGGCAGATGCAGGGGCGGTGGAGCGGCAGATGCAGGGGCGGTAGAGCGGCAGATGCAGGGGAGGTGGAGCGGCAGATGCAGGGGCGGTGGAGCGGCAGATGCAGGGGCGGTGGAGCGTCAGATGGGGAGAGAGCAGTGGCTGATAGGGAGAGTGGAGCGGCAGATGCAGGGGCGGTGGAGCGGCAGATGCAGGGGCGGTGGAGCGGCAGATGCAGGGGCGGTGGAGCGGCTGATAGGGAGAGTGGAGCGGCAGATGCAGGGGAGAGTGGAGCGGCAGATGCAGGGGCGGTGGAACGGCAGATGCAGGGGCGGTGGAACGGCAGATGGGGAGAGAGCAGTGGCTGATGGGCAGAGGGGAGCGGCAGATGCTGGGGCGGTGGAGCGGCAGATGCTGGGGCGGTGGAGCGGCTGATGGGGAGAGTGGAGCAGCAGATGCAGGGGAGAGTGGAGCGGCAGATGCAGGGGCGGTGGAGCAGCAGATGGGGAGAGAGCAGTGGCTGATAGGGAAAGTTGAGCGGCAGATGCAGGGGCGGTGGAGCGGCAGATGGGGAGAGAGCAGTACCTGATGGGGAGAGGGGAGCGGCAGATGCAGGGGCAGTGGAGCGGCAGATGGGGAGAGAGCAGTACCTGATGGGGAGAGGGGAGCGACAGATGCTGGGGCGGTGGAGCGGCAGATGCTGGGGCGGTGGAGCGGCTGATGGGGAGAGTGCAGCGGCCGCTGTGACGCTCTCCTCCCGCTGCGCCACCCCCTGCATCTGACGCAGCTTGCTCTTACTGCTGAGTAGCGGCATAACATGCAGGGGCGCAGCGGGAGAGTAGCGGCGTCAGATGCAGGAGCGCAGCGGGAGAGCAGGGGCGAAGCACATGGAGCAGGGCAGCGGTGAATCGAGGGCTGTGACTCACAGATGGGCACCCACAGGGATCGCTCTCCTCAGATTCCACGGAGGGAGACGCTGAGGAGAGCGATCTCCTACAGCGAGCTCACCCGGTCCCAGAGGCACGGTGCTGCTTGGAGAAATCGGTCACAAGGCCGATCTCTCCAATCAGAGCTGGGGGCGGGTGCAGTAAAGCTTAATGAGCTCCAGCCAATGGCCAGTGCTGCAGCAGCACTGACATAGCTGGATTTCAATGCTTCAGCCATTTTCAATGGCTGAAACATAACACTGGCTGTGATTGGCTGACGAACGCCGTTCAGCCAATCACAGCCTCCGTAGGTCCGGGAAGGAGACACCACCCCTCCTGAGGTCAGGTACAAGTCCTCTCCTTCCCGAATCTACAGTTTTTTAAAACCGATCGCGGTGCCCGGTGCTCCGGGGCCGCGATTTCGCCATGACGGATCTAGCCGTCATGGGTCTTTAAGTACCAGGGCACCATGACGGCTAGATCCGTCAAAGGTCGTGAAGGGGTTAATCACATCTTTCATGCGTCTAGGCATGCTTTCAACCAGTCTATCACACTGCATTCAGGTGTCCTTATGTCACCCCTGGCAGTAGAATGAGGTGTACTCTGGTTGGAATTCAACTGACACTGGAATCAACATGTAGAGAAGCTGATTTTTATAAAACTGTGCAGTGGTCTCTTAATTTTTGCCAGAGCTTTATATATATATATATATATATATATATATATATTTTTTTTTTTTTTTTTTTTTTTGGATAGTTTTGTTTCACCTTCATTACATTTTGCTTGTAGTCATGTGCCAGGTGAAACTTATGTGCTTTTGTAATGCCTTTAATGGACTAAGATGAAAGTGCATGACAATGGTATTCAAAGATCATCTACTTGTGTTAAGCCCCGCCCAATTAGCCCCTCAGGCCCTGCAATGTAAACCATGTTTCCATTTCAACTGTAGCAGCCCTTTGACACCTTAAAGGAACCTGTCATGTGACAAAACGCTATTAAACTGCAGATATTGGATTAGCCTGCAGGTTAGTATCATTTTGAAACTGCCCGGCATCTGCACTTACAGCCCCGCTGCTGGAAGGAAATTAACTTTATTCCTCCTTTATTCATTTGGCTATCAGTCATCATAGAGGTGGCACTGGTGTAAGGGGGTGGCCAACAGAAGACACTCATACTTAATGCTCCACGGCATTTGTAGATTATCATCATCATCTGCCGGTGAACCAGACATTCCAGGAACTGTGAGTGTGTTTCCTTGAGTGAAGAGTTAATGGGGGACGCTGGGTCAGGTGACAACTGTGGCACAGTTACAAAATACAATAGGCTGGGATGGCATCAAGGAAGCAAAGTTGGTTCTATGCTTACCAGGGAGCAGGAGTGTAAGCAGCAGAGCAGGCCAATGTCATCTGGTTATCTGTAGTGGATGCATCAGCTAGTGTACCAAGTTCAAAGAAGACCTGAGCCCTACCATCTCCAGTGGAACACGAAGACTGAATACCAAATAACATCGCCAGAGGAACCCAAAGACCAAATACCAAATACCGTCACCAGGGGAGGACCAGAGTACACTGTCAAGCACCCAAGCCAGAACACTGAGCACCGTCTCCAGAGAAGGACCAAACTAGACAGTCAAGCACCAAAGATCGAACATCAATAACCGGAGAGCATGAACCAAACAATTGCTCCAGTGAAGTGTCCAAGTGAGCCGGACCATAACTTCCTGCCTTGACATATTGTACTAGGAGAGAATAGCAAGCTACTAGAGATAAACTGTCAATGTAGTGAATTGCAACGCAACTATATCAAGTTTAATGTACCATTAATGTGAATTGATTTATATAGAGCCTAAGTTTTGTTCCTTAATTTTATGCCATGACTAAAAGTAGGGTGACACTGACACTACTGATGGTAGGACTGAGGGACTGGGATTGTGTTATTTTTAACAGGATGTGATAACATAATCTCCAGTGATTTTAAGCAAATGATCATTCCATTGTAACTGGGAATATTGCCAACTGTGATTTGATTGGTTTGTTTTGAATTTCTCTTCCACTTTCCGCTTAGCATGTCCTTTCCCATCTCCCTGCTCCCATACAATACAAATCTGTTGGAGTTATCACTGATTTGTCTTTTTTGCGTGTTGCCTTCCTTGCACCTGTTTACACTGGTGCGAGTTCAGTCACCACTCAGTGCATAGTGGATGGCGGCTGTAACCGCGCCCCTGGCACTGACTGACAGTTGGCTCTAATGCAGTGCCTTCTGTTAGTCAGTATGGATAAAGCTGTCTCTCACTATTCACTGAGCAGTGACTGAATCTGCGCCGGCACTACCCATAGGATTTGAGGCCGGACACTGGGGGGAATAAAATTAATTTACTCCTGGCAGCAGGGCTCTAAATGCAGGCAATGGCCTACTTCAGAATGCTATTAACCTGCAGATTAACCCCATATCTGCAGATTAATAAGGGTTCTTAACATGATAGGTTCCCTTGAACTCCTCAGGCCATAATTTAGGTAATCATGCTATTACAGCAGTTGTATGTTGAGGACACAATGGATTCATACAGCTGACATGCTGCTAAAAAGGTCATAGGCTAGTACTAGCATCAATCCCAATCAATTATCTCCCTTGATGCCATGGTCAACAGGATCTATTTGTAATAGTTGTACTGCAGTCAAATATTTGATTGAGAGCTACAAGTAGAGAGGGCTATGTGGCCCCTTGGACAACAGATTGACAAAGTCAGTGGACTTTCTGTAATCCATTGCAAAAGTGACAAAGAAGTCTTTTTCTTTCCAGATTTTTTGCTTACACATCTCTATGAGAGAAAAGGTATTATAATAAATCGGTAATTCACATAATGGCGGCTTGCAATAATTCTAATGCGCTATCACACTCCTTATCATACGATTTGTAATGACTGTATCATAAACTGTCAGGCCTTGAAGACTCAGGGCAGTTGCAAACAATCTGAAGATTCTGGGATCATACCAGGAGTATGATCCAAGGTGCTTCTGTCAGTGCTATGCTGACAGCTACAGTATATTGCAATAATCGTGCATTCCAATATACTATAGCTGTAATCAGGGCAGTAAAAGTTATTGTCATATATGGGGACTAAGTAAAAATAAAAAAAAATAAAAAATCAGATAGTAAAGAAAAAAAAAGGAAAAAAATTAATGATTCCAATAAATATGTATGTTTATATGTATATTTATATAGAAAAAGTACAAATATTTGGTATCGCTGTGTCCATAACAACCTGATCTACAAAATTGTCATGCTACTCGTAGTTAATCCATTCAATGAACACAGTGAAAAAAAATAACCAAAACTGTCTTTTTATCATGAATCTGAAAAAATGTGGAATAAAACGTAGTTAAAAAATCATACAGAAATAAAAATGGTACTGCCTAAAACAATCTTTTTTTTGCAAAAAAACAAACTGCAATACAGCTCTATCAGTGAAAAAATAAAAAAGTAAAAAAAGCTATAGCTCTCAGAGTACAGCAATGAAAAAACAATTCTATAAAATTCTATTTATGGTTTAAAAGCGTCAAAACATAAAAAAATACATAACTGTGGTACGACTGTATTTGTACTGACCTGAAGAATAATGCTGTCATGTCAACTTCACAACACGGTGAGCGGCGTTAAAAAATAAAAAAACAAAAACAATTTCTTTAATCTATCAATTGTTGTTTCTTCTTTATTCTGCCTCACAAAAAGTGAAATAGAAAGTGATCAAAAAATATTGTGTGACCCAAAATTGTACCAATAAAAACTCCAACCCACGCTGCAAAAAACAATCCCTCACATGACTCTGTTGGAAGAAAAATAAAAACCTGTACCCTTCAAAATTTGGTGATGCAAAATACCTTTACTTTGTAAAAAAAAAAGCGTCTTTAGTGTGATAGTATCCAAACCTAAAAAAATTTACAATTCTGGTATCGCTGTAATCGTTCTGACCTGAGGAATAAAGTAGCCTAATTACTTATTCCACACAGTGTAGGGCATCAAAAATAAATGAGGAAAGGCAACTCTTTTAATTTGTCTATTCTGTCTCCCAAAAATCACAATACGGTGAGGCTTGCATTTATCCTGCACTCCACGCTGAGCGCTTACATCGGGGATTACATGTAAATCTCTGAAAATCGGGATTCAGATAGAAGTCCCAACTAAAAAGCTCAATGTGATGAGGCAGAAGAAGTCACTTTGAATGTCCGTCTGGCCTAGGGTTCAGTGGTGTCCAACCTTTTACTCCTCTTTAAAGATGTACACAAAAGTGCTGAACAGTAAGGTATTGCTACGTTAAGAAAAAATTGTGTAACATTTTGGGGGCCTTTTTTACGTGTTTACTAGAGATGAGCGAACCGGTCGTGGTTCGGCTCGAGGTCGGTTCGCCGAATGGAGGTCCCGTTCGAGTTCGGTTCGTCGAACGTTCGACGAACCGAACTCGAACTGCATAGGAAACAATGACAGGCAATCACAAACACATAAAAACACCTAGAAAACACCCTCAAAGGTGTCCAAAAGGTGATAAACAACTCACAACACAACACAAACACATGGGAAAGTGACAAGGACATATACTCATGCGAAAACAAAACAGCTGGACAAGGAAAAAGAGGAGGAGACACAGATATATGAGTATATGCAAGGAAACATCGATGCCATTACTGTGCAACTTGAGCCCTGCTCATTTTAGGCTTCCAATCTGGAGAAATTGCCTGAGCTCGCCACGTACGCCTTGGGGATCTTGTCGTGTCCTGCAGCCAGCGTTCTCTTGGAACCTGTCTTCAGTGCTGCTGGGGGTCTGCTGGCAGATAAGCACACGTGTCTGTCCACTGACAATGTGGACATGGCTCTCAGAGGACTTTTCTTCCCCTGGGTCAGCCAGGGGAGGTGAAAGGCACGCGTATTTTTGAGAGTGCTTCATGCAAAGCATCTTTTTCTTTTTCAAAAGGGGGGTCAACTGATGCCAGTAAAGTGGGGTGTGTGTGGCCCAATTAGTGGCACTGAGGGAGACTGTGGTTGGAGTCCCCTCGCTGTGTTTCTAAAAGAACCAAGATGAACAAGTCATGGCTCTCAGAGGACTTTTCTTCCCCTGGGTCAGCCAGGGGACGGGAAAGGCACGCGTATTTTTGAGAGTGCTTCATGCAAAGCATCTTTTTCTTTTTCAAAAGGGGGGTCAACTGATGCCAGTCAAGTGGGGTGTGTGTGGCCCAATTAGTGGCAACGAGGGAGACTGTGGTTGGAGTCCCCTCGCTGTGTTTCTAAAGAACCAAGATGAACAAGTCATGGCTCTCAGAGGACTTTTCTTCCCCTGGGTCAGCCAGGGGACAGGAAAGGCACGCGTATTTTTGAGAGTGCTTCATGCAAAGCATCTTTTTCTTTTTCAAAAGGGGGGTCAACTGATGCCAGTCAAGTGGGGTGTGTGTGGCCCAATTAGTGGCAACGAGGGAGACTGTGGTTGGAGTCCCCTCGCTGTGTTTCTAAAAGAACCAAGATGAACAAGTCATGGCTCTCAGAGGACTTTTCTTCCCCTGGGTCAGCCAGGGGACAGGAAAGGCACGCGTATTTTTGAGAGTGCTTCATGCAAAGCATCTTTTTCTTTTTCAAAAGGGGGGTCAACTGATGCCAGTCAAGTGGGGTGTGTGTGGCCCAATTAGTGGCAACGAGGGAGACTGTGGTTGGAGTCCCCTCGCTGTGTTTCTAAAAGAACCAAGATGAACAAGTCATGGCTCTCAGAGGACTTTTCTTCCCCTGGGTCAGCCAGGGGACGGGAAAGGCACGCGTATTTTTGAGAGTGCTTCATGCAAAGCATCTTTTTCTTTTTCAAAAGGGGGGTCAACTGATGCCAGTCAAGTGGCGTGTGTGTGGCCAAATTAGTGGCAACGAGGGAGACTGTGGTTGGAGTCCCCTCGCTGTGTTTCTAAAAGAACCAAGATGAACAAGTCATGGCTCTCAGAGGACTTTTCTTCCCCTGGGTCAGCCAGGGGACGGGAAAGGCACGCGTATTTTTGAGAGTGCTTCATGCAAAGCATCTTTTTCTTTTTCAAAAGGGGGGTCAACTGATGCCAGTCAAGTGGGGTGTGTGTGGCCCAATTAGTGGCAACGAGGGAGACTGTCGTTGGAGTCCCCTCGCTGTGTTTCTAAAAGAACCAAGATGAACAAGTCATGGCTCTCAGAGGACTTTTCTTCCCCTGGATCAGCCAGGGGATGGGAAAGGCACGCGTATTTTTGAGAGTGCTTCATGCCAAGCATCTTTTTCTTTTTCAAAAGGGGGTCAACTGATGCCAGTCAAGTGGGGTGTGTGTGGCCCAATTAGTGGCAACGAGGGACTGTGTTTGGAGTCCCCTCGCTGTGTTTCTAAAAGAACCAAGATGAACAAGTCATGGCTCTCAGAGGACTTTTCTTCCCCTGGGTCAGCCAGGGGACGGGAAAGGCACGCGTATTTTTGAGAGTGCTTCATGCAAAGCATCTTTTTCTTTTTCAAAAGGGGGGTCAACTGATGCCAGTCAAGTGGGGTGTGTGTGGCCCAATTAGTGGCAATGAGGGAGACTGTGGTTGGAGTCCCCTCGCTGTGTTTCTAAAAGAACCAAGATGAACAAGTCATGGCTCTCAGAGGACTTTTCTTCCCCTGGGTCAGCCAGGGGACGGGAAAGGCACGCGTATTTTTGAGAGTGCTTCATGCAAAGCATCTTTTTCTTTTTCAAAAGGGGGGTCAACTGATGCCAGTCAAGTGGGGTGTGTGTGGCCCAATTAGTGGCAATGAGGGAGACTGTGGTTGGAGTCCCCTCGCTGTGTTTCTAAAAGAACCAAGATGAACAAGTCATGGCTCTCAGAGGACTTTTCTTCCCCTGGGTCAGCCAGGGGACGGGAAAGGCCCGCATATTTTTGAGAGTGCTTCATGCAAAGCATCTTTTTCTTTTTCAAAAGGGGGGTCAACTGATGCAAGTCAAGTGGGGTGTGTGTGGCCCAATTAGTGGCAACGAGGGAGACTGTGGTTGGAGTCCCCTCGCTGTGTTTCTAAAAGAACCAAGATGAACAAGTCATGGCTCTCAGAGGACTTTTCTTCCCCTGGGTCAGCCAGGGGACGGGAAAGGCACGCGTATTTTTGAGAGTGCTTCATGCAAAGCATCTTTTTCTTTTTCAAAAGGGGGGTCAACTGATGCCAGTCAAGTGGGGTGTGTGTGGCCCAATTAGTGGCAATGAGGGAGACTGTGGTTGGAGTCCCCTCGCTGTGTTTCTAAAAGAACCAAGATGAACAAGTCATGGCTCTCAGAGGACTTTTCTTCCCCTGGGTCAGCCAGGGGACGGGAAAGGCACGCGTATTTTTGAGAGTGCTTCATGCAAAGCATCTTTTTCTTTTTCAAAAGGGGGTCAACTGATGCCAGTCAAGAGGGGTGTGTGTGGCCCAATTAGTGGCAACGAGGGAGACTGTGGTTGGAGTCCCCTTGCTGTGTTTCTAAAAGAACCAAGATGAACAAGTCATGGCTCTCAGAGGACTTTTCTTCCCCTGGGTCAGCCAGGGGACGGGAAAGGCACGCGTATTTTTGAGAGTGCTTCATGCAAAGCATCTTTTTCTTTTTCAAAAGGGGGGTCAACTGATACCAGTCAAGTGGGGTGTGTGTGGCCCAATTAGTGGCAACGAGGGAGACTGTGTTTGGAGTTCCCTCGCTGTGTTTTACATGATTTTCGAAGGGCATGACATGCCTAAGAGGTTGAGTTTCATCATCTGCAACTTGTTGGCAACAGAAAGGCTGCCTTTACACCCTTTTAAGATCGAGGATTTTCGAGACCTTATGCCCATTGCATTGCCCCAAGAGCCGATGGCCAGTCGTCACTCCTTCTCCAAGAAAGGCGTGCCCGCGCTACCACAGCAGGTCGCACACAACCTCACCGATTCCTTGAGAATTTCTGTGTGTGACAGGGTGCATTTCACCACAGATACTTGGACCAGTAAGCATGGACAGGAGAGTTACATGTTGCTGACTGGGCACTGGGTAACTATGGTGAGAGATGGAGAAGGGTTTGCTGTACAAGTCTTGCCGTCCACACGACTTGTGTGTCAATCCTTCATCTGTATGTACAAGTTCCTCCACTGCTTCTGCCTCCTCAACCTCGTGTGGGTCCTCCACCTCGGCCCAAACCCTGTGTGGTCAGGCCACCCGCGTTGTAACTGCGCCCAAGGAATCCCACACACCTCCTTACTATGCTGGCAGCAGAGCTCAAGGCCATCAGGCGGTCAAATGTTTACTTTGAAATGTAGGGGAAATGTGAGACACCGCTGAGGAATTGTGGACAGTTAGCTCTGGAGAGTGAGATTGAGTTTCATCAATGGTTGTCTCCACTCAACCAGCAGCCAGGGAAGGTCAGGTGCGACAATGATGCAAACCAGTCTGCGACCCTTCTTCAGGGCAATGTGGCACACGTGCCTTGTATGGCTCACGTGTTGAACCTGGTTGTCCAGCAATTTTTAAAACACTATCCCGGCCTATATGGCCTTCTGCAGAGGGTACGGTGTAACGCCTGCCTGGATCAACACACTCAGATGGGCTGTAAAGGATAGGCTAGAGGTAAGCCACTCACCAAGCTGGACACCCAGAACCCTGAAACCCTTTAACCCCTATACAGTGATTTGGAATTACACAGGGCCCAAGTTGATCAATACCTGTGGAAGGCTGCAGTTCCAGAGAATAGTAGTCATGCAGGGTCATAAACATTAATTGAGGAAGAGGAACAGAATGGGATGGCCAGGACTTAATCAGAAAACAAGCAGAGGTGAAATGCGGATCGGCCAACGAGGTACATAAACAGCAAGCAGGAAAAATAGTCAGGTAACAAGCACACAAAATCATAAAACTGAACTGGGGGTAACAGTAACAAGAGGTTCATAGCTTTGTCTGGCAGTGGTCTGCAGACAGGAGGGGCCTAAAAAAGGGTGTGGTGTCTTCCCATTGGTTGTAGCTGAATGATGGTACTTCATCTGTGAGATACCCACCACCTACATTCAGCCTGTGGTGGTTCTGTATCTGTCAAGGTAACGCAACCCAGTGGGTGACCATAACCTGCGTCCACCTGCGCCGCAGGCATCGACTCCTTTCCCATCATCAGCACTATGCACGAAAGGAACACGTTGTCACCTGGTGACCGGAGTACAAATTGATTGAGTGGACTACGTTGGTGACTTAACAGCCGTGTGCGGCAATGATGCAAACCTGTCTGCGGCCCTTCGTCAGGGCAATGTGACACACGTGGCTTGTATGGCTCATGTGTTGAATCTGATTCTCCAGCAATTTTTAAAATACCATCCCGGCCTACATGGCCTTGTGCAGCGGGCACGCTGCTATGTGCTCACTTTCATCCTTCGCACCCAGCAGCTCAACAACTTTCATCGCTCCTGAAGTCTTAGGGTCTGGCGGTTAAACGCCGGAAATGTGATGTTCCGACACGCAGGAATTGGAATCTGCACATGTTGCAGCGTCTGTGGCAGCACCGCAGAGCCCTGCTGAAATACGGTATGATGTATACCCTGGGCTATCTTGATCCAGAGGTGGTGCAGATCACGCTGCTGCAGTGGTGTCAGATCAATGACCTATGCACCCTTCTACACAGTTTACAAATGTCGACGAAGATGTTTAGCACTAGCGATGCCATTCTCAGCGTGACAATTCTGGTCATCTACAAGATGGAGCACACTGTAAGCATTATTCGGAGTCAGGTGTTGGTCCAAGAGGAAGGGGAGGAAGTACAGGAGGAGTCATATGCAGAAGGGATAATAAGATGTACAAGGTCCATACGTTGAGCGGCACCTAGGCGGCAGTCATGGTGGGGGATAGGGATTAACAAGGGCGCATAGTATCAGCAAAAATTGTTGAGGAAGGTGCAGGAGCCCATGAAGAAATGGATGACGAACTTGCGATGGGCATGGAAGACTCAGCAGATGAGTGAGAGCTTGCTCACATTTCGGTTGTGCGAGGTTGGGGGGAGGGGGCAGAGGAAGGAGGCACGATTATCACCTCTCTGCCACCAACAAACCAAGGATTTGGTCCTCCTGGATGCACAAGACACATGAGCGCCTTCTTGCTGCACTACCTACAACATGCCCCCCGGATTGTACGAATTCAAAGTAATGCTAACTACTGGGTTGCCACACTGTTAGATCCTCGGTACAAGACCAAATTTGGCTAAATAATTCCTGCCATAGAAAGGGACGCACGTATAGAGGAGTATCTGCAGAATGTGGTACGGATTCTTAGATCTGCTTTTATCAGTAAACACCAGTGCTGCACAGAGTGAATCTCAACGCTTTGTCATGTATAGGAGGAAATGGTCTTTTACTTGTCCACATCTGAGGGACCGAGGGCTGGCTGCTGTGCTGAGACGGCGTTGAGTACGGTGTCCCTGCAGAGTTGCACTCTTGGTCATATACCAAATGAGTTGAAAAAGGACAGATGCTGGTGGAAAGGGGAACAGGTGTGTTGGAAAGGGGAAAAAAGTTTTTGTCCGTGGGTTTGTTGGTTAAGCAAAAGTAACATTTGATGAAGAAACACCATCTGTTACAGTGGGACTGGCAGATTTGGATAAGGTGGTATATACTATGTTACCGCTATATAACGAAAATTAATAAGAAAAGAAAGAGAAAGGTATATAAAGAGAAAGGTATATAAGAGAAAGGTATATATATAAAGGTATAAAAAAGAGAAAGCCAGGGAAGGAGTCTTGCGAGGATAATTTGCATATTCCCAGTGCCTTCTGGGATAAGTGAAGAGTCACCGCGAGCTCAAGAATTTTAGCCTGTCTTCTTCATTGTGAGCGTGAGTGAGCAAAGTGTGAGCAAAAGTAAGTGTGAGTAGAATTGTTTGTATTTAGTTGTTTAATTACTTAACATTTGTTTAGTGCTATCCCCATTAGAAAATGTGCTCCACTATTGCTAATGCGATCCAGTGTACATCTTGTCTCATGTATGCAGTCCTTGAAAAGCCGTTCGAGGGTGCATACTGTTGTTCGAGATGTGAGCAATTTGCACATTTGGAAGCCCAGATACTGGATCTAAATGAGCAGCTGGCAACTCTGAGATGCATTAGCAATATGGAAAGGAGTGTGCTGCTCACTGAGCAGCAGCTTGCTGGGTCAGATGTGGGGGAGGATCGTAGTAGGGAGCGGCAGGACGGTGAGGTAGGTAGCTGGGTGACAGTTAGAAAGGGGGGTAAAGGGAAAAGTGCTAGGAAGGCTAGTCCTGAACTGACACACCCCAATAGGTTTGCAAACTTGGCAGATGAGGGGGATGTCACTACAGGGGTAGCATTGCTGCAGCAAGGCATGACCTCTGAACGCCAGAGGAGTGTCTGCTCCAGTAAGGGGGGGAATAGGAGTGCAGGGCAGGCAAGACAGGTACTGGTAGTGGGGGACTCAATTATTAGGGGGACAGATAGGGCAATCTGTCACAAAGACAGGGATCGCCGAACAGTGTGTTGTCTTCCTGGCGCTCGAGTTCGGCACATCGCTGATCGGGTTGACAGATTACTGGGAGGGGCTGGGGAGGACCCAGCGGTCATTGTACACATTGGCACAAATGACAAAGTTAGAGGTAGGTGGAAGGTCCTTAAAGATGATTTCAGGGAATTAGGTTGTAAGCTTAAAGCATGGATCTCAAAGGTGGTATTTTCGGAAATACTACCTGTGCCACGAGCCACACCAGAGAGAAAAAGAGAGATCAGGGAGGTTAACAGGTGGCTCAGGAATTGGTGTAGGAAAGAGGGTTTTGGGTTCCTGGAGAATTGGGCCGACTTTTTAGTTGGCTACAGATTCTATGCTAGGGATGGGCTGCATCTTAATGGGGAAGGTGCAGCTCTGCTGGGGCAGAAAATGGCTAGAAGGTTGGAGGAGTGTTTAAACTAGGAATGGGGGGCAAGGGTATTCACTTTATAGAAGGGGAATGTAGTGCAGATAGTGACCAGGGCACAAGTAATGAAATTGGGGGTGGTACGGGGGAAAGGGTTAGGACAGTTAATACAGTAAGCAGGAATACAGGTACAGAGTCATACGTAACGTGCATGTACACTAATGCCCGAAGCCTCACAAATAAGGTGGAGGAATTAGAATTAATATTGTTGGAAGAAAATTATGATATAGTGGGGATATCAGAGACATGGCTGGATGAGAGCTATGACTGGGCTGTTAATTTACAGGGTTATAGCCTATTCAAGAATGACCGTACAAATAAGCGAGGGGGAGGTGTGTGTCTATATGTAAAATCATCCTTAAAACCCATCCTGCGTGACAACATATGTGAGGGTACTGAGAATGTAGAGTCCCTATGGGTGGAGATAAGGGGGGGAGAATGAATAATAAAATACTGATAGGGGTGTGTTATAAGACGCCGAATATTATGGAAGAGGTAGAGAATCTCCTCATAAAGCAAATTGATAAAGCAGCGAGTCTCGGAGAGGTAATTATTATGGGGGACTTTAACTATCCTGATATAAATTGGGGAACAGAAACTTGCAGTTCCAGCAAAGGAAATAGATTTTTGATAACAATGAAAGATAATTACCTTTCACAAATGGTACAGGACCCCACAAGAGGGGGAGCACTACTAGACCTTGTACTAACCAATAGGCCAGACCGCATATCAAATATACAAGTTGGGGGTTACTTGGGGAATAGTGATCACAAAATAATAAGTTTTCATGTATTCTTTAGTAAGATGTCTAGTAGAGGGGCTACAAGGACACTAAACTTCAGGAAAGCAAATTTTAAACGGTTGAGAGATGATCTTAGTGCAATAAACTGGGATGATGTACTAAGTAATAAAAGTACACAAAGCAAATGGGAGACTTTTATGAGCATCCTGAATAGGGCTTGTGCAGAAAATATACCCTATGGGAACAAACATGCTAGAAATAGGAGGAAACCCCTATGGCTAAATAGAGCTGTAAGGGAAGCAATAAAAGAAAAACAGAAAGCCTTAAAAGAATTAAAGAGGGTAGGTAGTGATGAGGCATTATATAATTATGGAAAATTAAATAAAATATGTAAAAAGCAAATTAAGTTAGCTAAGTTTGAGACAGAGAGACTCATTGCGAGAGAAAGTAAAAATAATCCTAAAATATTCTTTAACTACATAAACAGTAAAAAACTGAAAAGCGATAGTGTTGGCCCCCTTAAAAATAGTCTTGGTGAAATGGTGGAAGGGGATGAGGGTAAAGCCAACCTGCTGAATGACTTTTTTTCTACGGTTTTTATACAAGAAAATGCCATGGCAGATGACATGACCAGTGATACCATAAATTCACCCTTGAATATTACCTGCTTAACCCAGCAGGAAGTACGCCGCCGCCTCGAAATCACTAAGGTTGACAAATCTCCGGGCCCGGATGGCATACACCCCAGAGTACTACAGGAATTGAGTTCTGTGATAGATAGACCATTATTTTTAATCTTCTCAGATTCCTTAATAACAGGGTCGGTACCGCAGGACTGGCGCATAGCAAATGTGGTGCCAATATTCAAAAAGGGGACAAAAACTGAGCCGGGAAATTATAGGCCGGTAAGTTTAACCTCTATGGTTGGTAAAATCCTTGAGGGTTTCTTGAGAGATGCTATACTGGAGTATCTCAAGAAAAATAACCTTATGACAGAGTATCAACATGGGTTTATGAGGGATCGATCCTGTCAAACTAATTTGATCAGCTTCTATGAAGAGGTAAGTTCAAGCCTGGACCAGGGAAATGCAGTGGATGTTGTGTATATGGACTTTTCAAAAGCTTTTGATACGGTGCCACACAAAAGGTTGGTACATAAAATGAGAATAATGGGGATAGGGGAAAATATATCTAACTGGGTTAAAAACTGGCTCAGTGATAGGAAACAAAGGGTGGTTATTAATGGTACGTACTCGGACTGGGTCTCAGTTCATAGTGGGGTACCACAGGGGTCAGTATTGGGCCCGCTTCTTTTCAACATATTTATAAATGACTTTGTTGGGGGCATGCGGAGTAGAATTTCAATATTTGCAGATGATACTAAACTCTGCAGGGTAATCAATACAGAGGAGGATAATTTTATATTACAGGGAGATTTATGTAAATTGGAGGATTGGGCTGAGAAGTAGCAATTGAAGTTTAATGTAGATAAATGTAAGGTTATGCACTTGGGTAGAGGAAATAACATTTATGATTATGTACTTAATTGTAGAACACTGGGTAAAACAGACACAGAAAAAGACTTGGGTGTATGGGTGGATGGTAAACTTCACTTTAGTGGACAGTGTCAGGTAGCTGCTGCCAGGGCTAATAAAATAATGGGATGTATTAAAAGAGGTATAAGTGTTCATGAAAAAAATATAGTTCTACCTCTGTACAAGTCACTAGTGCAACCGCACTTAGAATACTGTGTACAATTCTGGTCACCGATATATAAGAAGGACATAGCTGAACTGGAGAGGGTGCAGAGAAGAGCGACCAAGATTATTAGAGGAATGGGTGGGCTGCAATACCAAGACAGGTTATTAAACTTGGGGTTATTTAGTTTGGAAAAACGAAGGCTTAGGGGAGATCTAATCACAATGTATAAATATATGAGGGGACAGTACAGAGACCTTTCCAAAGATATTTTTACACCTAGGCCTGTGACTGGAACACGAGGGCATCCGCTACGTCTTGAGGAAAGAAGGTTTAATCATAATCACAGACGAGGATTCTTTACTGTACGAGCAGTGAGACTATGGAACTCTTTGCCGCATGATGTTGTAACGAGTGATTCACTACTAACATTTAAGCAGAGCCTGGATGCCTTTCTTGAAAAATGTAATATTACCAGTTATGTATATTAGATTTTATGACAGGGTATTGATCCAGGGAACTAGTCTGATTGCCGGATGTGGAGTCAGGAAGGAAATTTTTTCCCCATTGGAACTTGTTTGCGACATTGGGTTTTTTTTGCCTTCCTCTGGATCAACATGTTAGGCTACGGGTTGAACTAGATTGGCTTAGAGTCTCCCTTCAACCTTAAAAACTATGATACTATGATACTATGATATATCCCCATCAGCAGTCAATGTCCACCGTGCTCCCAGATGGAAAAGGAGAGGTTGGCAACTGGAAGGTTAGGTGGAGGATACAGAGCTGTGTGGCTATGAAACTAATAGTTGCCTGAACCGAGTTAGACGCCACTCGGATCTTGAGAGTGGGAGCCCTGTTAGCGTCACAGGGTCCACACGCCCACCCAGCCCAGTAACTCCCTGTTAACATCACAGGGGCCATTGAGTACGCTGACCATGTGCATTGGGGCCACACCTGTGGACAGAAGGCGCATCAGCAGCAGCAGGCCTGTTAATGCCACTGGGCTGCACAAGCAGGACTTGTAGGACAGGAGCTGGTCTTAACCGTTCTGCGTTACCAACTGTGGTGGCAGCCTGCATCGACGCCCTATCCCTGCCTACCTCTGGCCTAAAGCCGCAATGGGTTCAACACATGGAGGTGTGCTCTTTCGGAGCATAATAGAAGACTGCGCACCTCCTTCTTGGCTCCAGCCCGTTTTATAACCTTGGTCCGCCCCAAACCAGGGTGGACCACAATGCACCTCCTGGAGACAAAAGCAGAGTGACACGTCATGAGTGGCATAACTAGCGTCCTATTTGGAACCGAAACTTCAATAATGACCTCATGGCTGCCACGACACAAACACCTCACCAGTTATCGTCTGACCATCAATAATGAGGTGACAAGTCATAGGGGCGGGCCTCTGCAAGCCATTTGGGAGTGGCCTAGCCACATCGTCAGGACACCTGATGCCCTGTGGTCTATATGGGCCCCCCACATCAGGGGCAGGGCCAAAGAGTTCATTACCGGACCTAGTCTCTGATGCAGTAAGTGCCTGAGCATGCTCAGTTGCATGAAATACAGTCTCTGAAAAAAGACTAATCAGCTTTAGCATGGTGTCTAGGCACAAAACAGGACTTAGACCCGGCACGGAATGCAAGTACCTGTGCAAAGAGGCTTTTCGCACTAAGTGTGGGAGCATTAACTGTATCCCGAAATGAAGACTTAGCCTCAGGAATGGCACAGTCAGGCTGAGCATACTCACTAGGCGAAACACTGTAGTTAGGCTGCAGCTGGGGTAAATCGGCACACGCATGCGCACTAGCTGCCTCTCCACACTTAGACGTGGAGGAGAAATTGCTCTTCGGGTGTGGACTTGGAGATGCTGTCTATGAACAGAAGGAAAAGCTAAAGGAAGCATCACTTTCTATCCCTCCGAATTATCAAATGCAGCAATGAATTCCCTGAGTTTGCTATAAAATTAGCGTAGCAAAGTGTGCATGAGGGTGTCATGCAGAGGTGCTGCAAATAGATTTGCACCAGTGGGACACTAATGGAAGTCTAACAGGCAGTTCCTCATGCCACTAAATGGCATTATTTTTTGCTATCATTATAGCTAATTAAAAACAGAGCAGGAGGGTGTCCTACACAGGTGCTAGAAATAGCTTGGCACCAGTGGGACAATAATGAAATACAACAGCCAGTTCTATGATGCCACTAAATGGCAGTATTTTTTGCTATCATTATAGCTTATTAAAAACAGAGCAGGAGGGTGTCCTGCACAGGTGCTAGAAATAGCTTGGCACCAGTGGGACAATAATGAAATAAAACAGCCAGTTCTATGATGCCACTAAATGGCAGTATTTTTTGCTATCATTATAGCTTATCAAAAACAGAGCAGGAGGGTGTCCTGCACAGGTGCTAGAAATAGCTTGGCACCAGTGGGACAATAATGAAATACAACAGCCAATTCTATGATGCCACTAAATTGCAGTATTTTTTGCTATCATTATAGCTTATTAAAAACAGAGCAGGAGGGTGTCCTGCACAGGTGCTAGAAATAGCTTGGCACCAGTGGGACAATAATGAAATACAACAGCCAGTTCTATGATGCCACTAAATGGCAGTATTTTTGCTATCATTATAGCTTATCAAAAACAGAGCAGGAGGGTGTCATGCACAGGTGCTGTAAATAGCTTGGCACCTGTGGGGCACAAATGGAGTACAACAGCCACTTCTTGTATGCCACTAAGGTGCAGCAGTTTTTGTGCACTACTGGGACTATACAGAAGTCCAATAGCCACGTTTAGGATGCCACTAGGTTCACTCAGTGTTTGCTAGTATAATGGCTTAGCTACAATGAGTTTCAGTGTGCAATGCAGGCAGACGTGCTGCAAATATCTTTGCACTAGTGGAACTATACAGAGTCCAATAGCCACGTTTAGGATGCCACTAGGTTCACTCAGTGTTTGCTAGTATAATGGCTTAGCTACAATGAGTTTGAGTGTGCAATGCAGGCAGACGTGCTGCAAATATCTTTGCACTAGTGGGACTATACAGAAGTCCAATAGCCACGTTTAGGATGCCACTAAGTTCACTCAGTGTTTGCTAGTATAATGGCTTAGCTACAATGAGTTTGAGTGTGCAATGCAGGCAGAGGTGCTGCAAATATCTTCGCACTAGTGGGACTATACAGAAGTCCAATAGCCACGTTTAGGATGTCACTAGGTTCACTCAGTGTTTGCTAGCATAATGGCTTAGTAACAATGAGTTGGAGTGTGCAAAGGGCAGGAGGGTACAGTGGCAGGGTTGTGGGTCTCTGGGTAGAGGAAAGGAAGCCTGCCTTTCTATCCCTCCTAATGGGGAAATGCAGCGAGGAAATCCCTGACCTTAGCTACACAGACACTGTCATCTTGTGTAGCTATTAAACTCTGTTTTCAGGACCTGTCACCTATGGCTCTGACCCTGCCGGTATTAGCCCTTAAAAGGACTGATAAAAAGTGCTATCCCTATGCTGTCCAGTGCTGTGTATGGAGCGTATACAGCAGTATCGGCGATAGGAGCTGCGCCAGTGATGACTGACACCAAGCACGCAGAAGGCAGATAATGGCATGCTGGAGGAAAATGTCCGTTTTTATAATGCAGGGACATGTGACATGGACATCCTATCACACATGCCGTTGCTTCTCTGGCTAAAAGTCCACTTAGCTGTGTGTGTGTCTGGGATTGGCTGACATGCTGGCCCTCCCTACTACACGCGCGCGCTTAGGGAAGGAAGACAAGGAAAAAAAAAAAAACAGCAGTGATCTGAATGCGCTGTTCCCGCACACTATACACTGAAATGTCATAATAGTGTGAGTCACATAGTGACTTACACTATTACAGCGGAAAGCCAGCTAGGAATTAGCTGGGTTTTTTGCTGCTAGAACCGTTCTCGAACGTATCTAGAACTATCGAGCTTTTGCAAAAAAAGCTAGAGTTCTAGTTCGATCTAGAACAGCCCCCAAAATCACTCGAGCCGCGAACTGGAGAACCACGAACCGCGAACCGCACTCAACTTTAGTGTTTACCTTGTGAAAATTGGAAATCAGAGGTGAAAACAACATTTTAGTGGTAAAAAATTTAATTATTTTCTCTTCACTGCCTATTAGTATAACCTTTTGTGACACTGCTGTAATGGTAATATGCTCACTGCACCCATAGATGAATTCATTGAGGGGTGCAGTTTGTAAAATGGGCTCACTTGTGGGGGTTTCTATTGTTCTGGTACCTCAGGGGTTCTGCCATTATAACATGGCACCCGCAAACCATTCCAACTATATCTGCACTCAAATATAGCACTCCTTCCCTTCTTCACTTTGTACTGTGCCTCAGAAGTAGTTTTCAACCACATGTTGGGGTTTGTCATACTCAGGAGATATTGCACAACAAATTGCATGATCCACTATCTCCTGTTGCCATAGTGAAATTGAAACATTTGGGATTAAAGCAACATTATTGTGGTAAAAAAACAATTTTTTATTTTCACGGCGCAATGTCATAAAATTCTGTGAAGCACCTGGGGGTTCAAGATGCTCACCAAACATCTAGATAAAGTCCTTGAAGGCTCTATTTTACAAAGTGGGATCACTTGTGGGGGATGTCCACTATTAAGGCACATCAGGGGCTTTCCAAACATGACAGGTCATTGGCTAACGATTCCATACAATTTTGCATTCAAAAGGTCAAATGGTGTAGATTTCCACAACATATTGGGTATCAGCGTTCTAAGGAGAAATTACACAACAAATTGTATTATGCACTTTCTTTGTAACATTTGTGAGGGAAAAAGTAACATTTTTATTTTTTCCTTCCACATTGCTATAGTTCCTGTGAAGCACCTGAAGAGTTAATTAGCTTCTTGAATGTGGTTTTGAACAGTTTAAGGGGTGCAGATTTTAGAATGGTGTCCTTTTTGGGTATTTTCTATCACTGAGGCTCTTGAAAGCCACTTTGAATGTAATGTGGTCCCTAAAAATATGGTTTTGTAGATGTTGGAAAATTGAGAAATTGCTGATAAACTTTGAACCCTTGTAACTTCCTAACCAAAAAGAGTTTCAAAAATTGTTCTGATATAAAAGGGACATGTGGGAAATGTTATTTATTAACTATTTTGTGTGACTTAACATAAGAGCATAAAAAATTCAAAGTCTGAAAATTGTGAAGTTTCAACCATTGCAGTCAAATTTACGATATTTAAAAATAAACAAATAAACAAAAAAAACATCGTCTTAATTTCCCAATATCTAGAAGTACAATATGTCATGAAAAACAATCTCAGAATTACTGGGATCCGTTGAAGTGTTCCAGAGTTATTACATTATAAAGTGACAACGGTCAGAATTGAAAAAATTGGCCCGGTCAGCAGGGCCGGATTTAAGAGGTGGGTGTCCTGGGGCCCATTTTGGAGGGAGGTCCATTTTTCAAGGTGTTGCAATATGTAACACAAAATGAAACAAACGCAAGTTTATTTACAAAAATAATTTACGCAGAGTAATTCAGGTAAAATCATTTATTTTTTTACACTCAGGCACTTTACTTGATTTTTGTGCTGCAAAATCACTAATGATGTCACTAAACTCCAATTCACGCAGTATATCTGACTCGATGCTCATGTTAGCCAAATGTACCCCATCTTGGCATGTTCCCCTATCCTGGTAAATATCCCCCTTTCTGGTAATTGTACCCCATCCTGGTAAATGTACCCTATCCTGGCATGTTACCCCATCCAGAGTGCCATGACTCTGCGCCAGCGACTGAGATATAGGACCGTAGCCAGATCCCTACACTTTCAATAGTTTCTCTTTTGTTAAATGTTCCTTATCATTAGAAATGGTTCACAGCAAAGAGATGTGTATTTTACATGTTTTGAGGTATTTATCCCTATATTGGTGGGAGGCCCCCAAGTGGTGGGTGGCGCAGGGCCTAAATCCGGGCCTGCCGGTCTGGAAGATGAAAACATGCTGGGGGATGAAAGTTTTAAAGGACCCATTTAAATGGATTCCAACCACATGGTCCTTTTGCTGTTACTAGTTAATCTCATCTATCCAGTAGCTAAATGAGGCCAAATAGGTCTTTACTGCACTAGGTAGTATTTAGTAAAATAATACATTTTACCATATGTTTTAAATAACCTTATTTTATATCCTACTGTGGCCCATTTTGGTGTAGTGCACCTACTGTTTTAGGTCTCCACACACAGTTGCATTTTGAGCTTTTAGCCTTTTAAGTCCCTATCTATATACCCACTGTATTTTGCTACCATAATGGGTCGACTATCTGGGTATGTATCTGGGTATTATTAAGCATTGTGCTCATTTAGCACAATTAGCACTTTATTCCCTTAATCCAGTTCCCATATCTTAATTGCAGAACCTGGATCTAAAGTGCAAAGGGGCATCAAAATTTTTAATATTTTTGTCAAACATACAGTATCACTCTAGTACTTACAGCACTTTTGGGGATTTTCATAATAATAATAATAATAATAATACAAGTTAAATCTTAGTTTTTTTCTCCAATTGGATTAGTTGATGATTCAAGAATAACTAGGGATATAGTGGAAAATGATGACATACATAGAAATAAATAGTACTAGATGCATACAGTATTTACAAAATTACAAAGAATACATGATATCAGACAATGAAAGTATAATAACTACAAAGAGGACTATGTCCCTCTGATAGATAAAATGAGCCAGGTGAGAAGCCAGGGAAAATTTTTTGGTGGTATAAGGCATAAATAGATACTAACTAGAGGTAATAAAGTATGTATACTGTATTAGATATCTTTACTTGAATTGTACAGAAATCCGTATTCTCCAAAATAAAGATTTCTCATCACTTACTTTCACGCTGCTACCTTTTTGATCCATAAAGGGGCATCAAAAGGTTAAAAAATAGAAAAAGACATACTCCCTTTACCACTCACCTTTCCAGTCTGTCTGCCCCTCATTGCCGCCTATCTAGTACTTGTCACATCTTCTTATCCTCACCTCAAGAGCTGAATCTCAGTATGGTTTGGTGCTTTCTTTACAAGGTTACAGCACACAGTGACATTGTGATGTGTGACAAGCATGAGAGGTCCAGGAATTCGACACTTGCGGTGGTGATAAGAAGATGTGACCAAACCAGAAGCTTGTCAATGAGGAGAGGAGGGACCAGAGAGATGAGCAGTAAGGGGAGTATATGGGGGATTTTTTTTACATATCATTATTATTATACTCTGGTGTCTGCAAGTCGAATTTCTCAAGAAAATACAAGAGAATAGGTGAATTAGAATTATGCATGATCTGTTCTTTATTAGTAACAATATGCATAGCATTTGTAAGATGTAGACTAGAATAAAGATTTAAGAGGGTATACAGGCAAAATAAAGGTAATTTATAAAAGCCAGGTGAAACAAAACAAAGCAGAACAAAGTAAAACAGGCTGTTATATAGCAGTAGTATACAAGCAAAGTATAATCACCTGAAGTAATAAATAGGGCTTACTACACTGCTGTTCCCATATCATGTGTAGAGTTGAGCGCGGTTCGTGGTTCGTGGTTCTCCAGTTCGCGGCTCGAGTGATTTTGGGGCATGTTCTAGATCGAACTAGAACTCGAGCTTTTTGCAAAAGCTCGATAGTTCTAGAAACGTTCGAGAACGGTTCTAGCAGCCAAAAAACAGCTAAATCCTAGCTTGGTTTCTGCTGTAATAGTGTAAGTCACTCTGTGAATCAAACTATTATCACATTTCAGTGTATAGTGTGCGTGAACAGCGCCTTCAGATCACTGCTGTTTCTATAATGGCGATCGCCATTTTTTTTTTTTTTTTTTCTTGTCTTCCTTCCCTAAGCGCGCGCGTCTTGTGGGGCGGGCCAGCATGTCAGCCAATCACAGACACACACACACCTAAGTGGACTTTGAGCCAGAGAAGCAACGGCATGTGTGATAGGATCTGCATGTCACATGTCCCTGCATTATAAAACCGGACATTTTCTTCACGAACGCCATTATCTGCCTTCTGCGTCTTTGGTGTCAGACATCAGTGTCGCAGCTCCGTCCTCCTGAGTCCTATAGCCGATACAGCTGTATGCGCTGCATACACAGCGTTAGACAGCTTAGGGAGAGCACATTCTAGCAGTCCTTTTAAGGGCTCAAAGCGGCAGGGTCAGAGAGCCATAAGTGACAGGTCCTGCAAACAGCAACAGCGTCTGTGTAGCCCAGGTCAGGGATTTCCTCCCTGCATTTCACCATTAGGAGGGAATAGAAAGGCAGGCTTCCATTCCTCTACCCAGAGCACCACAATCCTGCCACTGTACCCTCTTGTCCTCTGCACACTCCAACTCATTCTAAGTAAGCCATTATACTAGCAAACATTCAGTGTACCTAGTGGCATCCTATACGTGGCTATTGGACTTTGCTATAGTCCCACTAGTGCAAAGACATTTGCAGAGCACGTCTGCCTGCATTGCACACTACAACTTTTTTAAACTAAGCAATTTTACTAGCAAACACTCAGTGTACCTAGTGACATCCTATACGTGGCTATTGGACTTTGCTATAGTCCCACTAGTGCCAAGACATTTGCAGCACGTCTGCCTGCGTTGCACACTCCAACTAATTATAACTAAGCCATTATACTAGCACACACTCAGTGTACCTAGTGGCATCCTATACGTGGCTATTGGACTTTGCTATAGTCCCACTAGTGCCAAGACATTTGCAGCACGTCTGCCTGCGTTGCACACTCCAACTAATTATAACTAAGCCATTATACTAGCAAACACTCAGTGTACCTAGTGGCATCCTATACGTGGCTATTGGACTTTGCTATAGTCCCACTAGTGCCAAGACATTTGCAGCACGTCTGCCTGCGTTGCACACTCCAACTAATTATAACTAAGCCATTATACTAGCACACACTCAGTGTACCTAGTGGCATCCTATACGTGGCTATTGGACTTTGCTATAGTCCCACTAGTGCCAAGATATTTGCAGAGCGCATCTGCCTGCGTTGCACACTCCAACTAATTATAACTAAGCCATTATACTAGCACACACTCAGTGTACCTAGTGGCATCCTATACGTGGCTATTGGACTTTGCTATAGTCCCACTAGTGCAAAGACATTTGCAGCACGTCTGCCTGCGTTGCACACTCCAACTAATTATAACTAAGCCATTATACTAGCACACACTCAGTGTACCTAGTGGCATCCTATACGTGGCTATTGGACTTTGCTTTAGTCCCACTAGTGCCAATACATTTGCAGAGCGCATCTGCCTGCATTGCACACTCCAACTAATTATAACTAAGCCATTATACTAGCACACACTCAGTGTACCTAGTGGCATCCTATACGTGGCTATTGGACTTTGCTATAGTCCCACTAGTGCCAAGACATTTGCAGAGCGCATCTGCCTGCGTTGCACACTCCAACTAATTATAACTAAGCCATTATACTAGCACACACTCAGTGTACCTAGTGGCATCCTATACGTGGCTATTGGACTTTGCTATAGTCCCACTAGTGCCAAGACATTTGCAGCACGTCTGCCTGCGTTGCACACTCCAACTAATTATAACTAAGCCATTATACTAGCACACACTCAGTGTACCTAGTGGCATCCTATACGTGGCTATTGGACTTTGCTATAGTCCCACTAGTGCCAAGACATTTGCAGCACGTCTGCCTGCGTTGCACACTCCAACTAATTATAACTAAGCCATTATACTAGCAAACACTCAGTGTACCTAGTGGCATCCTATACGTGGCTATTGGACTTTGCTATAGTCCCACTAGTGCCAAGACATTTGCAGCACGTCTGCCTGCGTTGCACACTCCAACTAATTATAACTAAGCCATTATACTAGCACACACTCAGTGTACCTAGTGGCATCCTATACGTGGCTATTGGACTTTGCTATAGTCCCACTAGTGCCAAGACATTTGCAGAGCGCATCTGCCTGCGTTGCACACTCCAACTAATTATAACTAAGCCATTATACTAGCACACACTCAGTGTACCTAGTGGCATCCTATACGTGGCTATTGGACTTTGCTATAGTCCCACTAGTGCAAAGACATTTGCAGCACGTCTGCCTGCGTTGCACACTCCAACTAATTATAACTAAGCCATTATACTAGCAAACACTCAGTGTACCTAGTGGCATCCTATACGTGGCTATTGGACTTTGCTATAGTCCCACTAGTGCCAAGACATTTGCAGCACGTCTGCCTGCATTGCACACTCCAACTAATTATAACTAAGCCATTATACTAGCAAACACTCAGTGTACCTAGTGGCATCCTATACGTGGCTATTGGACTTTGCTATAGTCCCACTAGTGCCAAGACATTTGCAGCACGTCTGCCTGCGTTGCACACTCCAACTAATTATAACTAAGCCATTATACTAGCACACACTCAGTGTACCTAGTGGCATCCTATACGTGGCTATTGGACTTTGCTATAGTCCCACTAGTGCCAAGACATTTGCAGAGCGCATCTGCCTGCGTTGCACACTCCAACTAATTATAACTAAGCCATTATACTAGCACACACTCAGTGTACCTAGTGGCATCCTATACGTGGCTATTGGACTTTGCTATAGTCCCACTAGTGCAAAGACATTTGCAGCACGTCTGCCTGCGTTGCACACTCCAACTAATTATAACTAAGCCATTATACTAGCACACACTCAGTGTACCTAGTGGCATCCTATACGTGGCTATTGGACTTTGCTTTAGTCCCACTAGTGCCAAGACATTTGCAGAGCGCATCTGCCTGCGTTGCACACTCCAACTAATTATAACTAAGCCATTATACTAGCACACACTCAGTGTACCTAGTGGCATCCTATACGTGGCTATTGGACTTTGCTATAGTCCCACTAGTGCCAAGACATTTGCAGAGCGCATCTGCCTGCGTTGCACACTCCAACTAATTATAACTAAGCCATTATACTAGCACACACTCAGTGTACCTAGTGGCATCCTATACGTGGCTATTGGACTTTGCTATAGTCCCACTAGTGCCAAGACATTTGCAGCACGTCTGCCTGCGTTGCACACTCCAACTAATTATAACTAAGCCATTATACTAGCACACACTCAGTGTACCTAGTGGCATCCTATACGTGGCTATTGGACTTTGCTATAGTCCCACTAGTGCCAAGACATTTGCAGCACGTCTGCCTGCGTTGCACACTCCAACTAATTATAACTAAGCCATTATACTAGCAAACACTCAGTGTACCTAGTGGCATCCTATACGTGGCTATTGGACTTTGCTATAGTCCCACTAGTGCCAAGACATTTGCAGCACGTCTGCCTGCGTTGCACACTCCAACTAATTATAACTAAGCCATTATACTAGCAAACACTCAGTGTACCTAGTGGCATCCTATACGTGGCTATTGGACTTTGCTATAGTCCCACTAGTGCCAAGACATTTGCAGCACGTCTGCCTGCGTTGCACACTCCAACTAATTATAACTAAGCCATTATACTAGCACACACTCAGTGTACCTAGTGGCATCCTATACGTGGCTATTGGACTTTGCTATAGTCCCACTAGTGCCAAGACATTTGCAGAGCGCATCTGCCTGCGTTGCACACTCCAACTAATTATAACTAAGCCATTATACTAGCACACACTCAGTGTACCTAGTGGCATCCTATACGTGGCTATTGGACTTTGCTATAGTCCCACTAGTGCAAAGACATTTGCAGCACGTCTGCCTGCGTTGCACACTCCAACTAATTATAACTAAGCCATTATACTAGCAAACACTCAGTGTACCTAGTGGCATCCTATACGTGGCTATTGGACTTTGCTATAGTCCCACTAGTGCCAAGACATTTGCAGCACGTCTGCCTGCATTGCACACTCCAACTAATTATAACTAAGCCATTATACTAGCAAACACTCAGTGTACCTAGTGGCATCCTATACGTGGCTATTGGACTTTGCTATAGTCCCACTAGTGCCAAGACATTTGCAGCACGTCTGCCTGCGTTGCACACTCCAACTAATTATAACTAAGCCATTATACTAGCACACACTCAGTGTACCTAGTGGCATCCTATACGTGGCTATTGGACTTTGCTATAGTCCCACTAGTGCCAAGACATTTGCAGAGCGCATCTGCCTGCGTTGCACACTCCAACTAATTATAACTAAGCCATTATACTAGCACACACTCAGTGTACCTAGTGGCATCCTATACGTGGCTATTGGACTTTGCTATAGTCCCACTAGTGCAAAGACATTTGCAGCACGTCTGCCTGCGTTGCACACTCCAACTAATTATAACTAAGTCATTATACTAGCACACACTCAGTGTACCTAGTGGCATCCTATACGTGGCTATTGGACTTTGCTTTAGTCCCACTAGTGCCAAGACATTTGCAGAGCGCATCTGCCTGCGTTGCACACTCCAACTAATTATAACTAAGCCATTATACTAGCACACACTCAGTGTACCTAGTGGCATCCTATACGTGGCTATTGGACTTTGCTATAGTCCCACTAGTGCCAAGACATTTGCAGAGCGCATCTGCCTGCGTTGCACACTCCAACTAATTATAACTAAGCCATTATACTAGCACACACTCAGTGTACCTAGTGGCATCCTATACGTGGCTATTGGACTTTGCTATAGTCCCACTAGTGCCAAGACATTTGCAGCACGTCTGCCTGCGTTGCACACTCCAACTAATTATAACTAAGCCATTATACTAGCACACACTCAGTGTACCTAGTGGCATCCTATACGTGGCTATTGGACTTTGCTATAGTCCCACTAGTGCCAAGACATTTGCAGCACGTCTGCCTGCGTTGCACACTCCAACTAATTATAACTAAGCCATTATACTAGCAAACACTCAGTGTACCTAGTGGCATCCTATACGTGGCTATTGGAATTTGCTATAGTCCCACTAGTGCCAAGACATTTGCAGCACGTCTGCCTGCGTTGCACACTCCAACTAATTATAACTAAGCCATTATACTAGCACACACTCAGTGTACCTAGTGGCATCCTATACGTGGCTATTGGACTTTGCTATAGTCCCACTAGTGCCAAGACATTTGCAGAGCGCATCTGCCTGGTTGCACACTCCAACTAATTATAACTAAGCCATTATACTAGCACACACTCAGTGTACCTAGTGGCATCCTATACGTGGCTATTGGACTTTGCTATAGTCCCACTAGTGCAAAGACATTTGCAGCACGTCTGCCTGCGTTGCACACTCCAACTAATTATAACTAAGCCATTATACTAGCAAACACTCAGTGTACCTAGTGGCATCCTATACGTGGCTATTGGACTTTGCTATAGTCCCACTAGTGCCAAGACATTTGCAGCACGTCTGCCTGCGTTGCACACTCCAACTAATTATAACTAAGCCATTATACTAGCACACACTCAGTGTACCTAGTGGCATCCTATACGTGGCTATTGGACTTTGCTATAGTCCCACTAGTGCCAAGACATTTGCAGAGCGCATCTGCCTGCGTTGCACACTCCAACTAATTATAACTAAGCCATTATACTAGCACACACTCAGTGTACCTAGTGGCATCCTATACGTGGCTATTGGACTTTGCTATAGTCCCACTAGTGCCAAGACATTTGCAGAGCGCATCTGCCTGCGTTGCACACTCCAACTAATTATAACTAAGCCATTATACTAGCACACACTCAGTGTACCTAGTGGCATCCTATACGTGGCTATTGGACTTTGCTATAGTCCCACTAGTGCAAAGACATTTGCAGCACGTCTGCCTGCGTTGCACACTCCAACTAATTATAACTAAGCCATTATACTAGCAAACACTCAGTGTACCTAGTGGCATCCTATACGTGGCTATTGGACTTTGCTATAGTCCCACTAGTGCCAAGACATTTGCAGCACGTCTGCCTGCGTTGCACACTCCAACTAATTATAACTAAGCCATTATACTAGCAAACACTCAGTGTACCTAGTGGCATCCTATACGTGGCTATTGGACTTTGCTATAGTCCCACTAGTGCCAAGACATTTGCAGCACGTCTGCCTGCGTTGCACACTCCAACTAATTATAACTAAGCCATTATACTAGCACACACTCAGTGTACCTAGTGGCATCCTATACGTGGCTATTGGACTTTGCTATAGTCCCACTAGTGCCAAGACATTTGCAGAGCGCATCTGCCTGCGTTGCACACTCCAACTAATTATAACTAAGCCATTATACTAGCACACACTCAGTGTACCTAGTGGCATCCTATACGTGGCTATTGGACTTTGCTATAGTCCCACTAGTGCAAAGACATTTGCAGCACGTCTGCCTGCGTTGCACACTCCAACTAATTATAACTAAGCCATTATACTAGCACACACTCAGTGTACCTAGTGGCATCCTATACGTGGCTATTGGACTTTGCTTTAGTCCCACTAGTGCCAAGACATTTGCAGAACGCATCTGCCTGCGTTGCACACTCCAACTAATTATAACTAAGCCATTATACTAGCACACACTCAGTGTACCTAGTGGCATCCTATACGTGGCTATAGGACTTTGCTATAGTCCCACTAGTGCAAATACATTTGCAGCACGTCTGCCTGCGTTGCACACTCCAACTAATTATAACTAAGCCATTATACTAGCACACACTCAGTGTACCTAGTGGCATCCTATACGTGGCTATTGGACTTTGCTATAGTCCCACTAGTGCCAAGACATTTGCAGAGCGCATCTGCCTGCGTTGCACACTCCAACTAATTATAACTAAGCCATTATACTAGCACACACTCAGTGTACCTAGTGGCATCCTATACGTGGCTATTGGACTTTGCTATAGTCCCACTAGTGCCAAGACATTTGCAGAGCGCATCTGCCTGCGTTGCACACTCCAACTAATTATAACTAAGCCATTATACTAGCACACACTCAATGTACCTAGTGGCATCCTATACGTGGCTATTGGACTTTGCTATAGTCCCACTAGTGCCAAGACATTTGCAGAGCGCATCTGCCTGCGTTGCACACTCCAACTAATTATAACTAAGCCATTATACTAGCACACACTCAGTGTACCTAGTGGCATCCTATACGTGGCTATTGGACTTTGCTATAGTCCCACTAGTGCCAAGACATTTGCAGCACGTCTGCCTGCGTTGCACACTCCAACTAATTATAACTAAGCCATTATACTAGCACACACTCAGTGTACCTAGTGGCATCCTATACGTGGCTATTGGACTTTGCTATAGTCCCACTAGTGCCAAGACATTTGCAGCACGTCTGCCTGCGTTGCACACTCCAACTAATTATAACTAAGCCATTATACTAGCAAACACTCAGTGTACCTAGTGGCATCCTATACGTGGCTATTGGACTTTGCTATAGTCCCACTAGTGCCAAGACATTTGCAGCACGTCTGCCTGCGTTGCACACTCCAACTAATTATAACTAAGCCATTATACTAGCACACACTCAGTGTACCTAGTGGCATCCTATACGTGGCTATTGGACTTTGCTATAGTCCCACTAGTGCCAAGACATTTGCAGAGCGCATCTGCCTGCGTTGCACACTCCAACTAATTATAACTAAGCCATTATACTAGCACACACTCAGTGTACCTAGTGGCATCCTATACGTGGCTATTGGACTTTGCTATAGTCCCACTAGTGCCAAGACATTTGCAGCACGTCTGCCTGCGTTGCACACTCCAACTAATTATAACTAAGCCATTATACTAGCACACACTCAGTGTACCTAGTGGCATCCTATACGTGGCTATTGGACTTTGCTTTAGTCCCACTAGTGCCAAGATATTTGCAGAACGCATCTGCCTGCGTTGCACACTCCAACTAATTATAACTAAGCCATTATACTAGCACACACTCAGTGTACCTAGTGGCATCCTATACGTGGCTATTGGACTTTGCTATAGTCCCACTAGTGCCAAGACATTTGCAGCACGTCTGCCTGCGTTGCACACTCCAACTAATTATAACTAAGCCATTATACTAGCACACACTCAGTGTACCTAGTGGCATCGTATACGTGGCTATTGGACTTTGCTATAGTCCCACTAGTGCCAAGACATTTGCAGAGCGCATCTGCCTGCGTTGCACACTCCAACTAATTATAACTAAGCCATTATACTAGCACACACTCAGTGTACCTAGTGGCATCCTATACGTGGCTATTGGACTTTGCTATAGTCCCACTAGTGCCAAGACATTTGCAGAGCGCATCTGCCTGCGTTGCACACTCCAACTAATTATAACTAAGCCATTATACTAGCACACACTCAGTGTACCTAGTGGCATCCTATACGTGGTTATTGGACTTTGCTATAGTCCCACTAGTGCCAAGACATTTGCAGCACGTCTGCCTGCGTTGCACACTCCAACTAATTATAGCTAAGCCATTATACTAGCACACACTCAGTGTACCTAGTGGCATCCTATACGTGGCTATTGGACTTTGCTATAGTCCCACTAGTGCCAAGACATTTGCAGCACGTCTGCCTGCGTTGCACACTCCAACTAATTATAACTAAGCCATTATACTAGCAAACACTCAGTGTACCTAGTGGCATCCTATACGTGGCTATTGGACTTTGCTATAGTCCCACTAGTGCCAAGACATTTGCAGCACGTCTGCCTGCGTTGCACACTCCAACTAATTATAACTAAGCCATTATACTAGCACACACTCAGTGTACCTAGTGGCATCCTATACGTGGCTATTGGACTTTGCTATAGTCCCACTAGTGCCAAGACATTTGCAGCACGTCTGCCTGCGTTGCACACTCCAACTAATTATAACTAAGCCATTATACTAGCACACACTCAGTGTACCTAGTGGCATCCTATACGTGGCTATTGGACTTTGCTATAGTCCCACTAGTGCAAAGACATTTGCAGCACGTCTGCCTGCGTTGCACACTCCAACTAATTATAACTAAGCCATTATACTAGCACACACTCAGTGTACCTAGTGGCATCCTATACGTGGCTATTGGACTTTGCTATAGTCCCACTAGTGCCAAGACATTTGCAGAGCGCATCTGCCTGCGTTGCACACTCCAACTAATTATAACTAAGCCATTATACTAGCACACACTCAGTGTACCTAGTGGCATCCTATACGTGGCTATTGGACTTTGCCATAGTCCCACTAGTGCCAAGACATTTGCAGAGCGCATCTGCCTGCGTTGCACACTCCAACTAATTATAACTAAGCCATTATACTAGCACACACTCAGTGTACCTAGTGGCATCCTATACGTGGCTATTGGACTTTGCTATAGTCCCACTAGTGCAAAGACATTTGCAGCACGTCTGCCTGCGTTGCACACTCCAACTCATTATAACTAAGTTACATTGTCAGGGATATTTATTCTTTATTATTCTGCTGTTAATAAAGCTAGACCACCACTGCAATCTTTACCACCTCTCAATTTTTACTACCACATTTTCAGTCCACAATCTTGTCGCAATCAACATGAGTGGCAAAATGACAGATGCTGGTGGAAAGGGGAAGAGGCGTGGTGGAAAAGGCAAAAAAGGTTTTGTCAGTGGGGAAGGTGGCAAAGCTCCATTATCATCTGCTGAAGATAGACCATCTACTAGCAAAAGTAAGATGTCTACTACTTATTGTGGACAATCCGATGTGCTCCCTTTATTACGGACACGAACAAGAGGAACAAAGGTAGATGATGGGCAAAAAAGGAAAATGCTTGAATGGATCTCAAGTGGTCCAACAAGTGCCCTCTCAGCCACTTCAAGTACCGCATCCAAAAAACACCATTCCTCTGAGTTGTCATCCCAATCACACTTGATTTCTCCCAGCTCTGAAGTCTCCATCAGCCCTGCACAGTATGGTGGAACTGAGATGGCTGAGTCTGCAGAGCTGTTCAGTCACACTATAGCCTGGGAATCAGAGGTCTGCTCCCAAGCTACAGTGAGTACAGAACAGGAAATGGTCTGCAGTGATGCCCAGAACCTTTGTGACTCAGATTCAGGCCGTGAGGACCAAGTTTCTGAGCATAATGTTGACCCTTTGTCACAAACTGTAACACCTGTGGTTATAGACAATGAGGAACATACTGATGAAGATGAGACTCAGATACCCGATTGGGATGACAACTTAAATATTCGGTCAGGGCAAGAAGAGGCTCGGTCTGAGGGGGAGGGGAGTGCAAACACAACAATTGATGATGACGTTCTAGATCCCACCTACTGTCAACCCCCAGTCAGGCACTCGAGGAGGTCAACAGAGGCGGTGGAGGAGGATGCAACCGACGACGAAGTTACCTTGCGCCTTCCTGGACAGAGTCGGAGCACTGGTAGCACGTCTACAACTGCATCCTCAGCCACCACTCTGCCTATGAGCATTATTCGGGGTGGATCAACAGGTCGCATGGCCTCTAAGCCTTGCCTAGCCTGGGCCTTTTTTCACATCGAAAAAGATCGCCCAACTCATGTGATATGTAACATTTGTTATGATTCTGTTAGTAGAGGTCAAAACCTCAGCAGTTTGACAACTTCTTCCATGAATCGTCACATGAATAAATATCATAAGTCCCGGTGGGAAGCTCACCGTGCTGCAATGCCGGCTAGCGGAGCGAACCATCCACCGCCCGCCCCTTCCAGTGCATCCGCGCGCTCTTCATCTTCTAGGACTGTGGGGACAGCTGTCACACCTGTTTTTCCACGCAAAACTTCCACCACTGTAACCGCAACAGGCAGTTTGCTTGTAAGGTCATCAGTTGGTTTGGAAGGGGAAACAAGTGAGTGTGTACAGCTCTCTCAGACATCGATAGCACCAACGTTGGATGAAGGCAACATCATGTCTCCGCCTGAACTTTCCTCACAAACCTGCATTTTTCCAGGGACACCCTACTCAACACCGTCTACACACAGCAGCCAGATCTCTGTCCCTCAGATGTGGTCAAATAAAAGGCCACTTCCTCCGACCCATGACAAAGCTAAGAGGTTGACTCTATCCCTCTGTAAGCTGTTGGCTACCGAAATGCTGCCTTTCCGCCTAGTGGACACACATGATTTTAGAGAGCTTATGTCTGTCGCTGTGCCCCAGTACCAGATGCCTAGTCGCCACTACTTCTCTAAGAAAGGTGTACCCGCGCTACACCAGCATGTCGCACACAACATCACCGCTTCCTTGAGAAACTCTGTGTGTCAACGGGTGCATTTCACCACCGATACTTGGACCAGTAAGCATGGACAGGGACGTTACATGTCGCTGACTGGGCACTGGGTAACTATGGTGATAGATGGTGAAGGGTCTGCTGCACAAGTCTTGCCGTCCCCACGACTTGTGTGTCAATCCTCTGTCTGTCCAAGTTCCGCCACAGCTTCTGCATCCTCCACCTCATCTGGGTCCTCCACCTCCGCCCCAAGCCTGCCTGGTCAGGCCACCAGCGTTCTCACTGCGCAGAAGGAATCACGCACGCCTCATTACTATGCTGGCAGCCGAGCGCAACGGCATCAGGCGGTCTTTAGCTTGACATGTCTTGGTAATAAGAGTCACACAGCTGAGGAGTTGTGGTCAGCTCTGCGGTCCGAGTTTAATAAATGGTTGTCTCCACTCAACCTGCAGCCTGGTAAGGCCGTGTGCGACAATGCTGCAAACCTGGGTGCGGCCCTTCGCCTGGGCAAGGTGACACACGTACCTTGTATGGCTCACGTGTTGAACCTTGTCGTGCAGCAATTTTTAACACACTATCCCGGCCTAGATGGCTTTCTGAACAGGGCACGAAAACTGTCTGCTCACTTCCGGCGTTCAAGCGCCGCAGCTGAGCGACTTGCATCGCTCCAGAAGTCTTTCGGCCTGCCGGTTCATCGCCTGAAATGCGATGTGGCGACACGCTGGAATTCAACTCTCCACATGTTACAGCGACTGTGGCAGCACCGCAGAGCCCTGGTGCAATACGTCATGACGTATAGCCTGGGCCAACGAGATGCAGAGGTGGGGCAGATCACCCTGATGGAGTGGTCTCAGATCAAGGACCTATGCACCCTTCTGCACAGTTTCGACATGGCGACGAATATGTTTAGCTCTGACAATGCCATTATCAGCATGACGATTCCAGTCATTTACATGCTGGAGCACACGCTAAACACTATTCGGAGTCAGGGGGTGGGACAACATGAAGGGGAGGAACTACAGGAGGATTCATATGCGCAAGGGACAACAACATCACCAAGGTCCAGACGTTCATCATCACCAACGCAGCAGGCATGGGACCATGGGGAACAGGGATCGACAAGGGCGCATAGTAGCAGGCGAAATGTTGAGCAAGGTGCAGGAGAACATGAAGAAATGGAGGACGAACTGTCCATGGACATGGAAGACTCAGCGGATGAGGGAGACCTTGGTCAAATTTCAGTTGAAAGAGGTTGGGGGGAGATGTCAGAGGAAGAAAGAACGGGTAGCACCTCTATGCCACAAACACAGCGTGGACTTGGTCCGCATGGCTGCGCAAGACACATGAGTGCCTTCTTGTTGCACTACCTCCAACATGACAGTCGTATTGTCAAAATTAGAAGTGATGATGACTACTGGATTGCCACACTATTAGATCCCCGGTACAAGTCCAAATTTTGTGACATAATTCCAGCCATAGAAAGGGACGCACGTATGCAGGAGTATCAGCAGAAGCTGTTACTCGATCTCAGCTCGGCTTTTCCACCAAACAACCGTGCAGGTGCAGGGAGGGAATCTCCCAGTTGTAACTTGACAAACATGGGACGGTCTCGTCATCTTCACCAGTCTACCCGTACCAGTAGGACCGTATCTGGTGCCGGTAACAGCAATTTTATGGAATCTTTTCATAATTTTTTTAGACCCTCTTTTGCAAGGCCACCAGAGACAACAAGTCTGACACATACTCAACGGCTGGAGAGGATGATACAGGAGTATCTCCAAATGAACATCGATGCCATGACTGTGCAACTGGAGCCTTGCTCCTTTTGGGCTTCAAACATAGAAAAATGGCCAGAGCTCTCCAGTTACGCCTTGGAGATTTTGTCGTGTCCAGCTGCCAGCGTTGTCTCTGAACGTGTATTCAGTGCTGCTGGGTGTGTGCTGACAGATAAGCGCACGCGTCTGTCCAGTGACAATGTGGACAGATTGACGTTCATCAAAATGAACAAGTCATGGATCCAGAAGGAATTTACTACCCCTGTGTCATCCTGGGGAGAGTAAATGCTTGTGGATTTGGAATGTGCTTGATGCAAATCAAAACATCCTGTTTGCAACTAGGGCCCAAGTGCTGCCACTGATGGGGTGGGTGTCTGTGTGGCCCAATTTTTGGAAAAAAGGGAGACTCCGCTTGGAGTAACCCTTGCTTACATTGTTTTTAAAAGAAGACAAGATGAACAGAGCTGGGATCAGGAAATACTTTGCTACCTACCCCGGTGTCATCCTGGGGACGGATAAGAATGGCGTATTTTTGAATGTGCTTGATGCAAATCAAAACATCCTGTTTGCAACTAGGGCCCAAGTGCTGCCACTGATGGGGTGGGTGTCTGTGTGGCCCAATTTTTGGAAAAAAGGGAGACTCCGCTTGGAGTAACCCTTGCTTGCTGTGTTTTTAAAAGAAGCCAAGATGAACAGAGCTGGGATCAGGAAATACTTTGCTACCTACCCCGGTGTCATCCTGGGGACGGATAAGAATGGCGTATTTTGGAATGTGCTTGATGCAAATCAAAACATCCTGTTTGCAACTAGGGCCCAAGTGCTGCCACTGATGGGGTGGGTGTCTGTGTGGCCCAATTTTTGGAAAAAAGGGAGACTCCGCTTGGAGTAACCCTTGCTTACATTGTTTTTAAAAGAAGACAAGATGAACAGAGCTGGGATCAGGAAATACTTTGCTACCTACCCCGGTGTCATCATGGGGACGGATAAGAATGGCGTATTTTTGAATGTGCTTGATGCAAATCAAAACATCCTGTTTGCAACTAGGGCCCAAGTGCTGCCACTGATGGGGTGGGTGTCTGTGTGGCCCAATTTTTGGAAAAAAAGGGAGACTCCGCTTGGAGTAACCCTTGCTTGCTGTGTTTTTAAAAGAAGCCAAGATGAACAGAGCTGGGATCAGGAAAGACTTTATCTACCTACCCCGGTGTCATCCTGGGGACGGATAAGAATGGCGTATTTTGGAATGTGCTTGATGCAAATCTAGCTGTGAAGTGTACAACTGGGGCACAACTGCTGCCACTGAATGGGTGGGTGTGTGGGGCACAATTTTTGGAAAAAAAGGGAGACTCCGCTTGGAGTAACCCTTGCTTGATGTGTTTTTAAAAGAAGCCAAGATGAACAGAGCTGGGATCAGGAAATACTTTGCTACCTACCCCGGTGTCATCCTGGGGACGGATAAGAATGGCGTATTTTTGAATGTGCTTGATGCAAATCAAAACATCCTGTTTTCAACTAGGGCCCAAGTGCTGCCACTGATGGGGTGGGTGTCTGTGTGGCCCAATTTTTGGAAAAAAAGGGAGACTCCGCTTGGAGTAACCCTTGCTTGCTGTGTTTTTAAAAGAAGCCAAGATGAACAGAGCTGGGATCAGGAAAGACTTTGCTACCTACCCCGGTGTCATCCTGGGGACGGATAAGAATGGCGTATTTTTGAATGTGCTTGATGCAAATCAAAACATCCTGTTTTCAACTAGGGCCCAAGTGCTGCCACTGATGGGGTGGGTGTCTGTGTGGCCCAATTTTTGGAAAAAAAGGGAGACTCCGCTTGGAGTAACCCTTGCTTGATGTGTTTTTAAAAGAAGCCAAGATGAACAGAGCTGGGATCAGGAAAGACTTTGCTACCTACCCCGGTGTCATCCTGGGGACGGATAAGAATGGCGTATTTTTGAATGTGCTTGATGCAAATCAAAACATCCTGTTTGCAACTAGGGCCCAAGTGCTGCCACTGATGGGGTGGGTGTCTGTGTGGCCCAATTTTTGGAAAAAAAGGGAGACTCCGCTTGGAGTAACCCTTGCTTGATGTGTTTTTAAAAGAAGCCAAGATGAACAGAGCTGGGATCAGCAAAGACTTTGCTACCTACCCCGGTGTCATCCTGGGGACGGATAAGAATGGCGTATTTTTGAATGTGCTTGATGCAAATCAAAACATCCTGTTTGCAACTAGGGACCAAGTGCTGCCACTGATGGGGTGGGTGTCTGTGTGGCCCAATTTTTGGAAAAAAAGGGAGACTCCGCTTGGAGTAACCCTTGCTTGATGTGTTTTTAAAAGAAGCCAAGATGAACAGAGCTGGGATCAGCAAAGACTTTGCTACCTACCCCGGTGTCATCCTGGGGACGGATAAGAATGGCGTATTTTTGAATGTGCTTGATGCAAATCAAAACATCCTGTTTGCAACTAGGGCCCAAGTGCTGCCACTGATGGGGTGGGTGTCTGTGTGGCCCAATTTTTGAAAAAAAAGGGAGACTCCGCTTGGAGTAACCCTTGCTTGATGTGTTTTTAAAAGAAGCCAAGATGAACAGAGCTGGGATCAGCAAAGACTTTGCTACCTACCCCGGTGTCATCCTGGGGACGGATAAGAATGGCGTATTTTTGAATGTGCTTGATGCAAATCAAAACATCCTGTTTGCAACTAGGGCCCAAGTGCTGCCACTGATGGGGTGGGTGTCTGTGTGGCCCAATTTTTGGAAAAAAAGGGAGACTCCGCTTGGAGTAACCCTTGCTTGATGTGTTTTTAAAAGAAGCCAAGATGAACAGAGCTGGGATCAGGAAAGACTTTGCTACCTACCCCGGTGTCATCCTGGGGACGGATAAGAATGGCGTATTTTTGAATGTGCTTGATGCAAATCAAAACATCCTGTTTGCAACTAGGGACCAAGTGCTGCCACTGATGGGGTGGGTGTCTGTGTGGCCCAATTTTTGGAAAAAAAGGGAGACTCCGCTTGGAGTAACCCTTGCTTGATGTGTTTTTAAAAGAAGCCAAGATGAACAGAGCTGGGATCAGCAAAGACTTTGCTACCTACCCCGGTGTCATCCTGGGGACGGATAAGAATGGCGTATTTTTGAATGTGCTTGATGCAAATCAAAACATCCTGTTTGCAACTAGGGCCCAAGTGCTGCCACTGATGGGGTGGGTGTCTGTGTGGCCCAATTTTTGGAAAAAAAGGGTGACTCCGCTTGGAGTAACCCTTGCTTGATGTGTTTTTAAAAGAAGCCAAGATGAACAGAGCTGGGATCAGGAAAGACTTTGCTACCTACCCCGGTGTCATCCTGGGGACGGATAAGAATGGCGTATTTTTGAATGTGCTTGATGCAAATCAAAACATCCTGTTTGCAACTAGGGCCCAAGTGCTGCCACTGATGGGGTGGGTGTCTGTGTGGCCCAATTTTTGGAAAAAAGGGAGACTCCGCTTGGAGTAACCCTTGCTTACATTGTTTTTAAAAGAAGCCAAGATGAACAAGTCATGGGTCAGCAAAGACTTTGCTACCTACCCCGGTGTCATCCTGGGGATGGATAAGAATGGCGTATTTTTGAATGTGCTTGATGCAAATGTAGCTGTGAAGTGTACAACTGGGGCACAACTGCTGCCACTGAAGGGGTGGGTGTGTGTGTGGCCCAATTTTTGGAAAAAATGGAGACTCCGCTTGGAGTCACCTTGCGGTGTTTTACATGATTTTAGAAGGGCGTGCCATGCCTATATCTGTGTGTCCTCCTCTTTTTCCTTGTCCAGCTGTTTTGTTTTCGCATGAGTATATGTCCTTGTCACTTTCCAATGTGTTTGAGTTGTTTGTCACCTTTAGGACACCTTTGAGGGTGTTTTCTAGGTGTTTTTCTGTGTTTGTGATTGCCTGCCATTGTTTCCTATGCAGTTCGAGTTCGGTTCGTCGAACGTTCGACGAACCGAACTCGAACGGGAGGTCCGTTCGGCGAACCAACCTCGAGCCGAACCGCGACCGGTTCGCTCATCTCTAATCATGTGTAAACAGTCCCATATACAGTGGCTTCAAAAAGCATTCATATCCCATGAACTTTTCCACATTTTGTTTCACATTACACCCACAAAAGTAAACATCAAGCCTACATCTTTTCCTGCATAAGAAAATGAAAATCAGAAAGTCGCCGAGGGGTGAAGGGGTTAATAAATGAAAAATAAATCATGTCTTCCATAGGGTTGTTTAGTAGTGATGGACGAACTCTCCCCTGATATTCATGTTCGGGAGACTCGCCTTAACATTTTGTAAAGTTCGAGTTCGGGTTCTGAGATAACGCGAACTTGTGTATGAACACCGAACTTGGATTTTACAGTTATGGGATGGGGCGGGGGGAGGTCTGTAAAATAAAGAATATAGTTAATAATAAACATTGTCATTATACTTACCGCTCCCGTGACACATCCTTCAGACCCGCTGAACCACTGTTTCCCGACCGCTTCTGCTTCCGGGTCCGATCATTAACTTCCAGGAGTATTCAATGCACTACTCATCACTCGGCAGTTTTCGGCCATGTTCGTGGTGGCGTCACCTGAGTCCATGAACTAGTAAACAGTAAAAAGAAAAACACAACACATAAAAAAAAATTTTTTATTAGAAATAAAACAAAAAAAAACATTTAGAGATCAATCTTTATTATAAAAAAATCCTTTGTCCAACGTAGTCCACAGGTAGAGCAATATCAGCTCTGCTTCATCAGACAAACAGAGCAAGAAGCAGGCTGTCACTGAGGGAATGATTCCACTTCCGTATGACTCCTGCTAGTCTCGCATCGATTTGACCCAGCACGGCACACACTCTCCTGACAGGAGTGCCTCAGCTGCATGGAAATACATGCAGCCGACCCGCTCCAATAAGGAGAGTGTGCGCCATGCCGGATGATACCAATGCGAGACTCGCACAGTGACAGTCAAAGTTCAATTGAGTCCATGGCTCATGGACTCGGGTGAACCCTGACGTCACCGCAAACACGGCTGAAAAAAGCCAAAAACTGCCGAGTGATGAGTGGTGCAGTGAATACCACTGGAAGTTAATGATCGGACGCGGAAGCAGAGGCAGCTGGGAGACAGAGTCTGCAGGATGCGTCGCGGGACTGGTAAATATAATCATAATTTTTATTACTAATGTGCTTTTTTATACAGCCCTTGGACCCGAACTGTACCCCAACTGTAACACGAGCTTCCCAGGAAAACCCGTGTTCGTAACCATGTGCCCGAACACTATGTGTTTGGTACGGACCCCGAACTTTACAGTTCGGTTTTGCCCATCACTAATGTTTAGTTGTAGTATCCAGTACCCCTTTCATAATACACATTTCCTTTGCCAATTACCCAAAATAATTGGACAATTAACCCTCTCTATTCCAAAGAATCTGAAGTTATCAGTATTTCTTTTATGCAATTCTATAAAGTGCTTTGTTACACTAGAATAAGATGAATATTTTTTTTTACAAATATCTTAGCTATTCTGCAATTCTTTTCTTTAATTTTTGGCTCCTACACACTATAAACACATTACATGGCAAACACTCTAGACAATATACCACATGGTGCGTATCGCAGTTGATTAAAGTTGCAATCATGTGAACGCACCATGAAGTATATATGCTTAAACTAATTAAATTCCAAACTGTATGTTATGCAAAAAATCACTGAAGCAGTATCTTTTGGGGATGTGCATAATTTATCACAGAATTTTCTGTCACTTTTATTCACTTTTTATTTAAAACTGTATTTATATTTCATTTTGTATTTCTATATTTGATTAATCCTAGACATATTTTTCTTATTTCTTGCTTCCACATTATTTCATCAGAGCAATTCGTCTTGCTCTTTCACCAATTGGAATAGCTCTTTTAGCATTTCATACATGATATAGAGCAGTCATGGCGAACCTTTTACAGGCCGAGTGCCCAAACTGTAGCCCTAAACCCATTTTTTTTTCCGAAGTGCCAACCAATCCTATTATATAAATAATTGATTGTAACCTTACCTTTGCCGTCTTCTCCTCAGCAGGGGACATCACACTCATGCTTACCACACACTGAAGCTGAGCCCCTGCCCTTTCCAGACACAGCAGTTGGATTGATCTTTCTGGAAAAAATTGCAGCATGTTAGACAGAGATTTAGCCTGGAATGCAATCAGATGTCACCCTGTAATCCACATCTACATTTCAAAGTCTGAACACCCTGAAATCCCATAAAGACGTACGAGTTGCCCCCTCCCCCTTCATTGTGTAGTTCTGTCCCCCTTCCTGGCTACTTCCTGGTAAACATCACCCCCATCCCCATCCTGATATATATATTTCCTACATTCTGGTATATTTGTACCCATCATGGCCCCATCCTGGTAAATGTCCTCCACTCTGGTAAATGTACCCTATCATTGTAAATGTATCCCATCCTGGCATGTTCCCCCATGCTGTTAAATGACCCCATCCTGGTAAATGTACCTCATCCAGGCATGTGGCCTTATCCTGGTAAATGTCCCCTTTCCTGATAAATGTCTCCTTTCCTGGTAATTGTACCCCTTCCTGCTAAATGTTCCCCATTCTGGCATTTGTCCTCATCCTGGCATGTTCATGTACCCCCATCCTGGCATATTTCCCCCCATCCTGGTAAATGTATCCCCCATCCTGGTAAATGCACCCCTTACTGGCATGTTCCCCTTCCTGCTAAATGTACCCCATCCTGGCATGTTTCCCCCCATCCTTGCAGTCATGTTTCCCCCCATCCTTGCAGCCATGTTTACCCCCATCCTTGCAGCCATGTTTACCCCCATCCTTGCAGCCATGTTTACCCCCATCCTTACAGCCATGTTTCCCCCCATCCTTGCAGTCTTGTTTCCCCCCATCCTTGCAGCCATGTTTACCCCCATCCTTGCAGCCATGTTTACCCCCATCCTTGCAGCCATGTTTACCCCCATCCTTGCAGCCATGTTTACCCCCATCCTTGCAGCCATGTTTCCCCCCATCCTTGCAGCCATGTTTCCCCCCATCCTTGCAGCCATGTTTCCCCCCATCCTTGCAGTCATGTTTCCCCCCATCCTTGCAGTCATGTTTCCCCCCATCCTTGCAGCCATGTTTCCTCCCATCCTTGCAGTCATGTTTCCCCCCATCCTTGCAGTCATGTTTCCCCCTATCCTTGCAGCCATGTTTACCCCCATCCTTGCAGTCATGTTTCCCCCATCTTTGCAGCCATGTATGCCCCGTGCTCTGTTTGCCCCGGGCTCTGTTTGCTTGCCCCCGTGCTCCGTCGGTTTGCCCCCGTGCTCCTATGTTTGCTCCCCATGTGTCCCCCGTGCGCTCCATGTTCCCCTGATGCTGGCACTGTCCCCTGTGTTTCCTTGTTCCCCCGGTGCTGGCACTGTCCCCTGTGCTTCCATGTTCCCCCGGTGCTGGCTCTGTCCCCTGTGCTTCCATGTTCCCCCGGTGCTGGCTCTGTCCCCTGTGCTTCCATGTTCCCCCGGTGCTGGCTCTGTCCCCTGTGTTTCCATGTTCCCCCGGTGTGGCTCTGTCCCCTGTGCTTCCATGTTCCCCCGTGCGCTCCATGTTCCCCCGGTGCTGGCTCTGTCCCCTGTGCTCCCATGTTCCCCCGTGCGCTCCATGTTCCCCCGGTGCTGGCTCTGTCCCCTGTGCTCCCATGTTCCCCTGTGCGCGCCATGTTCCCCCGGTGCTGGCTCTGTCCCCTGTGTTTCCATGTTCCCCCGGTGCTGGCTCTGTCCCCTGTGCTTCCATGTTCCCCCGGTGCTGGCTCTGTCCCCTGTGCTTCCATGTTCCCCCGGTGCTGGCTCTGTCCCCTGTGTTTCCATGTTCCCCCGGTGTGGCTCTGTCCCCTGTGCTTCCATGTTCCCCCGTGCGCTCCATGTTCCCCCGGTGCTGGCTCTGTCCCCTGTGCTCCCATGTTCCCCCGTGCGCTCCATGTTCCCCCGGTGCTGGCTCTGTCCCCTGTTCCCCCATGCGCTCCATGTTCCCCGGTGCTGGCTCTGTCCCCTGTGCTTCCATGTTCCCCCATGCGCTCCATGTTCCCCCGGTGCTGGCTCTGTCCCCTGTGCTCCCATGTTCCCCCGTGCGCTCCATGTTCCCCCGGTGCTGGCTCTGTCCCCTGTGCTCCCATGTTCCCCCGTGCGCTCCATGTTCCCCCGGTGCTGGCTCTGTCCCCTGTGCTCCCATGTTCCCCCGTGCGCTCCATGTTCCCCCTGTGCTGGCTCTGTCCCCTGTTCCCCCGTGCGCTCCATGTTCCCCGGTGCTGGCTCTGTCCCCTGTGCTTCCATGTTCCCCCGTGCGCTCCATGTTCCCCCGGTGCTGGCTCTGTCCCCTGTGCTCCCATGTTCCCCCGTGCGCTCCATGTTCCCCCGGTGCTGGCTCTGTCCCCTGTGCTCCCATGTTCCCCCGTGCGCTCCATGTTCCCCCGGTGCTGGCTCTGTCCCCCTCACCTTGGCACAGCCGCACACAGCTTAAAAATAAAAAAAAAAAACTCACCTTGCAACACCCGCGCCATCGCTGCGTCGTCAGTTCAGTTCCCGCGTGGCCACAAGACACCGGCGCCGCCTACTGACGCTCCTCCGTCTCCTAGGCAACAGGCCTGCGGCCCAGGAGAGGAGGTGTGTCAGAAGGAGCAGAGATGTCCTCTGCTAAACACCAATTTGCACTGTCGGCGCGACCACACCGATAGTGTAAATTGTTGCAGTGTGGCGACAGCGCGCATGCCAACAAAAAGGGCTCTGCGTGCCCAGTCTGGCACGCGTGCCATAGGTTCGCCATCACTGATATAGAGGATTGTCTTTTTCAAGATTATTTTGGGATATATTACAGAATAAACTGATCCTATTGAGGCATTTCCTTTAAAGTGAAAATGTATAAAATGCACTTTTAAATTCTAAATTTCATTAGTGAATTTTAAAGGGAACCTGATAGGTCCCCCATGCCCTCCCACCCACCAGCATTTATGTATTCATTACTAAATGCCTTTCTTAAAAGGGTTATCTGGCTTATTTTACTTTTTTTTTATTATTTCCCTATTGGGCTACATTGGGGCAGGTAAGTAGATAGTGACCACTTACCTGCCCTGCTGTCAGCCCCTCTGCCCTGGCTCAGAGCGGTCATGTGACCGCTCCTGCCGCGATTTTGCTGCTTCTGGTCATTTCATGTCAACATGGGCAGGATCATGTTGACATGCAAATCAGTAAAAGCATGTTGCCACCCTGATGCTTAGTGGGCAGGTATAGTTCGATGATTACCCGCCCCCTCCCACACACTCCGTAGTCTCCCTTCCCCGCCTCCTCCTGTGCCCAGCTACGTGTGACCTGATAATCCAGCCGATTCAGTGTCCAGTTCAATAAGGCAAGACACAAGAAAATTGCCCACTTGCTTTCAGGGACACTGTCAGCGCTGTGTCCCCAGCGCTTTATCATGTTTAGTGTCCGACACCCTGGGAACTGCCCCCCCTCCCCCGTGTGCGCTGCATCTCATCAGTATGGAGCTGTTTCCCTCGTGCCCACTGTGTCTCCTCAGTATGGAACGGACTCCCCCCTCCCCCATGCACGCTGTATCTCATTAGTATGAAAAGCTGGCTTTTCAGAGCGATCAGCTGATCGTTCTCTCTCTATCAGCTGATCGCTCTGGTAAGCCAGCAGCCAGCTTTTGAGAGCGATCAGCTGATCGTTTGGCAGGCATCTTTTCGGAGTGATCAGCTGATCTCCCGGCGGCCGGATTTTCAGAGCGATCAGCTGATTGTTCTCTCTCTCTATCAACTGATAGCTCTGAAAAGCCAGTGGCCGGCTTTTGAGCGCAATCAGCTGATCGACCGGCGGCCGGCTTTTCACAGTGATCAGCTGATCGCCCGGCGGCCGGATTTTTAGAGCGATCAGTTGATCACTTGGCGGCCGGCTTTTCAGAGCAATCAGCATATCGCCCAGCGGCTGGGTTTTCAGCTGATCGCTCTCAATAGCCGGCTGCCGGGAGATCAGCTGATCGCTCTGAAAAGCGATCATTTCAGTTTAAAACCTGCGTGGGGGATGGAGAGAGAGAGGAACTGATTTACATGATTTCGGACATTCTGCTGGACATGCTAGGCATGCTCAATAAAACGTGATGGATTCCTGCACTGGAATCCGTTGCGTGATGCAGGATAACGGAATCCTGCACCATAGACTTACCTTATGCCTCTTGACGGATTCCAACGGAATTCTACAGGGTGTGTTTTTTTGCCGCTACAAAAAACATTGCATGCTGTGTCCCTCCCGCCTGACGGTCAGTCAGTAAATGACTGATGCGCCGCGCGGCGGATGCAACGCAGGGTCATCAGACACAATCTGCCACTCATACAAGTCTATAGGAAACAACAGTATCCGCCAAACGGATTGCATTGTTTATCAGAGCGGCGGATTGTGACTAATCCTAAACAACAGAAATGTGAACATAGCCTGAGAAGTCGGGATCACTGATCTCCTGCATTTCGGACCTGCGATTGGTTGGAGGAGGGAAGAGAGAGAACGGAGTGTGGGAGAAAGCGCCCAGGGAGGGAAGAGGGAGCACAGGAGGGGAACGAGAGAGCACAGGGGGGAAGACAGAGCATGGGATTGATGGAGACAGAGCACAAGGGAGGAAGAGAGAGCACAGGATTGGGGGAGAGAGCACGGGGGGGGGGAGAGATGAACGGGAGTGTGAGAGAGAGAGCATGGAGTGTAGGAGACATAGCACAGGGGGGAAGAGAGAGCACGGGAATGTGGGAGAGAGAGCACAGGGGGGAGAGAGCAGAGGGGGGGTAGAGCATGGGGGGGAGAGAGAGCATGGGGAAGAGAGCTGAACGGGAGTGTGGGAGACAGCACAGGGGGGAAAAAGAGTTCGGGAATGTGGGAGAGAGAGCACAGGGGAGAAGACAGAGCACGGGATTTTGGGAGACAGAGCACGGGGGAAGAGAGAGCATGGGAATGTGGGAGAGAGCGCAAGGGAAGAGAGAGAGCATGGGAGGGGGGAAAGAGAGCGCACGAGAGGAGGGAAGAGAGAGCATGCACTGCACTGCTCTCCCAGCCAAGGGGAACGTTCTGTTATTCATTGACTGGGACAGTGAGTATGGATTGTCGTGGGAACCCCTTATTGGAATACGCCAGACCAGATTTGATTGTTCTTTCTAATAAATTGGTGAAAGAGGGAATGTGTTGGGGAGTCTTTTTTTCAAATAAAAATGTGTTTGTTGTCGTTTTTTTTTTTATTACAGACTGGGTTAGCAATGTCGGGTATCTGATAGACGCCATTACATCACTAATGAAAGACAGTGATATCTAATGCCAGGGCTTGATGCCAGGTGACATTACATAGCTTGTATCAACCCCATATACAGTGCCTACAAGTAGTATTCAACCCCCTGCAGATTTAGCAGGTTTGATAAGATGCAAATAAGTTAGAGCCTGCAAACTTCAAACAAGAGCAGGATTTATTAACAGATGCATAAATCTTACAAACCAACAAGTTATGTTGCTCAGTTAAAGTTTAATAAGTTTTCAACATAAAAGTGTGGGTCAATTATTATTCAACCCCTAGGTTTAATATTTTGTGGAATAACCCTTGTTTGCAATTACAGCTAATAATCGTCTTTTATAAGACCTGATCAGGCTGGCACAGGTCTCTGGAGTTATCTTGGCCCACTCCTCCATGCAGATCTTCTCCAAGTTATCTAGGTTCTTTGGGTGTCTCATGTGGACTTTAATCTTGAGCTCCTTCCACAAGTTTTCAATTGGGTTAAGGTCAGGAGACTGACTAGGCCACTGCAACATCTTGATTTTTTTCCCTCTTGAACCAGGCCTTGGTTATCTTGGCTGTGTGCTTTGGGTCGTTGTCTTGTTGGAAGATGAAATGACGACCCATCTTAAGATCCTTGATGGAGGAGCGGAGGTTCTTGGCCAAAATCTCCAGGTAGGCCGTGCTATCCATCTTTCCATGGATGCGGACCAGATGGCCAGGCCCCTTGGCTGAGAAACAGCCCCACAGCATGATGCTGCCACCACCATGCTTGACTGTAAAGGCTGTCCAGGCTGTGGAAGGCTAACAGTAGTTCCATAAGCCTTCCACTTCCAGATGATGCTCCCAACAGTGGAGACAGGTAGGCCCAACTCCTTGGAAAGGGTTTTATACCCCTTGCCAGCCTTGTGACCCTCCACGATCTTGTCTCTGATGGCCTTGGAATGCTCCTTTGTCTTTCCCATGTTGACCAAGTTTGAGTGCTGTTCACAAGTTTGGGGAGGGTCTTAATTAGTCAGAAAAGGCTGGAAAAATAGATAATTAATCCAAACATGTGACGCTCATTGTTCTTTGTGCCTGAAATACTTCTTAATACTTTAGGGGAACCAAACAGAATTCTGGTGGATTGAGGGGTTGAATAATAAATGACCCTGTGAATAAACTTTTCACAATTTGAAAAAAAAAAAAAAAAAAAATAACATTCTTTTTTGCTGCAGTGCATTTCACACTTCCAGGCTGATCTACAGTCCAAATGTCACAATGCCAAGTTAATTCCGAATGTGTAAACCTGCTAAATCTGCAGGGGGTTGAATACTACTTGTAGGCACTGTATATAATGTCCCACTCCCCTACATTTTGTAATCTTGCACCCTTTAGTGTCCCAAACTTGTGAACAGCACTCATACTTGGTCAACATGGGAAAGACAAAGGAGCATTCCAAGGCCATCAGAGACAAGATCGTGGAGGGTCAAAAGGCTGGCAAGGGGTATAAAATCCTTTTCAAGGAGTTGGGCCTACCTGTCTCCCCTGTTGGGAGTATCATCCAGAAGTGGAAGGCTTATGGAACTACTGTTAGCCTTCCACGGCCTGGCCGGCCTTTGAAAGTTTCCACCCGTGCAGAGGCCAGGCTTGTCCGAAGAGTCAAGGCTAACCCAAGGAAAACAAGGAAGGCGCTCCGGGAAGATCTCATGGCAGTGGGGACATTGGTTTCAGTCAATACCATAAGTAACGTACTCCACCGCAATGGTCTCCGTTCCAGACGAGCCCGTAAGGTACCTTTACTTTCAAAGCGTCATGTCAAGGCTCGTCTACAGTTTGCTCATGATCACTTGGAGAACTCTGAGACAGACTGGTTCAAGGTTCTCTGGTCTGATGAGACCAAGATCGAGATCTTTGGTGCCAACCACACACGTGACGTTTGGAGACTGGATGGCACTGCATACGACCCCAAGAATACCATCCCTACAGTCAAGCATCGTGGTGGCAGCATCATGCTGTGGGGCTGTTTCTCAGCCAAGGGGCCTGGCCATCTGGTCCGCATCCATGGGAAGATGGATAGCATGGCCTACCTGGAGATTTTGGCCAAGAACCTCTGCTCCTCCATCAAGGATCTTAAGATGGGTCGTCATTTCATCTTCCAACAAGACAACGACCCAAAGCACACAGCCAAGAAAACCAAGGCTTGGTTCAAGAGGGAAAAAATCAAGGTGTTGCAGTGGCCTAGTCAGTCTCCTGACCTTAACCCAATTGAAAACTTGTGTAAGGAGCTCAAGATTAAAGTCCACATGAGACACCCAAAGAACCTAGATAACTTGGAGAAGATCTGCATGGAGGAGTGGGCCAAGATAACTCCAGAGACCTGTGCCGGCCTGATCAGGTCTTATAAAAGACGATTATTAGCTGTAATTGCAAACAAGGGTTATTCCACAAAATATTAAACCTAGGGGTTGAATAATAATTGACCCACACTTTTATGTTGAAAATGTATTAAAATTTAACTGAGCAACATAACTTGTTGGTTTGTAAGATTTATGCATCTGTTAATAAATCCTGCTCTTGTTTGAAGTTTGCAGGCTCTAACTTATTTGCATCTTATCAAACCTGCTAAATCTGCAGGGGGTTGAATACTACTTGTAGGCACTGTATGTCTTTCTCATCTATTATCTATCTATCCCTCTATCTATCCCTTCATTCATTCATTCATTCATTCATTCATCCATCCCTCTATTTATCCCTCTAGCTATTCCTCTATTCATTCATTCATTCATCTCTCTATTTATCCCTACAGCTAGCTCTCTGTCTCTATATCTATCCCTCTATTTATATCTATCTATCTATGTAGCTGCTTCCGTTTCTTTTTGCAGTACGCAATGAAATTGAATGAAATGGAAATGAAAGCGATCTCACGGACCTGCATCATGCTAGTAGTGACATGGGCATGCTGCGATATTTGACAGCATGACCAAAATGTCAAGTAGCCCAAGGAAAAAAAAGTGGTCAAGGTTTTTCACAAAAATCTGCAGTAACTATATTTTATTGCAGATTATTTTTATTATTTATTATTATTATCGCACTTTTTATTGCATGGTGCTTCACAGTGCAGATAAGTGAATCCTTACATCACATGCAGCAGACAGTTATCAACAGTCAGAATGAATAGTCATGTGACCACTCGTATGCATTCTGCACATTCCACATTCCACATTCTGAGCCCAATGTGTCAGTTCATATAGTGACACATAGAGGGATAAGCCTGTGCAAATATACATATATATATATATATATATATATATATATATATATATATATATATATATACATACATATACATACATATATGTATATATATATATATATATATATATATATATATATATATATATATATATATATATATATACCCATACATATAGGCAGTGAGGTCGGGCGGTGCCAGCTCTGACTGAGTTTGGCAACCAAGAACAAGAATACAGGAAGTTATCATGTTTGCTGGAGCTGAAGGTAAACAAGGAGCTGCAGAGAATAAAGGGATAATTCAAGAGGAACAAAAGTCACAAAACAAAAAATAACAATGTAGGGGTGTTTTATATGACAATACAGCACAGATTAGCTTACATTTTTTTTTGGAGTGTATGTCTGACAACTCCTTTAATGAGTTCTTTATACTGCCTGACACCTAAACTTATATTGAAAAAAGGTCTTTATAAAATCCTTTTTCCATATGTAAATGAGCCCTTTGATTAGTTGATGGGGCGTTAGTTCCACAAACTAGTGGGCATGATAACATGACTTACAGAGAGTTGCTGTCATCACAAGCTCCATGCAAATCCCGCACATGTGCGTGGCTTTCTTCACTAACATCATTATGCCTCTCCTGGCTTTAGAGAGATGCACTGCGCATTTCCAAAACTGAAACTGCCATCTTCTTAACTTCCAAACATAAACAATGCTTCTCTGAAGCTGAGAAGTGTACATCCAGATTCAGAGTTGCAACCATGTTAATGAAAAAAGCTGCGCGCATGCACGAGATTCCAGAGAGCTGGCGATGATGTCAGCTCTTTGCAAATTATGTTATCATGACCACATGGGCATGACAACATGCGAAGGATGACAACTAGTTTGGGGAACTAATGACTCATTAACTAGTCTAAGGTTTAATTTACATATGAAAAAAGGACTTTAGAAACACTTTTTTTCAATATGTCTTTATGTGCCAGGCAGAATATTTAGTAGGGCTCATTAGGCAGGGTATTTAGTAATAAATATAATAATGCTGGTGGTGGAGAGGGCATTCGGAACCTGTCAGGTTCCGTTTAAATAAAGGGGATTAACCTATCAATCGCATAGTAGCAGAACAATGCTGTGTAAACCAATGAGCACACATACACATTGTTTTTCTTTCCCCAATGCCATGTAAATATTAGCAATGCATGGTGAAAGACTACTTTGAACCCATTGATGTCCCAGCAGAATGGGATATAGAAGCTTTCATCAAAAATAAAAATATTATTATCATTAAAAAAAACTATTACTAAATAATAAAATTGATATGAACTCAGTGACCCCACTTCAGAAGGTCTACTGAGGTCAGGTTACTTGCGGTCATAGGTGGAGAACCATGAGAATCTCCAGCTCTGACCGCAACTTACCTGAGTGACGTCACCGCTGATCTTGTGGTCCATTCATTCTATGCCTGAAGCTCACAGTGGACAGTCATGTTCTATGGCACTCAATGGGAATGCAGATGTAGCAGAGCTTTAACCATCATGGGCTCTCGTGTGGATTACATTGGACCTTTAAGGTTATTTTGGGGGTATTTTGGGGGTTAATAAAATTGTAAAAGACAGAGTAATGGATGCAACAATCTTGGGCAGCTGCAGGCTGCTAATTTTAGGCTGGGTGGAAACCCAATAAGCATAGGTCTCCCCAGCCTGAGAATACCAACCCCAAGTTGTCAGGCTTTATCATGGCTGGATATCAAAATTGTGGGGAACGGCACACCTGTTTTTTAACTATTTAGCTAAATACCTAAAAAAAAAAGAAAACCGCGTGCAGTTCCTTTTATTTTGATACACATCTAACATAAGCACACAGCCTGGGACTGCAGCCTGTAGCCATATGCTTTATCTGTTCTGCTATCAATACAGGGAGGATCCTATGACATTTATTTATTTATTTACTTATTTATCACCAGTTTAAGGACACAGACAGCATTTGTAATGCCAACCTATCACAGACACTGTCTCTGATGGTGAGGGTACGGTCCAATGGCAGCCAGACATGCCAGTGGAAGGAGAAAGCAGTGAATATGCATGAGACATAATTATCGAACCTGGAAGTAGTACTGCAGCCACAGGGACTTGCTAAGTATGTACTGCTTTAACCCTTTTGCTTCCTTTTTTTTTACAATGGCCAATCACAGCCGTGCCAATACTTGACATGGCAATAATGGGCAGGGAGAGGATGGTTTTTGCAATCTGAACATTTACTGATCCTTTGCAAGATCGCTAACTTTTGCAAAAAAAGATCGGATGTATGATCCCGTTGTGATCCAGTCAAAGATCATATGATTTTAACATTTTCCAATCTTTGCTTATCAGAATCTTTAATTTCTATTAGGTACTAGAAAACCTATATGAACATCATTGTAGCACCACACTTGTGTCTCGCTGCATCCTAGCAATGATATCCCTGCACTCTCCTCTCCCTTTAGCCCAGCAGGGATACTGCTGCTGTTACCTCCCTGACTGCTTGCTTGTTCTTGCAGACTTGCATGTGTTGAATGATTCTCTGCTGTCTTGCATAGGCGCACAAGGTTTCCTAGGCTCCAGCTCAGGAGGTGCACATGCATGCTTCCTGTCCTTTTAAGGGGAATCAAGCGCACCTTGCAAAGGTGTCCCCAGCCTATTTGCTAGGAAGCACCAGGTATTTAAGGCATCCTTCCCCTGATGGGGTGGTCCAAGCAACTCACTAGATTTCTCACCTAATTCCAGTATGTTGGTCCTTCTAGTTGCTCTGGTCTGCCTATGCCCAACTCCAGTAATCAGAATTCTTTCTGCTGTATTCATGTCTGTTTTTGGATCTGTCCTGTGTCTCTCTGTCCAAGTACTGTCCTGAACCTTGTAGCCGTTACTCTGTTCTGTCTGAATTCTGATGTCCTTTACATGTCCCTGATGTTCTTAGCCTGATGTCCTGTACCTGCAAATCTCAATCCTTCATCAAGAAGAGAGAGAATCATGCTGATCATAAGAGCTTGTGTACCGCCCCCGTGTCAGCAGCCGTAACTGCTTGGATCCGGATCCGTGGTGGCTCGAGGAGTCTCTGAACCCGGGGGCTCGTGCAGCCACTCAAAACAAAAAGGGTGGTATTTACAGGGGACTGTAAGTTTGTGACGCCACCCATGGTCTGTGGTAAGGTGGAATACCACCGGAGCCGTTGGGAGCACTCAGTGGCGATGGGATGGCAGCCAGGTGTTTAACCCCTCCGTGGGTAGGGGGTATGCCCCAGGGCTCGGTGATGCTGGCGGAGGGGAGGTAAGGGTCACTGCGTACGCACTCAGTCCAATAACACTGACACGGACAACTTGTAAACCGAAGCTCTGAGCACCGCTGCAGCAGGGAGGGAGCATGCCTGGATCCCGTGCCCGTTGGTGTTGCTTGTTAGCATGTGACCTTTTCCTTGGCCCCTTTCTACTGATTGGTCACTGTAGTGTAAAACTAGTCGGGTCCCACTCATCAGTGTGGCTAACTGGGTGAGCTTGCTCTCAGGGTTCACGCTTGGGATTTTCTGGAGTGCGGATTGGGAAAGTCCTATCCCCCTCGTTGCGCTAGTACCCAGATTTTGGAGCGGGTGGAGAACGAATCTTGAAGGCTCCATCCTCCTCAGGTGAATTACCAATATGCTTGAAGCTACTTCCCGGGCTAGGGTCCACATACCCCGTCGTGCCCTGGCACCTGCCCGGAGATGGCACAAGGCCTCCCGCTGCCCTCCTTGGCAGTTCCGTGCCCCTTGTCACGATCCCCTGCGACCGGGGTTCCAGCTCCTATCAGGCCCAGACCAACATCTGCCACCTAATAGTCTCAAGGAGCCCTGCTCCCAACCTCCTCCAACGCTACCCCTCTCTCCACTCACTTGTGACCTCTCCTCTCGAAAGTCACTCCTCAACTAACTGCTCCTGACACTCCTGACCCTCCCTAACCAACCCCCCAGGTGGGCGGCTCTATTCCCTTCAGGCTACCCATTGATGTGTCTGGTGGGTGTGGTGCAGAGTGTTCCTAGGAATTTGATTAGTTTTTTCTTAGCAACACCAAAGGCTAGGGACCCGTAACCAAGGGGATGTGGATACTGTGTAGAAAGGCAGATTGCACAATAGCCTGTGATGACCTGATAGGCCAGGGCGTCACACTTGCATGCTGCAAGAGAGAGAGGGAACATTGCTAACCATAACAACTTACATTTTATAGGCACGAGAGGACCATGCTGACTATAAGAGCTGATACTATATAGGCGAGAAAGAAAAAGAATCCCACTGACCATAAGAGCTTATATGTGTCGCCCTGGAAAAACCAAGTAGTCACAGATGACTGTACCCCCCACCAAGGGTACAGGAATTGCCTCCTCCTTGGGAATTTACACCACACACCCCACACACGGGAACACCAGCCACAAATCCTAGTCACCCCCCATGACACACAGGACACACCAGGGGGCAGGATCAGGTGGATGGGAATGCCCACCTATGGGTCTTGAGGTGACACGCGGCGGGAACCAGTCAGTTGAGTTGCGTTGAGTTGAGTGCAGTGGAGTGGAGTTGAGCTGAGGAGAGTCCGAGTGCAGAGTGGTCAGTGTTGGAGCCCTGGGACCACGGGAGGACCGACTAGGTGGCAGACAGCTCTGTAGGGCCACAGGAAATGGCGGCTCGGTCACGGGAGACCTGAAGTGGACCAGGGCAGGATTGTAGCCCGCCAGTACTGACGGAGGGAATCTGGTCCAGAGGCCATGCGCGGGCGAGGTACCTGGACCCTAGGACGAGGCAAGCTTCAAGCCCCTTGTTAATTAACCAGCGGGACAAGGTACCAGGCCTTGTTCCCAAAGAGAGAAGCCCAGATAGAGTAGACCGGCAGCCCAACGCGGGGGGGCAGGGTGTCCGCCAAGAACCCATTTAAGTCCAATGGGTCAGCGTCTGCGGGCAATGGCTCCCTCTGCGTCCAAAACTGCAAGGGAGTGGATTTCTCCCATTCCATGCGGGGTTAATCCATACACCACAAAAGCACGAGTGCAGGAGGAAGGTCCCCTACACTGCCAACCCGTTTGTGGGACCAGCACACTCCTCCAGAGGCAACCGGCATCTGGCCTTGGTTTACAATACGGACTTGGTGTGATTTCTTCCTAATTGTGAGCACACCCGTGTCATCCGTTTCAACCTGCCAATAGCGCCCCAGCCCTGCTCCTCACCCTCACCTGGGCCCTGGGACTACACCTCTCCCCTACCCGTGGAGGGTATACCACCTTGCTGCCCCAACGTCATCGGTCCTGAAGGCCGGCCCCGAGAGGCAACGGCGGTGCCACCATACCATCACCGCAACCCACGGGTGGCGTCACAGACAATCTCCCCTGTAAATACCTCGCCTTTTCACTGTGTGCGTGGATGGGCAGTTGCACGAGCCCCGGGTCCGGTCACCACTCGAGCCCCAGACACGATCCCGGACCCGAGCGTCACTGGAGCAGCCCCGGTTGCCGCAGCGGAGGCGGCACCCATCCGCGACATATACACTACAAAAAAAGGACAGAAAGGACTCCACTAAACATAAGAGCTTGTACTCTACAGGAATGACAGTGGATCCCACTGACCATAAGAGCTTACACTCTACAGGCAATTGAAAGAGGACTCCACTGATCATACGAGCTTACACTCTACAGCACAGAAGGAGAGGGAGAGAGAACAAGAGGGCTAAATTAACCAAATTGTGCTCCACTGAGAATTGCTGATAAGTGATGACACAGGTACTGACCACTGCTGCATAATATATGATAATTTGTAAAAAGCCATAGCTGCATTCTAGAGAAGCCCACACTGCCTCACATAAAGACATTAGCCCACTCTTTGATGCTTCAGCAATATGAGAAATGGTTTTACACAAGTTTTTTTTTTTTTTTTGCAAAACGTGAATCGAATCGCATAGTGTTCGAATTCGTGTGATTCTTCAACTTGAACTTGAACCTTCACGAATTGATCAGCACATTTCTAATTATAACAATACGGTATACTGTTATGAAATGTCAGTTATCAAAAACCATGCTAAAAGTAAATATCATATGATTAGAGATGAGCAAACCCAGTTCAGGTTCAAAGTTTGGGTAATTTATGTGTGCAAACCACTCAAGCGAGCATCACTGTGCTGGGGTGTGCTTGGTGCTCAGCTCAGTGGAAGCCAGTTGCAGTGTTTGAACAGCTCACACTATGGGTAAAATAAGCGTGATCGGATGTAGTATGCACACACAAAAAATGGAAAAACCCTGCACACCTTCTCTCGGAAGCATTCTTTTTATTGCTGGCTGTATGTGGGCGAAGAGCTAAACTGCCAATCAGTGACTTCAAATGAAGTTTAGGTCAAGTCCGGGTCCAGAATGGATCTTTATAAAAAGTTCAACTGAACCCCCAGAACCACAACTTTCATGTGTCCACTCCTCTCTACATATGATATCTAAAAATAAATGCTAAAACCTCTTCTTATGATAATTCATACTTTTATGCTTCTTACATACAATTCTTTCATTGTATTGGTAGGAAACTAACAATTCATATTGGAAAGAGCAGATGGGTTGTCAAAGAAACAGACATTTGCACATTAAACACATGATTTGAAATGTCAACCTAATGATTTTATCTGTCACATTAGATGCAGAGAGGAACAGCTAAATTCTGGAATTATTTCACATCTGTCATATCAGTATGGCAATATCTCTGTGTGTCTTTAAATTATAATTATTTCCATTATTTACTAACAGATTATAAAAATAATAATAATTAAAAATACATGCCTAAGCAATTTTTGTTTGGCTGAATGTTTAGATGATGATATCTAGAAGGGTAAAAAACAATTTAAGAATGTGTCCAAAGTTTAGATCTGGGTTCACTGTAATGTGAATGAAATCACAACAGCATGAAGACTGGTGTGGTTTTCTACTGTTGTCAGGTAAAAGAAATTTATTAACCCTTTCGCCACCGGCGATTTTCTGTTATTCATTTTTGTTTTTCCTCCTTCTTCCAAGAGCCATACCTTTTTTATTTTACCCTTAACATATGATGGCTTGTTTTTGAGGGACAAGTACTTTTGAATGAACAAAGAAAAAAAAAAGAGAAAGCCGTACTATAAGATGGGATCACTATACCAAAAATGTATTATGCAAATAATTATCTCTATTTAAATACATATTTAAAATCTACACAAGTCCCATCAAAGCCATTAAAAAAAATTAAAAACACCTGCGCATTTGGCCTATTTAATATACTGCAAAGCGCACTCAATATATGCAGAAATTTGCACTTGTGCACTACACGCCAAGTATTTTCCTGCAACGCTCAATGCTGTGCACCTATCATATGTGGACGCCAGCGCCTGCATACTCTGCTTTTAGTGTAACATTTAGCTTCTAGATATATTTGTTTCTCTGCTTGGGGAATGTGCAACCTGCAATGGGCTGGCACACCTATCCGTGTCTGCCCATATTCCAGAAACTATTTATGCAACTTTTGGCCATTCAAACAGTAGCGTTTTCGAGACTTAACGTGACTGGGGCAGGCTTAAAAAATGCTAAATTGGTGACTTCCTGTACGGACCATATGACCTTACATGAACATTGAACGGTTCCACACAGCAAGTCCAAGTGTATCTAATAACCGGTACTTTATTATGTATATTGCTTTGTATATAATCTCACTAGTCGGGGTTTTATGTCCAATCATTAATTGGCCCTTGAAATAGCTGCACTAGGATGCGACGATACGCGTGGGGCGGGCCCCCCTTTCTTCCCCTTCTGTATAACCCCCTCTTTTTGTCAGCTGCCTATTATGGCAGCATAGGCTAAATAGTCATCACCAGCTTGCTATCTTGGCAGAGATGACTGTGTTGTGAGGTGGGCACTAGAGATGAGCTACCCCCCTAGAGTTCGAGTTTGGTTAGGTTCGTCGAACGGTGCCCCGTTCGATGAGCCGTTCGACGAACCTCTCGAACCCCATTGAAAACAATGGGAGGCAATCACAAACACCTACAAACACCTGGAAAACACCCTCAAAGTTGTCCAAAAGGTGCCAAACAACTCCCAAGACAACACAAACACATGGGAAAGTGACAAGGACAAATAACCATGTGAAAACTAAACAGCTGGTCGAGGAAAAAGAGGAGGAGACACAGATATAGGCATGGCACGCCCTTCTAAAGTCATGTAAAACACAGCAAGGGGACTCCAAGCAGAGTCTCACTTTTTTCCAAAAATTGGTCCACACACACACACCACTTCAGTGGCATCACTTGTGCCCCATTTGCAAACTTGACAGGTAGATTTGCATCAAGCACATTCCAAAATACGCCAGCCTTAACTGTCCCCAGGATGACACCGGGGTAGGTAGCAAAGTCTTTGCTGAACCATAATTTGTTCATCTTGGCTCATTTTTAAAAACACAGCAAGGGTTACTCCAAGCAGAGTCTCCCTTTTTTCCAAAAATTGGGCCCCACAGACACCACTTCAGTGGCAGCACTTGTGCCCTAGTTGCAAACAGGATGGTTTGATTTGCATCAAGCACATTCCAAAATACGCCAGCCTTAACTGTCCCAAGGATGACACCGGGATAGGTAGCAAAGTCTTTGCTGAACCATGACTTGTTCATCTTGGCTCATTTTTGAAAACACTGCAAGCAAGGGTTACTCCAAGCGGAGTCTCCCTTTTTTCCAAAAATTGGGCCCCACAGACACCACTTCAGTGGCAGCACTTGTGCCCCAGTTGCAAACTTGACAGGTACATTTGCATCAAGCACATTCCAAATCCAGAAGCATTTTCTCTCCCCAGGATGACACAGGGGTAGTAAAGTCCTTGCGGATCCATAACTTGTTCATTTTGATGAACGTTAGTCTGTCCACATTGTCACTGGACAGACGGGTGCGCTTATCTGTCAGCACACACCCAGCATCACTGAAGACACGTTTAGAGACAACGTTGGCAGCTGGACACGACAATATCTCCAAGGCGTAAGTGGAGAGCTCAGGCCATTTTTCAAGATTTGAAGCCCAAAATGAGCAAGGCTCCAATTGCAAAGTCATGGCATCGATGTTCATTTGGAGATACTTCTGTATCATCCTCTCCAGCCATTGACTATGTGTGAGACTTCTTATCTCTGTTGACCTTGCAAAGGATGGTCTAAAAAAATGATGAAATGATTCAATAAAATTGCTGTTACCAGCACCAGATACAGTGCTGCTGGTACGGTTAGACTGGTGATGACGAGACTGTCCCATGTTTGTCAAGTTACAACTAGGAGATTCACTTCGTGCACCACTGGGGTTTGGTGGAAAAGCCGAGCTAAGATTGAGTAACAGCTTCTGCTAATACTCCTGCATACGTGTGTCCCTTTTTATTGCTGGAATTGTCACAAAATTTGGACTTGTACCGGGATCTAATAGTGTGGCAACCCAGTAGTCATCATCACTTCTAATTTTGACAATAAGAGGGTCATGTTGTAGGTAGTGCAGCAAGAAGGCGCTCATGTGTCTTGCACATCCATGCGGACCAAGTCCACGCTGTGTTTGTGGCATAGAGGTGCTAACCGTTCTTTCTTCCTCTGACATCTCCCCCCAACCTCTTTCAACTGAAATGTGACCAAGGTCTCCCTCATCTGCTGAGTCTTCCATGTCCATGGACAGTTCGTCCTCCATTTCTTCATATTCTCCTGCACCCTCCTCAACATTTTGCCTGCTACCATGCGCCCTTGTTAATCCCTCTTCCCCATCGTCCCATGCCTGCCGCCTTGGTGATGATGAAAGTCTGGACCTTGGTGATGTTGTTATCCCTTGCGCATATGAATCCTCATGTTCTTCCTCCCCTTCCTGTTGAACCACCCCCTGACCCTGAATAGTGTTTAGCGTGTGCTCCAGCATGAACATGACTGGAATTGTCATGCTGATAATGGCATTGTCAGCGCTAAACATATTCGTCGCCATGTCAAAACTGTGCAGAAGGGTGCATACGTCCTTGATCTGAGACCACTCCATCAGGGTGATCTGCCCTAACTCTGCATGTCGTTGGCCAAGGCGATACGTCATGACGTATTGTCACAGTGGTCGGCGGTGCTGCCACAGTCGCTGTAACATGTGAAGAGTCGAATTCCAGCGTGTCAGCACATCGCATTTCAGGCGATGAACCAGCAGGCCGAAAGACTTCTGGAGCGATGCAAGTCGCTCAGCTGCGGCGGTTGAACGGCGGACGTGAGCAGACCTTTTTTGTACCCTGTGCAGAAGGCCATCTAGGCTGGGAAAGTGTGTTAAAAATTGCTGGACAACAAGGTTCAACACGTGAGCCATACAAGGCACGTGTGTCACCTTGCCCAGGTGAAGGTCCGCACCCAGGTTTGCAGCATTGTCGCACACAGCCTTACCTGGCTGCAGGTTGAGTGGAGACAACCATTTATGAAACTCGGACAGCAGAGCTGAGCACAACTCAGCCGCTGTGTGACTCTTATTTTCAAGACATTTCAAGCTAAAGACTGCCTGATGCCATTGTGCTCTGCTGCCAGCATAGTAAGGAGGTGTGCGTGATTCTTTGTGCGCAGTTACAACGCTAGTTGCCTGACCAGGCAGGCTTGGGGCGGAGGTGGAGAACCCAGATGGGGTTGAGGAGGCAGAAGCGTTGGAGTAACTTATACATACAGAGGATTGATGCACAAGTAGTGGGGACGGCAAGACTTGTTAAGCAGACCTTTCTCCATCTATCACCATAGCTACCCAGTGCCCAGTAAGCGACATGTAATGCCCCTATCCATGCTTACTGGTCCAAGTATCGGTGGTGAAATGCACCCGTTGACACATAGAGTTTCTCAAGGAAGCGGTGATGTTGTGTGCGACATGCTGGTGTAGCGCAGGCATCTGGTACTGGGGCACAGCGACAGACATAAGGTCTCGAAAATCCTGTGTGTCCACCAGGTGGAAAGGCAGCATTTCGGTAGCCAAGAGCTTACAGAGGGATAAAGTCAACCTCTTAGCTTTGTCATGGGTCTGAGGAAATGAGCTTTTATTTGTCCACATCTGAGGGACAGAGATCTGGCTGCTGTGTGTAGACGGTGGTGAGTAGGGTGTCCCTGGAAAAATGCAGGTTTGTGAGGAAAGTGCAGGCGTAGACATGATGTTGCCTTCATCCAACGTTGGTGCTATCGATGTCTGAGAGAGCTGTACACCCGCACTTGTTTCCCCTTCCAAACCAACTGATGACCTCTAAGCAAACTGCCTGTTGCGGTTACAGTGGTGGAAGGTCTGCGTGGAAAACCAGGTGTGACAGCTGTCCCCACAGTCATAGAAGATGAAGAGCGCACGGATGCACTGGAAGGGGCAGGCAGTGGTTGGGCCGCTACACTAGGCCGCATTGCAGCACAGTGAGCTTCCCACTGGGAATTATGCTTGGTATTCATGTGACGATTCATGGAAGAAGTTGTCAAACTGGTGAGCTTTTTGCCTCTACTTATAGATTCCCGACAAATTTTACAGATCACATGATTTGGGAGATCCTTTGCAAGGTCAAAAAAGGACCAGGCTAGGCAAGGCTTAGAGGACATGCGACCTGCAGAGCCACCGCGACTTGTGCTCAGAGGCAGAGTGGTGGCTCAGGATGCAGTTGTAGACGTGCTACCAGTACTCCGACAGTGTCCAGGAAGACGCAAGGTAACTTCGTCGTCAGTTGCATCCTCCTCCACCGCCTCTGTTGACCTCCTCAAGTGCCTGACTGTTGGTTGACAGTAAGTGGGATCTAGAACTTCCTCATCAAGTGTTGTGTTTGCAGTACACTCCCCTCGCCCTCAGACCTAATCTCTTCCTGCCCTGACCGAATAGTTAAGTTGTCATCCCAATCTGGTATCTGCGTCTCATCGTCATCAGTATGTTCCTCATTGTCTACACCAACAGATGTTACAGTTTGTGAATGAGGGTCTACTTTTTGCTCATAAACTTGGTCATCGGGGCCTGAATCTGAGTCACAAAGCTTCTGGGCATCACTGCAGACCATTTCCTGGTTTGTACTCACTGTAGCTTGGGAGCAGACCTCTGATTCACAGGCTATAGTGTGACTGAACAGCTCTGCAGACTCAGCCATCTTCGTTACACCATACTGTGCAGGGAGGGTGGAGACTTGATAGCTGGGAGAAAGCAAGTGTGATCAGGATGACAACTCAGAGGACTGGTTTTTTTTGATGTGGTAGTTGAGGTGGAGGAGAGGGCACTTGTTGGAGCACTTGAGATCCATTCAAGCATGTTCTTTTCTTGTGCATCATCTACCTTTCTTACAGTTGTTCGGGTCCGTAAAAAAGGGAGCACATTGGATTGTCCACGGAAAGTAGTAGACATCTTACTTTTGCTGGAAGATGGCTTATCTTCAGCAGATGTTAATGTAGCTTTGCCACCTTCCCCACGGACACAAACTTTTTTTTCCTTTTCCAACACGCCTGTTCCCCTTTCCACCATCATCTGTCCGTTTGCCTCTCATTTTGTTAGCAACAGATTAGCCACTTAAAATGTGGTAGCAAAAATTGAGAGGTGGTGTAGATTGCAGAGGTGGTCTAGCTTTATTGACAGCTGAAGAACCAACACTGACTATCCCTGACAATGCAACTATGGCCCTAAAACTGGCAACACTGTTTGCTATAAGAATAGCGTAGCAAAATGTGCATGAGGGTTGAATGCAGAGGTGCTGGAAATTGCTTGGCACCAGTGGGACAACAATGGAGTATAGCAGCCACTTTGTGGATGCCACTTATGTTCAGCACTGTTTGCTATAAGAATAGCGTAGCAAAATGTGCATGAGGGTTGAATGCAGAGGTGCTGGGACTTGCTTGGCACAAGTGGGACACAAAATTAGTATAGCAGACACTTTTTGGATGCCACTAATTTTCAGCACTGTTTGATATAAAAATAGCGTAGCAAAATGTGCATGAGGGTTGAATGCAGAGGTGCTGGGACTTGCTTGGCACCAGTGGGACAACAATGGAGTATAGCAGCCACTATTTGGATGCCACTAATTTTCAGCACTGTTTGCTATAAAAATAGAATAGCAAAATGTGCATGAGGGTTGAATGCAGAGGTGCTGGAAAATGCTTGGCACCAGTGGGACATCAATGGAGTATAGCAGCCACTTTTTGGATACCACTAAGTTTCAGCACTGTTTACTTTAAAAATAGCGTGGCAAAAGTGGGCAGGTGGGTACAGTGGCCGGGTTCTCTGGGTCAGTGGACATGAAAGGAAGCCTCACTTTCTATCCCTCCTAATGGTGAAATGCAGTAAGGAATTCCCTGAGCTTAGGTACACAGACGCTGTTATCTGAAGCTGTATATAGCGTTTCCACGGACCTGACTGTCACCTATGGCTCTGAGCCCGTGGAAATGAGCCCTGAAAAGGGCTGAAATAAACTTCTGTCCCTAATCTGTAGAGCTCTGTGTGTATAGCGTACACAGCCGGAACGGCGACAGGAGCTGTTTGAGCGGTGACTGTTACCTACTCGCAGAAAGCAGATAATGGCGCCGTGAGGGAAAATGGCCGTATTTATAATGCAAGGACATGGACAGCCTATGACACATCCCCTTGCTTGTCTGGCAAAAAAGACCACTTAGCTGTGTGTGTGTGTCTGGGATTGGCTGACATGCTGGCCCGCCCCACTGCATGTGCGCTTAGGGAACAAAAAAAAAAAAGAAATGGCGATCGCCATTATCCCAGCAGCACTGATCTAAACACGCCGCCCCCGCACACTATACGCTGAAATTAGATAATAGTGTTAATCACAGAGTGACTCACACTATTACAGTGAAAAGCCAGCTAGTAACTAGCTAGTCTTTTTGCTGATCAAACCGTTCTCGAACGTAACTCAAGCTATCGAGCTTTTAGCAAAAAGCTTGCGTTCGAGTTCGATCTCGAGCACCCCCAAAATCACTCGAACATGAAATTGGCGAACCTCGAACATCGCTCAACTCTAGTGGGCACAAAAGAGCTTTGGTGTACCAGATCATACGTGAGAGTCCTGTGGGTTGTAATAGCCATTTATTGGCATGTAGTGTTATGATTTAACTTACTCATAGAAGATTGAATTCTGCACTCCAAGCTCTTGGTTGATATTTTGGGGGGTGCAGTATTTTATGGTCCTAAATTTTGGGCCTCGCCGTGACTTCAATCTAAAAAAAAAATGTATAATAATTTTTGGTTGTGTATTGGACTATGTATATTGTGATATCATTTCTTTCTTGTTGATTTTGTATCTATGTGAGGATGTCCAGCAGTATTATTATCCTCTGTAATAGGTTGTGTCCATGATCAGGTAGGAAATGTGGTGTCTACACACACTGTCATGTGTTTTAAATGCTTTTAATGGATTTGCTGTGACTTATGTAGATTTCAAATACGTATAATAAAGATAATTATTTGCATTATTAATTTTTGGTGTGGTAATCCCATATTATAATACAGTTTTCTCCTTTTTAGTTTGTCTGGTCTAAATTTGTACTATTGGTGATCCCCTTTTCATTAAGGGGGTGTCCTCTAATAATATAGTATTTTGTACTATTGACATTAATTTTCTATGGTACTTGTCATATACAGTGGCTATGGAAAGTATTCCGACCCCTTTTCACTCTGTTTCATTGCAGCCATTTGGTAAATTTAAAAAAGTTCATTTTTTTCTCATTAATGTACACTCTGCACACCATCTTCACAGAAAAAAACAGAAATGTAGAAATTTTTCCAAATTTACTCAACAAGAAAAACTTAAATATCACATGGTTATCAGTATTCATATCCTTTGCTCAGTATTGAGTAGAAGCACCCTTTTGAGTCTTCTTAGGAATGATGCAACAAGTTTTTCACATCTGGATTTAGGGATCCTCTGCCATTCTTCCTTGCAGATCTTCTACAGTTCCGTCAAGTTGGATGGTGAACGTTGCTGGACAGCCATTTTCAGGTCTCTCCAGAGCCGTTCAATTGGGTTTAGGTCATGACTCTGGCTGGGCCAGTCAAGAATGGTCACAGAATTGTTCTGAAGCCACTCCTTTGTTATTTTAGCTATGTGCTTAGTGTCTTGTTGGATGGTGAACCTTTGGCCAAGTCTGAGGTCCAGAGCACTCTGGAAGAGGTTTTCTTCCAGGATATCTCTGTACTTGGCCACATTCATCTTTTCTTCAATTGCAACCAGTCGTCCTGTCACTGCAGCTGAAAAAAAACACCCCCATAGCATGATGCTGCCACCACCATGTTTCACTGTTGGGATTGTATAGGGCAGGTGATGAGCAGTACCTGGTTTTCTCCACACATAACACTTAGAATTATCACCAAAAAGTTCTATCTTCATCTCATCAGACCAGAGAATCTTATTTCTCATACTCTGGGAGTCCTTCAAGTATTTTTTTCCAAACTTTATGCGTTCTTTAATATATCTTGCACTGAGGAGAGGCTTCCGTCAGGCCACTCTGCCATAAAGTCCTGACTGGTGGAGGGCTGCAGTGATAGTTGACTTTGTGGAACTTTCTCCCTTCTCCCTACTGCATCTCTGGAGCTCAGCCACAGTGATCTTGGGGTTCTTCTTTACCTCTCTCACCAAAGCTCTTCTGTGATGATTTCTCAGTTTGGTAGGATAGCCATGTCTAGGAAGAGTTGTGATGGTCCCAAACTTCTTCCATTTAAGGATTATGGAGGCCACTGTGCCCTTAGGAACATTGAGTCCTGCAGAAATTCTTTTGTAACCTTGGCCAGATCTGTGCCTTCCTACAATTCTGTCTCTGAGCTCCTTGGGCAGTTTCTTTGACCTCATCATTCTCAATTGGTCTGACATGCATTGTGAGCTGTGAGGTCTTATATAGACAGGTGTGTGCCTTTCCAAATCAAGTCCTACCAGTTTAACACTAGAAGTCCCAAAAATGTCGAGCTCTATGGGTTCCAAAGGTAGAAATGTTAAATGACCCCTCTCTGGGACTTCTAGTGTTAATTAAACACAGCTGGACTCCAATGAAGGAGTAAAACCATCTCAAAGAGGATCTCAAGGAAATGGACAGCATGTGACTTAAATATGAGTGTGTGAGCAAAGGGTCTGAATACTTATGGCCATGTAATATTTCAGTTTTTCTTGTTTAATAAATTTGCAAACATTTCTACATTTCTGTTTTTTTTCTATCAAAATGGGGTGCAGAGTGTTCAATAATGAGAAAAAAACGAACTTTTTTGAATTTTTGAATTTACCAAATGGTTGTAATGAAACAAAGAGTGAAAAAGGGGTCTGAATACTTTCAGTACCCTCTGTATTTTCCTCATTGTTTATCTGCATTTACATTACAATGTTGCATTTCTATTGAAGTTGTAACTGATTATTCAGAGCTTTTATTACTTTTTGTAAGATTGTCATCACTGATCGAACTATTAATAGTATTTTTTATTGTAATGTTTTTAGTGTGTGGTTTGGTATTGGTGTTATGATTTAGGATAACTTCTTGTTATTAACTCGTGGTGTGCGCATTCATTATTTATGGGGTTCTTCTTAATTACTAATTTTGTGGCATACAGGATGTAGCACCCAAAAAATTGACACGTTTATTATAGCTGTGCACACTTTCATTGTTTATTGTTAGTTAGTAACTCAGTGACGTCACCGCTCATGAGAAATTCCAGGCTGCCACTGATTGGCAATGACTGTGATCTTTGAAGCCTCATTCTGAGAATGTTCTCAGAAAACAGCTCCATAAAAAGTGATTGGTGTTGTGGAACATTACTCAATTAGTGTAAAGGGGGCTTTACACGCTACAACATCGCTAATGCGAACTCGTTGGGGTCACGGAATTCGTGACGCACATCCGGCCGCATTAGCGATGCCGTTGCGTGTGACACCGATGAGCGGTTTTGCATCATTGCAAAAACGTGCAAAATCGCTCATCGGTGACATGGGGGTCTATTCTCAAAAATCGTTACTGCAGCAGTAACGAGGTTGTTCCTCGTTCCTGCGGCAGCACACATCGCTCTGTGTGATGCCGCAGGAACGAGAAAGCTCTCCTTACCTGCCTCCCGGCCGCTATGCGAAAGGAAGGAGGTGGGCGGGATGTTACGTCCCGCTCAGCTCCGCCCCTCCGCTGCTATTGGGCGGCCGCACAGTGACGTCGCTGTGACGCCTCACGGACCGTCCCGTTAGAAAGGAGGCGGTTCGCCGGTCACAGCGACGTCGCCGGGCAGGTAAGTATGTGTGACGGGTCTGGGCGATGTTGTGCGCCACGGGCAATGATTTGCCCGTGCCGCGCAACAGATGGGGTCGGGTACCCACACTAGCGATATCGGGACCGATATCGCAGTGTGTAAAGCACGCTTAAGTTGGAACTTCCAGGATTTCTATTGGTGAACAAGGGAGTTTGGGTGAGTTTTCATTCACCAATTGGATTAAATCGGAACATTGAGGATTTTTTAAAATCAGTAAATTATGGAAGAAGGGAGTGTGCGGGAGTCTTTATTCACCAACTAGATTACATTGGAACATCAAGGATTTTTTTTATTCAATAAATTGTTGAAAAAGGGAGTGTGTGGAAGCGTTTCTTCTAATAAACTGTTTTTTTTTAACTATTTACTTACCGAGTTAATAATGGGGGTGTCTGATAGATGCCTATCCATTACTAACCTCTGGGTTTGATGTCAGCTATCAATTCACAGCTGATATCAACCCAAAATGTATTACCCCAATTGCCAATGTACAAGCTCAATCAGGAAGAGCCAGGCAAAGCACCAGAATTGGTGCATCTAATGGATTAGCTACTTCTGGGGTGTGTTACGGGGGGCTGTCAGATAATAAAACCTAAAGGAATATCAGACAGTCAGGGTCCACCGTGCAAAGACTCTGCTGCAGACTATGGCAGAGGATAAGGGGTATATATAAGTGTGCCACTGTAAATAATAATAGCACAAGTGCAGAGTGCAATACCTCTGTTAAACCCACAGAGGAATATAATTAGAAAAATAAAGCAATTCCTCCCTTACTTGGAGGGTGTGTAGAATAATCTCTGTTAATGATCACAGAGACAAAAGCAGTGAGTGTGAAATGGCACCTACCTAGGTCCGTTCCTCTAGTGGTGCCAGGAGACGGACAGCAGCGTAAGCCGCACAAAGCTCCTACCTGCGTTTGCTCCACTAGTGTGCGAGGACACGAACCACTAGATATGGCACCTGCCTAGGTCCGCTCTTCTAGTGGTGCAAAAGAGACGGACAGCAGCGTAAGCCGCACAAAGCTCCTACCTGCGTTCGCTCCACTAGTGTGCGAGGACACTAACCACTAGATATGGCACCTGCCTAGGTCCGCTCTTCTAGTGGTGCAAAAGAGATGGACAGCAGCATAAGCCGCACAAAGCTCCTACCTCTGTTCGCTCCCCTAGTGTGCGAGGATACGAACAACTGCCAGACGCAGTAAAAGGAACGTTACCCTAGCAGAAACGTCCACCTACGAGTAGAATCACAAGGCCCAGCCGGACCATGTGCCTCAGGCACCTGCCTATGTCCGCTCCCCTAAGAGATAAGGATGCGGACTGCAGCCGAAGCTGTAAGGTATAAGAACGCTACCCTGCCGGTAGCGCTCACCTAACATAGACAGAGAGATGCCTAGAGGAACGTGCACAGAGCGTCTACTCTCATGCATGAACCAAGAGGACTGAGCGCCGGGTGGCATGCGTCATTATCTTATATAGACTCTGTGCCCAAGATGGAGGACACCAGAGCCAATCCGCTGCCAGAATGACAGCAATGACGTCACGCTGGCCTATCACTGAGCAAAGCGTCACAAGCACATGACCAGTGACCAATCGGCATAGAAGGTGTCAGAGACATGTGACCACGTGTCACAAGCACATGACCAGCGGCCAATCAGCTTAGAAGGTGTCAGAGACATGTGACCTCGTGTCAGCGATGATGTCACCCGCACATGTGCAATGGCTCCAAGATAGGACTTACTCTCCAGCGCTTGCAAATGTACAGTGGCAAGAAATCCGGACATAGTCTCCAGAGCCACAGCAACCGTAACAGTACCTCCCCTCAAGGGCCCCCCTCCCGGCGATGCAGGTAATCGGCAACTAAGTTGGGAGCATGGACAGCCTCCTCAGGCTCCCAAGAGCGATGTTCCGGGCCGTAGCCCTCCCAATCTATCAAGAAGGACCTGCGCCCTCTAACCATCTTAGAACCAACTATGGCTCGTACCTCATAGCTAGAGCGAGAGGAATCAGAGGCAGGAGAGTGCACTTCACGAGCGTGAGGTAAAATAGCCGGCTTTAGCAGTGAAACATGGAATGTATCATGGATCCTAAGATTGACGGGTAACTTCAATTGGTAGACTACAGGATTTACCTGTCGAAGAACCTCATAAGGACCCAGGAAGCGAGGAGCAAATTTGACAGAGCTCACTCTAAGTTTCACGTGTTTTACAGAGAGCCACACAAAGTCCCCTGGAGAAAAGACAGGAGCCGGGCGACGAAACCGATCGGACACCGTCTTCATATGGTCCTTAGCTGCTTGGATCGACTCTTGAGTCCGATCCCAAACCTCTCTGGCATTAATTGCCCAGTCGGCTACAAGAGGAGAAGGTGCAGCAGTGGGAAACGGTACCGGTACCCTAGGGTGTTGCCCATTATTGAGTACGAATGGTGTCTGCCCAGTGGCCTCAGCCAGCGAATTGTTATGGGCAAATTCTGCCCAGGGTAGGAGGGAGGACCAGTTATCATGGTTCTCAGCAACAAAGTGTCGAAGGTATATAATCATGGATTGATTGGTACGCTCAACCAAACCATTGGTCTCCGGATGGTATGCCGAAGAGAGATTCAACTCAATTTGCAGAAGGCTACAAAGATCTCGCCAGAAACGGGAAGCAAATTGCGGGCCTCTATCACAAATGATACGATCTAGCATCCTGTGAAGCCTAAAGACATGCTTGAGGAATAGTTTGGCTAGTACCCTGGAAGACGGGATTCTCAATAACGGTACGAGATGAACCATCTGGGAGAAATGTCCAAGAAGATAAGGGAGAGTCCAGCTCACCAAGGACTGACCTGCTGGTTGTAATCAGGGATCCTGCGCAAGGAATGAGGCTCGGTAACCATCCAATTGATAATAGAAAGAGAAGTTTCCAGCGCCAGGAATAGATTAAAAATCCTTTTTTATTGAAAATAAGGTAATAAAAATCCAGCAGATACCATAATAGATGTCAGAACATGACTAAGACCTGAAGCGTCGAAACGCATTGTTCCGCCATCTTTCTGACATCTATTATGGTATCTGCTGGATTTTTATTACCTTATTTTCAATAAAAAAGGATTTTTAATCTATTCCTGGCGCTGGAAACTTCTCTTTCTATCTGGGAGAAATGGTCCGTAATGACCCACACAAATCTATGTCCCTGTGAACACGGAAGATCACCCACAAAGTCCCTGCCTACCACCTCCCATGGTCTATCTGGCACTGGTAAAGGATACAAGAGCCCAGCCGGTCTCTGCCGTAATGGACGGTTGCGAGCACACGAGTAGCAGGAACCGACATATCTCTTGACGTGGCTGGCCACCAATACCACCTCTCCAGTAACTCTCGTGTCCGCCTAATACCAAAATGCCCACCCACCTTTGAGGTGTGGGCCCACGACAGTATATCATTCTGTCGATCAGGCGGAACAAAGGTCTTGCCTGGTAGGATTTGGTCTAAAGTCACAGGGGAGAGCGTATGAAAAACCCTGGAGGGAAGGATAAGGCGAGGTTCGTCAATCTCTTCCTGGGTAGAAACCATAGAGCGAGACAGGGCGTCTGCCTTGTTATTCTTACTCCCAGACAGATAGTTGATGGAGAAGTGAAAGCGGGAGAAAAACAAGGACCAGCGGGCTTGGCGAGGATTCAGACGTTGAGCGGTTTGTAAGTACGTCAGATTCTTATGGTCTGTATAGACCTGGAAAGGATGTTTCGCTCCTTCCAGCAAGTGATGCCACTCCTCCAAGGCTAATCTCAGGGCGAGGAGTTCCCTTTCCCCAATGGTATAGTTTCTCTCTGCCGGTGAAAAGGTTTTAGCAAAGAAGAAACACGGCCTTTTTCTACCTGCACCGTTCTTTTGATACAAGACCGCACCAGCACCCACTGAAGAGGCATCAACCTCCAAGAGGAAGGGCTTATTCTCATCGGGTCTTTGAAGAACGGGAGCAGTTGAAAAGTGTCTTTTTACCGCCTCAAAAGCCTGAGATGTCACAGTAGACCAGACTTTTGGATTAGCACCTTTCTTAGTCAAGGCCACCAAAGGGGCCACCAAAGTAGAGAAATGGGGTATGAACTGCCTGTAATAATTTATGAATCCTAAGAAGCGTTGCACCGCCTTCAAGGAATGAGGTTCCGACCATTCCAGGACAGCAGAGAGCTTCGCAGGATCCTTAGCAAACAATTAGTGCTCCCTTAAATGGGAAAGGACACGAACGACATCCTGACGATGAGTCTCCAGATCAGGAGAAAAAATCAGGATGTCGTCCAGATACACCACGACGGAGGATAACAGTAAATCCCTGAACACATCATTTACAAAGTCCTGAAATACTGCGGGTGCATTACATAAACCAAAGGCATGACGAGATATTCATAGTGACCGTCTCGGGTGTTAAAAGCGGTCTTCCATTCGTCACCCTCTCGAATTCGTACCAAGTTATACGCACCCCGCAGATCCAACTTCGTAAAAACTTGAGCTCCCCTCAGTCTGTCAAAGAGCTCCGAAATTAAAGGTAACGGGTATTTGTTCTTTATTGTGATTGCGTTGAGACCCCTGTAATCTATGCAGGGACGCAAATCACCCTCTTTCTTCCGAACAAAGAAAAACCCAGCTACCGCGGGAGAGACAGACTTACGAATGAACCCCTTCTCTAAACTCTCTCTTATATAGGTCGACATGGCCTCCGACTCAGGTATCGACAGGGGGTAAACCCTGCCCTTAGGTGGAACCGAACCAGGGATAAGGTCTATGGCACAGTCATACGGCCTTTGGGGTGGAACAACCTCAGCACCCTGTTTGGCGAACACGTCAGCGAAATCCAAATAGGGAGTAGGTATGGGAGAGAGATCAGTTGATGCAACCGCAACGACCTTAGGTGATAAGGGAAGACATCGGGACTGACATGTCGAACCCCAACTATTAATGCTGTCGGACTCCCAGTCAATGTGAGGAGCATGAGTCCGAAGCCAAGGGAGACCCAGAAGGACGTCGTCTATACCCTCAGGCAAAACAAGAAAAGAAATCTTCTCTATGTGACCATGAGACAGGGAAAGGCGCAAGGGAATTGTCCTCAATGTAATGGAGTCAGACAACATAGTCCCATTAACAACACGGACAGGAATAGGCGCCTCTAACATGATAGAGGGAATATTGTGTCTCTTTACAAATCCTGAGGACACAAAAGTCCCGTTAGCTCCGGAATCCACAAAAGCCATAATAGGCCATGTATTCTCAGAGAATGAGAGCTGAACTGGGATACAACACTTAGAGGGTGTAGAAGACGTCTCTAGTAACCCCCCTCTACTGGTTACTAGGCCTGGGAGTTTCCCTGACGACTAGAACACTTGTTGGCATAGTGCCCAGCCTGACGACATACGTAACATATAGGAGGACCAGACTTGCGTAGCCTGGAGGACGTATGACCTAACTCCATAGGAGTGGGAGATGTTTCAGATGCTGAGGAAGATGGTAGTGGACCCTCAACAACTGGAATAGCCCGATGCTTAGGGCGTGAGGAAGAGACCTCGAGTCTACGTTCCCTATGGCGTACGTCGATCCTCGTTGCTACTGTTATCAAGTCCTCCAGAGAAGCAGGGACCTCACGAGTAGCAAGGGCATCCTTGACAAAGCCTGCCAACCCTCTCCAGAAGATAGGAATCAACCCCTTCTCTGGCCAATCTAGTTCTGCCACCAGAGTTCTAAAAGCAATGGCATAAGAACTAGTGGATAACGAACCCTGAGATAGATCTAAGAGTCTCAGGGCCGCATCATGGGTAACCTGCGGACCCATGAATACCGCTTTAAGAGCATCAAGAAAGTCTTGATGTCTCAGAGTAACCACATCAGAGCACTCCCATAAGGGAGTCGCCCATTCTAAGGCTTTGTCCTGAAGAAAGGAGATGATAAAGCCTACTCTGGACCTCTCCGTAGAGAAGCGAGAAGAGTTGATCTCTAGGTGTATCTGACACTGACTAATGAAACCACGACATGATCTGGCATCGCCAGAATATCTGTTTGGCAGAGGAAGTCGAGGATCATGTGCAGATGTCACCATGGTCTGAGGTTTATCCTCTATACTCTGGAGCCGCGACTCAAGTACTTGTATGTAACGGTGTAACTGCTGACATTCTGCCATAACTGCCAGACCCTTGGCTCAGTCCTAATGTTACGGGGGGCTGTCTGATAATAAAACCTAAAGGAATATCAGACAGTCAGGGTCCACCATGCAAAGACTCTGCTGCAGACTATGGCAGAGGATAAGGGGTATATATAAGTGTGGCACTGTAAATAATAATAGCACAAGTGCAGAGTGCAATACCTCTGTTAAACCCACAGAGGAATATAATTAGAAAAATAAAGCAATTCCTCCCTTACTTGGAGGGTGTGTAGAATGATCTCTGTTAATGATCACAGAGACAAAAACAGTGAGTGTGAATTGGCACCTACCTAGGTCCGTTCCTCTAGTGGTGCCAGGAGACGGACAGCAGCATAAGCCGCACAAAGCTCCTACCTGCGTTCGCTCCACTAGTGTGCGAGGACACGAACCACTAGATATGGCACCTGCCTAGGTCCGCTCTTCTAGTGGTGCAAAAGAGACAGACAGCAGCATAAGCCGCACAAAGCTCCTACCTCTGTTCGCTCCCCTAGTGTGCGAGGATACGAACAACTGCCAGACGCAGTAAAAGGAACGTTACCCAAGCGGCAACGTCCACCTACGAGTAGAATCACAAGGCCCAGCCGGACCATGTGCCTCAGGCACCTACCTATGTCCGCTCCCCTAAGAGATAAGGATACGGACTGCAGCAGAAGCTGTAAGGTATAAGAACGCTACCCTGCCGGTAGCGCTCACCTAACATAGACAGAGAGATGCCTAGAGGAACGTGCACAGAGCATCTACTCTCATGCATGAACCAAGAGGACTGAGCGCCAGGCGGCGTGCGTCAGGATCTTATATAGACTCTGTGCCCAAGATAGAGGACACCAGAGCCAATCTGCTGCCAGAATGACAGCAATGACATCACGCTGGCCTATCACCGAGCAAAGCGTCACAAGCACATGACCAGCGACCAATCGGCATAGAAGGTGTCAGAGACATGTGACCACGTGTCACAAGCACGACCAGCGGCCAATCAGCTTAGAAGGTGTCAGAGACATGTGACCTCGTGTCAGCGATGATGTCACCCGCACATGTGCAATGGCTCCAAGATAGGACTTAGTCTCCAGCACTTGCACATGTGCAGTAGCAAGAAATCCGGACATAGTCTCCAGAGCCACAGCAACCGTAACAGGGTGGCTGTGGGTTGCTATTTTCAGTCTGGGAGGGGCAAAATAACCATGGACCTTGTTAGCTTGATAATACCAGACACCCAGCAGTCAGCTTTACTTTGACTGGTTATCAAAAACAGGGCTGATCCTACACCTTTTTTTATTTATTTAAATCATATTTTAAAAAAATGGCATGGGGTCCCCTCTATTTTTTTTATAACCAGCTAAGGTAAAGCTGGCAGCTGAGGATTGCAGCCCACAATTGTCTGCTTTACCTGCTCTGGTTATCAAAAATAGGAGGGACCTTGTTTACCCCCCTAGCCCTTACTATGATCATTATACAGATGAGACATTTTTACAGACATTTTATAGCACCAAAGTGACTTGTATGAGGTTCGGGGTCAGGGTTCAAATTTGGGTCAAGTTTGGATCCCGAACCAAACTTTTAACTAAATTCTGGCGACCCCAAATTTCCACCGATTCACTCATCTCTTGTTGTGTCCCTGCCTTTGATACCGACTTACACCTTGAGCCTGCATCTTTCCCTGCACTTGGCAGCTGATTTAATTAGCCATCAGGAAAATCTATCCCCAGGTTTTTGCTATTTGCTAATCTGAAAGCAGCATCATGTAGGGAAAAGACCCTAATTCCAGTAATGTGTCACTTACTGGTCTCCTTCTCTGATGCATATTTTGCAGTTCTTTGACTGCTGAGCTCTGCTTAATCTTACCCAACCACTGATTGACAGGTTTCTGTATTCATTGAGCATAAATATAAAGCTTCTAATCAATGGTGGGGGCAGGGTTACACAGAGTAAGTGGACTACATTACACAAAACAACTCTATTGATAATCTCCTGCTGATAAAATAGTGATTTAATAAAAACAACAACAATCAGCTTAGTAAGTGACATACCAATGCATTAAGGGTCACTGCCTCTAAAGGCCGTTTTATACCCAACGACATCGAGAGAAATTGCTGGGTTCACGGAATTCGTGACGCACATCCGGCCTCGTTAGTGACATCGTTGCGTGACACCTACGAGCGACCATTAACGATCCGAAAAACGGCAAAAATCGTTGATTGTTGACATGTTGTTCCTTTCCCAAATATCGTTGCTTATTTTGGACGCAGGTTGTTTGTAAGGCAGCACATCGCTACGTGTGACACCTCAGGAACGACGAACAACAACGTACCTGCGTCCTCCGGCAATGAAGTGGGAGTGATATGAATGCGGCTGCTCTCCGCCCCTCAACTTCTATTGGTGGATCGCTGAGTGACGTCGCTGTTACGCCGAACGAACCACCTCCCTTAAAAAAGAGGTTGTTCGGCGGCCACAACAACGTCGTTAGGAAGGTAAGTATGTGTGATGCGTCCTAGCAATATTGTTCACCACGGGCAGCGACTTACCCGTGATGCACAAACGATGGGGGCGGTGCGATCGCTAGCGACATTGCTATCGATGTCGCAGCGCGTAAAGCGGCCTTTAATTATGCTGCTGTCCGAATAAGCAACAAAAACCTGCTGACAGATTGCTTTTAATAAGTAATCTCATGTCCTTTACATTTTTTCTGCAAAGCAAGCAACAACTGTGTGCAACCGTGTATCTCCTGTCCCTCTGGCTATAACTATATGTACAGATGCGTTCTTTTGTTACCTGTTTATTGGGCATATCCCAAAATGAATAGAGCAAGATGACTGCTTTAAAAAAACAGCATCATTTTGTGATGATCTATTGGGTGGGAATTATGTGAATAAATATAGCCACCTAGTGGTTTTGAAGTGGATTTCAGCATGTCAAGGGTTTAACATTTATGCATTGAAGTAGTCTAGAGAGAAGCTGGAGCGCCTAATGTAATTTATAGCACAGTTAGGATAGACACTGCTTATAGTCCGCAGCGCATCACTGGACAGAAGTGAGATCTTCTACATTTTCACTTTTTCAGTATTCTCAACAATTCAAAAGTGTGTGCAATATGCAGTAAACACTGGAGATTTAGGCTATGTTCACACACTGTCTCTTTTCTTGACCACAAAGATGCAGCATTTTTGCCCCCAAAAAACACACCTGCAGGAAAAATGCATGCGTTTCTGACGCATTTTTACCGCATTTTGTCCAATGCGTTTTTAAGTAAAATTTTTTAACTGGAAGGGCTCAAAAACGCTGGAAAAACGCAAAAAGAACTGACATGCTGCATCTTGGCTGCATCTTCAAAAACACAGCCAAAAAAAGATGCCCTGTGTGGACAGCAAAATAGAAATCTCATAGACTTTGCTAGGGGAAGGAAATGCATGCATTTAGGTGAATCTTTGTGACATCAAAAATGCACCAAAAAGGCAGTAAAAGATGCAGTGTGTAAACATAGCCTAAGGGATACTTTGCACAGTACGACATCGCAGATGCGATGTCGGTGGGGTCAAATCGAAAGTGACGCACATCCGGCGTCGCTGTCGACATCGTAGTGTGTAAATCGTTTTGGGTACGATTAACGAGCGGAAAAGTGTTGAAATCGTATCATCGGTGTAGCGTCGGTCATTTCCATAATTTCGGAAGGACCGATGTTACGATGTTGTTCCTCGTTCCTGCGGCAGCACACATCGCTGTGTGTGAAGCCGCAGGAGCGAGGAGCACCTCCTACCTGCGTCCTGCGGCTCACGCCGGCTATGCGGAAGGAGGTGGGTGGGATGTTTACATACTGCTCATCTCTGCCCCTCCGCTTCTATTGGCCGCCTGCCGTGTGACGTCGCTGTGATGCCGCACGACCCGCCCCCTCAGTAAGGATGCGGTTCGCCGGCCAGAGCGACGTCGCAGGGCAGGTAAGTCCGTGTGAAGCTGCCGTAGCGATAATGTTCGTTACGGCAGCTATAACACAATATCGTATGTGCGACGGGGGCGGGGACTATCGCGCTCGGCATCGCAAGCATCGGCTTGCGATGTCGTAGTGTGCAAAGTACCCCTAAGGCAGGCTTTGTACGTTGCAACATTGCACGTGCGATGTCGGTGGGGTCAAATCGAAAGTGACGCACATCCGGCATCACTTTCGACATCGTAGTGTGTAAATCCTAGATGATACGATTAACGAGCGCAAATGCGTCGTTATCTTATCATCGGTGTAGGCTCCGACTTTTCCATAATTACGCTGCCGCGACAGGTACGATGTTGTTCCTCATTCCTGCAGCAGCACACATCTGTCACGCTCCCCGGGTCCTCACCCCCGTTCCCCGGCTCACCTGCCACGCTCTCCGCTCCCCAGTCACCGGATTCCGTCCGTCCCAGGGCCCCGGGCCCCCGATCCCGGCGCCCGACAGCTTCCCTGGCCCGGGCCGGCTCCCCTGCGTCCTCCTCGCAGCCTCCTTCCCTGGCTTCTGGCACCCGGGCGGCGCGCATGCGCATTAGGGCGCGCGCGCGGTCACTGACCCTTTCTTAAAGGGCCAGCGTCCATTAACAGGAAATGAGGTTGCACAGGTACAGGGTATATAAGGGGTCATTGTCCAAGGGGGCGGGGCCTGATCTTCGTGTTCCCTGAGCTAGGAGTCAGGTCTCCTGGTGTTACTGTGCTCGTACTCACCTATCTCTCTTTGTAGAGCCGTGCCTGCTTCGCCATCCAGTCTGCCGTGTCCTGATCCCCGCACGCTGTCCGTCTGCCATCTGACAGTCCGTACCATCCCGGATCCCTGCGGTGACCCGTCATCTTGCTCCAGAGGTTCCGGACCCCGCCTGATATCACCTCGGCCTCCGAACCGGAGCTACGTCACCAAGACCACCTTCTGTGACTCCGTGGTCCCTGGGACTCCTCCGCTGCCTTCACTTGCACGGACTGTTCTACTGCCCATCAGTGCTTCAGCTGCCGGACTCCCTACCACCATCTCAGAGAGTTCGGTCCAGTGGATCCACCTCCTGGGTCTGCCCGACCGCCCGGCCGTGACAGTAAGATCAGGCCATGGATCCCGCTGCAGCACTATTGGCCCTGCAAGAGGAACTCCAACGCCAGCGTGAAGTCCAGACCCGCATGCTGCAATTTATGACCTCCGTGGACACCCGCCTGTACACGTTACAAGCATCCATGACGCCTGCGGCACCCAGGTCCTCCAATGGACAATCCACGGCTCCCGCACCAGTGGCAGCCTCGTCGGGTGCTTCCCAACTCCGGTTGGCTTCACCACCTCGTTATTCTGGAGATCCCAAGACCTGCAGGGGCTTCCTCAACCAATGTTCCCTTCATTTCACGCAGCTGCCACATCTATTCGCCTCCGACCAAGCCAAGGTCGCCTTTATAATGTCCCACCTAGAGGGCGAGGCACTGGCGTGGATGAACCCCTTGTGGGAGAAGGAGGACCCTGTGACCAAGAACCTTCGAGAGTTCCTGCAGGCCTTTCGCAGTACCTTTGACGAGCCGGGACGCGCCTCTGCGTCTGCTTCATCACTTCTCCGCCTACGTCAAGGAACACTGACGGTGGGCCAATACGCCATCCGTTTCCGCACTTTGGCTTCTGAACTCGGGTGGAATAATGAGGCCCTGACAGCCGCCTTCTGGGAGGGACTCTCGAGTCGCATCAAAGATGAGTTGGCGGGTCGTGACTTGCCCTCCACCCTAGATGCCCTGATTGCCCTGGCTACTCGAGTGGACATTCGTTTTCAGGAGCGCTCTAAAGAGCTGTCTCGTGAGAGACGACCGGTACGGCATTCCTCACCTCCCCAGAAGCCCTCCGCACCTCAGTCATCAACAGCTGGGATTCCCGTCCACGAGCCCATGCAGATTGACCGAGTACGACAGTCTGAACAGCGTCGAGCAGAGCGGCTCGCCAAGGGCCTCTGCTTTTACTGCGGAGAGGGCACACACCTGCTACGCGCCTGTCCAGAGAGGCCGGGAAACTCCAAAGCCTAGGGTTGGTAGGAGAGGCCACCCTAGGTGCTGGGACTCTCTCAGACCCGGTTATGTGGACTGTGCAAGTGTCAACGGGAGAGACACGGTTCACGGCTGAGGCATACCTCGATTCCGGGGCAGCAGGCAATTTCATTCAGCAGGCCACGGTGGACAAGTACCAGCTGCCTGTTACTCCACTTGACAAACCCCTCGTGATAGCCTCTGTGGATGGGAGACCCCTCTCTGATACCATCTCCTGGGTCACCAGACCGGTCGAACTACGTATCGGTGCCCTGCACACCGAGAACATCTCTCTCTACGTCCTTCCACACATGTCCCATCAAATCCTGCTGGGACTTCCCTGGTTGCGGACACACGAACCCTCAGTCAGCTGGGGTACTGGCGAAATCACCCGATGGGGTCCTTCTTGTCATGAGAAGTGTCTGAAGTCCATACCACACATCCGACGACCTCCGGTTCCAGAGAACCTACCGGAACTGCCCTCGGCCTATTGGTCCTTCGCAGACGTTTTCGACAAGAAGGAGTCTGAGGTACTTCCGCCACACCGTCCCTACGATTGTGCCATCGACCTGCTCCCAGGAACAACACCACCTCGAGGACGGATATATCCGTTGTCCCCAGCCGAAACCAGGGCCATGTCTACCTACATCACAGAGAGCCTGGCTAAGGGATTCATCCGGAGATCCTCCTCTCCTGCGGGAGCGGGCTTCTTCTTCGTTAAGAAGAAAGAGGGTGACCTACGCCCCTGCATCGACTACCGGGGTCTGAATCAGATCACCGTAAAGAACAAGTATCCTCTGCCGCTCATCCCCGAATTGTTCGACCGGCTCAGAGGAGCCCGTGTGTTCACCAAACTGGATCTTCGGGGTGCTTACAACCTAGTTCGTATCCGCTCTGGGGACGAATGGAAGACCGCGTTTAATACTCGCGATGGGCACTATGAATACTGCGTGATGCCCTTCGGCCTATGTAATGCACCAGCAGTCTTCCAAGAATTGGTGAACGACATCTTCCGGGACCTCCTCTACGTCTGTGTAGTAGTGTATCTGGATGACATCCTTATCTACTCTCCGGACCTCCAGACCCACAGAGAGAACGTCCAGCTGGTCCTACAACGACTGAGAGAGAATCGTCTATACGCCAAATATGAGAAGTGTGTCTTTGAGCAGTCTTCTCTCCCTTTCCTGGGATACATCATCTCGGGTACTGGACTGCAAATGGATCCTAAGAAGGTGTCCTCCATACTCAACTGGCCTCCCCCTTCTGGACTAAAGGCAATCCAACGGTTCCTGGGATTTGCCAACTACTACCGCCAGTTCATCCCTCACTTCTCTGCCCTGACTGCTCCTCTCTCCGCTTTGACCAAAAAGGAGGCTAATCCAAAGGACTGGTCACCTGCGGCCGACGCCGCGTTTTGCTCACTGAAGCGAGCATTTGCCTCCGCTCCTGTACTCCACCGTCCGGAGTTAAACCGCCAGTTCACCTTGGAGGTGGATGCCTCCTCCTCGGGAGCCGGAGCAGTGCTCATGCAAAAGTCCTCCTCCGGGAAGATGGTTACATGCGGTTTCTTCTCCAAGAGCTTCTCTGCACCTGAACGTAATTACACCATCGGTGACCGAGAACTATTGGCGGTCAAACTGGCTCTGGAGGAATGGCGCTACCTCCTGGAAGGAGCAGTGTACCCCGTGATTATCTACACGGACCACAAGAACCTGGAATACCTACGGTCCGCTCAGCGACTGAACCCACGGCAAGCCAGGTGGTCCTTATTCTTTGCCAGGTTCGACTTCCAGCTCCATTTCCGACCCGCAGACAAGAATGTACGTGCGGATGCCTTGTCTAGGTCTTTCATGCCCATGGAGCAGGAGGAAGAGACTACCCAGCCTATCATCCCTCCTAGCAAGATTATTCCGGTGGCCCCTGTCACCCTGGCCCAGATACCGCCCGGAAAGACCTATGTCTCTGAGACTGACAGGCAAAAGGTGTTACACTGGGGTCATGCCTCGAAAACAGCCGGTCATGCAGGCCAGAAGAGAACATGGGGTGCGATTGTACGCCATTATTGGTGGCCATCCCTTCGCACGGACGTCGCTGCTTTTGTCTCTGCCTGCTCCTCTTGTGCCAGGAACAAGACGCCCAAACACCTGCCCTATGGCCGTCTTCTGCCTCTGCCGATACCCACAATTCCGTGGCAACACATAGCGATGGATTTTATTACGGACTTGCCATTATCCTCTGGACACACAGTCATATGGGTCGTGGTGGACCGGTTCTCCAAAATGGCTCACTTCGTCCCTATGGCTGGACTGCCCTCTGCTCAGGAACTCGCGGAAGCCTATATACATCACGTCTTCCGCTTGCATGGTTTCCCATCCCACATCGTGTCCGACCGAGGAACTCAGTTTACCTCCCGCTTCTGGAGGGCGCTCTGCAAACATCTGGGTGTGACTCTGGACTTTTCTTCTGCTTACCATCCTCAGTCTAATGGCCAAGTGGAGAGGGTCAATCAAATCTTGACCTCCTTCTTACGTCACTACGTCAACGCCCATCACGACGACTGGTCCACGCTTCTACCTTGGGCTGAATTCTCACATAACCACCACATCAGTGAGTCGTCCTCCAAATCTCCCTTCCATGTAGTTTACGGACTTCAACCCTCCGTCCCGTTGCCTATATCCCCTTCATCGGATGTTCCGGCTGCTGATACTGCAGTTCGTGACTTTGCTACCATTTGGGACTCTGTCAAAGCGTCTCTTGGGCGCGCTTCCCAGCGGATGAAGAAACACGCTGACAAGAGACGTCTGGATCCTCCGTGTTTCTCTCCTGGTGACCTGGTCTGGCTTGCTTCCCAGTACATCCGATTGAAGATACCTTCCTACAAGCTGGGCCCTCGCTACATCGGGCCGTTTAAGGTCCTCAGCAAGATCAATGAGGTATCCTACAAGCTACAGCTCCCGGCCACGATGAGGATACCCAACTCCTTCCACGTCTCTCTGCTCAAGCCGGTTGTCCTTGGTCCCTTCTCCGCTGCTGCCAGTCCGGCCCCTCCTCCTATTGCCGATGATGACATCTATGCGGTAAGGGATATCGTGGCCATGAAGACCGTACGAGGTCGACAGTTCTTCCTGGTGGACTGGGAAGGGTATGGTCCTGAGGATAGGTCTTGGGAGCCCAGGGAGAACGTGGGCACTCCTCTTATCCGTGCCTTCATGTCCCGGTTGCGGGGAGGGGGGCGTGGGGGGGGGGGTACTGTCACGCTCCCCGGGTCCTCACCCCCGTTCCCCGGCTCACCTGCCACGCTCTCCGCTCCCCAGTCACCGGATTCCGTCCGTCCCAGGGCCCCGGGCCCCCGATCCCGGCGCCCGACAGCTTCCCTGGCCCGGGCCGGCTCCCCTGCGTCCTCCTCGCAGCCTCCTTCCCTGGCTTCTGGCACCCGGGCGGCGCGCATGCGCATTAGGGCGCGCGCGCGGTCACTGACCCTTTCTTAAAGGGCCAGCGTCCATTAACAGGAAATGAGGTTGCACAGGTACAGGGTATATAAGGGGTCATTGTCCAAGGGGGCGGGGCCTGATCTTCGTGTTCCCTGAGCTAGGAGTCAGGTCTCCTGGTGTTACTGTGCTCGTACTCACCTATCTCTCTTTGTAGAGCCGTGCCTGCTTCGCCATCCAGTCTGCCGTGTCCTGATCCCCGCACGCTGTCCGTCTGCCATCTGACAGTCCGTACCATCCCGGATCCCTGCGGTGACCCGTCATCTTGCTCCAGAGGTTCCGGACCCCGCCTGATATCACCTCGGCCTCCGAACCGGAGCTACGTCACCAAGACCACCTTCTGTGACTCCGTGGTCCCTGGGACTCCTCCGCTGCCTTCACTTGCACGGACTGTTCTACTGCCCATCAGTGCTTCAGCTGCCGGACTCCCTACCACCATCTCAGAGAGTTCGGTCCAGTGGATCCACCTCCTGGGTCTGCCCGACCGCCCGGCCGTGACAACATCGCTGTGTGTGAAGCCGCAGGAGCGAGGAACATCACCTTACCTGCCGCCGGCGGCTATGCGGAAGGAAGAAGGTGGACGGGATGTTTACATCCTGCTCATCTCCGCCCCTCCGCTTTGATTGGCCGCTTGCCGTGTGACATTGCTCTGACGTTGTACGACCCGGTCACTTAGGAAGGAGGTGGGACGCCGGCCACAGCGACATCGCAGGACAGGTGAGTGCATGTGAACCTGGCGAAGCGATAATGTTCGCTATGCCAGGAATCACAGGATATCGCTGCTGCGACGGGGGAGGGGACTATCGCGTGCGACATCGCAGCATCAGCTTGCGATGTCGCAACGTGCAAAGCCCGCCTAAGGCTATGTCCACACGTGTGCGTTCTGGTTGACAAATAAAATGCAGCACATTGATATTGCGTATGCGTTAAAAAATGCATCCAAAACGCGGCGTTTGGGATGCATTTTAGATGCTTTTTGGATGTATTCTCGATGAATTTTTAACAGTGCGCTCCCACAGATAGAGACAGAGTGGGTGGAAAATGCATCCAAAACGCACAAAAGAAAGGGACATGTTGCATTTTTAAACGCATCAATTTTGTCAAATATCTGGCATCCAAAACGCTGCATTTCAAAAAACAAGTGTGCATGGAATTTGTTAAATTCTCATAGACTTTGCTGTGGACGCACATTGCATGCATTTACGCTGCAGTTTAAAACGATGCCAAAATGCATGAAAGAAACGCAACGTGCGCACACAGCCTTACAAATATATTTACAGCAAAAAGTTTGACACTGCTTTTATTTGTAAGTACCAACTTTTCTGTATCAAATTTGGTATGGCTAACCTGCATCTAACTTTTATTAAGCAAAATATTTTAATCCGGATCAAAAATGTTTTGGTGCAAATTAAACAAAGTTAGATTTGGTTTAAAAAATGGCAAGTTTCTCAAAAAAAGTATACTAAAGTTTGTTTTTATAATTATTCTAAAAATATAACAACGAAAACACATACTGTATATTCCACAAATCCTATAGGTCATGAAAAAATAAAATATACAGTATATTCATAGCGCAAAACAAAGAAAATCACAGAAAACTTTCTCTGGCCTAAATTATAACTCCAAAAGATAAAACTTAACTTTTAATTATAATTAATTATTTAGATCAATCCAATGCCAAACCAATTTGAATGAAACTGTGGTGCTGGGATTTAATAAAAACTAAATTGAAAGTCAAGATCTGTTTTATATCTGAATTATAATCACATTATTTCTAGCTTTTTTTTTTTTACAGTAGCTTAAATCAGAGTGTCCTTCCTGTGATTTGTATGTTATTTTTATTAAGAATATGTTCTAAAAATAAATTAAATAAAAAATTCCCATACTTAACTGGCATGTAGAGCTTGAAACATATTCATTTTCCATGAAATTTTCCCCATTTTTTCAAATTATACCCACAAACTTGGATTTTGTTGGAATTTTAAGTGATATACAAATACAAAATATCAAGTATTTGTGAAATGTAAATGAAATGATACATGACTTTCTAAAAATGTAAAAAATATAAATCTATAAATTGTGGTGTGCATTTATATTCAGCTCCCCTGAGTAGATACTTTGTAGGACAATCTTTCACTGCAATTACTGCTATAAGTCATTCTTCTTTGCAAAATCACTCTAGCTCAGTGAGATTGGATGGAGGCGTCTGTGAACAGCAATTTTCAAGTCTTGCTACAGATTCTCAAAGAAATGTAGGTCTGGACTGTGACTGGGCCATTAAAACACATGAATATGCTTTGATCTAAACCATCCATTGTAGCTCTGGCAATATGGTTAGGGTCATTGTCCTGTTGGAAGGTGAATCTATGCCCAGTCTAAAGTATTTTGAAAACTCTAAAAGATTTTCCGCCATGATTACCCTTTATTTAGCTATATCTATCTTTCATCAACTCTGACCAGGATCCTTTCCCTGCTGAAGAAAAGAATCCCCACATCATGATGCTGCCACTGCCATGTTTGACAGTGGGGATGGTGTTTTCAGGGAGATGTGAAGTGTTTTCCACCACACATAACACTTTACATTTAGCAAAAAAAGTTCTACTTTGGTCTCATTTGACCAGAGCACTTTCTTCCACATGCTAGCTGTGTCCAATACATGGGTTTTTCGCAAAATGCAAGTAGAATTTGAAAGGGGTTTATTTTTGTCTCTCTTACATTTAGGCGAGATTTGTGGAGTATACAACTAAGGGCAGAGTCACATTTGTGTATCGCTTCTGATGCAAGAACATCGGATGCGATATGCTAATGACTGTCAGCTCAGGCTGTGCCGCGAGCGTGAGCCGTCTGTCATGTGCCTGTGATCTGTCCCTGAGATCGGATCACAACTGCAGAGGAGAGGGAGAGACAAATCTCCCCATCTTCTCCATTGTCAGCCTGTACGTAAATCGCACTGCACTTGGATGACATCCGAGTGCCGTCCAATGTTTCTCTCGCACCCAAAGCCTTGTATGGGTGCGAGTGACATGGCTCTCAGACAATCACAGCATGGTGCAATTTTTTTCCTCAGTCCGTTTAGGGCTGGGAAAAAAAATCAGAGATCTGAGCTGCAGTATTATCTTTAATAGGGCCGAGTACAACGCAAGATTTTCTCGCATTGCACTCATGGTAGTCATACGCAAGTGTGACTTGCCCTAATAGTTGTCCTCTGAACAGATTATCCCACCTGAGTTGTGGATCTCGGCATCTCCTCCACAGTTAACATGGCTTCCTAGCTGATTCTCCTACTAGTGCTCCCCTTGCTTTGGATGTCAGTTTAGATGGACGGCCATGTCTTGATAGGTTTGCAGTTGTGCCATACTCCTTCTACTTTTAGATGATGGATTGAACAGTCCCCCGTGAAATGTTTAGATCTTGGGCTATTTTTTATAACCTAATCCTGCATTACTCTCCTCTACAACTTTATCACTGAACTGTCTGGTGTATTTTTTGGTTTCCATAATATTGTTTGGTTATAATATACTCAAATAAGCCCCTGGATCTTTCCCAGAAGAGCTCTAGTTTTACAGAAAATATATTATAAACAGGTGGATTCAGTTGGCTAATCAAGTGCTGCTGGAGGCAATTGGTCACTCAGGATTTTCTTTAGACGTGTTAGACTACAAGAAGTGGAATACAAATGCACATCATAAGTGTCAGTTTTTTATCTTCAAAATATTTAGAAACAAATGTATAACTTAATTTATACTTCACAAATACTTTTCACTTTGTGTTGGTATTTAACATTAAATCCCAATAAAATATATTTAAGTTTGTGACTAAAATGTGAAAAAATGTGGAAAAGTTCATGGGGGTATGGATACTTTTTAAGGCACTATATGGAATAAACTAATAGGACAAAACTAATAGGATAAAACTAATAGGACACCTACACACCAGTGCATAGCTATATTGAGGTTGCAGACACTCTAAGGCCTTGAGGCTTATGGTGACAAAAAAGATTCTTTTGAACCATAAAAGAAGACCAATAGTATATTAGACCTATGATAGCTGATGGCACTGTTATAGATTTTGCATTGGGGCTATAAGATTCTAACTCATTTAGGTGTGTTGGAGGTAGATACAGGAACAGTTTCCATTTAAATGCCTGGCTGGTTTATTCAGTCATAAGAAACTATACGGTATAACAAACTTAAACAGCCTTCTCCCAGCACAAGAATACAAACTGAAAATAACAAATCCAAATATTGCTGTGGGGCTCCGCCCTATTCAAGATAATGTACTTCTCTTAGCAGGAGAAACACCTCTGGAGGTCTGCACACCTCCACACACAGACACATGAAGGAGGCAAATGGTCTTGAGTTTACCTCTAGTACCACGCCGTAGGATGGTGATATGTGACCAGTCATTCCCACCCATCTCGCTGACTGCTCGTAAACCTGACCCTGACACACCCTACTAACTCCCTCATCATTAACCATACTAGAGTATGCTTCGATGTTTATATCACTAAGGCTATCAACCTCGATGATACATATTTCAGCTCAAGGATTTTTTACACAGCCCATGAGCTTCAAGTTGGGATACTGCCTACACATTACATCTATACAAAATCCACAGCATTTATGGAGTTGGTTCCCACATTGCAGCTAAATCATCTCCCACTATTCTGGAAGAACAATATACATGCTTTCAAAGGCGTCAGTAGGAATCTTTGTACATTCATCATGAAGAGCATTTGTGAGGTCAAACTTGTCCATCAGACAGATACTTGCGATTTGTTATTATACTAAATACATTTCCCCTGCTTCGGAGTCTAGTGCTCAAATCAAAAGGGTCCGTGGAGCCTCTGTTAGGAGTCTCGACATGGAAAATAGCCAGACATCCCTCTGGGAAAGACCTAGCCAAGGAGTGGCTCTTTTTAGGAAACCACCATAACCACCATATTAAGTGGCCCTTTTAGTCAATATCCAGCTCTTGACGAGTTTAAAGGTATGACAAGGGAAATACCAAGGCCAGGTATCCATCCACAGACAGCTGTTTCGGGGTATTGCCCCTCATCAGTGTGGAGTAGGTTTCTGGCTAGGTGGGAGCAATGCCTAGTAGACCAACAAGACAAAACAATCACTGATCTCGGGAAGACCAGCCAGAGAAAACACTGCCAGCAGCCAACAAAGGTGCTCAAAACAGTGAAATCCTAGGTGCATTGCCCCCTGAGAAGTATACAAATCAAAAAAGGTCAGTGGAGCCTCTGTTAGGGGTCTCAACACAGACTAGCCAGATATTCCTCCGGGAAGGACCTAGCCAGGGAGTGGCTCTTTTTAGGAGAGCACCATAACCACCATATTAAGTGTCCCTTTTAGTCAATATCCAGCTCTTGATGAGTTTAAAGATATGACAAGGGAAATACCAAGGCCAGGTATCAATCCACAGATGACTGTTTCGGGGTATTGCCCCTCATCAGTGTGGAGTAGGATTCTGGCTAGGTGGGAGCAATGCCTAGTAGACCAATAAGACAAAACAATCACTGATCTCGGGGAGACCAGCCAGAGTCTAGTGCTGTCACAGGGGCATACATGTAATATACAGGTAGAAGAGAAGATCGGGTTTATGCCGCGCTAGAAAACACTGATGCGTGTAGATTAAAAGATTTCCTTTTATTTTACAGTTCTACGCGTTTCAGAGACATCCATCTCCTTCCTCAGGAAAATAAATCATGATTTATTTTCCTGAGGGAGGAGACGGATGTCTCTGAAACGCGTAGAACTGTAAAATATAAGGAAACCTTTTAACCTACACGCATCAGTGGTTTCTAGCGCGGCATAAACCCGGTCTTCTCTTCTACCTGTATATTACAAATACCCTTCCCGGGGCTGTAGCTAAACCATCAGGCACTCACAGGCTATCATAAGGGGTTTTGACTGGCACAACCTCATCAGGTGAGTGTTTTTCTGTCTTGTCTGTCTACCCTCATACCGGGTAAGACCCTATTGCGCTTTTTTCCCCTCCTACAGTTTTCACAGGGGCATACATAGAATTCATAGGGTCCCATAACTATGGAAGTATTTTTGTCAGTGGTGCAATTAGAGTTTGATGGGCCCTGGTGCAAAATTCGGACCTGGCAACCCCTCAACACCTGGCCCTGCCCTCTTCAGGGTATAAGATAATTACGCTGACATTTGGCTCTTTCCCCCAGCACCAAGCATTCCCATACTCCCATATACCGATATAATATCTGATACTATAATGCATCTCGTTAGTATATGTAAGAAAACAGCGTTTATAAAAATGTAACCATCATTCACTAATACAAAATAAGGTACAACCCAAGTGCAGCTGAACCCAGCTAATTAACTAACAAACATGACCAATGGGAGAGAAGTCCCTGCCACAAAACAATGTAAGGCCTCCGCCACACATCCGTGCCGCCGGCACGTGTTTGTCATTTTTTACACGTACCGGCGGCACGGAGACACGTACAGCAATGCCACCCTATGGTAGCCGGCACACACACGTAAAACCACACGGAACGTGTGTCCGTGTGCGTTTGTACGTGTGTGCGATTTTCAAAGCGCTGACATGTCCGTTTTTTCGCCGGCAGCACGGGTGTCACACGGCCCGCACCCGTACTACACGGGTGTAGTGTGGATGCGGTCCCGTGTGACACGCGCCGGAGAAAACACACGTGTCAGTGAAAAATAAAAAAAACATTAACTCACCTTCTCCTGCCCTCCTGTCTCTGCCGCTGCTGCCTCTTGCTGCCAACCGCCGCTCATTAATCTCATAGAATATTCACTTCACTGCCTGGCAGCAGCAGCAGCGGGGAGACGGGAGGGCTGGAGACCGAAGATCAGCACCACGGACAGCAGCGCGGACATCAGGAAGGACCAGGTGAGTATAATAATTACCGGGTCTACGTGTGCTATCGCGGATAGCACACGTAGAACACACGTGTCCCGCACGTACCAGAGACACGTACTTACCTGCACGCAACACGCAGGGAAAATACGTGTCTCTCGGCACGTGCGTGATTTTCACGTGAATGTGGCAGAGGCCTAAAAGAAAGGGGTGAAGAGAAGAGAGAAGACAGTAGTTAACAGTTAAGAAGCTGCTAATTATCCCGGGGTCCATGACATGGTGCTTATTTTGCAAAACTGGAAATATACTGATAGTATATTGTACAGTGCTGTAGTATTAACCCCTTCACCCCCGGCCACTAAAACACCCTAATGACCGGGCCATTTTTTGCAATTCTGACCAGTGTCACTTTGACAGGTTATAACTCTGGAACGCTTCAACGGATCCTGGCGATTCTGAGATTGTTTTTTCGTGACATATTGTGCTTCATGTCAGTGGTAAATTTAGGCCGATATTTTTTGCGTTTATTTGTGAAAATTTAGGAAATTTGGCGAAAATTTTGAAAATTTCGCAATTTTCAAACTTTGAAAATTTATGCCCATAAATCTGTGAGATATGTCACACAAAATAGTTACTAAATAACATTTCCCACTTGTGTACTTTACATCAGCGCAATTTTCGAAACAAATTTTTTTTCCGTTAGGAAGTTAGAAGGGGTCAAAGGTCATCAGCAAATTATCATTTTTCCAACAAAATTTACAAAATAATTTTTTTAGGGACCACATTACATTTGAGGTGACTTTGAGAGGCCTAGGTGACAGAAAATACCCAAAAGTGACCCCATTCTAAAAACTACACCCCTCACACTGCTCAAAACCACATCCAATAAGTTTATTAACCCTTTAGGTGCTTCACAGGAACCAAAGCAATGTGGAAGGAAAAAATGAAAATTTTACTTTTTAACACAAAAATGTTACTTTAGCCATAAAATTTTCATTTTTACAAGGGAGAAAAGAGAAAGTACACAATACAATTTATTGTGCATGTTCTCCTGAGTACGCTGATACCCCATATGTGGTAAAAATCAATTGTTTGGGCGCACGGCAGAGCTCGGAAGGGAAGGAGCGCCATTTGAATTTTTGAACGCAAAATTAGCTGCACTCATTAGCAGACGCCATGTCGGGTTTGAAGACCCCCTGAGGTGCCTAACCAATGGAGCTCCCCCACAAGTGACCCCATTTTGGAAACTAGAGCCCTCAAATAATTTTTCTAGATGTTTGGTGAGCACTTTGAACCCCTGGGGGCTTCACATAAGTTTATAGCGTTGAGCCGTGAAAAGAAAAACAATTTTTTTTACAACAAAACGGTTGCTTCAACTAGGTAGCTTTTTTTTTCACAAGGGTAACAGGAAAAAATGCACCATAAAATGTATTGTGCATTTTCTCCTGAGTACGCAGATACCTCATATGTGGTGGAAATCAAATGTTTGGACACACAGCAGTGCTCGGAAGGCAAGGAGCGCCATTTGAATTTTTGAGTGCAAAATTAGCTGCACCTGTTAGCGGACGCCATGTCGGGTTTGAAGACCCCCTGAGGTGCCTAAACAATGGAGCTCCCCCACAAGTGACCCCATTTTGGAAACTAGAGCCCTCAAATAATTGTTCTAGATGTTTGGTGAGCACTTTGAACACCTGGGGGCTTCACAGAAGTTTATAGCGTTGAGCCGTGAAAAGAAAAAAAATTTTTTTTACAACAAAACGGTTGCTTCAACTAGGTAGCTTTTTTTTTCACAAGGGTAACAGGAAAAAATGCACCATAAAATGTATTGTGCATTTTCTCCTGAATACGCAGATACCTCATATGTGGTGGAAATCAAATCTATGGACACACGGCAGTGCTCGGAAGGCAAGGAGCGCCATTTGAATTTTTGAATGCAAAATTAGCTGCACTCATTAGCGGACGCCATGTGGGGTATGAAGACCCCCTGAGGTGCCTAAACAATGGAGCTCCCCCACAAGTCACCCCATTTTGGAAACTAGAGCCCTCAAATAATTTTTCTAGATGTTTGGTGAGCACTTTGAACACTTGGGGGCTTCACAGAAGTTTATAGCGTTGAGCCGTGAAAAGAAAAAAATTTTTTTTTACCACAAAACGGTTGCTTCAACTAGGTAGCTTTTTTTTTCACAAGGCTATCAGGAAAAAATGCACCATAAAATGTATTGTGCATTTTCTCCTGAGTACGCAGATACCTCATATGTGGTGGAAAGTAATTGTTTGGGCGCATGGCGGGGCTCAGAAGAGAAGGAGCGCCATTTGACAGCAAAATTGGTTGGAATCATTAGCGGACGCCATGTCACGTTTGGAGACCCCCTATGGTGCCTAAACAGTGGAGCTCCCCCACAAGTGACACCATTTTGGAAACTAGAGCCCTCAAATAATTTTTCTAGATGTTTGATGTGCACTTTGAACACCTGGGGGCTTCACAGAAGTTTATAGCGTTGAGCCGTGAAAAGAAAAAAATTTTTTTTTACCACAAAACGGTTGCTTCAACTAGGTAGCTTTTTTTTTCACAAGGCTATCAGGAAAAAATGCACCATAAAATGTATTGTGCATTTTCTCCTGAGTACGCAGATACCTCATATGTGGTGGAAAGTAATTGTTTGGGCGCATGGCGGGGCTCAGAAGAGAAGGAGCGCCATTTGACAGCAAAATTGGTTGGAATCATTAGCGGACGCCATGTCACGTTTGGAGACCCCCTATGGTGCCTAAACAGTGGAGCTCCCCCACAAGTGACACCATTTTGGAAACTAGAGCCCTCAAATAATTTTTCTAGATGTTTGATGTGCACTTTGAACACCTGGGGGCTTCACAGAAGTTTATAGCGTTGAGCCGTGAAAAGAAAAAAAAATTTTTTTACCACAAAACGGTTGCTTCAACTAGGTAGCTTTTTTTTTCACAAGGCTATCAGGAAAAAATGCACCATAAAATGTATTGTGCATTTTCTCCTGAGTACGCAGATACCTCATATGTGGTGGAAATAAATTGTTTGAGCGCATGGCGGGGCTCAGAAGAGAAGGAGCGCCATTTGACTTTTCAAACGCACAGACGCAGTGCACTGATCGGCCGCTGCAGGACGCACGGTCGGATGCGATAAAAAAAAGCGTCGGGGATACGTAAAAAAAAAAAAAGTCACGCCAAAAATTGACCATGGATGCAGATCCGTTATGTGCATCCCTGATCAGCGCTTGGTGGGACGCACGGACGGATGCGATACAAAAAGCGTCGCAAATATGGAAAAAAGTCACGCCAAAAATTGACCATGGATGCCGATCCGTTATGTGCATCCCTGATCAGCGCTTGGCGGGACGCACGGATGGATGTGATACAAAAAGCGTCGGGGATACGGAAAAAAAAAAGTCACGCCAAAAATTGAGCAGGGATGCCGATCCGTTATCTGCATCCCTGATCAGCGCTTGGCGGGACGCACAGACGGATGCGATACAAAAAGCGTCGTGAATACGGAAAAAAAAGTCACGCCAAAAATTGAGCAGGGATGCCGATCCGTTATCTGCATCCCTGTTCAGCGCTTGGCGGGACGCACGGACGGATGCGATACAAAAAGCGTCGGGGATACGGAAAAAAAAAAAAAAGTCACGCCAAAAATTGAGCAGGGATGCCGATCCGTTATTTGCATCCCTGATCAGCGCTTGGCGGGACGCACGGACAGATGAGGTGTAAAAATGGACAGGGGATACGGAAAAAAAAAAAAAAGTTATACTCACAGTACCCAGAGGACTAGCAGGAGGATCACTGACCAGAAGAGCTGCAGAGGAACAGATGGCAGAGAGATGGACAGCTTTACAGGAGCAGCAGGCAGATCAGCAGAATGCCCAGGAAGGACCCAGCGATGGACGCAGATGTGATCAGGCCGGTGAAGACAGGTAAGAGGACGTCGGGGGAGAGCAGAGGGGTAGAGGGGGGGGTGAGAGCAGAGGGGGGGGTGAGAGCAGAGGGGGAGGGGGTAGAGCAGAGGGGGAGACCGGAGAGGGAGCTGCAGAACAGAGATAATGGGGGAGGCAGTCAGATCGCGGGGGGAGCAGATCGGGATGTCGGGGGGGGGGGGGGGGTTGGGGGGAGCAGATCGCGGGGGGGGGCACGGCAGGGGCTACCATGGCAGCGCGCAGGGGCACCACGGGAGCGCGCACGGGCTGGCTGCAAAGTGAGCACAGTACTCACGTGCAGCAGCGGTGACAGCTAGGGCGGCGGCGGCGGCAGCAGCGGCGGTGGCGTGGTACCACAAGTACCAGCCACTGCACGCTGCAGACATGTTGGGGGAGGGCTCGCAGGCCAGCACAGGCCTGGGGAGGGCGGCCACCGGCAAATCACACCGCCCCACTGCACACTGATTGGAGCGATTGCGCGTCATTGCACGATCGCTCCAATCAGTGCTGCAGGGGCTGGGGGAGACATGTTTGAGGTCCACCTATGATATGCTGCAGCTGCTGCGGCATCTCATAGCTGGATCTCACAGGATCGCACTAATTCGGGCATTATTTTTGCCGAAATTAGTGCGATCGATGTGGTTGGCGGTTCAGATTTGAACAGCCAATCACATCGATCGTCGATAGGGGGTGGCGATGCCGCCCCCCCTGGGGTCAAGCAAAGGTCCCCTGCTGTAAGAAACAGCAGGGGACATCATTTGAAAGCCGTTGCTATGGCCACGGCAATCAAATGAAGTTTAGGCAGTAAAATTACGTCCCTGGTCGTTAAGTCACGTTAAAATAGGACGTAATTTTACTGCCCGCGGTCGTGAAGGGGTTAAAATATGCTGTTTATATACAGTACAGTTATGATAGCTTGCTTATGTCATTTAATTTGTAATATAAACACTAGAACACCTAGAGCCTAAAAATGCTAACATTGTCTACTAAAATTGCAAAACCTGAATATAAACTAAAATTAAACAGAACAAATAGAAATGAAATCAATTTGAAGCTTACATGAATGATTACCCCTTTCAGGAATGTCATTTATTACTTGAGATAAGTAATGTGAGTTGTCTGGGTTGAGCTAGCATTCAATTGATGCTTTTCATTTATTAGCTTACTAAGATTAGACTGCATTTACAGGCAGTGGTCATGCTGCCCTTTCGTAGTATAACTGCCTTTTCTCTGTGCGGTATTTCCACTGTTTGGGTTTTCTCACACTACCGTATTAATAGGACAAGTGCTGATCAATTTTTTTTCTTAGATCACACTTGGACCAAAGATATTTAGTGGTGCAGTGCTCATCAACATTTTTTTTTCTTCAATGTGATTCGGCATGAGAAAAAATCACAGCATGCTGCGATTTGATGCACAAATTGGATGCCACTAATCCATTCTAGCCTAGGGGAAGGTCACACAGTGCGTTTTTTGCGGCGTTTTTGCGCGTTTTCGGGTGCGTTTTTGGCCTCAAAACTGCATGACTTTGCTTCTTCAGCAAAGTCTATGAGTTTTCATTTTTGCTGTCCGCATACAACTTTTTTTTTAAGCTGCGTCTTTGAGCTTAAAAAAAAATGGACATGTCAATTTTTCCTGCATTTTTCTGCATTTTCCCCCCATGCAAAGCATTGGAAAAATGCAGAAAAACGCAGAGATCAAAAACGCAGCAAAATGCAGCCAAAAATACACCAAATTATGGTAAAAACGCATGCGTTTTTTGCCGCGTTTTTTGCCGCGGGTGCGTTTTTAGCGGCCAAAAACGCAGCGTCAAAAAAACCGCAGCGTGTGCACATAGCCTATGAGTACGTGGAAAACATCAGATCGCACTTCGATTCACACAATGGAGAAAATGGAGAAATTTTGTTCTCCATCTTTTCCTCTCAATGTGCTCTGATTCTTGCATCACATCAGAGTTTGATTGGAGTGTCAGCAGCATAATCGACCCATGACATATTATTAGTTTTTGTGTCTTATTATAGAGCTTAGCATTTTTGTTATAATCACAATTTAGTTTCAAATGCCCTGCTCTACAAGAGTAAATTGGGTGTTACATACTCAGCTAGCTCTGCTTTTGTTGTCTTGTACACTTCTCTGACACGGAGGGGCATTGATAGCAGAGGCGGTAGTGCTGATTCCATTGTTGAGTGTTGCGCTCACCATTCAGCAAGTTATTTTAATAAGTTACAGGTTTGTGTTACAACATGATTGATGTCTAGAGATGAGCCAACCTTTCAAAGTTCGGTTTGACAATCTTTACTGAGCTTCCCGGTGTTCGCCGATCAGTTCAATGAACATACCAAGCCCATTTAATTCAATAGGAGGAAAAACATGTGTTATAAAATGGTGTAGAGGGGCTGTAAAAGAAAGAAAATAAAACAGGACATACTTATCGAGTCTCCGGCATGGCTGTAACTGCTCTCGCAGCTGTACTTCTTCCGCTGAATATCGCTGACCCATACTCACTGCTTTTCCCGGCCACTGGTGTCTCTGATTGGCTGCAGTCAGATCCCGCTCCCAGACAGCATCTGTGATTGGTTGGAATCAAAGACCCTGTCTGTTAGTCTATTGTGGTATAAAATAAATAAATAAAATTATCATAGGGTCCCCATCTATACCAGCACAGGATGCAACCTCTAGCTATGGGCTTATCTTGGCTGTGTATCAAAATAGGAGGAACCACATGTGGCTTTTTTTTTTAATTTTGAAACCCAGACATTATAAAGCTCAACAGCAGGGGTCTGGTATTCTCAGGCTAGGGAGAACCATGCTTATTGGGCCCCCCAGCCTAAAAATATCAGCCTGCAGCTAACCCAGGATTGCCACATCCATTAGATGTGACAGTCCCAACACTTTACCCAGCTCATCCCAATTGCCCTGGTACGGTGTCAAAATTTCAGAACCAAATCTGCATCTCTTGGCAAAGAAAAGCTGTTTTCTGCCAGGAGATACAGGTCTGTGAACTCAGTGAGAGCTCATTGAGGTCGCTTGAAGTACAGCCGCAGGAGCAGTTACAGCCGCGGGGAGACTCGTTAAGTATGCCGTGGTTTAACCCTTTTGCTTCTTTTTTTATAGTGATTTCCCTTGCCAATCACAGCCATACCAATACTTGCCATGGCTGTGATGGGGCTGGGAGTGGGTTTTCTGCAAACGAACACTTACCAAACAAATGATACAGAGCATCTCACATGCATAGAGCAATTAAAATAGCTAAAAACATGTTTTATTGGAAACCATCAAAAGGAAATTATAGAAAAAAGTAGAAAAAAGTTTTGTTACGCTGGTTTTGACCCTGGCAATTCTCCTGACTCCACTGCCAAATTGTTCATACTGTACAGCCAGCAACTACACCCTCAATGTAACTCATCTGACTTTGTAGAAAAGGACAGATTGGTGAAAGGGTGAACACCAAAGCTTTCACTTGTATTTGTTAGGCAGAGTGGCGAGCACCAGTGCTGTGCATGGAAGACCTCTTGAGATCTGAGATAATCCAAATATTTTCCCTGTAAATGTAGTTGCAAATAATAAAAAAAATAATGATAATTTGTTGATGTTCATTAACACTTTAAAACATGATAATTAAAATAATTATTATGTAAGAGAGATAGATCATAATATGAAACTCAGCATTTAAATTAGAAAACATTTGCTTATGAATAAAAAAATATATCTTATGTGCCAGATCAGGCTAATAAAACTAATATGATGAATTAATAAAAATCAATTATCTAACAACTGTAATTTAAAATGAAAAATGGAATCTTTACTTTCTTAACTAGGTTTTGCAGGTTGTTTGTTTTATTTTTTAATAGGCATCTTCTAAGAAAAAAACTTCATTAGCAGCAATATTTTTCACCTGCAGCTCCAACACTGCGGGTCTATATTGATATGTCTGCAGTGGTGACATCATAATTACAGCATGTTACAATTGTAGCTAATTACTGGGTTCAGTAAATCTATCATCGGCAATCCTTTTTAGGCAGTGGTCAGATTGTTTATCAGAAAGACAATAAAACATCTGCATATTTTTAGTCTTTTCTTTTAATTTGCATTATTCCTGCACATGTAAGTTATAGAATAAATCTTTTCAAATTGAAATTCAGCAGGCCAATAATTTTTTCTAAAAATTAGATATGCAGCTATATGATTCAACATGACTCATAATAGCAGAAAAAAAAAATGCCCTAAAAAGATAAATGTAACACTTGGAGGTCTCCTATGATTGTATCCAACCCCTTTCAAACTATTTAATACAAACACAGGCTTAGTAAAGTCAAAATGACCTCCCCATAGAAATGTATGGTTACATGGTAGTAAGCAACATCCAACTAAAATAAAGCATACTAACAAACCTTTCATTTTTCTTTAAATTAAAAAGAAAATGAAAAAAATAATAAATAATCCCTCTTAGGCCAGAGTCACACTTTCGAGTGATTCGCGCGAGTCTTGCCTCGCATCACCCGGTATGGCTACACACTCTATAGAGCGTTTCAGCTGCATAGAAATACATGCAGCTGACCCAATCCTGTCCAGAGAGTGTGCAGCCGTGCTGGGTGATGTGATGCGAGACTCGCGTGAGTCACTTGCAAGTGTGACTCCGGCCTTAGTCACGTGTGATCAGGCAGACCATTGTTTGTAGAACTCTGACTCAAGCAGGCAGTGTTACTGTCAGAGGTAACATGATCCTTCTATGACTGAGACAAGTGATGTGCCAAATATTCAATAACACTCTCTACTTCCTCCCCACTAATATAATTCCAGAAAGCAAATGAGGCCTATTACCAGTTGTAGTGTCAATACTTCTGCTGTTTTAAGCTCCTACATATTTTTATACTACTTTGTTTATTAACATTGCCACTTTTTCATTCATAATAATAATAATAATTTTGGATAATCTTTTCAACCTCAATTTTTCAAGCCTTGTCAAAAAGCAAAAGCAAAATTAGGTAAGTTGTTACCCATAAAGTTGAACTCTTCTAAACTGCTGTGCACTAGGATGACACACACTGCACTATGCTCTCCCACCACTCTCTACCTCTCATATAACATGTAATAATGTAATTTTGAGATAGAGACTTGCTGGGGAAAATGTGAGTTGATACACACGGCACTTCTGTGGTGGTGCTCAAGTAGGGTCCAAAACCGTCTCAAGTAGATGGAGAAACTTGGCACTCAAGATAAATGTGAATAGTGATCTTTTATAGAGAAGAACTTGTAGGACGAGCTCAAGCACAGACGTTTCGGTCAAAAGACCTTCATCAGTGTTTGTGCAGGGGGTCCCCAGAAGGAATAGCAGCTTGGCAACTGGCATAGTCATAGTATGATGCGGTGTCCACCGCTGTCTATGTGGCAATGTATCTACTTGCTGGGGTAAATGTCATAAATATAAAAATATGTCCACTGTGAAAAAAGCACTAACAAAAACTATATGTTTTTACATACGTCTTCTAACCCTAACTAGGGTTTAGGATTACGATTAGAGTTAGAACTAGATTTAGGGTTTTGACTAGGGCTGGGGTTAAAACTAGAGTAAAGGACTATGGTTTGGTGTAGTGTTGGATTTAGCTATAGGGTTAGCTTAAAGGCCCCGTTACACGCAACAACGTATCTAACAATATATCACTGGGGTCACGAATTCCGTGATGCACATCCAGCAGCGTTAGCGACGTCGTTGCGTGTAACACTGCAGGAAAGACCGTTAACGATGGAAAATACTCACCTAATCGCTCATCGTTGACACGTCGTTCCTTTTTAAAAAATTGTTTATTGTTGAGGACGCAGGTTGTTCGTCGTTCCCGATGCAGCACACATTGATATGTGTGACACCTCGGGAACAACGAACTGCAGCTTACCTGCGGCCGCTGGCAATGCGGAAGGAAGGAGGTGGGTGGGATGTTCGGCCCGCTCATCTCCGCCCCTCTGCTTCTATTGGGTGGCCGCTTAGTGACGTCGCTGTGACGCCGAATGAACCGCCCCCTTAGAAAGGAGGCGGTTCCCCAGCAACAGCGACGTCGCTTGGCAGGTAAGTCCCGTGTCATGGCTCCTAACGATGTTGTGCACCACGGGCAGCAATTTGCCCGTGACGCACAAACGATGGGGGATTTCACCAGCGGCATCGCTAGCAATGTCGCTGCGTGTAAAGCCCCCTTTAGAGCTGGGGAAATGAAATAAGTATATAAAAAACATAAATATAGAATTAAAAATAAAAAGTAAAAAAACAAAATTATTTTATTTTTTACATTTTATGTCTAACCAGTGACTGGTTAGAGAGGAAAATACTTGCCTTGCCCAGGACTCATTCCATGCTTTTCCACTGGTATATGTACTGAATAATTAGAAGCTCTTGCTGTGACTAAACTACTGAGGAGAATGAGGCTGTAGATGCTTTGATTTTGAAGAAAGTGGGCCTATTACTGTGTAGATGTGGAGAGAGTCAGTTGTTGCTAAAGAGTAAGTATGAAGGCTATAGTGACTACTGGGGAAGCGGACATTTATTGAAACATCTCTAGAAATCAGTACTAGAAGGTGTGGGCCTGCATTTGAGTACTTTGAATTATTGGTACTCACTGTAACTACTATGGAATAGTGGAAGGAGCTGCTATGAGTGCTGGGGAAGCAAGGGGACAGTTTTGATAATGAGGAAAGTAACAGGTGCATAACATTTACTATTATGAATATGGCAGTCATTGTTGTAACTACAAAGAGACTTTCTACTCCGGCTATTGGGGAAAAGGTGAAAAACCTGACATGTAGGGCCCAGCTCGCAGATATCCAGTTGCTGGGGTTTTTTGTACACTTTATGTCCATCAATTAAGTTAAACAAGTTTTTTTGGTCCCAGTCCTACAGCATGTTGTTGTTGATTTTAACAGCTGCCTGGGATCGCTCTCGTCCAATATGGCTTACTTGAAAAATGAGTCACAAACAGGTCAAAGACAAAATTATTTTTTGCTACATTCATTAACCTCAAGCCAATGTTAAGAATTTGGCACAAAATCGGCAATGCATACCTCAAATATCACAAGCCCAAAGAGGTTACTTAAAAAACCCCACAAATTTGGCCCATAATTTGTGTAATACTAAACATGGCTATTTTAAGACATGGAAAATACATAAATCATAATTTTCTCATACTGGTCCACACTTGCCTTTTCTGACTCAAGACCAAGGAAAGTGGAATTTTAAGCATCAGAATCAGTTAGTTTAATAAACCATTTGTTTCTACCTGCTGCTCTTTAGATCATTATGGGATTTGTTTACAGCACAACCTATAATGAAAATAATAAAGTAAGCCATTAGAGATGTTGGCACTCATTCAAGTGCAATATTGAACAGCATAAGAGTTAAGAATTTGAGGTGATAAACACAGCTATTGTGTCCTGCATTGTGGCTACTAACTAAACAATAAAAAAAACCCCTCCTTTTATGGAATATACAACTGCTAAATCTCTAAAGTTCTTTGATGTGATATATTTTGCTTGTCTTTCTCATTTATTAGAAGTGGAAACATATCTGCATATGTAATATCGGACAGAAAAATACAATAAAAAGTGGTATTTTTTTTTTTAAAGTTTGCTATAAAGCAATGCTCAATGTGAGGAGCCAATTTAACTCTTCTTGCATAGTATACCAATAATCAGCTAGAGTAAATGTGCTTTCTTAAATACTTTTTTACTATATAATACCAATGAGGTCTACGGTAGTAAAGTGGTAAATATAACATATCCATAGTAATTAAGGAAGGTCTAAGGGATGAGTGAAGGAGAACTGTAAAGCTCAGGGTTCGTATCAAACACCGGGTTGCCAGGGCTCAAACTCTGAGATGAACATGTACAACTGTGAGCTGCAGCCCTAAGCTGTCTGCTTTACCTTGGCTGGTGAGCAAAAATAGAGGGAATCCAACACTGTTTTTATAATTATTTATTTAAGTAATTTTAAAAAATGGCATGGGGTCCCATCTATTTTTGATAACCAACCAAGGTAAAGCAAACAACTATTGGGCTGGTATTGTCAAGTTGGGAAGGTCCATGGTTATTTGGCCCTTCCCCGTCTAAAAATAGCACATAGACCATTAGAAGCACCAATCCTGACATTTTGCCTGGCTCTGCCCAATTGCACTGGTGCGGTGGCAATCTGGGTAATACTTTTAGGGTTGATGTCAATTTTTAATTGTCACCTGACATCAAGCTCAGGGGTTAGTAATGGATAGACATCTATGAAACACTCTCATTACTAACCAGTTAAAAAACACACACACAGAAAAAAAAAATTGTTTAGTTGATTAAGACTCCCCACACTCTTTCATTGACAAATTAATTAAAAGTAAATCTTTGACTTTCTAGCATAATCCAATGGTATAATGTCCCATGATGCCCTTTGATTAGTATGGAGCTTTCTTCTGAGAATGTTCTGAGAACGAGGCTCCATAGATCACTACCAGTCAGTGGCAGACCTGGAATTTTTCACACTCTTGAGAAATTCTGGGAGTGTGGGGGAGATTTTAGTTATGATTGAATTAAGTCAGGACTCTGAGAATTTTTTTCAATCAATAAATTTGTGAACGAGGAAGTATGAGGGAATGTCTTTTTTTTCCTATGTGTGTGTTTTAACTGTATAATTTGTGGGTTAGTAATGGAGGTGTCTGCTAGATGCCTATCCATTATTAACCCCTGGATTACATCAACCCCAAAAAACATTACTCCAATTGGCACCACACCAGGGCAATTGGGAAGAGCCTGGCAAAGCACTAGAATTGGCGCATTTAATGGATGCACCATTTCTGGGGCAGTTTTGGGCTTCTATTTTTGGGCTGGGAAGGGACAAATAACCATTGGCCTTCCCAACCTATTACTAGCCCCAAGCTGTCTGCTTTACCTGGCTGGTAATAAAAAATAGGGAGGACCCCACACTGTTTTTTAAAATTAGGTAAAGCAGACAGCTGAGGCCTGCTGCCTCTAGCTGTCTAAAGCAGACAGCTGAGGACTGGTACCCCCAGCTGTCTGCATTACCTGTGTTCGTTATCAAAAATAGAGGGGATCCCACATTTTATTTTATAGTTTTATTTATTAACTACTCACATTTGCTTGCAGGGCAACTGTCATGCTTTTACCCCATTTTGTTTCCTTTTGCAGCCCCTAGATCTTACTATGACCATTTTACAGCCATTTCACAGCACCAAAGTTTGGGTCCCCATTGACCTATTTAGGGTTCGGAGTCCAGGGTCAAGTTCAGATCAAGTCCGGGTCCTGAACCAAACTTTTAACTAAAGACCGGCAGAACATGGTGAACCCAAACTTCCACATGTCCGCTCATCCCTAGTCTATACCATCAATCAGCCTTTTTGTTGATGTAGAAACTTAATAGGTCAATTCCATTAGATAGATGGATAGTTAGCTAGATAGACAGATAGACAGACAGATAGACAGGTAGACAGATAGACCAATAGATAGACAGATAGACCAATATATAGATAGATAGATAGATAGATAGATAAATAGAAAGATAAATAAATAAAGAGCACTACATAAATAGATAAAAAATGTGGACTTCATTAGCCCATGCAACAATGTTTCCATCCTCTACCACAGATGCTTTCTCAAGCAAGTGAATACAAAAATCAATTGCATATAAATCACCAATTAATAGTTTACATTAATGTTTCAAAGCTCACATATAATTTTATTATAATACATTTAGTTTGTGAAAATACATGTGACACCTTACTTTATAATATAGCCCTCTCAAATCCATTTTTTACATACTTTCTATATTTATAATATAGTGCATTTATACATAAGTGGTTTAAATAATACACGTGTTATACAGTATTGATTAAAATAATGACTCACCCAGCAAAGTATGCATAGAATCAAAAGATTAAAGGTCAACCACGCAAATTGTATTTTCAATTAGTTAATACACATGTCTGTGTTTCTTCTGATCATTAAGTAATTAAAAGGAAACCAATGGTGTGTCTGGAGCATGAGCTTTTCCAAACACTAGGAGCTAAACACTAACAATGCAGTGACATCACATGAATCTAATCTGATGCTGAATAGTTGCAAGTTACATTTGTGCCAAGATGATTGTCTATAAAATTAAGGGAGTCACATGCTCAAAACTCTAGTGGATGGTGAAATATGGAGCCTCAAAGTCAAACGTTCAAAACATCGTTACCATTTTGGTTGTTGGTGTATAGAGATTAATGAGAAGCTCATCGTATAAATTAAACATAAAAAGTAAAACTAATGTAGAAAAAAGACTGACATGTTAGTGCAATACTTTATTCATCAGAAGTTGATAAATAGTTTTATATCTTGTGATACATAAAAGTTAGAGATATTTGGCTCTTAGGTGAAATTTATGTAAAATGTAAAAAGTGTTTTATCATGAAAGTAGTCAAATGTTTTTTTGAAACAAATGCCAACAACTATGGTGGTTAAACCCCTGATAAAAATGTCATTGTCCCAATAGTTTGTCATGTGGCCTTGATATAGAATATCATACTAAGCCTTAGATATAAAAGAGAGAAATCCGATTGAAGGGACAAGTCATGAATTTACAAAACAGTACATAATTTATTTTCTACATTGAGATCATTAGGTCTTATACCCTTTACGACCTTAGACATACCTGCACCAAAACCAAGTCTGTCCCTTTAGTATGGGCTTGATCAGTGAGCCCATATATTTTTCCACACATGTCAGCTCATCTAATCAGCTATGAAGCTAACAGGTGCATGTGCATCTCTGATCCACCCATGCCTGTTAACTAGTTAAATCCTGCTGTTAATCTCTGACAGTGGGATCTTATGGAGCGCTCTATTCTCCACAGTTGTACGTGGCACCTTCAGATGATCATGGGGCACTGATGCATTGTCATGACAGCTGATTACCCCTGTCATGACGAACTTCCTGTAAATGATGGTTGAAAGCTGGAGGTCATAGGAGATCAGCATGATGCTGAAGCATCACTCTTAACAGCAAAAGTGATTGGACAGTGCAAGCTTCAAGTCCCCTAAAAGGACTAGTAAAATCAATAATAAGCAAAAAAAACAGTTTTTAAAAACTTGAAAAATTAAAAAACACAAAAGTTCAAATCACCACCCTTTTTGCTGTATTGAAAATAAAACAGTTAAAAAATATACATATTTGTTATCGCCACATTCAGAAATATCTGCTATATCAAAATATAAAATCGATTAATCTGATCGGTACACGACGTAGCGAGAAAAAAAATAAAAACACCAGAATGAGAGGGTTCTTTTGTTGCCGCAACATTGCAATAAAATACAATCAAAACATCTCATCTAGCCAAAAAAGACATAATTAAAATCTGCAGCTCAATACACAAAAAATAAATCATCACATAGTCACAGATCCCAAAAAATGAGAATGCTACGGGTCTCGGAAAATCGCACCAAAAATGTAACTCTTTTTTTTTTTTACAAATTTCAGATTTTTTTTCACCACTTAGATAAAAGTAAAACTATACATGCTTGGTATCTACGAACTAGCAATAACCTGGAGAATCATATTGGTCAGTTTTACCATATGCTTAAGGCCTCTGCCACACTCACGTTCCTCCAGTACGTGTTTGGCAGTTTTTTCACGTACCGGAGGCACGTATACACGTGGACATATGATTTCATAATTGTTTGGACACACGTAAATATTTTGGAACAGAACGTGTGTCTGTTCCGTACTTACGTGTGTCCGTGTGTTTCGCATGCTAACATGTTCACGTGTTCTCCGGCAGCACGGGTGTCATACAGCACGCACCCATACCACACGGATGTAGTGTGGATGCGGTCCCGTGTGACATGCGCCGGAGAAACACGTGTCATTATTTTAAAATTAAAAAAACACATACTCACCTCCTTCAGGCCTGCAGAATGTTCCGCTCCAAAAAGTTGCTGCCGGCCGCCGCTCGTTCTGAGCGTGTTATGGAGGTGGGCGTGCTTTCATGGACTCTAATCTCCACCCCTCCGCTCGGCCGGAAGTAGCGTCAGCGGGGAGCGGGCGAGGCAGGAGCCGAAGATCAGAACCCTGGACAGCAGCATCTACCACGTGAGTATGGAAATTATCGGTTCTCCATGTTATCGCGGATAGCACACGGAGAACACACGTGGACAGGACGTACCAGAGATACATACTCACTACACGCAACACACGGGGAAAATACGTGTTTCGCGGCACATGCGTGATTTCCACGTGAGTGTGGCAGAGGCCTAACATGGTAAATAAAAACCCCAAAATACAATTGTGGAATTGCACTTTTTTTGCAATTTCACCCCATTTGGAATTTTTTTTGTTTTTCAGTATATTATGAGGCAGAATGAATGGTGTCATTCAAAAGTACAACCCGTCCCGCAAAAACAAGCCCTCATATGTCTATATTGTTGAAAAATTTAAAAAATTATGGCTCTTGGAAGAAGGGGAGGAAAGAACTAAAATGGAAAATCACCCGAGAGTGAAGGGGATAAAGTAAGCATTATTTTGTCTATAACCAATAGAGATGAGCGAACCGGTCCCGGTAAGGCTCGAGGTCGGTTCGCCGAACGGAGGTCCCGATCGAGTTCGGTTCGTCGAACGTTCGACGAACCGAACTCGAACCACATAGGAAACAATGGCAGGCATTCACAAACACATAAAAACACCTAGAAAACACCCTCAAAGGTGTCCAAAAGGTGACAAACAACTCACAACACAACACAAACACATGGGAAAGTGACAAGGACATATACTCATGCGAAAACAAAACAGCTGGACAAGGAAAAAGAGGAGGACACACAGATATATGAGTATATGCAAGGAAACATCGATTCCATTATTGTGCAACTTGAGCCCTGCTCATTTTAGGCTTCCAATCTTTATAAATTGCCTGAGCTCGCCACGTACGCCTTGGGGATCTTGTCGTGTCCTGCAGCCAGCGTTCTCTCGGAACCTGTCTTCAGTGCTGCTGGGGGTCTGCTGGCAGATAAGCACACGTGTCTGTCCACTGACAATGTGGACATGGCTCTCAGAGGACTTTTCTTCCCCTGGGTCAGCCAGGGGACGGGAAAGGCACGCGTATTTTTGAGAGTGCTTCATGCAAAGCATCTTTTTCATCTTGAAAATTGGGTCAACTGATGCCAGTCAAGTGGGGTGTGTGTGGCCCAATTAGTGGAAACGAGGGAGACTGTGGTTGGAGTCCCCTCGCTGTGTTTCCGAAAAGAACCAAGATGAACAAGTCATGGTACTCAGAGGACTTTTCTTCCCCTGGGTCAGCCAGGGGAGGCGAAAGGCCCGCGTATTTTTGAGAGTGCTTCATGCAAAGCATCTTTTTCATCATGAAAATTGGGTCAACTGATGCCAGTCAAGTGGGGTGTGTGTGGCCCAATTAGTGGCAACGAGGGAGACTGTGGTTGGAGTCCCCTCGCTGTGTTTCCGAAAAGAACCAAGATGAACAAGTCATGGCTCTCAGAGGACTTTTCTTCCCCTGGGTCAGCCAGGGGACGGGAAAGGCACGCGTATTTTTGAGAGTGCTTCATGCAAAGCATCTTTTTCTTTTTCAAAAGGGGGGTCAACTGATGCCAGTCAAGTGGGGTGTGTGTGGCCCAATTAGTGGCAACGAGAGAGACTGTGGTTGGAGTCCCCTCGTTGTGTTTCTAAAAGAACCAAGATGAACAAGTCATGGCTCTCAGAGGACTTTTCTTCCCCTGGGTCAGCCAGGGGACGGGAAAGGCACGCGTATTTTTGAGAGTGCTTCATGCAAAGCATCTTTTTCATCTTGAAAATTGGGTCAACTGATGCCAGTCAAGTGGGGTGTGTGTGGCCCAATTAGTGGCAACGAGAGAGACTGTGGTTGGAGTCCCCTCGCTGTGTTTCCGAAAAGAACCAAGATGAACAAGTCATGGCTCTCAGAGGACTTTTCTTCCCCTGGGTCAGCCAGGGGACGGGAAGGGCACGCGTATTTTTGAGAGTGCTTCATGCAAAGCATCTTTTTCTTTTTCAAAAGGGGGGTCAACTGATGCCAGTCAAGTGGGGTGTGTGTGGCCCAATTAGTGGCAACGAGTGAGACTGTGGTTGGAGTCCCCTCGCTGTGTTTCCGAAAAGAACCAAGATGAACAAGTCATGGTACTCAGAGGACTTTTCTTCCCCTGGGTCAGCCAGGGGAGGCGAAAGGCACGCGTATTTTTGAGAGTGCTTCATGCAAAGCATCTTTTTCATCTTGATAATTGGGTCAACTGATGTCAGTCAAGTGGGGTGTGTGTGGCCCAATTAGTGGCAACGAGGGAGACTGTGGTTGGAGTCCCCTCGCTGTGTTTCCGAAAAGAACCAAGATGAACAAGTCATGGCTCTCAGAGGACTTTTCTTCCCCTGGGTCAGCCAGGGGACGGGAAAGGCACGCGTATTTTTGAGAGTGCTTCATGCAAAGCATCTTTTTCTTTTTCAAAAGGGGGGTCAACTGATGCCAGTCAAGTGGGGTGTGTGTGGCCCAATTAGTGGCAACGAGAGAGACTGTGGTTGGAGTCCCCTCGTTGTGTTTCTAAAAGAACCAAGATGAACAAGTCATGGCTCTCAGAGGACTTTTCTTCCCCTGGGTCAGCCAGGGGACGGGAAAGTCACGCGTATTTTTGAGAGTGCTTCATGCAAAGCATCTTTTTCATCTTGAAAATTGGGTCAACTGATGCCAGTCAAGTGGGGTGTGTGTGGCCCAATTAGTGGCAATGAGAGAGACTGTGGTTGGAGTCCCCTCGCTGTGTTTCCGAAAAGAACCAAGATGAACAAGTCATGGCTCTCAGAGGACTTTTCTTCCCCTGGGTCAGCCAGGGGACGGGAAGGGCACGCGTATTTTTGAGAGTGCTTCATGCAAAGCATCTTTTTCTTTTTCAAAAGGGGGGTCAACTGATGCCAGTCAAGTGGGGTGTGTGTGGCCCAATTAGTGGCAATGAGGGAGACTGTGGTTGGAGTCCCCTCGCTATGTTTTACATGATTTTCGAAGGGCATGACATGCCTACGAGGTTGAGTTTCATCATCTGCAACTTGTTGGCAACAGAAAGGCTGCCTTTACACCCTTTTGAGACCGAGGATTTTCGAGACCTTATGCCCATTGCAGTGCCCCAAGAGCCGATGGCCAGTCGTCACTCCTTCTCCAAGAAAGGCGTGCCCGCGCTACCACAGTAGGTCGCACACAACCTCACCAATTCCTTGAGAAACTCTGTGTGTGACAGGGTGCATTTCAACACAGATACTTGGACCAGTAAGCATGGACAGGGGAGTTACATGTTGCTGACTGGGCACTGGGTAACTATGGTGAGAGATGGAGAAGGGTTTGCTGTACAAGTCTTGCCGTCCCCACGACTTGTGTGTCAATCCTTCCTCTGTATGTACAAGTTCCTCCACTGCTTCTGCCTCCTCAACCTTGTGTGGGTCCTCCACCTCGGCCCAAACCCTGTGTGGTCAGGCCACCCTTCCTTGCAACTGCGCCCAAGGAATCCCACACACCTCCTTACTATGCTGGCAGCAGAGCTCAAGGCCATCAGGCGGTCAAATGTTTACTTTGAAATGTAGGGGAAATGTGAGACACCGCTGAGGAATTGTGGACGGTTAGCTCTGGAGAGTGAGACTGAGTTTCATCAATGGTTGTCTACAGTCAACCAGCAGTCAGGGAAGGTCAGGTGCGACAATGATGCAAACCAGTCTGCGACCCTTCTTCAGGGCAATGTGACACACGTGCCTTGTATGGCTCACGTGTTGAACCTGGTTGTCCAGAAATTTTTAAAATACCATCCCGGCCTACATGGCCTTGTGCAGCGGGCACGCTGCTGTGTGCTCACTTTCATCCTTCGCACCCAGCAGCTCAACAACTGTCATCGCTCTGGAAGTCTTAGGGTCTGGCGGTTAAACGCCGGAAATACGATGTTCCGACACGCAGGAATTGGAATCTGCACATGTTGCAGCGTGTGTGGCAGCACCGCAGAGCCCTGCTGAAATACGGTATGACGTATACCCTGGGCTAACTTGATCCAGAGGTGGTGCAGATCACGCTGCTGGAGTGGTGTCAGATCAAGGACCTATGCACCCTTCTACACAGTTTACAAATGTCGACGAATATGTTTAGCACTGGCAATGCCATTCTAAGCGTGACAATTCTGGTCATCTACATGATGGAGCACACTGTAAGCATTATTCGGAGTCAGGTATTGGTCCAAGAGGAAGGTGAGGAAGTACAGGAGGAGTCATATGCAGAAGGGATAATAAGATCTACGAGGTCCATACGGTAAGCGGCACCTAGGCAGCAGTTATGGTGGGGGATAGGGATTAACAAGGGCGCATAGTATCAGCAAAAATTGTTGAGGAAGGTGCAGGAGCCATGAAGAAATGGAGGACGAACTTGCGATGGGCATGGAAGACTCAGCAGATGAGTGAGAGCTTGCTCACATTTCGGTTGTGCGAGGTTGGGGGGAGAGGGCAGAGGAAGGAGGCACGATTCTCACCTCTCTGCCACCAACACACCAAGGACTTGGTCCTCCTGGATGCACAAGACACATGAGCGTCTTCTTGCTGCACTACCTACAACATGACCCTCGGATTGTAGGAATTCGAAGTAATGCTAACTACTGGGTTGCCACACTGTTAGATCCCCGGTACAAGACAAAATTTGGCGAAATAATTCCTGCCATATAAAGGGACGCACGTGTACAGGAGTATCTTCAGAAGGTGTTACGCCATCTTCGATCTGCTTTTCCACTAAACACCAGTGCTGCACAGAGTGAATCTCAACGCTTTGTCATGGATAGGAGGAAATGGTCTTTTACTTGTCCACATCTGAGGGACCGAGGGCTGGCTGTTGTGCTGAGATGCCATTGAGTTCTGTGTCCCTGCAGAGTTGTACTTTTGGTCATATACAAAATGAGTTGAAAAAGGACAGATGCGGGTGAAAAGGGGAACAGGTGTGTTGGAAAGGGGAAAAAAGTTTTGGTCCGTGGGTTTGGTGGTTAAGCAAAAGTAACATTTGATGAAGAAACACCATCTGTTACGGTGGGTCTGGCAGATTTGGATAAGGTGGTATATACTATGTTACCGCTATATAACGAAAATTAATAAGAAAAGAAAGAGAAAGGTATATATCCCCATCAGCAGTCAGTGTCCACCATGCTCCCAGATGGAAAAGGAGAGGTTGGCAACTGGAAGGTTCGGTGGAGGATACAGAGCTGTGTGGCTATGAAACTAATAGTAGCCTGAACCAAGTTAGACGCCACTCGGATCTGGAGACTGGGAGCCCTGTTAGCGTAACAGGGTCCACACGCCCACCCAGCCCAGGAACTCCCTGTTAACATCACAGGGGCCATTCAGGACGCTGACCGTGTGCATTGGGGCCACACCTGTGAACAGCAGGCGCATCAGCAGCAGCAGGCCTGTTAATGCCACTGGGCTGCACAAGCAGGACTTGTAGGACAGGAGCTGGTCTTAACCGTTCTGTGTTACCAACTGTGGTGGCGGCCTGCATCGACGCCCTATCCCTGCCTATCTCTGGCCTAAAGCCGCAATGGGTTCAACACATGGAGGTGTGCTCTTTCGGAGCATAATAGAAGACTGCGCACCTCCTTGTTGTCTCCAGCCCCTTTTATAACCTGGGTCCGCCACAAACCAGGGTGGACCACAATGCACCTCCTGGAGACAAAAGCAGAGTGATACGTCATGAGTGGCATAACTAGCGTCCTATTTGGAACCGCAACTTCAATGATGACCTCATGGCTGTCATGACCCAAACACCTCACCAGTCATCGTCTGACCATCAATAATGAGGTGACAAGTCATAGGGGCGGGCCTCTGCAAGCCATTTGGGAGTGGCCTGGCCACATCGTCAGGACACCTGATGCCCTGTGGTCTAAATGGGCCCCCCACATCAGGGGCAGGGCCAAAGAGTTCATTACCGGACCTAGTTTCTGATGCAGTAAGTGCCTGACCATGGTCAGTTGCATGAAATACAGTCTCTGAAAAAAGACTATCAGCTTTAGCATGGTGTCTAGGCACAACACAGGACTTAGACCCGGCACGGAGTGCAAGAACCTGTGCAAAGAGGCTTTTCGCACTAAGTGTGGGAGCATGCGCTGTAGCCCGAAATGAAGACTTAGCCTCAGGAATGGCACAGTCAGGCTGAGCATACTCACTAGGCGAAACACTGGAGTTAGGCTGCGGCTGGGGTAAATCGGCACACGCATGCGCACTAGCTGCCTCTCCACACTTAGACGTGGAGGAGAAAGCAGCCAGCTGGACAACCCGAGGCACAGGCCTAAATGGCAGCTGATGCCTGGGCGCAACTGAAACCGCAGCAGGCTGCTTGCGTTTAAGGCGTCACCGTTTTGTAACAACAAATAACATCAAAAAGAACAGGTGTACTTCTTCCCATGGATAATCTGATATGATCCCTTTTTTCATGGACACGACCATCGCTAACAAATGTAGATGAGGCCAAATCAGCAGCTGCTTCAATGGATCTGAATTGCTCCATAAAGTGGCCTCTCCTCCACCCCAATTTCAAGATCCCAAATACTCCATTCCTCTGTGGTGTCAATCCAATCGCACTTGCTTCCTAACAGCTCTCAAGTTTCCACCAGCCCTGCTGAGTATGGGGTGACAGAGATGGTTGAGTTTGCATAGCTGTTCAGTCGCACTATAGCCTGGGAATCAGAGGTCTGCTCCAAAGCTGCAATGAGTACAGACAAGGAAGTTATTATTATTTTTATTATTATTATTGATTTATAGAGCACCATTGATTCCATGGTGCTGTACATGAGAAGGGGGTTACATACAGAATACATATACAAGTAACTATAGATAGACTGGTACAGAGGGAAGAGGGCCCTGCCCTTGCGGGATTACATTCTAAAGGATTTTTGGGAGGAGACAGTAGGAGTTGTTTAGGTTGAGTGTCAAGTACGTATGGTGGTGGTGTCATTAAAGGTTATAGTCATTTCTGAACAGATGAGTTTTCAGATTCAGTTTGAAGCTTGCGTGTGTAGCATATAATCTAACGTGTTGAGGTAGCGAGTTCCATGAGACAGGGGAAATGATCTGCGTAGATAGCCTGAAGCTTTGTAACTGGGATCCAGGCCCCGATGAAGAAGGTGCTGTGCCTAATCTACACCCTCATTTCCAAAAATTAAATCCTCCTGGTGGAGACAATAGGGAACATGATGAGGAGCACAGATACCTGATTGGAAGGACAACTTTACTATTCGGTCAGGGCAGGAAGACACTTTGTTTTATTAGCAAAACACATATCTGTTCTGGGTAGGCCGACTATTTATAGACAATAAGACTGCCTCTGCACTGTCAAATTGTCACATACAGTTTAAATCATAGAGGGACAGCAACACATGTTTGCATTGACTGTTGCTTTTCAAGATTTCCATGACTGTGTTGCAGAGCTGTGTGGTTTGCATTCACACTGTTATCATCTGCATTATCTGTGAGGCTTCAGCTAACCATGGTATTCAGGGGAGCTCATGTGTTTTGTCTATGTTTAGGTAGATAACTTGTAAGCTCTTGTGATGCGCCACTGGTAAGTCGTGTTCGCACACACACACACACACGCACAAACACACAATTACTGCTACACAGAGGGATTAGCAGGTAGTAGGCAACAGAATAGATTGTTCAATTATTTAAATTGTATGCATGGTTCTTATTGTTTGTTTTGGTAAAGTTAAACAATCATTTATCAACCCAACTGCCTAGAGTCCTTTTCCTGTTGCCTGGTTTTGCTGCATACTGGGGAGCCCACCCTGTACACGACTTAAAATGAAGCATAAGTCGCAATGTGAATTTCACTGTGCTACAATGCGGCCTAGCGTGCCTGTGCAACCACCGCCTGCCCCATCAAGTGCATCTGCGTGCTCTTCATCCTCTGTGACTGTGGGGACAGCAGTCACACATGGTTTTTCACACTGAACTTCCACTCCTTAACCCGCAACAGGGAGTGTGATTGGCAGGTCATCACTTGTGTTGGAAGTGGAAACAGAACGTATTGTTGAGCTGTCAGACATCGAGAGAACCATCATTGGATGCAGGCTACATTATATCCACGCCTGCACCTTTGTCACAGATTGGCTGGACTACCTGCAGTTAATAATTGCATTCCAGAAATGGAAAGGAGTGTAGAGTGCACATGTGTTGTACCTTGCTTGGCAGCAAAGGAACACTAACTTAGTATTCCAGACAATTTTAGGAAGGCAGAAAAAGAGTCAGCTCTTTGTGCAAATTAAATAGCGTGGCAAAAGTGGACAGATGGGTACAGTGGCCATGTTCTGTGGGTACCAGGACAGTAAAAGAAGCCTCACTTTCTATCCCTCCTAATGATCAAATGCAGCAAGGAATTCCCTGAGTTTGCTATAAAATTAGCATAGCTAAATGTGCATGAGGGTAGAATGCAGAGGTGCTTGAGATTGCTTGGCACAAGTGGCACAATAAAGGAGTCCAACAGCCAGTTCTATGATGCCACTAAATGGCAGTATTTTTTGCTATCATTATAGCTTATTAAAAACAGAGCAGGAGGGTGTCATGCAGAGGTGCTAGAAATAGCTTGGCACCAGTGGGGCACTAATGGAATACAACAGCCAGTTCTATGATGCCACTAAATGGCAGTATTTTTTGCTATCATTATAGCTTATTAAAAACAGAGCAGGAGGGTGTCATGCAGAGGTGCTAGAAATAGCTTGGCACCAGTGGGCCACTAATGGAATACAACAGCCAGTTCTATGATGCCACTAAATGGCAGTATTTTTTGCTATCATTATAGCTTATTAAAAACAGAGCAGGAGGGTGTCATGCAGAGGTGCTAGAAATAGCTTGGCACCAGTGGGGCACTAATGGAATACAACAGCCAGTTCTATGATGCCACTAAATGGCAGTATTTTTTACTATCATTATAGCTTATTAAAAACAGAGCAGGAGGGTGTCATGCAGAGGTGCTGCACATAGATTTGCACCAGTGGGGCACTAATGGAGTACAACAGCCACTTCTTGTATGCCACTAGGTACACTGAGTGTTTGCTAGTATAATGGCTTAGTTATAATGAGTTGGAGTATGCAATGCAGGCAGACGTGCTGCAAATATCTTTGCACTAGTGGGACTAGACAAAAGTCCAATAGCCACGTTTAGAATGCCACTAGTAGAGATGAGCGAACCGGTCCCGGTTCGGCTCGAGGTCGGTTCGCCCAACGGAGGTCCCGTTCGAGTTCGGCTCGTCGAACGTTCGACGAACCGAACTCGAGCCAATAGGAAACAATGGCAGGCAATCACAAACACAGAAAAACACCTAGAAAACACCGTCATAGGTGTCCAAAAGGTGACAAACAACTCACAACACAACACAAACACATGGGAAAGTGACAAGGACATATACTCATGCGAAAACAAAACAGCTGGACAAGGAAAAAGAGGAGGACACACAGATATAGGCATGGCACGCCCTTCTAAAGTCATGTAAAACACCGCAAGGTGACTCCAAGCGGAGTCTCCCTTTTTTCCAAAAATTGGGCCCCACACACACCCACCCCTTCAGTGGCAGCACTTGTGCCCCAGTTGTACACTTCACAGCTAGATTTGCATCAAGCACATTCAAAAATACGCCATTCTTATCCGTCCCCAGGATGACACCGGGGTAGGTAGCAAAGTTTTTCCTGATCCCAGCTCTGTTCATCTTGGCTTCTTTTAAAAACACAGCAAGCAAGGGTTACTCCAAGCGGAGTCTCCCTTTTTTCCAAAAATTGGGCAACACAGACACCCACCCCATCAGTGGCAGCACTTGGGCCCTAGTTGCAAACAGGATGTTTTGATTTGCATCAAGCACATTCAAAAATACGCCATAATTAACCGTCCCCAGGATGACACCGGGGTAGGTAGCAAAGTCTTTCCTGATCCCAGCTCTGTTCATCTTGGCTTCTTTTAAAAACAATGTAAGCAAGGGTTACTCCAAGCGGAGTCTCCCTTTTTTCCAAAAAGTGGGCCACACAGACACCCACCCCATCAGTGGCAGCACTTGGGCCCTAGTTGCAAACAGGATGTTTTGATTTGCATCAAGCACATTCAAAAATACGCCATAATTAACCGTCCCCAGGATGGCACCGGGGTAGGTAGCAAAGTCTTTCCTGATCCCAGCTCTGTTCATCTTGGCTTCTTTTAAAAACACAGCAAGCAAGGGTTACTCGAAGCGGAGTCTCCCTTTTTTCCAAAAATTGTGCCCCACACACACCCACCCATTCAGTGGCAGCACTTGTGCCCTAGTTGTACACTTCACAGCTAGATTTGCATCAAGCACATTCAAAAATACGCCATAATTAACCGTCCCCAGGATGACACCGGGGTAGGTAGCAAAATCTTTCCTGATCCCAGCTCTGTTCATCTTGGCTTCTTTTAAAAACAATGTAAGCAAGGGTTACTCCAAGCGGAGTCTCCCTTTTTTCCAAAAATTGGGCCACACAGACACCCACCCCATCAGTGGCAGCACTTGGGCCCTAGTTGCAAACAGGATGTTTTGATTTGCATCAAGCACATTCAAAAATATGCCATAATTAACCGTACCCAGCATGACACCGGGGTAGGTAGATAAAGTCTTTGCTGACCCATGACTTGTTCATCTTGGCTTCTTTTAAAAACAATGTAAGCAAGGGTTACTCCAAGCGGAGTCTCCCTTTTTTCCAAAAATTGTGCCCCACACACACCCACCCATTCAGTGGCAGCACTTGTGCCCTAGTTGTACACTTCACAGCTAGATTTGCATCAAGCACATTCAAAAATACGCCATAATTAACCGTCCCCAGGATGACACCGGGGTAGGTAGCAAAGTCTTTCCTGATCCCAGCTCTGTTCATCTTGGCTTCTTTTAAAAACAATGTAAGCAAGGGTTACTCCAAGCGGAGTCTCCCTTTTTTCCAAAAATTGGGCCCCACACACACCCACCCATTCAGTGGCAGCACTTGTGCCCTAGTTGTACACTTCACAGCTAGATTTTCATCAAGCACATTCAAAAATACGCCATAATTAACCGTCCCCAGGATGACACCGGGGTAGGTAGCAAAGTCTTTCCTGATCCCAGCTCTGTTCATCTTGGCTTCTTTTAAAAACAATGTAAGCAAGGGTTACTCCAAGCGGAGTCTCCCTTTTTTCCAAAAATTGGGCCACACAGACACCCACCCCATCAGTGGCAGCACTTGGGCCCTAGTTGCAAACAGGATGTTTTGATTTGCATCAAGCACATTCAAAAATATGCCATAATTAACCGTACCCAGCATGACACCGGGGTAGGTAGATAAAGTCTTTGCTGACCCATGACTTGTTCATCTTGGCTTCTTTTAAAAACAATGTAAGCAAGGGTTACTCCAAGCGGAGTCTCCCTTTTTTCCAAAAATTGGGCCCCACACACACTCACCCATTCAGTGGCAGCATTTGTGCCCTAGTTGTACACTTCACAGCTAGATTTGCATCAAGCACATTCAAAAATACGCCATAATTAACCGTCCCCAGGATGACACCGGGGTAGGTAGCAAAGTCTTTCCTGATCCCAGCTCTGTTCATCTTGGCTTCTTTTAAAAACAATGTAAGCAAGGGTTACTCCAAGCGGAGTCTCCCTTTTTTCCAAAAATTGGGCCACACAGACACCCACCCCATCAGTGGCAGCACTTGGGCCCTAGTTGCAAACAGGATGTTTTGATTTGCATCAAGCACATTCAAAAATATGCCATAATTAACCGTCCCCAGGATGACACCGGGGTAGGTAGCAAAGTCTTTCCTGATCCCAGCTCTGTTCATCTTGGCTTCTTTTAAAAACACAGCAAGCAAGGGTTACTCCAAGCGGAGTCTCCCTTTTTTCCAAAAATTGGGCCACACAGACACCCACCCCATCAGTGGCAGCACTTGGGCCCTAGTTGCAAACAGGATGTTTTGATTTGCATCAAGCACATTCAAAAATATGCCATAATTAACCGTCCCCAGGATGACACCGGGGTAGGTAGCAAAGTCTTTCCTGATCCCAGCTCTGTTCATCTTGGCTTCTTTTAAAAACACAGCAAGCAAGGGTTACTCCAAGCGGAGTCTCCCTTTTTTCCAAAAATTGGGCCACACAGACACCCACCCCATCAGTGGCAGCACTTGGGCCCTAGTTGCAAACAGGATGTTTTGATTTGCATCAAGCACATTAAAAAATATGCCATAATTAACCGTCCCCAGGATGACACCGGGGTAGGTAGCAAAGTCTTTCCTGATCCCAGCTCTGTTCATCTTGGCTTCTTTTAAAAACAATGTAAGCAAGGGTTACTCCAAGCAGAGTCTCCCTTTTTTCCAAAAATTGTGCCCCACACACACCCACCCATTCAGTGGCAGCACTTGTGCCCTAGTTGTACACTTCACAGCTAGATTTGCATCAAGCACATTCCAAATCCACAAGCATTTACTCTCCCCAGGATGACACAGGGGTTGTAAATTCCTTCTGGATCCATGACTTGTTCATTTTGATGAACGTCAGTCTGTCCACATTGTCACTGGACAGACGCGTGTGCTTATCTGTCAGCACACACCCAGCAGCACTGAAGACACGTTCAGAGACAACGCTGGCAGCTGGACACGACAAAATCTCCAAGGCGTAAGTTGCGAGCTCTGGCCATTTTTCTAGGTTTGAAGCCCAAAAGGAGCAAGGCTCCAGTTGCACAGTCATGGCATCGATGTTCATTTGGAGATACTCCTGTATCATCCTCTCCAGCCGTTGACTATGTGTCAGACTTGTTGTCTCTGGTGGCCTTGCAAAAGAGGGTCTAAAAAAATTATGAAAAGATTCCATAAAATTGCTGTTACCAGCACCAGATACGGTCCTACTGGTACGGGTAGACTGTTGAAGATGACGAGACCGTCCCATGTTTGTCAAGTTACAACTGGGAGATTCCCTCCCTGCACCTGCACGGTTGTTTGGTGGAAAAGCCGAGCTAAGATCGAGTAACAGCTTCTGCTGATACTCCTGCATACGTGCGTCCCTTTCTATGGCTGGAATTATGTCACAAAATTTGGACTTGTACCGGGGATCTAATAGTGTGGCAATCCAGTAGTCATCATCACTTCTAATTTTGACAATACGACTGTCATGTTGGAGGTAGTGCAACAAAAAGGCACTCATGTGTCTTGCGCAGCTATGCGGACCAAGTCCACGCTGTGTTTGTGGCATAGAGGTGCTACCCGTTCTTTCTTCCTCTGACATCTCCCCCCAACCTCTTTCAACTGAAATTTGACCAAGGTCTCCCTCATCCGCTGAGTCTTCCATGTCCATGGACAGTTCGTCCTCCATTTCTTCATGTTCTCCTGCACCTTGCTCAACATTTCGCCTGCTACTATGCGCCCTTGTCGATCCCTGTCCCCCATGGTCCCATGCCTGCTGCGTTGGTGATGATGAACGTCTGGACCTTGGTGATGTTGTTGTCCCTTGCGCATATGAATCCTCCTGTAGTTCCTCCCCTTCATGTTGTCCCACCCCCTGACTCCGAATAGTGTTTAGCGTGTGCTCCAGCATGTAAATGACTGGAATCGTCATGCTGATAATGGCATTGTCAGCGCTAAACATATTCGTCGCCATGTCGAAACTGTGCAGAAGGGTGCATAGGTCCTTGATCTGAGACCACTCCATCAGGGTGATCTGCCCCACCTCTGCATCTCGTTAGCCCAGGCTATACGTCATGACGTATTGCACCAGGGCTCTGCGGTGCTGCCACAGTCGCTGTAACATGTGGAGAGTTGAATTCCAGCGTGTCGCCACATCGCATTTCAGGCGATGAACCGGCAGGCCGAAAGACTTCTGGAGTGATGCAAGTCGCTCTGCTGCGGCGCTTGAACGGCGGAAGTGAGCAGACAGTTTTCGTGCCCTGTTCAGAAGGCCATCTAGGCCGGGATAGTGTGTTAAAAATTGCTGGACGACAAGGTTCAACACGTGAGCCATACAAGGTACGTGTGTCACCTTGCCCAGGCGAAGGGCCGCACCCAGGTTTGCAGCATTGTCGCACACGGCCTTACCAGGCTGCAGGTTGAGTGGAGACAACCATTTATTAAACTCGGACCGCAGAGCTGACCACAACTCCTCAGCTGTGTGACTCTTATTCCCAAGACATGTCAAGCTAAAGACCGCCTGATGCCGTTGCGCTCTGCTGCCAGCATAGTAATGAGGCGAGCGTGATTCCTTCTGCGCAGTGAGAACGCTGGTGGCCTGACCAGGCAGGCTTGGTGCGGAGGTGGAGGACCCAGATTAGGTGGAGGATGCAGAAGCAGTGGCGGAACTTGGACAGACAGAGGATTGACACACAAGTCGTGGGGACGGCAAGACTTGTGCAGCAGACCCTTCACCATCTATCACCATAGTTACCCAGTGCCCAGTCAGCGACATGTAACGTCCCTGTCCATGCTTACTGGTCCAAGTATCGGTGGTGAAATGCACCCGTTCACACACAGAGTTTCTCAAGGAAGCGGTGATGTTGTGTGCGACATGCTGGTGTAGCGCGGGCACACCTTTCTTAGAGAAGTAGTGGCGACTAGGCATCTGGTACTGGGGCACAGCGACAGACATAAGGTCTCTAAAATCCTGTGTGTCCACTAGGCGGAAAGGCAGCATTTCGGTAGCCAACAGCTTACAGAGGGATAGAGTCAACCTCTTCGCTTTGTCATGGGTCGCAGGAAGTGGCCTTTTATTTGACCACATCTGAGGGACAGAGATCTGGCTGCTGTGTGTAGACGGTGTTGAGTAGGGTGTCCCTGGAAAAATGCAGCTTTGTGAGGAAAGTGCAGGCGGAGACATGATGTTGCCTTCATCCAAAGTTGGTGCTATTGATGTCTGAGAGAGCTGTACACACTCACTTGTTTCCCCTTCCAAAACAACTGACGACCTACCAAGCAAACTGCCTGTTGCGGTTACAGTGGTGGAAGTTGTGGGTGGAAAAACAGGTGTGACAGCTGTCCCAACAGTCCTAGAAGATGACGAGCGCGCGGATGCACTGGAAGGGGCAGGCGGTGGATGGTTTGCTCTGCTAGGCCGCATTGCAGCACGGTGAGCTTCCCACCGGGCCATATGATATTTATTCATGTGACGATTCATGGAAGAAGTTGTCAAACTGCTGAGGTTTTGACCTCTACTAAGACGACCATGACAAATTTTACATATCACATAATTTGGGCGATCTTTTTCTATGTCAAAAAAGGACCAGGCTAGGCAAGGCTTAGAGGCCATGCGACCTGTTGATACACCCCGAATAATGCTCAGAGGCAGAGTGGTGGCTGAGGATGCAGTTGTAGACGTGCTACCAGTGCTCCGACTCTGTCCAGGAAGGCGCAAGGTAACTTCGTCGTCGGTTGCATCCTCCTCCACCACCTCTGTTGACCTCCTCGAGTGCCTGACTGGGGGTTGACAGTAGGTGGGATCTAGAACTTCATCATCAATTGTTGTGTTTGCACTCCCCTCCCCCTCAGACCGAGCCTCTTCTTGCCCTGACCGAATATTTAAGTTGTCATCCCAATCGGGTATCTGAGTCTCATCTTCATCAGTATGTTCCTCATTGTCTATAACCACAGGTGTTACAATTTGTGACAAAGGGTCAACATTATGCTCAGAAACTTGTTCCTCACGGCCTGAATCCGAGTCACAAAGGTTCTGGGCATCACTGCAGACCATTTCCTGTTCTGTACTCACTGTAGCTTGGGAGCAGACCTCTGATTCCCAGGCTATAGTGTGACTGAACAGCTCTGCAGACTCAGCCATCTCAGTTCCACCATACTGTGCAGGGCTGATGGAGACTTCAGAGCTGGGAGAAATCAAGTGTGATTGGGATGACAACTCAGAGGACTGGTGTTTTTTGGATGCGGTACTTGAAGTGGCTGAGAGGGCACTTGTTGGACCACTTGAGATCCATTCAAGCATTTTCCTTTTTTGCCCATCATCTACCTTTCTTCCTGTTGTTCGTGTCCGTAAAAAAGGGAGCACATCGGATTGTCCATGGTAAGTAGTAGACATCTTACTTTTTCTGGTAGAGGGTCTATCTTCAGCAGATGATAATGGAGCTTTGCCACCTTCCCCACGGACAAAACCTTTTTTGCCTTTTACACCACGCCTCTTCCCCTTTCCACCAGCATCTGTCATTTTGCCACTCATGTTGATTGCGACAAGATTGTGGACTGAAAATGTGGTAGTAAAAATTGAGAGGTGGTGTAGATTGCAGTGGTGGTCTAGCTTTATTAACAGCAGAATAATAAAGAATAAATATCCCTGACAATGCAACTACAGGCCTTAAACTGGCAGCAAAAATTGCTAGTCTAATGGCTTAGTTATAATGAGTTGGAGTGTGCAATGCAGGCAGACGCGCTCTGCAAATGTCTTTGCACTAGTGGGACTGTAGCAAAGTCCAATAGCCACGTATAGGATGCCACTAGGTACACTGAGTGTTTGCTAGTATAATGGCTTAGTTATAATGAGTTGGAGTGTGCAATGCAGGCAGACGCGCTCTGCAAATGTCTTTGCACTAGTGGGACTATAGCAAAGTCCAATAGCCACGTATAGGATGCCACTAGGTACACTGAGTGTTTGCTAGTATAATGGCTTAGTTATAATGAGTTGGAGTGTGCAATGCAGGCAGACGCGCTCTGCAAATGTCTTTGCACTAGTGGGACTGTAGCAAAGTCCAATAGCCACAGATAGGATGCCACTAGGTACACTGAGTGTTTGCTAGTGTAATGGCTTAGTTATAATGAGTTGGAGTGTGCAATGCAGGCAGACGCGCTCTGCAAATGTCTTTGCACTAGTGGGACTATAGCAAAGTCCAATAGCCACGTATAGGATGCCACTAGGTACACTGAGTGTTTGCTAGTATAATGGCTTAGTTATAATGAGTTGGAGTGTGCAATGCAGGCAGACGCGCTCTGCAAATGTCTTTGCACTAGTGGGACTATAGCAAAGTCCAATAGCCACGTATAGGATGCCACTAGGTACACTGAGTGTTTGCTAGTGTAATGGCTTAGTTATAATGAGTTGGAGTGTGCAATGCAGGCAGACGCGCTCTGCAAATGTCTTTGCACTAGTGGGACTATAGCAAAGTCCAATAGCCACGTATAGGATGCCACTAGGTACACTGAGTGTTTGCTAGTATAATGGCTTAGTTATAATGAGTTGGAGTGTGCAATGCAGGCAGACGCGCTCTGCAAATGTCTTTGCACTAGTGGGACTATAGCAAAGTCCAATAGCCACGTATAGGATGCCACTAGGTACACTGAGTGTTTGCTAGTATAATGGCTTAGTTATAATGAGTTGGAGTGTGCAATGCAGGCAGACGCGCTCTGCAAATGTCTTTGCACTAGTGGGACTATAGCAAAGTCCAATAGCCACGTATAGGATGCCACTAGGTACACTGAGTGTTTGCTAGTATAATGGCTTAGTTATAATGAGTTGGAGTGTGCAATGCAGGCAGATGCGCTCTGCAAATGTCTTTGCACTAGTGGGACTATAGCAAAGTCCAATAGCCACGTATAGGATGCCACTAGGCACACTGAGTGTTTGCTAGTGTAATGGCTTAGTTATAATGAGTTGGAGTGTGCAATGCAGGCAGACGCGCTCTGCAAATGTCTTTGCACTAGTGGGACTATAGCAAAGTCCAATAGCCACGTATAGGATGCCACTAGGTACACTGAGTGTTTGCTAGTGTAATGGCTTAGTTATAATGAGTTGGAGTGTGCAACGCAGGCAGATTCGCTCTGCAAATGTCTTTGCACTAGTGGGACTATAGCAAAGTCCAATAGCCACAGATAGGATGCCACTAGGTACACTGAGTGTTTGCTAGTGTAATGGCTTAGTTATAATGAGTTGGAGTGTGCAATGCAGGCAGACGCGCTCTGCAAATGTCTTTGCACTAGTGGGACTATAGCAAAGTCCAATAGCCACGTATAGGATGCCACTAGGTACACTGAGTGTTTGCTAGTGTAATGGCTTAGTTATAATGAGTTGGAGTGTGCAACGCAGGCAGATGCGCTCTGCAAATGTCTTTGCACTAGTGGGACTATAGCAAAGTCCAATAGCCACAGATAGGATGCCACTAGGTACACTGAGTGTTTGCTAGTGTAATGGCTTAGTTATAATGAGTTGGAGTGTGCAATGCAGGCAGACGCGCTCTGCAAATGTCTTTGCACTAGTGGGACTATAGCAAAGTCCAATAGCCACGTATAGGATGCCACTAGGTACACTGAGTGTTTGCTAGTGTAATGGCTTAGTTATAATGAGTTGGAGTGTGCAACGCAGGCAGATGCGCTCTGCAAATGTCTTTGCACTAGTGGGACTATAGCAAAGTCCAATAGCCACGTATAGGATGCCACTAGGTACACTGAGTGTTTGCTAGTATAATGGCTTAGTTATAATGAGTTGGAGTGTGCAATGCAGGCAGACGCGCTCTGCAAATATCTTTGCACTAGTGGGACTATAGCAAAGTCCAATAGCCACAGATAGGATGCCACTAGGTACACTGAGTGTTTGCTAGTCTAATGGCTTAGTTATAATGAGTTGGAGTGTGCAACGCAGGCAGACGCGCTCTGGAAATGTCTTTGCACTAGTGGGACTATAGCTAAGTCCAATAGCCACGTATAGGATGCCACTAGGTACACTGAGTGTTTGCTAGTATAATGGCTTAGTTATAATGAGTTGGAGTGTGCAACGCAGGCAGATGCGCTCTGCAAATGTCTTTGCACTAGTGGGACTATATCAAAGTCCAATAGCCACGTATAGGATGCCACTAGGTACACTGAGTGTTTGCTAGTAAAATTGCTTAGTTTAAAAAAGTTGGAGTGTGCAATGCAGGCAGACGTGCTCTGCAAATGTCTTTGCACTAGTGGGACTATAGCAAAGTCCAATAGCCACGTATAGGATGCCACTAGGTACACTGAGTGTTTGCTAGTAAAATTGCTTAGTTTAAAAAAGTTGGAGTGTGCAATGCAGGCAGACGTGCTCTGCAAATGTCTTTGCACTAGTGGGACTATAGCTAAGTCCAATAGCCACGTATAGGATGCCACTAGGTACACTGAGTGTTTGCTAGTATAATGGCTTAGTTATAATGAGTTGGAGTGTGCAACGCAGGCAGACGCGCTCTGGAAATGTCTTTGCACTAGTGGGACTATAGCTAAGTCCAATAGCCACGTATAGGATGCCACTAGGTACACTGAGTGTTTTCTAGTATAATGGCTTAGTTATAATGAGTTGGAGTGTGCAACGCAGGCAGATGCGCTCTGCAAATGTCTTTGCACTAGTGGGACTATATCAAAGTCCAATAGCCACGTATAGGATGCCACTAGGTACACTGAGTGTTTGCTAGTAAAATTGCTTAGTTTAAAAAAGTTGGAGTGTGCAATGCAGGCAGACGTGCTCTGCAAATGTCTTTGCACTAGTGGGACTATAGCAAAGTCCAATAGCCACGTATAGGATGCCACTAGGTACACTGAGTGTTTGCTAGTAAAATTGCTTAGTTTAAAAAAGTTGGAGTGTGCAATGCAGGCAGACGTGCTCTGCAAATGTCTTTGCACTAGTGGGACTATAGCAAAGTCCAATAGCCACGTATAGGATGCCACTAGGTACACTGAGTGTTTGCTAGTAAAATTGCTTAGTTTAAAAAAGTTGGAGTGTGCAATGCAGGCAGACGTGCTCTGCGAATGTCTTTGCACTAGTGGGACTATAGCAAAGTCCAATAGCCACGTATAGGATGCCACTAGGTACACTGAGTGTTTGCTAGTATAATGGCTTAGTTATAATGAGTTGGAGTGTGCAATGCAGGCAGAGGTGCTGCAAATATCTTTGCACTAGTGGGACTATAGCAAAGTCCAATAGCCACGTTTAGGATGCCACTAGGTACACTGAGTGTTTGCTAGTATAATGGCTTAGTAACAATGAGTTTGAGTGTGCAATGCAGGCAGAGGTGCTGCAAATATCTTTGCAATAGTGGGACTATAGCAAAGTCCAATAGCCATGTTTAGGATGCCACTAGGTACACTGAGTGTTTGCTAGTATAATGGCTTAGTAACAATGAGTTTGAGTGTGCAATGCAGGCAGACGTGCTGCAAATATCTTTGCACTAGTGGGACTAGACAAAAGTCCAATAGCCACGTTTAGAATGCCACTAGGTACACTGAGTGTTTGCTAGTATAATGGCTTAGTTATAATGAGTTGGAGTGTGCAACGCAGGCAGATGCGCTCTGCAAATGTCTTTGCACTAGTGGGACTATAGCAAAGTCCAATAGCCACGTTTAGGATGCCACTAGGTACACTGAGTGTTTGCTAGTATAATGGCTTAGTAACAATGAGTTTGAGTGTGCAATGCAGGCAGAGGTGCTGCAAATATCTTTGCAATAGTGGGACTATAGCAAAGTACAATAGCCATGTTTAGGATGCCACTAGGTACACTGAGTGTTTGCTAGTATAATGGCTTAGTAACAATGAGTTTGAGTGTGCAATGCAGGCAGACGTGCTGCAAATATCTTTGCACTAGTGGGACTAGACAAAAGTCCAATAGCCACGTTTAGAATGCCACTAGGTACACTGAGTGTTTGCTAGTATAATGGCTTAGTTATAATGAGTTGGAATGTGCAATGCAGGCAGAGGTGCTGCAAATATCTTTGCACTAGTGGGACTATAGCAAAGTCCAATAGCCACGTTTAGGATGCCACTAGGTACACTGAGTGTTTGCTAGTATAATGGCTTAGTTATAATGAGTTGGAGTGTGCAGAGGACAGGAGGGTACAGTGCCAGGATTGTGGGGCTCTGGGTAGAGGAATGGAAGCCTGCCTTTCTATTCTCTCCTAATGGGGAAATGCAGCGACGAAATCCCTGACCTTAGCTACACAGACGCTGTCTCTGTTTTCAGGACCTGTCACCTATGGCTCTGACCCTGCCGGTACGAGCCCTTAAAAGGACTGATAGAAAGTGCTCTCCCTAAGCTGTCCAGCGCTGTGGATGGAGCGCATACAGCTGTATCAGCGATAGGATTTAGGACGGAGCTGCGCCAGTGATGTCTGACACCAAGGACGCAGAAGGCAGATAATGGCGTGCTGGAGGAAAATGTCCGGTTTTATAATGCAGGGACATGTGACATGGACATCCTATCACACATGCCGTTGCTTCTCTGGCTAAAAGTCCACTTAGCTGTGTGTGTGTCTGGGATTGGCTAACATGATGGCCCTCCCCACTACACGCGCGCGGTTAGGGAAGGAAGACAAGGAAAAAAAAATAAAAAATGGCGATCGCCATTATACAAACAGCAGTGATCTGAAGGCGCTGTTCCCGCACACTATACACTGAAATTTCATAATAGTGTGAGTCACAGAGTGACTTACACTATTACAGCGGAAAGCCAGCTAGGAATTAGCTGTTTTTTTGCTGCTAGAACCATTATCAAAAGTTTCTAGAACTATCGAGCTTTTGCAAAAATCACTCGAGCCTAGAACTGGAGAACCTCGAACCTCGAACCGCGCTCAACTCTAATAACCAACTCACAAGTGTGGGTGCGACCAATCTATGATGTGACACATAGGGTCCATTTCTTAATGTCCTTGTCCAACAAAATGTTTTGATACAGGAAGATCTAACCTCTTTTTTCTGATTGTATTGCGATGGTGAATAATTAGGGTTTTGAAATCCCATGTGATCTCACCCACATATAGAAGTTTACAAGGACATTGAAGTATAATAACGACATGTGCAGAATCCCACTTCAAATAGTGTTTGTATTAAAAACTTCCTTAAAAATCTACTGATAGAGGTCCTCACTTGGACCAAAATGTCAGTGTGTCGCCCTGGGCAAGCCAGGGGACACAGGTAACAACACACACGCACCCCACATTCCCTGCAGGTACACCAGCTAACCCACAAATCCTTGTTGCCTTCCTCCAGAGGCTGATGATGCACACCAGGGGGTGGAGCCAGGCGGTTGGTGTCTGCCCACCTAGGAGTTCACAGCTCTGGAGGCAGGAAGTTCCAAGCGGATTAGCCCAGGCAGGGCTCGAGTGAAGTAGAGTTAAGGAGTAGGAGGTGAACAGACTGTAGCTCAGGAGGGAGCTAGAGTGAAGGGAAACAGCAGTGAAAGTGACAGAAAGCCTGAAGCTGGTCTGTGGCTGTGTGCCCAGACGGAGTCAGCAAGGTCAGCAGACAGTGGTGAAGGTCTGCGGTGGGACTGTCTGGAGGTTGCTGGAAGGACCACGGAGGCTGTGTGTATCCGGGGGTCTGGAGCAGTATACGAAGGGCAGTCAGCACCAAGGCAGGGGCTTTTCGGATCCCGGCAAGGCTTGGAGTCGCTGCAAATTGCTAAATCCGTTAGTGAAGGGGACGCAGATCTCCCAACAAGCAAGTCCTGATTGACGACAAAGGTCCAACCACAACGGGGAAACACCGCCACCGCCAAGGCACCAGTTTCCCAGGGCCGGCGCCTGCGGGCAAAGTGTGGAGCTCCTCCGGCACAGATTGTAGTCGGGGAGCGGGTAACCGGTGGGAATCCACCGCTACCAAACAGACATTGAAAAGGTGCAGGGAAGAGACCGTCACCGCTAACTGCAGGGAACCGCAGCACCGTGAACCGTCCGAGGGACCCGTCCAACCAGCCGTTTGTTTACCGAGAACTGTGTCGTGTTTACTGGCTGAGTGAGTACCTCAGTGCCGCAAGGCACAGCGCTGCCCCTGCGCCCCTGCACCCCACTGGGCCCCGGGATCACCAACCCCTACCCACGGAGGGGCAACCCAACAACTGGCTGCTCCGCATCACCATCCCCGGGATCCCCATATTGAGCAGCGGTGGTGAAATCACCACAACCGTGGGTGGCGTCACGGACAATAAACAATCTCCCAACCAAAATCCCCTTTTCACTCACGGGCGAGGAGTGTCGCTCGAGAAACCCCGGGATCCGGCCCACAGCTCGAGCCACCACTGAGCAGCTGCCGGACCCGAGCAGAAGGGGTGAGCGCGGTGTGCTGACACCCTCCTCCCCGCCCGCGACAACTTGGCATCACGAACAGGATCTTACCGCTCTGCCGTCTGGTAGAGGTGCGCCTTGTTACCGCCGGAGGTATCCGGCAGAAAAATTTCAGAAGCCGCCATCTTTGGCGCGAAAAATTCCCGCTCGAGCGTCTTCTCGAGCAGTAAAGGCGCGAAGGCCAAAACCCCGCCCCGAGAGAGGAGGGGCCGGAAAGAGCTAAGGGGGACGCGATGGCGGCTGGACGCATGTAGCTGCGGCTATAAAGCAGGGACGCCAGGACTCTGCAGCAACACTGGGTTCCTGGAAAGCACGACTGCCGAGATGTCCGCCCCACCTAGTTGTGCGGAGACTACCGAGCCGGTGTCCGGGACAGCAGCATGGTTGAGGGCCCGGGCGGCGGGGATCTGCCGTCGCTACCAGAGTCAGATCGGCGGGCTGATGGAGCAGTGGGCCGCGGAGGTGGAAGCACTAGTCGCTGTGGCCCGAGTGTATGGAGTGGAGGCCGTGATGGAGGAGCTGGAGAGTGACCCATGCCCCTGTGTCCCCGAGGGACCGGTCGCTGCGGCTGAGGGACCCGGTCTGCCCCTGGCTCCTGTGTTACCTCCGTCCTACGCACTCGCGTGCTGCATCGCACCTGGCCCGTCGGGTGCGCCTCCCTCTGTGACTGCGGCGGGGGCAGAAGATAGCGACCCCGGGCCTGACACCGAGCCTGTGTCGGAAGAAGAGGAGGAGGTCGTTGCCCTGCCTGGCATGGAGGCCACTTATATCCCCCGAACCGGAGGCAACGGGTATCGGGCGGCCCTTCCACGCCGTGCTTGCTATGCACTGGAGGGGCTAGTGCCCGTGTCCTTCCACCCCGAACCGGGTGAGGAGGACGAAGACACCCCGTAGGGCAGCGGATGCCCGTTGCACCGTCCCCGTTGGGACCACCACTTTGTTGTTTGGTTAAAAGTTGAAAATGATAAGAAAAATGATAACCGAAGATTTACCTGATTTGCTTGTGATTGAACCAGCAGGAGCCGGCACCGTTGTCCCCGTGGGGACCGTTTAAGTTGCATGGGAACTATCCATGGACAAGCCCGTGAACTTGCAGGGCACCACAAACGTTAAGTGGCTTGTAAATATGTTGTTTACCGTTACCGTTTTCCGCAATGCCGCCTCCGGAGAGGCAGGTTGGAGGGAGGGCCCTGAGCAGAGCAGGCTAGGGCCCAGCCACCAAAGGAACCGGTGGCTACCCTCTGGAGGGAAGGACAGATCCCGCTCGGGTGACTTGTGCTGGACTGTGGGTCAAGGGGTGCTGCCTGGGTTTTAGGGGCAGCATCAGGGCCAGGTTGCTTGGGTGGGAGAGAGCGGAAACCGTAACCGTAAACCGTTTGTAACGTTAAAAGAAATGTGCCTCCCGTCTTGGGATGATGTTGAATTAAAAATGTTTCCGTTTATGATGTTATACCTTTTACATTTACAGAAAACAAAAGGAAAATAAAACCGGTGTTGGACGGGCAGCCCGAGGACGGTCTGCGTTTTGCTAAGGGGGAATGTGTCGCCCTGGGCAAGCCAGGGGACACAGGTAACAACACACACGCACCCCACATTCCCTGCAGGTACACCAGCTAACCCACAAATCCTTGTTGCCTTCCTCCAGAGGCTGATGATGCACACCAGGGGTTGGAGCCAGGCGGTTGGTGTCCGCCCACCTAGGAGTTCACAGCTCTGGAGGCAGGAAGTTCCAAGCGGATTAGCCCAGGCAGGGCTCGAGTGAAGTAGAGTTAAGGAGTAGGAGGTAAACAGAGTGTAGCTCAGGAGGGAGCTAGAGTGAAGGGAAACAGCAGTGAAAGTGACAGAAAGCCTGAAGCTGGTCTGTGGCTGTGTGCCCAGACGGAGTCAGCAAGGTCAGCAGACAGTGGTGAAGGTCTGCAGTGGGACTGTCTGGAGGTTGCTGGAAGGACCACGGAGGCTGTGTGTATCCGGGGGTCTGGAGCAGTATACGAAGGGCAGTCAGCACCAAGGCAGGGGCTTTTCGGATCCCGGCAAGGCTTGGAGTCGCTGCAAATTGCTAAATCCGTTAGTGAAGGGGACGCAGATCTCCCAACAAGCAAGTCCTGATTGACGGCAAAGGTCCAACCACAACGGGGAAACACCGCCACCGCCAAGGCACCAGTTTCCCAGGGCCGGCGCCTGCGGGCAAAGTGTGGAGCTCCGACGGCACAGATTGTAGTCGGGGAGCGGGTAACCGGTGGGAATCTACCGCTACCAAACAGACATTGAAAAGGTGCAGGGAAGAGAACGTCACCGCTAACTGCAGGGAACCGCAGCACCGTGAACCGTCCGAGGGACCCGTCCAACCAGCCGTTTGTTTACCGAGAACTGTGTCGTGCTTACTGGCTGAGTGAGTACCTCAGTGCCGCAAGGCACAGCGCTGCCCCTGCGCCCCTGCACCCCACTGGGCCCCGGGATCACCAACCCCTACCCACGGAGGGGCAACCTAACAACTGGCTGCTCCGCATCACCATCCCCGGGATCCCCATATTGAGCAGCGGTGGTGAAATCACCACAACCGTGGGTGGCGTCACGGACAATAAACAATCTCCCAACCAAAATCCCCTTTTCACTCACGGGCGAGGAGTGTCGCTCGAGAAACCCCGGGATCCGGCCCACAGCTCGAGCCACCACTGAGCAGCTGCCGGACCCGAGCAGAAGGGGTGAGCGCGGTGTGCTGACACCCTCCTCCCTGCCCGCGACATCAGCATTACCAATATGGGCCATTAAATTTATTTTTCTAATTTTCTATCTTGGCGTGCTGCCCCTATATTTTTGGTTATATTTTAGAACTGATCGTACCTGGGAGACTTTGCACCCTGGTGTTCATCTATTGCTGGTGCTGCCCCTATATTCAATTTTAGATAGAAAGATAAATAGATAGATATAGAAATAGATAGATAAATGATAGATCGATAGATAAATGGATAGATAGATTGATGATAGATAGATAGAGGGTTAGATGGATATAGAAATAGATAGATAGATGCTGTAGATAAATAAATAGATAGATAGATAGATAGATGGATAGATAGATAGATAGATCGATAGATAGATGCTGTAGATAGAAAGATGATAGATAGATAGATAGAGGGTTAGATGGATATAGAAATAGATAGATATGTAGATAGATAGAAAGATAGATAGATACATGGATAGATAGATGCTGTAGATGAATAGATAGATAGATGATAGATAGAGAGATAGATAGATATATGCTGTAGATAGATAGATGATAGTCAGATAGATAGATAGATGCTGTAGATAAATAGATGATTGATGATAGATAGATACTCAGCTTTGAGATATACTTTTCATTTTGAGGTTCATGAACACTTTCTGAAGTTTCTTTCTTTCCTATGGTTCTTGGGTCAAGTAATCCTGATTCACGGACATCATAGAAAATAGCATCAAATGTACAAACAAGAGTTCCCATATGAGAATACATGGCGAGTACACAGTGAAGTAAAATAGTGTTTGCCTTTGAGCAAAATTGAGGTGAAAGTTAAAAAGCAGAAAAGATGAACAAGATCATTAAACAAGCTCTCTATGGGGACTAAGGTCATAGAATATCTAAAGATATACTAAAATGTATTTTTTATGAAGTAGCCACATTAAAATAAGAGTATCTTTGCAAGATCTAAAATCTAATTTTTCATTGTAACATATTTTGTTTTCTCAATATATATATTGTATTACTAATTATCTTAAGGTATTTTTTTTAAATGACCATTCAATCCAAGCATAATTAAAGCATTATAAAAGCATACCTGTAATAATCAGATCTGTTGCGTGTTTGCCAGAAATCATGTTTTATCTAAATATGCTAATTTAATATTCAGTGTACTTTTGTTATAGCCAAACAATGCTTATTCCCATCTGTTTTCCACTCATTTCCACCCTCCTCTGGCTCCTGTAAGGCACAGACTGAATATTAATGAATAGAAGGGCAGTGATAGCTGGGAATGGGCACCAAAATGCTCAGTCATCTCATGGGTGTACTGAGCACCTAATTAGCATATTTCAATAAAGAAAAATACTGGTAAATGCAACAATGGATTTGGACACTACAGGTAAGATGTTTACTTGGGTTGACTATGTGCTCTACAATGTATTGTGCTTGGTTCGAACAGTCATGTTGTGCTGACAGACTCTCTTTAAATGAGTATACAGTTGGCAAGTGATGAAAGGATTGAATGTTCAAGTATTCCACACTATCAATGCTGTAAAATATGTTCTGAAGTATAAAAATGATGACAACACATAAAATGCCATGTTAGCAATAGGTAAAAATATACAACATTGGTCTGGCCTTATCAGAATTCTCCCTAGCCGATATCACTTAATGAGCTCTAGGATCAGCAGAGTGATGGGGTGATAAGGACTGTTGCTGCAGCAGAAAAAACATCATGTGGAGGGAGAGGTGCTCAGCCTATCTGCCGATGTTACCACCGATGATCTGGCCAACAGAGGAGGCCTACGCAAATGGCCAAGATGGCTTCTGATGCAAATGGACAGGATGTCATGAGGAAAGGGAAACTCCTTCCCTGTGCCACTATGTATTGGGCCAGTAGAGGAGGTAGACATTGATGAAAAGGGATTCTCCTACACAGTATGTTTCATCACTAATGAAGCAGGTGGGTCACCCCTAAACAGTTGAGACAGTCTTTGCTTTTAGCTACCAAACTGAAGGCTGTGAGGAGTGTAATATTCTGGGTTTAATGCACCTTTTTGTTACAGGTTTAGCTTCGTTCATAACTAAATTACAATTTATGTTGCATGTTCCTAAAGTCATTGACTCATTAATTTTTATTCACCGTTATGGGAGAAAAAGTGGTTGATACAAGTCAAAGTGTCAATTCCAGAGTACTAAAATGAGACTTTGTTCTCAGGATAAAAGTAGTGACCATGAGTGACCACTGAGCACATAAGGCCAATGCCTTAGCTTGTATTATGACATCCATTTGCTCAAAGGGAAGTTAGTGTTGCAGCGAACATAAATGCTTTACTGTAGCTTGTGTAAGAGAAGCTTCTTCTTTCCATTATAAAAGTGCGGAGATCTGAACTTGTGTTTTCAAAAAAGTGGAAGTGTGGCCTGTGGCCCTGATTTGCTTCAGTGAATATAGGCTTGAAAAAGACAAGGTCTGAAGATAGTAGGTCTTATTATTGACTGAGTGAGAGAAATCACCTGGCTACCACTGTAACATCACTGTATATAGTTGAGAGACTCGCCATCTAGCTGACAGGTCATGTCTATGGAAAGATAAAATACAATTTTTGTATCCTGTAAATGTAAGCCCTTCACGATAGATGACATACTGTATATGTATGTCTCTGCCTTTGATGCAGGCTCACATGCTCAGCCTGCATCTTTCCCAAAACTTGACAGCTGATTTAATCAGTCATTAAGTTCCTCTAATAGCTGTGAGTGGATGTTTACCAGTTAAATGTCGTCAATAACTGAAAGTGGCATATAACACATGCAGACAGTAAGCTCAACATTGATCCCACCCATCAGCGAGCCTGTCACACGATCACGGGACACCAATGGGTTGTTATGACAGCCAAGGGTCTGCTGATGACCCTTGTGTCTGTCATCACGATCCTACTGTGAATGCCAGCCCATTGCATAGCTCTGCATGGCACATTCGATCATTCAATTGCAGCTTCCAGTCCCCTGAGGGGAATATTAAATATAGTAAAAATGAATAATGGCAAAAAGTTTTAAAAAAATATAAACAAAAATTAAAATACACAAAAGTTAAAAAATAAAATAATAAGAAAAATACACATATTTGGTATTGCCACATTCAGAAATGTCCAAACTATCAAAATATAAAATAAATTAATCTGATCGGTAAATGGTTAACAAGAAAAAACTCAAAACGCAATAATTTAGTTTTAAGGTTCCTTCAGCATTGCAATACAATGCAATAAAAAGAGATCAAAACATCAAATCCACCTCAAAATTGAATCAGTAAAAATTTCTGCTCAGGGCGCAAAAAATAAGCCCTCACACAGCCTCAGATTCTGAAAAATGAGAATGTTACGGGTTTCAAAATATGGCATCAAAAGTAACTTTTTTTTTTACCACTTAAAAAAAAACTATCCATGTTTAGTATGTGCATACTCATAATGAATCCTACTACTGGGTCAATTTTATCATATATATTGAATATGGTAAATAAAAAAGACTAAAAAAGTACTCTAGAATTGCACTTTTTTGCAATATCCCCGCACTACTTGAATTTTGTTACCCATTTTCCAATACAATATGGAGCAGAAGGAAAAGTGTCATTCAAAAGTACAAGTCCTCATATGGTTATATAGATGGGAAGGTAAAACATGGAAAATGGCCTGTGGGTGAGAGGGTTAAAGGCATAGTCTGGAATTAATATTGATTTTAACCATAAATAGCTATCTATTAATTGTGTGCTGTGTTGCCACCTTTCATTTGTTATTAGAGCAGGCGCAGGAGCGCACTGTCAGTGTGCATTTTCACACTGACAAAGGAACTTGTACTGTCCATGAATTAAAATAGACAACTGACACATGCTCAGTAGAGCAAGGCCTAGCTCAGCCTCTGAAATGGACGTCACTGATGATGCTTTGTTTCAGGGTGGGACAGAAGCTGTTGCAGTGACTATAAACTCATCCCCCTACTAACAACTTGTTTGAGTATCCCAGCATGTACAGGGACTCTCAAACAAAGCATGATCAAAATGGAAGTAGGTAAAAAAAATAATAAAATACTTAGAGAGAGAAAAGTAAGGACTAGAGATGAACGGACCTGAGGTTTGAGGTTCGGGTTCGGAAACCGACTTCCAGAAAAACAAAGTTTGATGCTTAGCCATGTGCAAGCTGCTTGCAGTGTAAGGGGTAAGATCAGCATGATCAAATGTAGTGTACACACACAAAATTTTTTGGGAAAAAACCCTGCCCACCTTCCCCCGGAAATGTTCTGCTTTTTAGAATACTTGTATTATAGGGGACCAGACGTGAGTGAGCGTGGCTGGCCAGAGAAAGTGGGCGGGGAGATTAAATAGTGAGCGTGACCGCTCGAGCTTAGTTAACATTAAGTCTTAAGTTGACGTAGGCATGGAGTTGATTATGAAAGAAGCGGGAGCCTGGAGGTAAGACCCCCAGACTGGAGGGCTGTAGGGGGGTAAAGGTCTCTTGCATTATCAAAGCAGCATACTTGCTGCTTGACTAGTGGACGTGATGCCCATCTTTGTAGACATGGCCCAACAGGCTGCTTATATCAGGCCATGACTACCAGCTTTGATTATACAAGCTCTCCATCACCCGTTTTGGGGTCTTACCCCCAGGCCCCCGCTTCTATTATAAACAACTCCATGCCTATGTGGACTTAAGAATTAATGTTAACTAAGCTCAGGCGGTCATGCCTACTATCTCATATCCCGCCCACTAACTACTGTTAGCTACGCCCACTCTTTTACAATCCCTAATAATACAAGAATACCCTGCTTATGGCTGGCTGCATGTAGGCAGAGACACAAACTGCCCATTTACAGAGTTTCATTGAGGTTCGGATCAAGTCAGGGCCACAAACCGAACCTTATCTAAGGTTGAATGTGCCCTGCAAACCGAATCTCCAAAGGTTCGCTCATCTCTAGTAGGGACTTTTTAATTAAAATATATTATAGAAAATATTAGATTGTTACAATAAATAGAATTAAATAAATGGCCATTTAGAATTTAATTTTATAGTAGTTTTGGACCACCTCTTTAAATTCTGTCTTAACCTACCACTTATATCCGTACTATCCCAGAGCCTGCCCGTTGTTCCCTAACACATTTACACTGCTTTATAAAAAGTGATATGTACAAAAACTAAATAAAAAGGGTTACAAACAAAAGGGGATTACAACCTTGTATGTACTGTTCCTGTAAAAACAAGCCCTCAAACAGCCCCACTGATGGAAAAAAAGAAAATTGTTAGGGATGATCGAATACCTCAAATATTCAGCTTCACAAATATTTGCCGAATAGGTCGCCAATATGCGAAAATTCGATGCGCAATATAAGTCTGTGGAAAGCCCGAATAGTTCTGAATAGTTGTTATTCGTGTTTCCCATAGACTTACATTGTGCATCGAATATTCACAATTAAACGAATAGCGGCGATCTATTCGGAAAATATTTGCGAAGTCGAATATTTGAGGTATTCGATCATCCCTAAAAATTATCACTCTTAAGGCTGCTTTACACGCAGCGACATCGCTAGCGATGTCACTCGTGACAGCACTCGCCCCTGTCATTTGTGCGTCACGGACAAATCACTGCCCGTGGCGCATAATATCACTAGGACGCGTAACACGTACTTATCTTCCTAGCGACGTCGCTGTGGGCAGCGAACAACCTCTTTTTTAAGGGGGAGGTTCGTGGGCCGTCATAGCGACGTCACACAGCGGTCCGCCAATAGAAGCGGAGGGGCGAAGACCAGCCGCATTAATGACATGCCCACCTCATTGCCGGCAGGACGCAGGTACGTTGTTGTCCGTCGTTCCTGGGGTGTCACACGTAGCGATGTGTGCTGCCTCAGGAATGACGAACAACCTGCGTCCAGAACGAGCAACGATCTTTTGAAAATGAACAACGTGTCAACGATCAACGATTAGTTGAGTATTTCTGATCGATAACACTCACTCGTAGGTGTTACACGCAACGACGTCGCTAACGAGACCGGATGTGCGTCACGAATTCTGTGACCTCAACGACATATCGTTAGATACGTTGTTGCGTGCAAAGCGGCCTTTAGAGTATGACAAAATTTATTTTTTTTCTAAACAATGATTATAAATATTGTATATCTATAATCGTAACGCAAAGTTAACATGTAACTTACGATCACAAGGTAAATAGGGAAAAACGGGTTTGATGCTGCGCTATAAAGCGCAGCATCAAACCCGTTTTTCCCTATTTACCCTGTGATCTACATTTTTTCATCGGGGCTGCGGCTGACCACTATCGCACATTTTGCCTAAATGCTCGCATAGGAGTTGTGCCTGTCACAACTGAAACAGGTGAGTACCTGTCTCTTCACATATATCCCCTTGTCTACCAGATAAGACCCTATCTTGCGCTTCTCTCCTCCACAGTTTCGTCCGAACATGTAAATTACAACATTCCACAAATTGAAAGGTGAAAAAAATCCTCAATTGCGGCTTTTTTTCACTTTGCCTTTAAAAACGGAGTTAAATGTTATCAAAATGATATATCTACTCCTAACTATGGCAGCAAGAAATATAATTTATCTTCCAGAAAGCTTTCACGACGTTACCACAACAGAAAAATAAAGATATGACTGTCATATTGAAGAAACTCAGAGCAAATTACTTTTTTCATTTTAAAAACAAAGGGTCCAATTAATGAGCAGTGGCTGTCTAAGGCACTGTGCGCACTAGATAAAGGATTTTTCTCAAGAAATTTCTTGAGAGTCTCAAAGATTAGTGCACTTGCGTTAAAAAAACCACCGATAACGCACCGAAAAACGCATGCGTTTTTACTGCGTTTTTTGTGCATTTTTATGTGTTTTTGATTCGTTTTTTCCTCAGGTTGGTCCCTGCGGTTTTTTACCATTATATATGGCAAAAAACGCAGGTACCTGCAGAAAAGAAGTGACATGCACATTCTAAGGGTATGTGCGCACTAGACGTTTTTTTGCACGCTGCGTTTTTATGTGCGTTTTTGTCTAAAAAAACGCACCCGCGGCTAAAAAACGCGGCAAAAACGCATGCGTTTTTGCCGCGATTTGGTGCGGTTTTTGCTGCGTTTTTACTCACTGCGTTTTTAATCAGTGCACCATGCCATTAAAGATTGTTGATGAAAAAAAAAAAAAAAAAGGTCTGATGTCATTTCCTTCTTCAAAATGTTCATTGTATGCAGGAGAGCAGACAGCTGCAGAACTAGTGTATGCAGGAGAGTAGACAGCAGCTGCAGAACTACAAGTCTCAGCATCCTCCATTCACTAGTGTATGCAGGAGAGCAGACAGCAGCTGCAGAACCACAAAGCTCAGCATCCTCCATCCAGGACTGTATGCAGTTTTTTGCCCAAAAAGAAAAAAAAATGACATGGGCTTCGCCATATTTTTGTATGCTAGCCAGGTACGGGCTGCCCCCAACCCCCAGCTGCCTATTTGTACCCGGCTGGGAACCAAAAATATAGAGAAGCCCTTTTTTTTAATTATTTCATGAAATAATTAAAAAAAAAAAATGACGTGAGCTTCGCCTAATTTTTGAGTCCAGCCGGGTACAACTAGGCAGCTGGGGATTGGAATCCACAGTGCAGGGTGCCCATGCTTTCTGGGCACCCCCACTGCGAATTGCAGTCCGCAGCCACCCCAGAAAATGGCGCTTTCATAGAAGCGCCATCTTCTGGCGCTGTATCCAACTCTTCTAGCTGCCCTGGTGACGGGTGGCTAGCTAGGTAATAATGGAGTTAGGGCTAGCTGTATATTATCAGCTAGCCCTAAGCCCGAAATTCATGGTGTCACGCCAATATTAGACATGGCCACCATGAATTTCTAGTAATGATAAAAAAAAAACACAACACACAGAAAAATATTTTTATTAGAAATAAAACACAACACAATTAGTGACTCCCTCTTTATTGAAATAAACCCCCCTCCGCAGTAATCCTGGGTCAGGGTCCCGCGCCGTCCAATCAGGATCCAATATCATCTGATCGGTTTGCTGGAAGGCAAAGCGATCAGATGATGTGTCAGGATCAAGTGCCTGAATCACATCACACATCAGCTGATTGTATAAAAGCCGATTATACAATCAGCTGATGCATCAGTAGAAAAAAAAAAAAAAGAAAAATACTCACTTATGTGCTGTGGTGATTACCGGCAGCTCCTGGAGCGATGGGGCAGGAGTCTGATCCCGTCCGATCGCTGCTGCAGCAGCTGCCGGTAATCAGCTGATGAAGTCCCCTGACGGCAGGATCAGCTGATAGCCGGCCGAGCGCGAAGAAGCCGGCGAGACTACGATCAGCTGATGCGTCAGGTGACTGCATCAGGTGATCAGCGCCAGGTCCTGCAAGCAAGGTCCTGCCCCGGGGAGACTGCACACAGCCAGAGCGGCGGTACCGGGAGGAGCTGGGAGCGGGCATGGCACCGGGACCCTGCGGACAGGTGAGTATATATGACATTTTTTTTTTTTCTACTGTTCACTTTGGTTTTCGCCGCTGCCTCCACCTCCCGCCCAGACATGGCGCCGCACGGAGCTGACATGCACAGGACGGGAGGTGGACGCAGCGGTGACGGTACCGGGAGGATTCCTGCTTCTGTGTTTACCAACAGAAGGAATCCTCTTCCTGTACACGTCACTGTAGTGCCCACCCCTTGCGTTTATAGCTGCGTTTTTAGTCATAGAAACGCGGCTATATGCGTTTTTCATTGCGTTTTTAACATCTCATTGAATTCAATGAGTGAAAAACGCAGTGGAAAACGCAGAAATAATTGACATGCTGCGTTTTTGTGGTCATCACAAAAACGCAGCTAAAAAAAAACGCTGTGTGCGGACAGCACTTATGAAAACCCATTGACATTGCTGGGGAAGCAATGTCACTGCGTTTTCAGCACAAAAACGCGGTAAAAAACGCCGCTAAAAACGCGGCAAAAACGCCTAGTGTGCACAAGGCCTTATTCTCAAGAAATTCTGCAGAAAGAATGTTCTTGAGAAAAAAAACGCAGTGTGAGCACAGCTATTTTTTTTCCTTAGGTTTTGCTGGGGAATGTCTGCAGAAAGGTTACAACCATTTTCTCAATAAATTTTTGCAGCAAAAACGCAAAAAAAAAGAAAACGCGGGTAAAAACGCACTGTGCGCACAGGGCCTAAATGAAGAGGCAAGGTGGAGAAAGATGCATCCAATTCATTAAGGTGTGCACGCCACTTAATGAACTAGACACATCTTACAAGTGCCGTGCTCCCCTGCGAGAGGCTTCGAGTATATTTCTAGTGAAACTTACTTTTATAAAATTGTATAACTTTGGTGACTTACCCACCCCATCTCACCCAGACTGCACCTATCTTTGCAAAGCAGTCAGGACTGCGATGAAAAATGCAAAAAGTTGCTGCATTTTTGTCCAACTTTTTGTTGCACAAATGTTTCAGAGGTCTGGGAAAAGCACATAATAGTGAATTGGGCACTCCCCCAAAAAAAGAAAAAAAAACGGAGGTAACATCTGTGAAATATAGGTTCCTAAGAGAGTTATTTATAATACAGGTTCATTTGTGTTAAAACAAAATGCGTGCAGAAATCCTATAGGTCAAATATGTGAACATCTAAATCAGTGTTCCCAAACTCCAGTCCTCATGGCCCCCAACAAGTCATGTTTTCAGGATTTCCTTACTATTTAACAGGTGATAGAATCATTATCAAGGCATCACCTGTGCTATATTAAGGAAATCCTGAAAACATGACCTGTTCGGGGTCATGAGGACTGGAGTTTGGGAACCACTGATCTAAATGTAAGCAAGGTGCACATATTGTATAATGGTTTGAGTATTATGCATATTATGCTATCTTCAAAGCATTTGTTGTTTTAAATAAGGGAAACATGTGAAAGCAGAAGGGATTGTCCTAGTAGTAGACAACATTAGAGATGAGCGAACCGGTCGTGGTTCGGCTCAAGTTCGGTTCGTCGAACGGAGGTCCCGTTCGAGTTCAGTTCGTCGAACGTTCAACGAACCGAACTCGAACCGCATAGGAAACAATGGCAGGCATTCACAAACACATAAAAACACCTGGAAAACACCCTCAAAGGTGTCCAAAAGGTGACAAACAACTCACAACACAACACAAACACATGGGAAAGTGACAAGGACATATACTCATGCGAAAACAAAAGAGCTGGACAAGGTAAAAGAGGAGGACACACAGATATATGAGTATATGCAAGGAAACGTCGATGCCATTATTGTGCAACTTGAGTCCTGCACATTTTAGGCTTCCAATCTGGAAAAATTGCCTGAGCTTGCCACGTACGCCTTGGGGATCTTGTCGTGTCCTGCAGCCAGCGTTCTCTCGGAACCTGTCTTCAGTGCTGCTGGGGGTCTGCTGGCAGATAAGTACATGTGTCTGTCCACTGACAATGTGGACATGGCTCTCAGAGGACTTTTCTTCCCCTGGGTCAGCCAGGGGAGGCGAAAGGCACGCGTTTTTTTGAGAGTGCTTCATGCAAAGCATCTGTTTCATTTTGAAAAGGGGGATCAAGTGATGCCAGTCAAGTGGGGTGTGTGTGGCCCAATTAGTGGAAACGAGGGAGACTGTGGTTGGAGTCCCCTCGCTTTTGAGAAAAGAACCAAGATGAACAAGTCATGGCTCTCAGAGGACTTTTCTTCCCCTGGGTCATCCAGGGGAGGTGAAAGGCACGCGTATTTTTGAGAGTGCTTCATGCAAAGCATCTGTTTCATTTTGAAAAGGGGGATCAAGTGATGCCAGTCAAGTGGGGTGTGTGTGGCCCAATTAGTGGAAACGAGGGAGACTGTGATTGGAGTCCCCTCGCTGTGTTTGTAAAAGAACCAAGATGAACAAGTCATGGCTCTCAGAGGACTTTTCTTCCCCTGGGTCATCCAGGGGAGGTAAAAGGCACGCGTATTTTTGAGAGTGCTTCATGCAAAGCATCTTTTTCTTTTTCAAAAGAGGGTCAACTGATGCCAGTCAAGGGGGGTGTGTGTGGCCCAATTAGTGGAAACGAGGGAGACTGTGGTTGGAGTCCCCTCGCTGTGTTTGTAAAAGAACCAAGATGAATAAGTCATGGCTCTCAGAGGACTTTTCTTCCCCTCGGTCATCCAGGGGAGGTGAAAGGCACGCGTATTTTTGAGAGTGCTTCATGCCAAGCATCTTTTTCTTTTTCAAAAGGGGGGTCAACTGATGCCAGTCAAGTGGGGTGTGTGTGGCCCAATTAGTGGCAACGAGGGAGACTGTGGTTGGAGTCCCCTCGCTGTGTTTTACATGATTTTCGAAGGGCATGACATGCCTAAGAGGTTTAGTTTCATCATCTGCAACTTGTTGGCAACAGAAAGGCTGCCTTTACACCCTTTTGAGACCGAGGATTTTCGAGACCTTATGCCCATTGCAGTGCCCCAAGAGCCGATGGCCAGTCGTCACTCCTTCTCCAAGAAAGGCGTGCCCGCGCTACCACAGCAGGTCGCACACAACCTCACCAATTCCTTGAGAAACTCTGTGTGTGACAGGGTGCATTTCACCACAGATACTTGGACCAGTAAGCATGGACAGGGGAGTTACATGTTGCTGACTGGGCACTGGGTAACTATGGTGAGAGATGGAGAAGGGTTTGCTGTACAAGTCTTGCCGTCCCCACGACTTGTGTGTCAATCCTTCCTCTGTATGTACAAGTTCCTCCACTGCTTCTGCCTCCTCAACCTCGTGTGGGTCCTCCACCTCGGCCCAAACCCTGTGTGGTCAGGCCACCCTTCCTTGTAACTGCGCTCAAGGAATCCCACACACCTCCTTACTATGCTGGCAGCAGAGCTCAAGGCCATCAGGCGGTCAAATGTTTACTTTGAAATGTAGGGGAAATGTGAGACACCGCTGAGGAATTGTGGACCGTTAGCTCTGGAGAGTGAGACCGAGTTTCATCAATGGTTGTCTCCACTCAACCAGCAGCCAGGGAAGGTCGGGTGCGACAATGATGCAAACCAGTCTGCGACCCTTCTTCAGGGCAATGTGACACACGTGCCTTGTATGGCTCACGTGTTGAACCTGGTTGTCCAGCAATTTTTAAAACACTATCCCGGCCTACATGGCCTTCTGCAGAGGGCACGGTGTAACGCCTGCCTGGATCGACACACTCAGATGGGCTGTAAAGGATAGGCTAGAGGCAAGCCACTCACCAAGCTGGACACCCAGAACCCTGAAACCCTTTAACCCCTATACAGTGATTTGGAATTACACAGGGCCCAAGTTGATCAATACCTGTGGAAGGCTGCAGTTCCAGAGAATAGTAGTCATGCAGGGTCAAAAACATTAATTGAGGAAGAGGAACAGAATGGGATGGCCAGGACTTAATCAGAAAACAAGCAGAGGTGAAATGCGGATCGGCCAACGAGGTACATAAACAGCAAGCAGGAAAAGTAGTCAGGTAACAAGCACACAAACTCATAAAACTGAACTGGGGGTAACAGTAACAAGAGGTTCATAGCTTTGTCTGGCAGTGGTCTGCAGACAGGAGGGGCCTAAAAAAGGGTGTGGTGTCTTCCCATTGGTTGTAGCTGAATGATGGTACTTCATCTGTGAGATACCCACCACCTACATTCAGCCTGTGGTTCTGTATCTGTCAAGGTAATGCAACCCAGTGGGTGACCATAGCCTGCGTCCACCTGCGCCGCAGGCATCGACTCCTTTCCCATCATCAGCACTATGCACGAAAGGAACACGTTGTCACCTGGCGACTGGAGTACAAATTGATTGAGTGGACTACGTTGGTGACTTAACAGCCGTGTGCGGCAATGATGCAAACCTGTCTGCGGCCCTTCGTCAGGGCATTGTGACACACATGCCTTGTATGGCTCACGTGTTGAATCTGATTCTCCAGCAATTTTTAAAATACCATCCCGGCCTACGTGGCCTTGTGCAGCGGGCACGCTGCTATGTGCTCACTTTCATCCTTCGCACCCAGCAGCTCAACAACTTTTATCGCTCCGGAAGTCTTAGGGTCTGGCGGTTAAACGCCGGAAATGCGATGTTCCGACACGCAGGAATTGGAATCTGCACATGTTGCAGCACGTGTGGCAGCACCGCAGAGCCCTGCTGAAATACGGTATGACGTATACCCTGGGCTAACTTGATCCAGAGGTGGTGCAGATCACGCTGCTGGAGTGGTGTCAGATCAAGGACCTATGCACCCTTCTACACAGTTTACAAATGTCGACGAAGATGTTTAGCACTGGCGATGCCATTGTCAGCGTGACAATTCTGGTCATCTACAAGATGAAGCACACTGTAAGCATTATTCGGAGTCAGTTGTTGGTCCAAGAGGAAGGTGAGGAAGTACAGGAGGAGTCATATGCAGAAGGGATAATAAGATCTTAAAGGTCCATACGGTGAGCGGCACCTAGGCGGCAGTCATGGTGGGGGATAGGGATTAACAAGGGCGCATAGTATCAGCAAAATTGTTGAGGCATGTGCAGGAGCCCATGAAGAAATGGAGGACGAACTTGCGATGGGCATGGAAGACTCAGCAGATGAGTGAGAGCTTGCTCACATTTCGGTTGTGCGAGGTTGGGGGGAGAGGGCAGAGGAAGGAGGCACGATTCTCACCTCTCTGCCACCAACACATCAAGCACTTGGTCCTCCTGGATGCACAAGACACATGAGCGCCTTCTTGCTGCACTACCTACAACATGACCCTCGGATTGTACGAATTCGAAGTAATGCTAACTACTGGGTTGCCACACTGTTAGATCCCCGGTACAAGACAAAATTTGGCGAAATAATTCCTGCCATAGAAAGGGACGCACGTATAGAGGAGTATCTGCAGAAGGTGGTACGGATTCTTAGATCTGCTTTTCTAGTAAACACCAGTGCTGCACAGAGTGAATCTCAACGCTTTGTCATGGATAGGAGGAAATGGGCTTTTACTTGTCCACATCTGAGGGACCGAGGGCTGGCTGCTGGGCTGAGATGGCGTTGAGTACGGTGTCCCTGCAGAGTTGCACTTTTGGTCATATACCAAATGAGTTGAAAAAAGACAGATGCTGGTGGAAAGGGGAACAGGTGTGTTGGAAAGGGGAAAAAAGTTTTTGTCCGTGGGTTTGTTGGTTAAGCGAAAGTAACATTTGATGAAGAAACACCATTTGTTACGGTGGGATTGGCAGATTTGGATAAGGTGGTATATACTATGTTACCGCTATATAACGAAAATTAATAAGAAAAGAAAGAGAAAGGTATATATCCCCATCAGCAGTCAATGTCCACCGTGCTCCCAGATGGAAAATGAGAGGTTGGCAACTGGAAGGTTCGGTGGAGGATACAGATCTGTGTGGCTATGAAACTAATAGTTGCCTGAACCGAGTTAGACGCCACTCGGATCTTGAGACTGGGAGCCCTGTTAGTGTCACAGGGTCCACACGCCCACCCAGCCCAGGAATTCCCTGTTAACATCACAGGGGCCATTGAGTACGCTGACCATGTGCATTGGGGCCACACCTGTGGACAGCAGGCGCATCAGCAGCAGCAGTCCTGTTAATGCCACTGGGCTGCACAAGCAGGACTTGTAGGACAGGAGCTGGTCTTAACCGTTCTGCATTACCTACTGTGGTGGCGGCTTGCATCGACGCCCTATCCCTGCCTACCTCTGGCCTAAAGCCGCAATGGGTTCAACACATGGAGGTGTGCTCTTTCGGAGCATAATAGAAGACTGCGCACCTCCTTGTTGGCTCCAGCCCGTTTTATAACCTGGGTCCGCCCCAAACCAGGGTGGACCACAATGCAACTCCTGGAGACAAAAGCAGAGTGACACGTCATGAGTGGCATAACTAGCGTCCTATTTGGAACCGCAACTTCAATAATGACCTCATGGCTGCCACGACACAAACACCTCACCAGTCATCGTCTGACCATCAATAATGAGGTGACAAGTCATAGGGGCGTGCCTCTGCAAGCCATTTGGGAGTGGCCTGGCCACATCGTCAGGACACCTGATGCCCTGTGGTCTATATGGGCCCCCCACATCAGGGGCAGGGCCAAAGAGTTCATTACCGGACCTAGTCAATGATGCAGTAAGTGCCTGAGCATGGTCAGTTGCATGAAATACAGTCTCTGAAAAAAGACTTTAGCATGGTGTCTAGGCACAAAAGAGGACTTAGACCCGGCACGGAATGCAAGTACCTGTGCAAAGAGGCTTTTCGCACTAAGTGTGGGAGCATGTGCTGTATCCCGAAATGAAGACTTAGCCTCAGGAATGGCACAGTCAGGCTGAGCATACTCACTAGGCGAAACACTGTAGTTAGGCTGCAGCTGGGGTAAATCGGCACACGCATGCGCACTATCTGCCTCTCCACACTTACACGTGGAGGAGAAATTGCTCTTCGGGTGTGGACTTGGAGATGCTGTCTATGAACAGAATGAAAAGCTAAAGGAAGCCTCACTTTATATCCCTCCGAATTATCAAATGCAGCAATAAATTCCCTGAGTTTGCTATAACATTAGCGTAGCAAAATGTGCATGAGGGTGTCATGCAGAGGTGCTAGTAATAGCTTGGCACCAGTGGGACAATAATGAAATACAACAGCCAGTTCTATGATGCCACTAAATGGCAGTATTTTTTGCTATCATTATAGCTTATTAAAAACAGAGCAGGAGGGTGTCCTGCACAGGTGCTAGAAATAGCTTGGCACCAGTGGGACAATACAGAAGTCCAACAGCCATGTTTAGGATGCCACTAAGTTCACTCAGTGTTTGCTAGTATAATGGCTTAGTAACAATGAGTTTGAGTGTGCAATGCAGGCAGAGGTGCTGCAAATATTTTTGCACTAGTGGGACAATACAGAAGTCCAACAGCCACTTTTAGGATGCCACTAAGTTCACTCAGTGTTTGCTAGTATAATGGCTTAGTAACAATGAGTTTGAGTGTGCAATGCAGGCAGACGTGCTGCAAATATCTTTGCACTAGTGGGACAATACAGAAGTTCAACAGCCACTTTTAGGATGCCACTAAGTTCACTCAGTGTTTGCTAGTATAATGGCTTAGTAACAATGAGTTTGAGTGTGCAATGCAGGCAGACGTGCTGCAAATATCTTTGCACTAGTGGGACAATACAGAAGTCCAACAGCCATGTTTAGGATGCCACTAAGTTCACTCAGTGTTTGCTAGTATAATGGCTTAGTAACAATGAGTTTGAGTGTGCAAAGGGCAGGAGGGTACAGTGGCAGGGTTGTGGGTCTGGGTAGAGGAAAGGAAGCCTCCCTTTCTATCCCTCCTAATGGGGAAATGCAGCGAGGAAATCCCTGACCTAAGCTACACAGATGCTGTCATCTTGTGTAGCTGTTAAACTCTGTTTTCCTGGACCTGTCACCTATGGCTCTGACCCTGCCGTTATTAGCCCTTAAAAGGACTGATAGAAACTTCTATCCCTATTCTGTACAGCGCTGTGTATGGAGCGTATACAGCAGTATCGGAGATAGGAGCTGCGCCAGTGATGACTGACACCAAGGACGCAGAAGGCAGATAATGGCATGCTGGAGGAAAATGTACGTTTTTATAATGCAGGGACATGTGACATGGACATCCTATCACCCATGCCGTTGCTTCTCTGGCTAAAAGTCCACTTAGCTGTGCGTGTGTCTGGGATTGGCTGACATGCTGGCCCGCCCCACTACACGCGCGCTTAGGGAAGGAAGACAAGGAAAAAAAAAAATACAGCAGTGATCTGAATGCGCTGTTCCCGCACACTATACACAGAAATTTCATAATAGTGTGAGTCACAGAGTGACTTACACTATTACAGCGGAAAGCCAGCTAGTAATTAGCTGGTCTTTTTGCTGCTAGAACTGTGGCGCCCCTGACCTGGTCAGGCACCACTGAGTACTGCACCCATGCTGGGGACAGTACAATACAGGTAATCCAGAAGGCTGACAGGGGTGTGGAACACAGGCGCATAGTGATCAGGTCTCACACATGTACCCATGAGAGGACCCCTGGGGATCCCAGGAGGGGGCAAAGCCTATACCTCCACTGGAATAGTGGCAGGGGGTTAAAAGCCTCCATCTCCTCTCAAGGGGTGTGGTGGAGAGTCTGGTTGCTAGGTGGCGTAGGCAAGAACAGGAGAGGAGGAGCAGTGAGTCAGTTAGAAGGAGAACTCCATAGGGCTCAGTGAGGAGCAGACCTGTGGGGCTGTTGCTGTCTAACAGCGCCCGCGCAGTGACTACAGACGGGGGAGAACGGTCAACTAGAAGTGCTGCCTGAAAGCCAGCTTCAGCTAGCGAGTGCAACGGAGTGGGAAGTAAGGAGACTTCTAGAGAGCACCAGGCCCAACCGGGCGGCAGATCCCGAAGCGAGGATAGATTCACCTTTCCCTGCTAAACCTGCCGGTGTGGGGCTCTTACAGCCCACACCACAACAACCAAAAGCCGCAGCCACGTAACCGCAAGTAGGGCCCATAGGTCACAGGAGGCAAGAGGCTGGAGTGGCCTGGCCCGGGGAACAAGCACACGGCAACACAAGAAGGGGAGAGAGGCTTGGAGCATCTTCCCTGGGTGACCCCCATAGGGACTCAAAGTCGGGGTCACCCCAAACCACCAAGGGCTAAGGACGGCGAGTTTGTAGTCACCCTCATACAGTCAGCCGGAAGGATACCTGGTTCCCACCTGGTTCATCCCAGCTACGCCCGGGTTACTCACCCTGCCACCTGAAGTGAGTAAAAACCCTGAAAGACACTCTGCCTGTGTGTGGTCATTCTGCGACTTGTGGTACTACAGCTTTACAAAGGGCCCTGGGGCTTGCCTCACTCTCAGGAGGCTACTACACCCGACTGCACCCACCATCAGCCCCAGGTGCCTCCTAATCTGCAGTGGCGGTCCCCTCTGACCGCAAATCTGAGAGTGGCGTCACGATCAAAACAAGAAGATTTCCTACCAGTGACGGAGATCCAGCAACGTGGAGTCCCTGAAGGTAACGCACCTGCACTGATACAACACCTGCGGGGCTTCACAGAACCGTTCTCGAACGTATCTAGAACTATCGAGCTTTAGCAAAAAGCTCGAGTTCTAGTTCTATCTAGAACAGCCCCCAAAATCACTCGAGCCGCGAACTGGAGAACCTCGAACCGCGAACCGCGCTCAACTCTAGACAACACCTTTAATATAAGGAATGTTATTCACATTGGCTTTGTACTGGCATTGAGATTTCTTCTAATTATACCTTTATTACTTACAGCAACAAGAGGGCAGCAGTTTTAACCTGCCCAGGCCAAAGGATCTAATGCAATGACAGGATGCAGCAAAGCCCTCCAATAAAGATGGAGGCCTGGCAGGTTAAAACTGCTGACCTCTTGTTGCTGTAATTAATTGCTCAATTTTTTGAGAAAATGTTAATCCTCTTTTGTTGCCTTTTTTTAATTATACTTTTAACAACGTTATTAATTTCTTTCTAAGGGGAAGTTCTCACATGGCATAAATATAACACATTTTTGACAGCAGAAACTATAGAGAAAATCCACAGTGGTAAATAGAAATGCAAATTTTACTGCATGAAGGATACGGATATTCTACACATTTTACCCCATTGTTTTGCAAGGATTGAAATACTCAAAGATATCTGGTCCCAATATAAATATACATAATATAGATTTCAAATCTGCTTTTACACAGTGGATTTTTCTCAGCATGGGAATGAGATTTTGTTAAATCCTACTTACAATGCCGGTCCTGTAACGTAGCAGATTGTACCCAAGTGTCTCCTCAGTGGATTCTACATTGGAATTTAGCCTTATGCATCTGTCACAAATAATTTCAAGAACATTCTTATTAAACTATGAGCCCAATCTATTCAAGTGTAAAAAGCCAGAAAGCTGAAACTGACAAGTCAGGACCTTGCTTAAATGCCTAAGAGACCACAGCAAATCTGTCTCCATAAAGCTACTTTCTCAACTAGAAAAACTACTTTCAACAGTTCTGCAGTTAAGCTATTTCAATGTGATCTATTTGGGCTTTCTATCTTTCAGCATTTTTCTTTCAGTCACTGTCAATGAAAAACTTCTAAAACTCTAAAGTTATTAGATAAAAATTATAGGGAAAATGACAAACATTTATATTCTGACTTGTGCTTTTGGCTACTCCATGCAATATGTGGGTGAGAGACATCTCTTCTACAAAAGGATGAATATCTCACTATTCATTTGAGCAGTAATTGTAGAAAATGTTCCAGAATTCAAGAACATGCTTTTTAAGCTAAATTATTATCATTGAGTAAGTGAATTATTTTGCACTTATTTTCTTTTTTATTTTTATTTTTTTTATGTGAAATGCATTGAATACGCCTAAAAGTTTTAGAAAGTACTATTTCGTATGTAGCAATATTATTTCGATGTCTACTTGTTTTGTTGTTGTTTTCTCTTTTTTTTAAGCTAAAGTAAGGTAAAGCACATCAAAAGTAGATAAATACAATTAAGCATACCTAAAAGGTTCAATGAGGTCCAAAAGTGCAAGTACAGAACAGGAAAGTGCTTATTAGAATTTTTTATACTGTGCATTAAGTATATATGTCTACTTTACATTTTATTATGTTCTGTTTTCAAAAATTATTTCACAAACTTTAAACACTTTGAAAACTGGAATTTAAATCATAAAATTAAACTTTATCATTTTGAGTCATAATTTGAAAAATATTGGGATATATGTAATAAACAATCAGACCAAAACTTTTAAACCATATCTACACTTTCACAAAAAATGATTAGTGCTGTACTCTGCAGTGAAATCATTTTTCAAACTCACTGTATTAGCAACTTCTGTAGATAACCCACGGTACAATGTACAGCCGTTGCTGCAAGCTATACTAAAAGATGTAGTGTCCTGCTAGTCAGTTTTAGCCACCATCTTTAAGGAGCTGAAAGTCAATGTTTTGGAGTGGCCATCAGAAAGCCCTGATCCCAATCCTATTGAAAATTTATGGGCAAGGTTAAAAAGGCAGGTGCAAACATGGCTCAGTTACACCAGTTCTGTCAGGAGTAATGGGCCCTAATTTCTACAAACTATTGTGAGAAGTTTGTGGAAGGATATCCAAAATGTTTGACCCAAGTCATACAGTTTAAGGGCAATGGTACCAAACACTAATGAAATGTATATAAACTTTCAATATTGCTGAAAAAAAATGCCATAAACATTCTCTCTAATTACTCTGGCATTTGGCAAATATAAATAATTTTGGTTCCTAATTGACCTAAAACAGGAAAGGTTTATTCTGATTTTATGTCAGATTCGGAGAAAAACATGCAGATGTGTCTTTTTAGATAGTGGATGTAAACTTCTGGTTTCAACTGTAACTATTATGGATTTGTTGGTCGATGAGTCAAGTGATTGATCATTTCCTCATCTATTTTACACTTTAATCACTGTTTATATAAGCTTATGTATTCACAATAACCAATGACAATTTAATGCCCACATAAAAGATGTATTCAAATGACATGATGGCTTTGTTTTTTGTTATTTGATCCTTTGTCAGGTTTGCACAACATTGATTGTTTCAGAACCGTGCAGAAAACTGTGCAAACTAATAAACAGTGGGAACAAGTAAATTTTCTGTTACATTTATTCTTAATTTATATATGTAGTTTCTTTAAGAACTGTCCAGGATAGTGTCATAGGTAGAGACTAAAGGGGGCTTTACACGCTACGATATCGCTAGCGATATCACTAGCGAGCATACCCGCCCCCATCGTTTGTGCGTCATGGGCAAATCGCTGCCTGTGGCGCACAATATCGCTAACACCCATCACACATACTTACCTTTCTAGCGACATCGCTGTGGGCGGTGAACAACCTCTTTGTTAAGGGGTAGGTTCGTGCGCCATCACAGAAACATCACACAGCGGCCGACCAATACAAGCGGAGGGGCGGAGACCAGCAGCATTATCGACACGTCCACCTCATTGCCGGAGGACGCAGGTAAGCTGTTGTTCGTCATTCCTGGGGTGTCACATGTGTGCTGCCTCAGGAATGACGAACAACCTACGTCCAGAACGACCAACGAGATTTTTAAAATGAACGACGTGTCAACGATCAAAGATTAGGTGAGTATTTTTGATCGTTAACACCCGCTCCTAACTGTTACACGCAACAACGTCGCTAACGATGCTTACGACGCCGGATGTGTGTCACGAATTCCGTGACCCTGACGACATATCGTTAGATATGTCGTTGCGTCTAATGGGGCCTTTAATGTGCTAAGTCTTGTAAGTAGCAAATAATTTCCATCTTTCATCACATTGAACTTTATTATAATTATTGTTCTTATCAAAATTATTATTATTTTTTAGTTAGGGTCTTGTACATACCATGCACCAGAAAAAAACTGGAGCTGCTCTCTTCTGGTGTCCAAACAAGCAGCTCATGCTGATACAGTTAAATAGCCATAAAGGACATGTAGTAAAAAGGATATAGGAACATTCAAGCCGCCTCAAAGACAGGCAATTAGACTATTAAACAAGATGGAAAGTCTTTTCTATGATAAGGCTAAAAACGTTGGAGAAGTCCAGCTTAGGATAAAAGGCAACTCAGATGAGATCTCATTTACATGTATAATGTATGTGTGGTCAATACAAAGGACTGGCACATGATTTATTCCTTCAAAAGACTTTACATAGAACCAGGAAATATGCATTTTGTGTGTAAGAAGGGCAATTCCGGCAGCTAAAAAGGAAAGGGTTCTCTACAGTTAGAGCAGTCAGACTGTGTAATGCCCAACTACAAGATGACTCGAGGAATCCCTGCATTTTCACATGTAAAAGAAACATTATTGTACTGTACATCCTATTAATTAACAACAACTTTAAACATCAACAGGGAACTGTCATATTTCCTGTCTCCTCTCATATTTTGTAACTAATTTGCCATAATCTGACAATTATGGCGCATCTTATTTTAAAACTCAGCACTGTGTCATTCCTCTGTTATTCCTCATAAAAATAGATTGCCAATTGGGCGTTACCAGTTTTAGTCGTCTCCCTATACAATCTGAAACTGTCAAAAATCAGTGCTGACACTGTCCGACATCATATGTTGTTGGAAATATCAATTTATTACTATTTTTTATAGGAATAAATAGTGCAAAATTTTGAGAAAATAAGATCTAAAATGTTAATTTCCTATGAAGTATTTGTGACATAGACTTGTTTGATGGAAAGAAGTAGCACAACAAAGGTGGGGTGAGGACTAAAAGAAATAAAATATACATCTAATCGCCACCATACACATTAGATAAAAATTGTTCCAAGTCAGTTGATTACAGAATGACCTGAGGGCCATTTTTGATGAGTATGTCCTGCCGAGTCTCCCACAATAGATGATGTGAAAGGGAAGGATGGGGCACTTGGCATTTCAATGCCCGAACAAATGTGCTTTTGTTACTCACTTAAATTTTTACTGACGCAATCACTAGATGCTGATGGGAAGCCATATCAAGCAGCACCTAATGATGGCCCCCTATTGCTATCATCTTTGTACACCCTTTAAGACAGCCACAGTCTGCACATTTAAAATTCTGATCTAAGAAAATATAAAAATAATTAATCCTTGCGGTAAAGAAAAGAAATCAAAATTCTATAACTTTTTTCAGTCAGTACACCACCTTTAAAGAAAGCAATAAAAGCAATGTAAACATCCTATGTACAGTACCTGAAATAAACAAGCTCTCACATAGCTCTTTTGATAGATGCTCCTAAAATGGAAACAAACCCATAAAGATAACATTTTTCTACAAAGATTAGAGTTTTTTGACAATTAAAATACCGTATTTTTCGGATTATAAGACGCACTTTTCCTACGAAAAATTTGGGAGGAAAATGAGGGGTGCGTCTTAAAATCCGAATATATCTTACTGGGGGGGGGCTTTCTGTGCAGCAACAAGGTGCGTTCAGGTGGCCAGGTGCCTGTGGCTGCGTGCGGGCGGCCGAGTGCCTGTGGCTGCGTGCGGGCAGCCGGTGCCTGTCGGTGCCGGCTGCTTCTCTGTCTTGGAAACCGGCTGCCTCTCTGTGCGGGTGGGCGGGCGGCCTGCTGTCTGCCACTCTGTGCGTGCGGGTCGGTGGCTGTGCGGACTGTGGTGGCTGTGTGGCAGGTGTCCCAGTGTGTTCGCGGTCCAGGTTTCAAATGATGGTGCCGGGAATCAGGGCATGCGCAGATGGAGCTCTTGGATGAGAGCTCCATCTGCGCACGCGCCGCTCTGGGAGTCAGCGCCTGGGCAGATGGAGCCCTTGGATAGAGCTCCATCTGCGCATGCGACGCTCTAGGTGCCATCATTTGAACCGAGACCGTGGACAAACTGGGACACTTAGCGCACCGGCCTGCTCCTCCACTGATCTGCCTCCGCTGCTGTCACTACTGACCCGCTGCCGCTGCTGCCACTGCTCACCCACCGCTGCTGATGCCACTGACCCGCCACCGCTGCTGCCACTGACCTGCCACTGCTGCCGCCACTGACCCGCCACTGCTGCCACCACGGACCCGCCGCGGCTTTCAGCACAACCTCTGCCTCCTGTGACCCCGTTTCACTACCACTGCTGCCCCCCTCTGGTAAGACAACACTGGAGTATAAGACGGACCCCATTTTTATTTTTTTTTTTAAAAAAATTATTTATCTCTAAATTTGGGATGTGTCTTATAATCCGGTGCGTTTTATAAAACGAAAAATATGATAATGCAAAAATTTGTAAGTTTCGTATCGCCATTATCATACTAACATGAAAAATCATGTTGATAGCTAATTTTTAACCATAATTGAATTTTTTTCTCTATTTCACCCAACTTTGAATTTTTTCCCCATTTTTGCATATTATATGGCATTAAAAGTGTAATTCAAAATGAACATACATTCTGCTAAAAACAAGCATGCAGGTACTTTGATCACACACGATATCGATTGCTTCTGGATGGCATAAGGACCTGGGACACAGTGCAGTGGAGCGCGAGCACCTGTGGGTAAAGTGCATAGAGGACCTGCGGCTGGAATTCAGAGAAGCAATCCAGTTGCAGCTACTCAATGCATTCCACTGCAGGTCCTCATGCTCCAGTGCACTGCGTCCCACAATTCTCTGCCGGCCATAAGCAATCAATATCGCTTGATGTGGTTAGTGTGTGTGTGTGCGATCTGTTGTGTGATTGTGTGTGTGTGTGTGTGTTTGTGTGCGATCTGATGTGTATGAGTATGTTGAGGGGTAAACTTTAAACCACTTGTGTTTTCCCCAAAATAAGCTCTAACACTTTTTCCAGGGAAAAAAAATATATAAGGCCTCTGCCACACTCACGTGCCTCCGGTATGTGTGTGCCTTTTTTTTCACGTACCAGAGACATGGGCCCACGTGTTCCTATGTATTGTTATTTTTTTGGACACACGTAAGTATTCAGGAACGGAACGTGTGTCCGTTCCGTACTTACGTGTGTCTGTGTTTTTGAAAAATGCTGACATATCCATGTTGCTCCGGCAGCACGGGTGTCACACGGCCTGCACCCGTACCACACGGATGTAGTGTTCATGCGGGCTCGTGTGACACGCGCCGGAGAAAGACACGTGTCAGTGTAAAAATAATTAAAACACATACTCACCTCCACTATACCTGCAGTCTCTGCCGCGGCTGTCCCCTGCATCCGTCCCCCAGTGAATTTGAACAACGCTTTTTCTTCACTGGGGGCCGGAAGCAGCGTCAGCGGGGCGTGACTTTGGCTGCGCGCTGTCATTCAGCACCACAGACAGCGCCGGATGGTGCAGGTAAGGCGGGGCTTTCCGTTGTCCATGTGTTATTACGTATAACACACGGAGAACACGTACGTGCCATAAACAAGGCACACGGGTCAAAACCACCCCTTTAACACATACATGACAAAAACGTTACATTTTGTCACGTAAGTGTGGCAGAGGCCTAAGACAGTGTCTTATTTTTGGGGAAACACGGTAGTATGATAAACACCGCAAGTAGGCTATTTTTGGAACAGGGCTTATATTTTAAGCATACTCCAAGCAGGCCAAAAATCCTGCTAGGGCTTATATCTTGCTACAATTTCTGCTTTGAAATTTGATGTCATTTGAGCCTTGAATAGTGAATTTGCCCTATCACTGTAAAACAACCCCTATCATTAGGTTTCCTCCACCGAACTTGACGGTTTTTTCAATTTCTCGATCCATTAGCCCCTTTTTCCCTTGTTTTTTCTAGACCCATTTTCACTGATCAGAGCCTAGTCTATTGACTTGCACCTCCAAATCATACATTTACAATCTTTTACCGTCCATTTTTCATACTTTTTTTGCAAACTCATACCAATGTTTCTTATGATGATATTGAAGTCGAGACCTCTTCACTTTTTTGGGCAACCATTCTTGATTTATGTAACATGTGTCTCACACTGCTTGCATGGACATCTATGATCATACTATAAGAATATGAGTTACCTCCACTGCCATGTTTTTCAAGCAAGAGCAGATAAAACTTGTTATGAGCCAACTTGTTCACTCTGATATTTTGCCTGGATTTCCACCTCTTGGCTTTTAAATGAATGAACAGAATTCATTTTGAATTCTTACAACTGTCATGGCATTCACATGGTGCAATTTGGCAATTTTTTGTCCAAAAAACTACTATTGATGAGCTGCATGATGCTTTTTTTTGGGGGGGGGGATTTTCTTCATGGTAGATCCTGGATTCAAATCAGTGATCTGTCGCTTGCAAAACAAACTAATATTACACTGAGCTATTAGGGAATGTAAGAACAGGTTGTAATTTGTAATACACAGGAAGAAAAAGATTTTTCAAACACCAGGAGCAAAACAGTAACAATGCAGTGTCAAGACAAGAATCTGTATAACTAATCATATGATAAATAGTTGTAAGTCAAATTTATGGATGAGATAGAGAAGATGATTGTCTATAAAATTAAGATAATCTCATGTTTGAAGCTGTAGTGCATGGTGATGTATGGAGCCTGAAAGTCAAAAGTTTAAAACATTGTTATCTTTTTGCTTGTCAGTGTAGATTAACATCTTCATTCCTCAGTAGAGTGATGGGAGGACTACCCAGGTGCAGAAACTACAGACAGTGGGACACCTCATTTTCACATTTCTGATTATAAGGCCGAGGCCACACTGGGACTAATGTGACCCTCGCATGACACTCGGCTCACACTGGCAGCACAGCAGGGGCCGAGTGTCATGCGAGTGTCACTGCGACTGAGGTTCGATCATGCAATCGGACCTCAGCTGCATGGGATGGGCCGGCTCTGAAGAGGGGCGGGCCAGCTCTGAGGAGGAGTTGGCTGGCACGGAGGAGGAGAGGGAGGGTTTTATCTCCTTCTCTCCTCTGTTGCCAGCTATTTACATTCTCACCCTGCACTCGCGGTACACCGGTGTACCGCAAGTGTAGTGCGATCTTTCTCTCTCCTCATAGACTTGAAAGGGTGCGAGAGAAAGAGTCTCGCATTACAATCGCAGCTTTCTGCGATTGTTTTCTCGGTCCGATTGGGGCTGAGAAAATAATCGGTCATGGATGCTGACACATAGGCTAATATTGGTCAGAGTGGAATTTAGTGTTTTATCGCATTCCACTCAGTCCAATTTTCATGCCATGTGTTTTAGGCCTAAAAGTTGATTCCTACAGAGCAGAGAGAAAGAAAGTAAACAAAGGTCCAGACTAAACCACTTTGCAAAAAATGGTAGCGCTCACTCACTGGGGAGAAAAATCTACAAGAAATATCTGAGAACATTTGTGCTAAGCCCTGCACAGGCTGCCATACTCTTTTATCCAAAAAAACAAACCATTATTTCAAATGGACCATTGATACTATCCCACAGACAAACTTTAGCAATGCCTTTGTAGCCAAATATTATAAACCCGAAAAATACCGATGTACAATGTCCAGATAATACCAACAATACAATTACCAACATAAAATGTCAAATAACTCTAATATACGGTCTACAAATGATACCAATTTACAGTGTCCAAGTATTACAAACGCAATAATGCATATATATATATATATATATATATATATATATATATTTCTGTTACTGTGTCATGGTTGATACAACTACCATCTCACTACTTTCTCTTGCCTTTCTAGGAAAGCTGTACGAAAGAGATAGGGTATGCCAGGAATTCACCATGCTTGGAACAGAAAAATTTTCTGCTGCGTAAGTTTTAATACAATGTACTAGTTATAACCTGCTTATGTTTTCATGTTTCATAGAAGAAGATTCGAGAAATGCACTTTCTAAATTGAAATGCCATGAACAATTTATTCTATCCAGCAAAAACTTTAGAAGGAGCACATTCATCAGAATACATTGTCTTTTTAATTAAATATGTCCCTTTCCACGTGGCAGTCTTGTATGCTGCTCCATTAGATAGCATGTGTCGAGAATTAATCATTCATTATATGTTTGTCTCCAGTGAGAATAAGCAATTACCACATTATTGGGAAATGCATTAAACAGTCAGTGATACTTAATTACATTTCTAAACTTCAAATATACTGATGGTTACTAGCCATGGGCAGTATATAGGCCCTCGTGGACTGCTGATTACATGTCACTCATTTACTTTATACCACAAAGGCTAAAACACTACAAAATTAGAAAAAGTAATGTAATTTCTGTGCTCAAATTAAAAGCTAATACTTCAAAAGCAAATCTTTACTACAAAGGACCAGACTGTGATTACCAATATCGTCTCATAGTTGTAGCAAATCCCTGGTGATACCCCTCACTGCCTCTTTGAATTTGCACCACATGCAAATGGATTCATCATATCTCGGCTGCTAATGAACATGCTATACTTAAAGTTTACATGCCTGCCATCACCACCTCCATCACCACCAGCGCTTAGTGTATGTAGGATTATACCTATATAAAAATAAAGCTGCCAAACTGCACACACAAGAGATAGACCTGTCAATCACCTGCTACGGCACTGGGAAGAGCCGGTTGGGGTTGAACTAGTCTAATCTTATTTCCGGCAATGGTCGTCAGTTGGATCTTTAAAATGTATTTTCTCTAAAATGCTGCAGCGGTTCAGAGAAAAATATAACTAATTGCAATAGTGATCCAAGTTCTGACAACTTCGTGCTGCACCAAAATGTTGGGTAAAATAAATAAGATAACATCCAGGTTCTTTTTAAGCTACATAGAGCACTAAATATAGGCCGGTCGGTTGTAATGGCAATAAGTAAGACAGATTTAAGTACCGAGTCCCTATACTGATTAAAGCACTACTCCTAAGGTTTGTTTTTTTTACCTATGGAGTGGTGCTTCCAATCTAAGTCCCCAGCCCCTACTCTTATACTCACCCTCCGCTATCTTCTACCACCAACACTCTTGTCAGTCTCAAGCAGTTTGTGAGCTGCCGGTTGCTGCAGAGCTGGTACCTGTTCAGTAGCTAATAAGTACTGGTCCAATCCAGTCTCAGAGTGTCCATAGGTTTTTATCGCATACCACACCTACACACAATAAACAAATTATGAAACAAAATTTTAGTCCCTGCTAGACCTTTATGAGCTACTCCATGTACCTCTAATTTTACATTGAGACACATCATGGTTTTCATTGATTCTACCTAATATGTGAAAAAAATCAAGAATCATTGAATATATGCTGTATTATAAAGCTATTCTCCATTACATATCTACAGCTCAATAACATGGAACCATGAAGATTTAATATGCCTTGATAACTACCTAAACGCTAACTACAGCACTGTGCATTCACACTGACTATGAAGGGGTCAGTGGCATGTAGATAGTATGGAGGGAGGCCCCCTTTCATCAGGGGCTCCTTTCAGTGGCTGCCACTTGCTACACCCAGAAGTGTAGAGAGTGGTTTAAGAGAGGATATCAGTTTTGTGCTCCTCTTCTGTTCATTGCATGCATAGAATTACCAATGTCAACCCTGTTAATGATCTATTTTGAGATGCACTGAACACTGCGGGTTATATATCGGATCTTCTCTGAAGGCGCTCACTACACTTCTGAATGTATCAGTGTAGGAACCAGCAGCTGCTGTCAAAACACTAAGATGATAGGGGGACACACCTCCAAACTATGTGAATGTCGCTGACTCCTGCATAGTCAGTGTGACATGCAGCACCAGGGTTGAGGGTCGGGCAGTGCTCGCTCTGGCCATGGAACTGCTTAGTATGCAAATTAAAGAAGGCGTAACAGTGCATCAAACTCCTTGCCACATCAAGCGTATATGAAAGCCCCCTCATTTGCATAATTTTGGTTAAAGAGGTTTTCCACTACTAACTTGATTGCCTTTCTTTTATCCTGACTATTCCTAACTAACACTTTCCTAATATACTTCTGCTATCTACTCAGCTCATGTAAGCTTATCTCCAAGAGACTTGAAAATACCTTTATTGTTGTAGCTTTGATTCTTCCAGCTGCAGACTGGAATTGGACCAACTGAGCAGGGCATATCACTGGTGGAGGCTGAGGGAATATTAAAGTGTAATTTGGGCATACATGTCACTCATGGAGAGGCAGCCCTGCCCCCAACAGAGACGTGCCCTACTCAGTTTGCCTGATTCTAGTCTGCAAAGCAAAAAGATGAAAGCTACAACAACAATGAAGGTGTTTATGAGCCTCTTAGTGATAAGCTTATAGGAGCAGAGAAGACAGCAAATATCCTGTATATTAGGAAAATCTCAGATAGGAAGAGTTAGGATAAAAGAAAGGGTATCACATTAGTAGTGGAAAACTACTTTAATATCCAAATGTTCAGATGTGGAATATCATTATGTATCGATAATATTCTTCTAATATACCATATTAATAAATGTGACTGTGCTCTTATAGCTCTCTCTGTATAAATGGACATATTTTTTGTTATTGACTGAGCTTTCATTTGAATTTTCTATTTCCAAGAATACATCTATTGATATGGTTTGTTCTCTCCAGAGCGGTCATCATGAACAGCAGGAAGTATTCCAATGCCACTTTTGAAGAAATAGGTCACCTAGTGAAAGCCATAGTCTCACTGGCAGCAACATGCTGCGCAAAAGGAGCTGCTGCAGGCTGCTATGACAATGGGGTAAACTTTTACCGTGCTTTCATTCCTAACAATAAGTCTCTCTTTCGATAATATTTTTTTTTCTTTGATTTATCAATAAACATGATTTTTTTCAGAATTACAAAACTTACTGAAGGCTGTTAAGTGAAAAATGTATTAAAGCAGGACACGGACAGACTGTGATACAGGTGATGTCCTGCTGATAACAGCCAGGAATCATCCGAGAACCACACTTTCAGTATTCTCTATTTACTGTAGAAAAAAGCTGCCTTTAAACTCAAAGAAGTGTTAGTGCTAGGTTTCATTGATCATTGTTTTTCATGATCTATTTCAGCAATACAAAGGAAGTGACATAAAGGCTGTTACATCTTTATTTTTTAGCTCCTGATTGATTGACAGCGTGATTGCATTGCTTTCCCACACTGTGCAGTCTCCGATGCTACAAGTAGAGTCAGCTTTGCCTCTGCAGCATTAGAGGAGTGCAGTTGCATTCAATCTGGCTTGATCCATGGATGGAATTACAAGCTCTATTGAAAAGAGCTCGTTGGTGCTGCACAATTTTCCATGGTAACCGGACACCATAGAAGTCTACCGGTCTACCTATGTGACCTAGAAAACTTGCCATTAACGATTAAATTAAAAATTCCACCTATTCCTGAGAACAATGGTATTTTTAGTAACAAATAAAATTTTCTCATGTAACAACCAATTTTTTCCAGAAAATATGAATACACTCTAAAATACCTTTAATTAGTAAATCACATTTAGATTTGTCTAGGGAGGTGTTCACTACAGTACATTCAAATGGCCGTCTTATTAAACCAGAAGTTTGGGATAGATCAGGTGCCCGTAAGCAAGGAAAAGTAGAAATATGGACTTAGAGATAACCAATATCATATACTCTCATGTTATCTCCAGGCCACAGCCGTAGAGGCTCCTACTTTAAATGCCAATTGTGACTGGTGTATCCTGAGTTACTTACTGTACATAGACATGTTACCTTTCATATTTATCCTGTCTGTGATGATAATGAGACCGCTGAAATATCATACAGTATGTTCAGAGCAAGAAGTATTAGGCTAGTATTAGGCTTAGTGGCCTGTGTGAAAATGTAAGATTTATGATTTTTTTATATAGAAAGTGACATGGAAAAGTGATATGAAGAAAATGATATTAGATTTTTTTATACATTAATTACAAATAAACAAACAAGACGTCATTTGCTGAAGACACATTGTCATTAGCGGGAACCTAAAAGCTGATACATACTTCTCAATCCACAAGCACCATGTATTGTGGCTGCATGATTTCAGCCAGATATGTTTAAAGGGAACCTGTCACCAGATTTGTCCCCTATAAACTGCGGCCACCACCAGTGGGCTCTTATATATAGCATTCTAGAATACCGTATATAAGAGCCCAGGCCACTCTGTATAACAAAAGAAACATCTATTATTATACTGACCTGTGAGCGGTCGAATCCAATGGGCATCGCTGGTCTCGGTCTGACACATCCTCTCTTCCATCCATCGATGTCCTTCTTCCCAGCTCTATATGGTTGACATATCCTTCATCATCCACGCAGAGACCTCCCTGCTGATGGCAAAGCAAAGTACTGCAATGCACAGGCATGGGGAAAGGTCAAAAAACGCCCCTGCACTATAATACTGTAACATTTACAGTAGCTGTTACAGTCGAAGATAGAGCAGCAGTTACAGCTACAGCAGTAACATCACTTATAGTAGCAGTTACAGCATCAGCATTTACAGAAGCAGTTACAGCATCAGCAGGACTTACAGCAGCAGGTACAGTAGCAGTTACAGTAACAGCAGCAGTTACAGCAGCAGTTACAGCAGCAGTTAGAGCAGCAGTTACAGTAGCAGTTACAGTATCAGCAGCAGTTACAGTAGCAGTTAAAGCAGCAGTTAGAGCAGCAGTTACAGTAGCAGTTACAGCAGCAGTTAGAGCAGCAGTTAGAGCAGCAGGTACAGTAGTAGTTAGAGCAGCAGTTACTGTCGCGGGCGGAGGAGGGGACGCCGCGCTCTCCCACTGCTCGGGTCCGGCTGCCGCGGCTGCTGCGGCCAGCTGCTGCTCGGTGGCTCGAGCGATGGGCCGGATCCCGGGGACTCTAGCGGCGCTCCTCGCCCGTGAGTGAAAGGGGATTTTTGGGTGTGGGGATTGGTTATTGTCCGTGACGCCACCCACGGTTGTGGTGATTTGTTGACACCACCGCTGCTCTGTATGGGGATCCCGGGAAGGATGGTATGGAGCAGCCAGTTGTTGTGTTGCCCCTCCGTGGGTAGGGGTTGGTGATCCCGGGGCCCAGTGATGAGGTGGGAGATGCAGGGCTTGGTGGGCGCAGGGACGTGGGGGCAGCGCTGTGCCTTGCGGCACTGTGGTACTCACTCAGCCTGAGACGTTGACACAGTTTTCGGTAAAAACACACGGCTGGAAAGACGGTTCCCACGGACGGCTGCACTTGCTTTCCCCAGTAGGTGACGGTCCCTCTGTCCTGCACCTAAATTGATGATGGTTGCGATGGGTTCCCACCGGTAACCCGCTCCCCGGCTTGGATATGGGCCGGAGGAGCCCTACTTTGCCCGCAGGCGCTGGCCCTGAGAAACTGGTGCCCTGGCGGTGGCGATGTCTCTCTGTTACGGTTGGACTGTTGCCTTCAATCGGGACTTGGTTGTTGGGAGACAGTCGTCCCCTTCACTGACGGATTTGGCAAATTATGGCGACTCCTAGCCTTGCCGGGATCCGAAAGGCCCCTGCCCTGGTGCTGACTGTTCTTCGTATACTGCTCCAGACCGCCGGGCCACTACCCGTCCGCGGTCCTTCCAGCAACCTCCGAGCAGTCACCCCTGCAGACTATCACCGCCGTCTGCTGACCTTGCTGTCTCTCAGTCCGGGGCACACACCCGGACCAGCTTCAGGCTTTACTACTGTCACTTCAGCTTCTCTCTTTAGCTCCACTACTACTTCCTTCTACTTTCAACTCTAACTTGAGCTCCACTGTTTACTCCTTCCACTTCCTCCTCCAAACTCTATCTGCCTGGTTCCTCCCGCCTCCAGGGCTGTGAACTCCTCGGTGGGCGGAGCCAACTGCCTGGCCCACCCCCTGGTGTGAACATCAGCCCCTGGAGGAAGGCAACAAGGATTTTGGTAGCTTGGGTGTTCCTAACTGGGGTGTAGGGTGTGGTGGTGTGATGACCTGTGACCCCTGGATTGCCCAGGGCGTCACATTCCCCCTTAGCAAAATGCAGACCGTCCGCGGGCTGCCCGTCCAACACCGGTTTTATTTTTTGAAAAATATATAGAAAGGTAAAACGGTAACATAATACAAATTATAACATCATCCCACAACGGGAGGCACATTTCTTAAACATTGCAAACGGTTTACGGTTACAGTCTCCGCTCTCTCCCATCCAAGCAACCTGGCCCTGATGCTGCCCCTAAAACCCAGGCAGCACCCCTTGACCCAAGTCCAGCACAAGTTACCCGAGCGGGATCTGTCCTTCCCCTCCAGAGGCTAGCCACCGGTTCCTGTGGTGGCTGGGCCCCAGCCTGCTCTGCTGAGGGCCCTCCCTCCAACCTGCCTCTCAGGAGGCGGCAACTGCAGAAACGGTAACGGTAAAACAACTTATTTACAAGCCACTAACGTTTGTGGTTGCCCTGCAAGTTCACGGGCTTGTCCATAGGAGTTCCTATGCATACTTTTTAAACGGTTCCCACGGGGACAACGGTGCCGGCAACGGCCGGTTTTCTTAATCACGGTAGAATCAGATGACGTTTCGGTAATCCTTTTCTTATCATTTTCCAACTTTTTCCAAACAAACTTGTAAACATGCTGACTGGTGGTCCCAACAGGGACTGCTGCAGCGAGCATCCGCTGCCCTTACTCCGAGTCCTCAACATCACCTGCGGGAGGGGGCGCGGCGCTCACTCGGGACTCCTGGCTGCCCCTTAGTTTAGCGTCCAGCGCAAACCACCCCCTCTCCCCACAGTGCCGGGTGTACTGCACAATGTCGCCCGGCATTAGGTTACGGCCGGGATGCTCCTCAGGCAGGTGGGCATTCACATCCCGCCGGGCTACAAACACTTCGGCCTCCAGGCCCGGTTCATATGTACACCCATAGCCCCGGCGGACATCAAACCGCCTCACCTGCCCTTCGTACAGCGTGCCCCGGACACGGAATGTTGCTTTATGGAGGCTCTCTTTCTCTCTAATTGCTTGGGCCACCAGCTCCGCCTTCTTCCTCTCTCTCTCACTGATCTCCAGGCCCAGCGGTACCGGCTCCCTGTCCCAATACGGCGCTGCTGCGAGCTCCGGCGCATGGGTCGGGCCCCGCGGGACATTCTGGACGTTGCCCACTGTCAGAGATCTGGGCGGCAAGTCCCGCGGCGTCTTGGCCTTAGGCGCCGCCTTGCAGCGACAACCCGGCGCTACCTCAGCCGAGGTGTGGGGGATGGGCACAGGGGCTTTCCGCAGCTGGGCCTCCGGCTCGGAACGGTTCATCAGCTCCGGCTCGGGGACTTTCTCTGGAATTGCCTCTGGTGCGGTTTTCGGAGCCTTCCAAGGCAGCACCTCCGGTCGACTACGGGCTCCGGCTGCAGGTCGGCCCGCCTGGGCGGGCATGCTGGGTAGTGCTACCGGTTGCGATGGTAGCAGGCCTAGTGGCGGGGTCACGGCTTCCGAGACGGGTGGCGAGGGAGGCAGCGGGGGGAGAGGGCTTGGACCGGGTCCCGCAGCCGCGATGACCGGCCCTTCCAGGGCATCGGGGCGTGGGTCACTCACCCTCCCTTCCTCCGCCTCCTCCTCGCGTCTCCGCACGGCTGCTATAACGTCCGCCATGTTGGTCTCCCACTCCTCCATGAGGAGCTGCATCCTGACCTGCAGCCGTTGGTAGAGCTGCACGGTCCGGATCTCCTCCCACGCCGCGGTTTCAGGCGCGGGGGCTACGGTGTCGCGGGACGGCATCCACATGCTGCTGGCGGCTTTTCCCAGGAACAAGATGTCTGCAGAGTCCTGGCGTCCCTGCTTTTATAGCTGCGCTCACATGCAGCCAGCCGCCATCGCATCCCCCTTAGATTCTTTCCGGCCCCTCCTCTATTGGGGCGGGGTTTTTGGCCTTCGCGCCTCTGCTACTCGAGAAGACGCTCGAGCGGGAACTTTTCTCGCCACAGATGGTGACTTCTGAAATTTTTCAGCCGGATACCTCCGGCGGTCACAATGCGCACCTCTACCCAACTTCAGAGCGGTAAGATCCTGTTTGTGACGCCAAGTTGTCGCGGGCGGAGGAGGGGACGCCGCGCTCTCCCACTGCTCGGGTCCGGCTGCCGTGGCTGCTGCGGCCTGCTGCTGCTCGGTGGCTCGAGCGATGGGCCGGATCCCGGGGACTCTAGCGGCGCTCCTCGCCCGTGAGTGAAAGGGGATTTTTGGGTGTGGGGATTGGTTATTGTCCGTGACACCACCCACGGTTGTGGTGATTTGTTGACACCACCGCTGCTCTGTATGGGGATCCCGGGAAGGATGGTATGGAGCAGCCAGTTGTTGTGTTTCCCCTCCGTGGGTAGAGGTTGGTGATCCTGGGGCCCAGTGATGAGGTGGGAGATGCAGGGCTTGGTGGGCGCAGGGACGCGGGGGCAGCGCTGTGCCTTGCGGCACTGTGGTACTCACTCAGCCTGAGATGTTGACACAGTTTTCGGTAAAAACACACGGCTGGAAAGACGGTTCCCACAGACGGCTGCACTTGCTTTCCCCAGTAGGTGACGGTCCCTCTGTCCTGCACCTAAGTTGATGATGGTTGCGATGGGTTCCCACCGGTAACCCGCTCCCCGGCTTGGATATGGGCCGGAGGAGCCCTATTTTGCCCGCAGGCGCTGGCCCTGAGAAACTGGTGCCCTGGCGGTGGCGATGTCTCTCTGTTACGGTTGGACTGTTGCCTTCAATCGGGACTTGGTTGTTGGGAGACAGTCGTCCCCTTCACTGACGGATTTGGCAAATTATGGTGACTCCTAGCCTTGCCGGGATCCGAAAGGCCCCTGCCCTGGTGCTGACTGTTCTTTGTATACTGCTCCAGACCGCCGGGCCACTACCCGTCCGCGGTCCTTCCAGCAACCTCCGAGCTGTCACCCCTGCAGACTATCACCGCCGTCTGCTGACCTTGCTGTCTCTCAGTCCGGGGCACACACCCGGACCAGCTTCAGGCTTTACTACTGTCACTTCAGCTTCTCTCTTTAGCTCCACTACTACTTCCTTCTACTTTCAACTCTAACTTGAACTCCACTGTTTACTCCTTCCACTTCCTCCTCCAAACTCTATCTGCCTGGTTCCTCCCGCCTCCAGGGCTGTGAACTCCTCGGTGGGCGGAGCCAACCGCCTGGCCCACCCCCTGGTGTGAACATCAGCCCCTGGAGGAAGGCAACAAGGATTTTGGTAGCTTGGGTGTTCCTAACTGGGGTGTAGGGTGTGGTGGTGTGATGACCTGTGACCCCTGGCTTGCCCAGGGCGTCACATTACAGTAGCATTTAGAGCAGCAGTTACAGGAGCAGTTAAAGCATCAGCAGCAGTTACAGAAGAAGCAGTTACAGCAGCAGTTATTGCATCAGCAGCAGTTATAGCAGCAGTTACAGCAGTCGTTACAGCAGCAGTTACAGCAGTCATTACAGCAGCAGGTAGAGCATCATCAGCAGTTACAATAGCAGTTACAGCAGTCATTACAGCAGCAGTTACAGCATCAGCAGCAGTTACAGCAGCAGTTAGAGCAGCAGTTACAGTAGCAGTTAGAGCAGAAGTTAGAGCAGCTGTTGTTATGTGACGCCCTGGACTATCCAGGTCGTCCCAGGTAGTTCCACATACACCACACCCCCTCCCGGTTAGGTAACACCAGCCAACCTAAAACCCTTGTCACCACCCTCCAGGTTTGATGTCCACACCACGGGGGAGGAGCCAGGCAGTTGGCTCCACCCACCGAGGAGTTCACAGGCCTGGAGGTGGGAAAACACATGAACTAGACTTTTCTAGACTAAGTGCAAGTCGAGAGGAGTCAAGGTCACGGGCAGCTCTGTGTCCGTGCCCTGTAAAGAGACTACCTGGCGGCTCGGTCGGAGCCCAGTCACCATTGGCAAGGAGGCAGACGGTGGTGGCCGCCTGCAGGAGACCGGGAATACGACCGGCGGAACCATAAGGGACGGGGACAGGGAAGTGGCCTGCCGGAACCGAACCGGTAGCCAACTGGATACCGGAGCACCAGGCAGGGTACTCAGACCCAGCAAAAAGCCCTGAACCGACAGGGCCGAGTCGAATCAACTGATTGCGGGCTGGACTTAAGGACCTACCCCACACAAGTCCCTTTGGAAGACAACAGCCCAACCATACAGGGTAAAGCCACCGCCAAGGCATAGAGACCCAAAGGGCCAGCATCTGCGGGCAAACGGGCTCCTCCGGCAAATACCAGTCGGGGAGCGGACTACCGGTGTCTAGGCACAGGAGTCAAAACATTTACACACAGAGGTGCAGGAGAAAGACGGAAATCACCAACCTAATCTGGAAGAAGCTGCAGCCGGCTGCGGGCCCCGTTCATCACTCCATTTGGTTTACCAACGACTCCAGTGTCTTGAGTCAAAGTGAGTACACCAGTGCCATCAGGCACCGCACCACACTGCACCGCAATACTTCAGCCTGCACCCCGGCCCTCGGCTACCGGGCCCTGGGACCCACATCCCCCTACCCACGGAGGGGTCAACAACTAGCTGCGCCATTACACCGCTCCCGGGAGCCCCCATACCTTCACCACAGTGGTAGTGTCTACAATCACCACAACCCGTGGGTGGCATCACGAAGTATCATCCCAAACACCCAAATCCCCCCATGTAGCGCCAACTCCATTAAAGAGCGACGTGACCCCCGGGTCCGTGAGAAGCCACCACCCGCAGTACGAGCACGGATCCGAGCGGCTCGGCGGTCGCAGCCGAGCCCGCGGGGCGGTACAGTTACAGTAGCAGTTAAAGCATCAGCAGCAGTTACAGAAGCAGCAGTTAATGCATCAGCAGCAGTTACAGCAGTCGTTACAGCAGCAGTTACAGCATCAGCAGCAGTTACAGTAGCAGTTACAGTGTGAATCCCCACAGGTGTGGTGTAGCGGTGCATTACCTTTAGGGACTCCACGTGATGGGACGGTTCTGTTCACAGGTAGGGAACCTTCTTGGGATTGTCGTGACGCCACTCTCAGAATTGCGGTCAATGGGGACCGCCACTGCAGATTAAGGGATGCCTGGGGCTGATGGTGGGTGCAGTCAGTTGTAATAGCCTCCTGAGAGTGAGGCAAGCCCCAGGGCCCTGTGTAGGAGTGTGGAACCACAAGGCGCAGAATGACTCACACGCACAAGCAGAATGTCTTTCAGGGGTTTTACTCACTGATGGTGGCAGGGTGAGTAACCCGGACGTAGCTGGGATGAACCAGGCTGGAACCAGGTGTCTTTCCGGCTGACTGGTGAGAGTGGCTACTGACTCGCCTTCCTTAGCCCTTTTGTGGTTTGTGGTAACCCCGACTTGCAGTCCCTACGGGGAACACCCAGGGAAGTTGCTGCTCCCCTCGTTTCGGCCCATTTGCTTGTAGCCTGGACCAGGTCACACCGGCTGCTTGCCTCCTGTGAACTATGGGCCCTCACTTTGCTACGTGGCTGCGGACTCTGTGGTGTTGTCTTGGGGGTTTGAAATGCCCCCTCAGGCAGGTTTGGCAGAAGAAAGGTGGATCTATCTCTGCACTGGGACCTGTTACCCGTTTGGGCCTGGTTACTTCCTAGCAGTCCCCTTACTTTGCCACCCCGTTGCTCTCTCTAGCTTTGGGTGGATTTCGGGCGGCACTACCAGGTGACCGGTCTCCCCCGTCAGTAGTCACTGCGCGGACGCTGTTAGACTGCCACAGCTCCAGGGTCTGCTTCTGCTCTCCCTGAGCTGCACACAAATCGGCTCACTCATGGGACCTGCACATCTGCTCTCTCCGCTGTCTTCTCACTAACTGCCTAACTCCTCCTCTTTTCTTCCTTTCCCCACTCGTGCCTGCCTACGCCACATAGCAACCAGGCTCTCTACCACACCCCTTGAGTGGACATGGAGGCGACGCCCCCTCCTGGAAGTCTCAGGAGTCCTCCCAAAAGTACATGTGTGAGACCTGATTACTATGCGCCTGTGTAGTCACACCTCGGTCAGCCTTCTGGATTACCTGTATTGTACTGCCCCCAGCATGGGTGCAGTACTCAGTGGTGCCTGACCAGGTCAGGGGCGCCACAACAGCAGTCGTTACAGCAGCAGTTACAGCATCAGCAGCAGTTACAGAAGCAGCAGTTACAGTAGCAGAAAAGCCGTGACCACACGGGGACTAATGCGATCCACGCATGACACTCGGCTCGCGCTGGCAGCACAGCGGGAGCCAAGTGTCATGTGAGTGTCACTGTGACTGAGGTCTGATCGTGCGATCAGACCTCAGCTGCGGGGGACGGGCCGGCACTGAGGAGGGGCGGGCCAGTGCTGAGGAGGGGCGGGTCAGGAAGGAGGAGAGGGAGGGATTTATTTTCCTCTCTCCTCTGTAGCTGTCTATTGCCATTCTCGAACTGCACTCGCGGTACACCGGTGTACCGCGAGTGTAGTGCGGTCTTTCTCTTGTCCCATATACTTGAATGGGTGCGAGAGAAAGAGTCTTGCCTTACAATCGCAGCATGCTGCGATTGTTTTCTCGGTCCGATTGGGGCCGAGAAAATAAATCGCTCATGGGTGCAGACACACAGGCTAATATTGGTCCAAGTGGAATGCGATGTTTTATCGCAGTCCACTCGGTCCGATTTTCATGCTGTGTGTCTTAGGCCTTACATCAGTAGTTACAGAAGCAGCAGTTACAGTAGCAGTTACAGTAGTAGTTAGAGCAACAGTTACAGGAGCAGTTACAGCAGCAAGTACAGCAGTAGTTACAGCAGCAGTTAGAGCAGCAGGTACAGAAGCAGCAGTTAAAGCAGCAGTTACAAAAGCAGCAGTTACAGCAGCAGGTACAGTAGCAGTTACAGCAGCAGTCACAGCAGCAGGTACAGCAGCAGTTAGAGCAGCAGTTACAGGAGCAGTTACAGCAGCAGTTAGAGCAGCAGCTACAGAAGCAGCAGTTACAGAAGCAGCAGTTACAGCAGCAGGTACAGTAGCAGTTACAGCAGCAGTTACAGAAGCAGTTACAGCAGCAGTTACAGAAGCAGTTACAGCAGCAATTACAGTAACAGTTACAGCAGCAGTTACAGCAGCAGGTACAGCAGCAGGTACAGCAGTAGTTACAGCAGCAGTTACAGAAGCAGTTACAGCAGCAGTTAGAGCAGCAGGTACAGTAGCAGTTACAGCAGCAGCTACAGCAGCAGGTACAGCAGCAGGTACAGCAGCAGTTACAGCAGCAGTTAGAGCAGCAGTTACAGGAGCAGTTACAGCAGCAGTTAGAGCAGCAGTTACAGAAGCAGCAGTTACAGCAGCAGGTACAGTAGCAGTTACAGCAGCAGTTACAGAAGCAGTTACAGCAGCAGTTACAGAAGCAGTTACAGCAGCAGTTACAGAAGCAGTTACAGCAGCAATTACAGTAACAGTTACCACAGCAGTTACAGCAGCAGGTACAGTAGCAGTTACAGCAGCATTTACAGCAGCAGGTACAGCAGCAGTTACAGCAACAGGTACAGCAGCAGTTAGAGCAGCAGTTACAGCAGTAGTTAAAGCAGCAGTCATAGCAGCAGGTACAGTAGCAGTTACAGCAGCAGCAGGTACAGCAGCAGGTACAGCAGCAGTTAGAGCAGCAGGTACAGTAGCAGTTACAGCAGCAGTTAGAGCAGCAGTTACAGGAGCAGTTACAGCAGCAGTTACAGGAGCAGTTAGAGCAGCAGTTAGAGCAGCAGTTACAGAAGCAGCAGTTACAGCAGCAGGTACAGCAGCAGTTACAGCAGCAGTTAGAGCAGCAGTTACAGGAGCAGTTACAGCAGCAGTTAGAGCAGCAGTTACAGAAGCAGCAGTTACAGCAGCAGGTACAGTAGCAGTTACAGCAGCATTTACAGCAGCAGGTACAGCAGCAGTTACAGAAGCAGTTACAGCAGCAATTACAGTAACAGTTACCACAGCAGTTACAGCAGCAGGTACAGTAGCAGTTACAGCAGCATTTACAGCAGCAGGTACAGCAGCAGTTACAGCAACAGGTACAGCAGCAGTTAGAGCAGCAGTTACAGCAGTAGTTAAAGCAGCAGTCATAGCAGCAGGTACAGTAGCAGTTACAGCAGCAGCAGGTACAGCAGCAGGTACAGCAGCAGTTAGAGCAGCAGGTACAGTAGCAGTTACAGCAGCAGTTAGAGCAGCAGTTACAGGAGCAGTTACAGCAGCAGTTACAGGAGCAGTTAGAGCAGCAGTTAGAGCAGCAGTTACAGAAGCAGCAGTTACAGCAGCAGGTACAGCAGCAGTTACAGCAGCAGTTAGAGCAGCAGTTACAGGAGCAGTTACAGCAGCAGTTAGAGCAGCAGTTACAGAAGCAGCAGTTACAGCAGCAGGTACAGTAGCAGTTACAGTAGTAGTTAGAGCAGCAGTTACAGGAGCAGTTACAGAAGCAGCAGTTACAGTAGCAGTTACAGCAGCAATTACAGCAGCAGGTACAGTAGCAGTTACAGCAGCAGCTACAGCAGCAGGTACAGTAGCAGCAGGTACAGCAGCAGTTACAGCAGCAGTTACAGAAGCAGCAGTTACAGCAGCAGGTACAGAAGCAGTTACAGCAGCAGTAAGGCTGCTTTCACACATCCGGCTTTTGCAATGCGGCACAATCCGGCACTTTGCAGGAAAACCGCAACTGGTTTTTTTTGCTGCCGGTTGCGTTTTTCCTGCATAGACTTTAATTAGTGCCGCATTGTGCTTGCGTTCGGTCCAGTTTTTGCCGCATGCGGCAGATTTAGCCGATGCGGCGGCCAGATGGAATGTTCCCTGGCACGTTTTTTGCTCCGGCAAAAAAACCGCATCGCGCCGCATTCGGCCGATGCGGCGCTTTTCCCAATGCCTCCCTATGGATGTCGGATGCGGCGCGATGCGGCAAAAACCGCATCCGGCCGCCGCATGCGGTTTTTGCCACTGCGCATGCTCAGTAGCATGCCGCAAGCGGCAAAAACCGGACCGGCCGCATGTAAAAACTTATGCAAAGGATGCGGTGTTTTCACCGCATCCGTTGCATAGGCTTCACAGCCGGATTGAGCCGCACAGCTCAAACCGGATGTGTGAAAGCAGCCTTACAGAAGCAGTTATAGCAGCAGTTACAGAAGCAGCAGTTACAGCAGCAGGTACAGTAGCAGTTACAGCAGCATTTACAGCAGCAGGTACAGCAGTAGTTAAAGTAGCAGTTATAGCAGCAGGTACAGTAGCAGTTACAGCAGCAGCGACAGCAGCAGGTACAGCAGCAGGTACAGCAGCAGGTACAGCAGCAGGTACAGTAGCAGCAGGTACAGCAGCAGTTACAGCAGCAGTTACAGTAGCAGTTACAGCAGCAGTTACAGAAGCAGTTACAGCAGCAATTACAGTAACAGTTACCACAGCAGTTACAGCAGCAGGTACAGTAGCAGTTACAGCAACAGGTACAGCAGCAGTTAGAGCAGCAGTTACAGCAGTAGTTAAAGCAGCAGTCATAGCAGCAGGTACAGTAGCAGTTACAGCAGCAGCAGGTACAGCAGCAGGTACAGCAGCAGTTAGAGCAGCAGGTACAGTAGCAGTTACAGCAGCAGTTAGAGCAGCAGTTACAGTAGTAGTTAGAGCAGCAGTTACAGGAGCAGTTACAGCAGCAGGTACAGCAGCAGTTAGAGCAGCAGCTACAGAAGCAGCAGTTACAGTAGCAGTTAGAGCAGCAGTTACAGTAGCAGTTAAAGCATCATCAGCAGTTATAGAAGCAGCAGGTACAGTAGCAGTTGCAGCAGCAGGTACAGAAGCAGTTACAGTAGTAGTTAGAGCAGCAGTTACAGGAGCAGTTACAGCAGCAGGTACAGCAGCAGTTAGAGCAGCAGCTACAGAAGCAGCAGTTACAGTAGCAGTTAAACCATCAGCAGCAGTTACAGAAGCATCAGTTACAGTAACAGTTACCGCAGCAGTTACAGCAGCAGGTAGAGCAGCAGGTACAGTAGCAGTTACAGTAGTAGTTAGAGCAGCAGTTACAGGAGCAGTTACAGCAGCAGGTACAGCAGCAGTTAAAGCAGCAGGTACAGAAGCAGCAGTTACAGCAGCAGTTACAGAAGCAGCAGTTACAGCAGCAGGTACAGTAGCAGTTAAACCATCAGCAGCAGTTACTGTACCTGCTGCTGTAACTGCTGCTGTACCTGCTGCTGTAACTGCTGCTGTTACTGCTACTGTACCTGCTGCTGTAACTGCTGCGGTAACAGCAGCAGTTACAGCAGCAGGTACAGCAGCAGTTACAGCAGCAGGTACAGCAGCAGGTACAGCAGCAGTTACAGTAGTAGTTAGAGCAGCAGTTACAGGAGCAGTTACAGCATCAGGTACAGCAGTAGTTACAGCAGCAGTTACAGCAGCAGGTACAGAAGCATCAGTTACAGTAGCAGTTAAAGCATCAGCAGCAGTTATAGAAGCAGTAGGTACAGTGGCAGTTACAGCAGCAGTTACAGCAGCAGTTACAGCAGCAGGTACAGTAGCAGTTAAAGCATCATCAGCAGTTATAAAAGCAGCAGGTACAGTGGCAGTTACAGCAGCAGGTACAGCAGCAGTTACAGCAGCAGGTACAGTAGCAGTTACAGCAGCAGGTACAGCAGCAGGTACAGTAGCAGTTACAGTAGTAGTTAGAGCAGCAGTTACAGGAGCAGCAGTTACAGTAGCAGTTACAGCAACAGGTACAGCAGCAGTTAGAGCAGCAGTTACAGCAGTATTTAAAGTAGCAGTTATAGCAGCAGGTACAGTAGCAGTTACAGCAGCAGCTACAGCAGCAGGTACAGCAGCAGTTACAGCAGCAGCTACAGCAGCAGGTACAGCAGCAGTTACAGTAGCAGGTACAGCAGCAGTTAGAGCAGCAGTTAAAGTGACAGTTACAGCATAAGGTACAGCAGCAGGTACAGTAGCAGTTACAGTAGTAGTTAGAGCAGCAGTTACAGGAGCAGTTACAGAAGCAGCAGTTACAGAAGCAGGTACAGCAGCAGTTACAGCAGCAATTACAGTAACAATTACCGCAGCAATTACAGCAGCAGGTACAGTAGCAGTTACAGTAGTAGTTAGAGCAGCAGTTACAGGAGCAGTTACAGCAGCAGGTACAGCAGCAGGTACAGCAGCAGGTACAGTAGCAGTTACAGTAGTAGTTAGAGCAGCAGTTACAGGAGCAGTTACAGCAGCAGTTACAGAAGCAGCAGTTACAGCAGCAGGTACAGGAGCAGTTACAGCAGCAGTTACAGAAGCAGTTACAGCAGCAGTTACAGAAGCAGCAGGTACAGTAGCAGTTACAGTAGTAGTTAGAGCAGCAGTTACAGCAGCAGTTACAGAAGCAGCAGGTACAGCAGCAGTTAGAGCAGCAGCAGTTACAGCAGCAGGTACAGTAACAGTTACCGCAGCAGTTACAGCAGCAGGTACAGTAGCAGTTACAGCAGCAGTTACAGCAGCAGGTACAGCAGCAGTTACAGCAGCAGCTACAGCAGCAGGTACAGCAGCAGTTACAGTAGCAGGTACAGCAGCAGTTAGAGCAGCAGTTACAGCATAAGGTACAGCAGCAGGTACAGTAGCAGGTACAGCAGCAGTTACAGGATCAGTTACAGAAGCAGCAGTTACAGAAGCAGCAGTTACAGAAGCAGCAGTTACAGTAGCAGTTACAGCAGCAATTACAGTAACAATTACCGCAGCAATTACAGCAGCAGGTACAGTAGCAGTTACAGCAGCAGTTACAGCAGCAGGTACAGCAGCAGTTACAGCAGCAGTTACAGTAACAGTTACCGCAGCAATTACAGCAGCAGGTACAGTAGCAGTTACAGGAGCAGTTACATCAGCAGGTACAGAAGCAGCAGTTACATCAGCAGTTACAGAAGCAGCAGTTACAGCAGCAGTTACAGTAGCAGTTGGAGCAGCAGTTACAGCAGCAGGTACAGTAGCAGTTACAGCAGCAGTTACAGCAGCAGGTACAGCAGCAGTTACAGCAGCAGCTACAGCAGCAGGTACAGCAGCAGTTACAGTAGCAGGTACAGCAGCAGTTAGAGCAGCAGTTACAGCATAAGGTACAGCAGCAGGTACAGTAGCAGGTACAGCAGCAGTTACAGGATCAGTTACAGAAGCAGCAGTTACAGAAGCAGCAGTTACAGAAGCAGCAGTTACAGTAGCAGTTACAGCAGCAATTACAGTAACAATTACCGCAGCAATTACAGCAGCAGGTACAGTAGCAGTTACAGCAGCAGTTACAGCAGCAGGTACAGCAGCAGTTACAGCAGCAGTTACAGCAGCAGTTACAGTAACAGTTACCGCAGCAATTACAGCAGCAGGTACAGTAGCAGTTACAGGAGCAGTTACATCAGCAGGTACAGAAGCAGCAGTTACATCAGCAGTTACAGAAGCAGCAGTTACAGCAGCAGTTACAGTAGCAGTTGGAGCAGCAGTTACAGCAGCAGGTACAGTAGCAGTTACAGTAGTAGTTAGAGCAGCAGTTACAGGAGCAGTTACAGCAGCAGTTAGAGCAGCAGTTACAGCAGCAGGTACAGTAGCAGTTACAGCAGCAGTTACAGCAGCAGGTACAGCAGCAGTTACAGAAGCAGCAGTTACAGCAGCAGGTACAGAAGCAGCAGTTACAGCAGCAGGTACAGGAGCAGTTACAGAAGCAGTTACAGCAGCAGTTACAGAAGCAGCAGGTACAGTAGCAGTTACAGTAGTAGTTAGAGCAGCAGTTACAGGAGCAGTTACAGCAGCAGGTACAGAAGCAGCAGTTACAGCAGCAGTTACAGCACCAGCAGTTACAGCAGCAGTTACTGTAATTGCTGCTATAACTGCTACTGTAACAGTTACCGCAGCAGTTACAGCAGCAGGTACAGTAGCAGTTACAGCAGCAGTTACAGCAGCAGGTACAGCAGCAGTTACAGCAGCAGGTACAGCAGCAGCTACAGCAGCAGCTACAGCAGCAGTTACAGTAGTAATTAGAGCAGCAGTTAGAGCAGCAGGTACAGAAGCAGCAGTTACATCAGCAGGTACAGAAGCAGCAGTTACATCAGCAGTTACAGAAGCAGCAGTTACAGCAGCAGTTACAGTAGCAGTTGGAGCAGCAGTTACAGCAGCAGGTACAGCAGCAGTTACAGCAGCAGGTACAGTAGCAGTTAAAGCATCATCAGCAGTTATAGAAGCAGCAGGTACAGTAGCAGTTGCAGCAGCAGGTACAGCAGCAGTTACATCAGCAGGTACAGAAGCAGTTAGAGCAGCAGCTACAGAAGCAGCAGTTACAGAAGCAGCAGTTACAGCAGCAGGTACAGTAGCAGTTACAGAAGCAGTTACAGCAGCAGTTACAGAAGCAGTTACAGCAGCAGGTACAGAAGCATCAGTTACAGTAGCAGTTAAAGCATCAGCAGCAGTTATAGAAGCAGCAGGTACAGTGGCAGTTACAGCAGCAGTTACAGCAGCAGTTACAGCAGCAGGTACAGTAGCAGTTAAAGCATCATCAGCAGTTATAGAAGCAGCAGGTACAGTAGCAGTTGCAGCAGCAGGTACAGCAGCAGTTACAGCAGTATTTAAAGTAGCAGTTACAGCAGCAGTTACAGCAGCAGGTACAGCAGCAGGTACAGTAGCAGGTACAGTAGCAGTTACAGTAGTAGTTAGAGCAGCAGTTACAGGAGCAGTTACAGCAGCAGGTACAGCAGCAGTTAGAGCAGCAGCTACAGAAGCAGCAGTTACAGAAGCAGCAGTTACAGCAGCAGTTACAGCAGCATTTACAGCAGCAGTTAGAGCAGCAGTTACAGCAGTATTTAAAGTAGCAGTTATAGCAGCAGGTACAGTAGCAGTTACAGCAGCAGCTACAGCAGCAGGTACAGCAGCAGTTACAGCAGCAGCTACAGCAGCAGGTACAGCAGCAGTTAGAGCAGCAGTTAAAGTGACAGTTACAGCATAAGGTACAGCAGCAGGTACAGTAGCATTTACAGTAGTAGTTAGAGCAGCAGTTACAGCAGCAGCTACAGCAGCAGGTAGAGCAGCAGGTACAGTAGCATTTACAGTAGTAGTTAGAGCAGCAGTTACAGGAGCAGTTACAGCAGCAGCAGTTACAGAAGCAGGTACAGAAGCAGCAGTTACAGAAGCAGGTACAGAAGCAGCAGTTACAGCAGCAGTTAAAGTGACAGTTACAGCATAAGGTACAGCAGCAGGTACAGTAGCAGTTGCAGTAGTAGTTACAGCAGCAGTTACAGGATCAGTTACAGAAGCAGCAGTTACAGAAGCAGTTACAGCAGCAGTTACAGAAGCAGCAGTTACAGAAGCAGGTACAGCAGCAGTTACAGAAGCAGCAGTTACAGTAGCAGTTACAGCAGCAGGTACAGCAGCAGTTACAGCAGCAGTTACAGCAGCAGTTAGAGCAGCAGGTACAGCAGCAGGTACAGTAGCAGTTACAGTAGCAGTTACAGCAGCAGCTACAGCAGCAGGTACAGCAGCAGGTACAGTAGCAGTTACAGTAGTAGTTAGAGCAGCAGTTACAGGAGCAGGTACAGTAGCAGTTAAAGCATCATCAGCAGTTATAAAAGCAGCAGGTACAGTAGCAGTTACAGCAGCAGTTACAGAAGCAGCAGTTACAGCAGCAGTTACAGCAGCAGCAGTTACAGCAGCAGGTACAGTAGCAGTTACAGCAGCAGGTACAGTAGCAGTTACAGCAGCAGGTACAGTAGCAGTTACAGCAGCAGTTACAGCAGCAGGTACAGTAGCAGTTACAGCAGCAGTTACAGCAGCAGGTACAGCAGCAGTTACAGCAGCAGTTACAGCAGCAGGTACAGTAGCAGTTACCGCAGCAGTTACAGCAGCAGGTACAGTAGCAGTTACAGCAGCAGTTACAGCAGCAGGTACAGCAGCAGTTACAGCAGCAGGTACAGCAGCAGTTAGAGCAGCAGTTAAAGTAACAGTTACAGCAGCAGTTACAGCAGCAGGTACAGCAGCAGTTACAGTAGTAGTTACAGGAGCAGTTACAGCAGCAGGTACAGCAGCAGTTAGAGCAGCAGTTAAAGTGACAGTTACAGCATAAGGTACAGCAGCAGGTACAGTAGCAGTTACAGTAGTAGTTACAGAAGCAGCAGTTACAGCAGCAGGTACAGTAGCAGTTACAGCAGCAGTTACAGCAACAGGTACAGCAGTATTTAAAGTAGCAGTTATAGCAGCAGGTACAGTAGCAGTTACAGCAGCAGCTACAGCAGCAGGTACAGCAGCAGTTACAGCAGCAGCTACAGCAGCAGGTACAGCAGCAGTTACAGTAGCAGGTACAGCAGCAGTTAAAGTAACAGTTACAGCAGCAGCTACAGCAGCAGCTACAGCAGCAGTTACAGCAGCAGTTACAGCAGCAGTTACAGAAGCAGCAGTTACAGCAGCAGGTACAGAAGCAGCAGTTACAGCAGCAGGTACAGAAGCAGCAGTTAGAGCAGCAGTTAAAGTGACAGTTACAGCATAAGGTACAGCAGCAGGTACAGTAGCAGTTACAGTAGTAGTTACAGCAGCAGTTACAGGATCAGTTACAGAAGCAGCAGTTACAGAAGCAGTTACAGCAGCAGTTACAGAAGCAGCAGTTACAGAAGCAGGTACAGCAGCAGTTACAGAAGCAGGTACAGTAGCAGTTACAGCAGCAGTTACAGCAGCAGTTACAGCAGCAATTACAGTAACAGTTACCACAGCAATTACAGCAGCAGGTACAGTAGCAGTTACAGCAGCAGTTACAGCAGCAGGTACAGCAGCAGTTACAGCAGCAGGTACAGCAACAGTTACAGCAGCAGTTAGAGCAGCAGTTAAAGTAACAGTTACAGCAGCAGCTACAGCAGCAGTTACAGCAGCAGTTACAGCAGCAGTTAAAGTAACAGTTACAGCAGCAGTTACAGCAGCAGGTACAGTAGCAGTTACAGTAGTAGTTATAGCAGCAGTTACAGAAGCAGCAGTTACAGCAGCAGGTACAGGAGCAGTTACAGCAGCAGTTACAGAATCAGTTACAGCAGCAGTTACAGAAGCAGCAGGTACAGTAGCAGTTACAGTAGCAGTTACAGTAGTAGTTAGACCAGCAGTTACAGGAGCAGTTACAGCAGCAGGTACAGCAGCAGTTAGAGCAGCAGGTACAGAAGCAGCAGTTACAGCAGCAGTTACAGAAGCAGCGGGTTACAGCAGCAGTTACAGCAGCAGGTACAGTAGCAGTTACAGCAGCAGGTACAGTAGCAGTTACAGCAGCAGGTACAGAAGCATCAGTTACAGTAGCAGTTAAAGCATCAGCAGCAGTTATAGAAGCAGTAGGTACAGTGGCAGTTACAGCAGCAGGTACAGCAGCAGTTACAGCAGCAGGTACAGTAGCAGTTAAAGCATCAGCAGCAGTTATAGAAGCAGTAGGTACAGTGGCAGTTACAGCAGCAGGTACAGCAGCAGTTACAGCAGCAGGTACAGTAGCAGTTACAGTAGTAGTTAGAGCAGCAGTTACAGGAGCAGTTACAGCAGCAGTTAGAGCAGCAGTTACAGCAGCAGGTACAGTAGCAGTTACAGCAGCAGTTACAGCAGCAGGTACAGCAGCAGTTACAGCAGCAGCTACAGCAGCAGGTACAGCAGCAGTTACAGCAGCAGCTACAGCAGCAGGTACAGCAGCAGTTACAGTAGCAGGTACAGCAGCAGTTACAGTAGCAGGTACAGCAGCAGTTAGAGCAGCAGTTACAGCATAAGGTACAGCAGCAGGTACAGTAGCAGTTACAGTAGTAGTTACAGGATCAGTTACAGAAGCAGCAGTTACAGAAGCAGGTACAGCAGCAGTTACAGCAGCAGTTACAGCAGCAATTACAGTAACAGTTACCGCAGCAATTACAGCAGCAGGTACAGTAGCAGTTACAGCAGCAGGTACAGCAGCAGTTACAGCAGCAGTTACAGCAGCAGTTAGAGCAGCAGTTAAAGTAACAGTTACAGCAGCAGCTACAGGAGCAGTTACAGCAGCAGTTACAGAAGCAGTTACAGCAGCAGTTACAGAAGCAGTAGGTACAGTAGCAGTTACAGTAGTAGTTAGAGCAGCAGTTACAGGAGCAGTTACAGCAGCAGGTACAGCAGCAGTTACAGCAGCAGGTACAGAAGCAGCAGTTACAGCAGCAGTTACAGAAGCAGCAGTTACAGCAGCAGTTACAGCAGCAGCAGTTACAGCAGCAGGTACAGTAGCAGTTACAGCAGCAGGTACAGTAGCAGTTACAGCAGCAGGTACAGTAGCAGTTACAGCAGCAGTTACAGTAGCAGTTAAACCATCAGCAGCAGTTACAGAAGCAGCAGTTACAGTAGCAGTTACAGCAGCAATTACAGTAACAGTTACCGCAGCAGTTACAGCAGCAGGTACAGCAGCAGGTACAGCAGCAGTTACAACAGCAGGTACAGCAGCAGGTACAGCAGCAGTTACAGCAGCAGGTACAGCAGCAGTTACAGCAGCAGTTACAGCAGCAGCTACAGCAGCAGTTACAGTAGTAATTAGAGCAGCAGTTACAGGAGCAGTTACAGCATCAGGTACAGCAGTAGTTACAGCAGCAGTTAGAGCAGCAGGTACAGAAGCAGCAGTTACATCAGCAGTTACAGAAGCAGCAGTTACAGCAGCAGTTACAGTAGCAGTTGGAGCAGCAGTTACAGCAGCAGGTACAGCAGCAGTTACAGCAGCAGGTACAGTAGCAGTTAAAGCATCATCAGCAGTTATAGAAGCAGCAGGTACAGTAGCAGTTGCAGCAGCAGGTACAGAAGCAGTTACAGTAGTAGTTAGAGCAGCAGTTACAGGAGCAGTTACAGCAGCAGGTACAGCAGCAGTTAGAGCAGCAGCTACAGAAGCAGCAGTTACAGAAGCAGCAGTTACAGCAGCAGGTACAGTAGCAGTTACAGAAGCAGTTACAGCAGCAGTTACAGTAGCAGTTAAACCATCAGCAGCAGTTTCAGAAGCATCAGTTACAGTAGCAGTTACAGCAGCAATTACAGTAACAGTTACCGCAGCAGTTACAGCAGCAGGTACAGTAGCAGTTACAGCAGCATTTACAGCAGCAGGTACAGCAGCAGGTACAGCAGCAGTTACAACAGCAGGTACAGCAGCAGGTACAGCAGCAGTTACAGCAGCAGGTACAGCAGCAGTTACAGCAGCAGTTACAGCAGCAGCTACAGCAGCAGTTACAGTAGTAATTAGAGCAGCAGTTACAGGAGCAGTTACAGCATCAGGTACAGCAGTAGTTACAGCAGCAGTTAGAGCAGCAGGTACAGAAGCAGCAGTTACATCAGCAGTTACAGAAGCAGCAGTTACAGCAGCAGTTACAGTAGCAGTTGGAGCAGCAGTTACAGCAGCAGGTACAGCAGCAGTTACAGCAGCAGGTACAGTAGCAGTTAAAGCATCATCAGCAGTTATAGAAGCAGCAGGTACAGTAGCAGTTGCAGCAGCAGGTACAGAAGCAGTTACAGTAGTAGTTAGAGCAGCAGTTACAGGAGCAGTTACAGCAGCAGGTACAGCAGCAGTTAGAGCAGCAGCTACAGAAGCAGCAGTTACAGAAGCAGCAGTTACAGCAGCAGGTACAGTAGCAGTTACAGAAGCAGTTACAGCAGCAGTTACAGTAGCAGTTAGAGCAGCAGTTACAGTAGCAGTTAAACCATCAGCAGCAGTTTCAGAAGCATCAGTTACAGTAGCAGTTACAGCAGCAATTACAGTAACAGTTACCGCAGCAGTTACAGCAGCAGGTACAGTAGCAGTTACAGCAGCATTTACAGCAGCAGGTACAGCAGCAGTTACAGCAACAGGTACAGCAGCAGTTAGAGCAGCGGTTACAGCAGTAGTTAAAGTAGCAGTTACAGCAGCAGCTACAGCAGCAGGTACAGCAGCAGTTACAGCAGCAGCTACAGCAGCAGTTACAGTAGCAGGTACAGCAGCAGTTAGAGCAGCAGTTAAAGTGACAGTTACAGCATAAGGTACAGCAGCAGTTACAGGAGCAGTTACAGAAGCAGCAGTTACAGAAGCAGTTACAGCAGCAGTTACAGAAGCAGCAGTTACAGAAGCAGGTACAGCAGCAGTTACAGAAGCAGCAGTTACAGTAGCAGTTAGAGCAGCAGTTACAGTACCAGTTAAACCATCAGCAGCAGTTACAGAAGCAGCAGTTACAGTAGCAGTTACAGCAGCAATTACAGTAACAGTTACCGCAGCAATTACAGCAGCAGGTACAGTAGCAGTTACAGCAGCAGTTACAGCAGCAGGTACAGCAGCAGTTAGAGCAGCAGTTAAAGTAACAGTTACAGCAGCAGGTACAGTAGCAGTTACAGTAGTAGTTAGATCAGCAGTTACAGGGGCAGTTACAGCAGCAGGTACAGCAGCAGTTATAGCAGCAGTTACAGAAGCAGCAGTTACAGCAGCAGGTACAGAAGCAGCAGTTACAGCAGCAGGTACAGGAGCAGTTACAGCAGCAGTTACAGAAGCAGTTACAGCAGCAGTTACAGAAGCAGCAGGTACAGTAGCAGTTACAGTAGTAGTTAGAGCAGCAGTTACAGGAGCAGTTACAGCAGCAGGTACAGCAGCAGTTAGAGCAGCAGGTACAGAAGCAGCAGTTACAGCAGCAGTTACAGAAGCAGCAGTTACAGCAGCAGCAGTTACAGCAGCAGGTACAGTAGCAGTTACAGCAGCAGTTACAGTAGCAGTTAAACCATCAGCAGCAGTTACAGAAGCAGCAGTTACAGTAGCAGTTACAGCAGCAATTACAGTAACAGTTACCGCAGCAGTTACAGCAGCAGGTACAGTAGCAGTTACAGCAGCAGTTACAGCAGCAGGTACAGCAGCAGTTACAGCAGCAGGTACAGCAGCAGGTACAGCAGCAGTTACAGCAGCAGTTGCAGCAGCAGTTAGAGCAGCAGTTAAAGTAACAGTTACAGCAGCAGCTACAGCAGCAGTTACAGCAGCAGTTAAAGTAACAGTTACAGCAGCAGTTACAGCAGCAGGTACAGTAGCAGTTACAGTAGTAGTTATAGCAGCAGTTACAGAAGCAGCAGTTACAGCAGCAGGTACAGAAGCAGCAGTTACAGCAGCAGGTACAGGAGCAGTTACAGCAGCAGTTACAGCAGCAGCTACAGCAGCAGGTACAGCAGCAGTTACAGTAGTAGTTAGAGCAGCAGTTACAGGAGCAGTTACAGCATCAGGTACAGCAGTAGTTACAGCAGCAGTTAGAGCAGCAGGTACAGAAGCAGCAGTTACATCAGCAGTTACAGAAGCAGCAGTTACAGCAGCAGTTACAGTAGCAGTTGGAGCAGCAGTTACAGCAGCAGGTACAGCAGCAGTTACAGCAGCAGGTACAGTAGCAGTTAAAGCATCATCAGCAGTTATAGAAGCAGCAGGTACAGTAGCAGTTGCAGCAGCAGGTACAGAAGCAGTTACAGTAGTAGTTAGAGCAGCAGTTACAGGAGCAGTTACAGCAGCAGGTACAGCAGCAGTTAGAGCAGCAGCTACAGAAGCAGCAGTTACAGAAGCAGCAGTTACAGCAGCAGGTACAGTAGCAGTTACAGAAGCAGTTACAGCAGCAGTTAAACCATCAGCAGCAGTTTCAGAAGCATCAGTTACAGTAGCAGTTACAGTAGTAGTTAGAGCAGCAGTTACAGTAGCAGTTAAACCATCAGCAGCAGTTTCAGAAGCATCAGTTACAGTAGCAGTTACAGTAGTAGTTAGAGCAGCAGGTTCAGAAGCAGCAGTTACAGCAGAAGTTACAGTAGCAGTTGGAGCAGCAGTTACAGGAGCAGTTACAGCAGCAGGTACAGAAGCATCAGTTACAGTAGCAGTTAAAGCATCAGCAGCAGTTATAGAAGCAGTAGGTACAGTGGCAGTTACAGCAGCAGTTACAGCAGCAGGTACAGTAGCAGTTAAAGCATCATCAGCAGTTATAAAAGCAGCAGGTACAGTAGCAGTTGCAGCAGCAGGTACAGCAGCAGTTACATCAGCAGGTACAGTAGCAGTTACAGTAGTAGTTAGAGCAGCAGTTACAGGAGCAGTTACAGCAGAAGTTACAGTAGCAGTTGGAGCAGCAGTTACAGCAGCAGTTACAGCAGCAGGTACAGAAGCATCAGTTACAGTAGCAGTTAAAGCATCAGCAGCAGTTATAGAAGCAGCAGGTACAGTGGCAGTTACAGCAGCAGGTACAGCAGCAGTTACAGCAGCAGGTACAGTAGCAGTTAAAGCATCATCAGCAGTTATAGAAGCAGCAGGTACAGTAGCAGTTGCAGCAGCAGGTACAGCAGCAGTTACATCAGCAGGTACAGTAGCAGTTACAGCAGCAGGTACAGCAGCAGTTAGAGCAGCAGTTAAAGTAACAGTTACAGCAGCAGTTACAGCAGCAGGTACAGCAGCAGGTACAGTAGCAGGTACAGTAGCAGTTACAGTAGTAGTTAGAGCAGCAGTTACAGGAGCAGTTACAGCAGCAGGTACAGCAGCAGTTAGAGCAGCAGCTACAGAAGCAGCAGTTACAGAAGCAGCAGTTACAGCAGCAGTTACAGCAGCATTTACAGCAGCAGGTACAGCAGCAGTTACAGCAACAGGTACAGCAGCAGTTAGAGCAGCAGTTACAGCAGTATTTAAAGTAGCAGTTATAGCAGCAGGTACAGTAGCAGTTACAGCAGCAGCTACAGCAGCAGGTACAGCAGCAGTTACAGTAGTAGTTAGAGCAGCAGTTAAAGGAGCAGTTACAGAAGCAGCAGTTACAGAAGCAGTTACAGCAGCAGTTACAGAAGCAGCAGTTACAGTAGCAGTTACAGCAGCAATTACAGTAACAGTTACCGCAGCAATTACAGCAGCAGGTACAGTAGCAGTTACAGCAGCAGGTACAGCAGCAGTTACAGCAGCAGTTACAGCAGCAGTTACAGCAGCAGTTAAAGTAACAGTTACAGCAGCAGGTACAGCAGCAGTTACAGTAGCAGTTCCAGCAGCAGTTACAGCAGCAGTTAAAGTAACAGTTACAGCAGCAGTTACAGCAGCAGGTACAGCAGCAGGTACAGTAGCAGTTACAGTAGTAGTTAGAGCAGCAGTTACAGGAGCAGTTACAGCAGCAGGTACAGCAGCAGTTATAGCAGCAGTTACAGAAGCAGCAGTTACAGCAGCAGGTACAGGAGCAGTTACAGCAGCAGTTACAGAAGCAGTTACAGCAGCAGTTACAGAAGCAGCAGGTACAGTAGCAGTTACAGTAGTAGTTAGAGCAGCAGTTACAGGAGCAGTTACAGCAGCAGGTACAGCAGCAGTTACAGCAGCAGGTACAGAAGCAGTTACAGCAGCAGTTACAGAAGCAGCAGGTACAGTAGCAGTTACAGTAGTAGTTAGAGCAGCAGTTACAGGAGCAGTTACAGCAGCAGGTACAGCAGCAGTTACAGCAGCAGGTACAGAAGCAGCAGTTACAGCAGCAGTTACAGAAGCAGCAGTTACAGCAGCAGCAGTTACAGCAGCAGGTACAGTAGCAGTTACAGCAGCAGGTACAGTAGCAGTTACAGCAGCAGGTACAGTAGCAGTTACAGCAGCAGGTACAGTAGCAGTTAAACCATCAGCAGCAGTTACAGAAGCAGCAGTTACAGTAGCAGTTACAGCAGCAGTTACAGCAGCAGGTACAGTAGCAGTTACAGCAGCAGTTACAGCAGCAGGTACAGCAGCAGGTACAGCAGCAGGTACAGCAGCAGTTACAGCAGCAGTTACAGCAGCAGTTACAGCAGCAGCTACAGTAGTAGTTAGAGCAGCAGTTACAGGAGCAGTTACAGCATCAGGTACAGCAGTAGTTAGAGCAGCAGGTACAGAAGCATCAGTTACATCAGCAGTTACAGAAGCAGCAGTTACAGTAGCAGTTAAAGCATCAGCAGCAGTTATAGAAGCAGTAGGTACAGTGGCAGTTACAGCAGCAGGTACAGCAGCAGTTACAGCAGCAGGTACAGTAGCAGTTACAGTAGTAGTTAGAGCAGCAGTTACAGGAGCAGTTACAGCAGCAGGTACAGCAGCAGTTAGAGCAGCAGCTACAGAAGCAGCAGTTACAGAAGCAGCAGTTACAGCAGCAGTTACAGCAGCAGTTACAGCAACAGGTACAGCAGTATTTAAAGTAGCAGTTATAGCAGCAGGTACAGTAGCAGTTACAGCAGCAGCTACAGCAGCAGGTACAGCAGCAGTTACAGCAGCAGCTACAGCAGCAGGTACAGCAGCAGTTACAGTAGCAGGTACAGCAGCAGTTACAGTAGCAGGTACAGCAGCAGTTAGAGCAGCAGTTAAAGTGACAGTTACAGCATAAGGTACAGCAGCAGGTACAGTAGCAGTTACAGTAGTAGTTACAGCAGCAGTTACAGGATCAGTTACAGAAGCAGCAGTTACAGAAGCAGTTACAGCAGCAGTTACAGAAGCAGCAGTTACAGAAGCAGGTACAGCAGCAGTTACAGAAGCAGCAGTTACAGTAGCAGTTACAGCAGCAATTACAGTAACAGTTACCGCAGCAATTACAGCAGCAGGTACAGTAGCAGTTACAGCAGCAGTTACAGCAGCAGGTACAGCAGCAGTTACAGCAGCAGTTACAGCAGCAGTTACAGCAGCAATTACAGTAACAGTTACCACAGCAATTACAGCAGCAGGTACAGTAGCAGTTACAGCAGCAGTTACAGCAGCAGTTACAGCAGCAGGTACAGCAGCAGTTACAGCAGCAGTTAGAGCAGCAGTTAAAGTAACAGTTACAGCAGCAGCTACAGCAGCAGTTACAGCAGCAGTTACAGCAGCAGTTAAAGTAACAGTTACAGCAGCAGTTACAGCAGCAGGTACAGTAGCAGTTACAGTAGTAGTTATAGCAGCAGTTACAGAAGCAGCAGTTACAGCAGCAGGTACAGGAGCAGTTACAGCAGCAGTTACAGAAGCAGTTACAGCAGCAGTTACAGAAGCAGCAGGTACAGTAGCAGTTACAGTAGTAGTTAGAGCAGCAGTTACAGGAGCAGATACAGCAGCAGGTACAGCAGCAGTTAGAGCAGCAGGTACAGAAGCAGCAGTTACAGCAGCAGTTACAGAAGCAGCGGGTTACAGCAGCAGTTACAGCAGCAGCAGTTACAGCAGCAGGTACAGTAGCAGTTGCAGCAGCAGGTACAGTAGCAGTTACTGCAGCAGGTACAGTAGCAGTTACAGCAGCAGTTACAGTAGCAGTTAAACCATCAGCAGCAGTTACAGAAGCAGCAGTTACAGTAGCAGTTACAGCAGCAATTACAGTAGCAGTTACAGCAGCAGTTACAGCAGCAGGTACAGCAGCAGTTACAACAGCAGGTACAGCAGCAGGTACAGCAGCAGTTACAGCAGCAGGTACAGCAGCAGGTACAGCAGCAGTTAGAGCAGCAGTTAAAGTAACAGTTACAGCAGCAGTTACAGCAGCAGCTACAGCAGCAGTTACAGTAGTAATTAGAGCAGCAGTTACAGGAGCAGTTACAGCATCAGGTACAGCAGTAGTTACAGCAGCAGTTAGAGCAGCAGGTACAGAAGCAGCAGTTACAGCAGCAGTTACAGTAGCAGTTGGAGCAGCAGTTACAGCAGCAGGTACAGCAGCAGTTACAGCAGCAGGTACAGTAGCAGTTAAAGCATCATCAGCAGTTATAGAAGCAGCAGGTACAGTAGCAGTTGCAGCAGCAGGTACAGAAGCAGTTACAGTAGTATTTAGAGCAGCAGTTACAGGAGCAGTTACAGCAGCAGGTACAGCAGCAGTTAGAGCAGCAGCTACAGAAGCAGCAGTTACAGAAGCAGCAGTTACAGCAGCAGTTACAGAAGCAGTTACAGCAGCAGTTACAGAAGCAGTTACAGCAGCAGTTACAGTAGCAGTTAGAGCAGCAGTTACAGTAGCAGTTAAACCATCAGCAGCAGTTTCAGAAGCATCAGTTACAGTAGCAGTTACAGTAACAGTTACCGCAGCAGTTACAGCAGCAGGTACAGTAGCAGTTACAGTAACAGTTACAGCAGCATTTACAGCAGCAGGTACAGCAGCAGTTACAGCAACAGGTACAGCAGCAGTTACAGTAGCAGGTACAGCAGCAGTTAGAGCAGCAGTTAAAGTGACAGTTACAACATAAGGTACAGCAGCAGGTACAGTAGCAGTTACAGTAGTAGTTAGAGCAGCAGTTACAGGAGCAGTTACAGAAGCAGCAGTTACAGAAGCAGTTACAGCAGCAGTTACAGAAGCAGCAGTTACAGAAGCAGGTACAGCAGCAATTACAGCAGCAGGTACAGTAGCAGTTACAGCAGCAGTTACAGCAGCAGGTACAGCAGCAGTTAAAGCATCATCAGCAGTTATAGAAGCAGCAGGTACAGTAGCAGTTGCAGCAGCAGGTACAGAAGCAGTTACAGTAGTAGTTAGAGCAGCAGTTACAGGAGCAGTTACAGCAGCAGGTACAGCAGCAGTTAGAGCAGCAGCTACAGAAGCAGCAGTTACAGAAGCAGCAGTTACAGCAGCAGGTACAGTAGCAGTTACAGAAGCAGTTACAGCAGCAGTTACAGTAGCAGTTAGAGCAGCAGTTACAGTAGCAGTTAAACCATCAGCAGCAGTTTCAGAAGCATCAGTTACAGTAGCAGTTACAGTAGTAGTTAGAGCAGCAGGTTCAGAAGCAGCAGTTACAGCAGAAGTTACAGTAGCAGTTGGAGCAGCAGTTACAGGAGCAGTTACAGCAGCAGGTACAGAAGCATCAGTTACAGTAGCAGTTAAAGCATCAGCAGCAGTTATAGAAGCAGTAGGTACAGTGGCAGTTACAGCAGCAGTTACAGCAGCAGGTACAGTAGCAGTTAAATCATCAGCAGTTATAAAAGCAGCAGGTACAGTAGCAGTTGCAGCAGCAGGTACAGCAGCAGTTACATCAGCAGGTACAGTAGCAGTTACAGTAGTAGTTAGAGCAGCAGTTACAGGAGCAGTTACAGCAGAAGTTACAGTAGCAGTTGGAGCAGCAGTTACAGCAGCAGTTACAGCAGCAGGTACAGAAGCATCAGTTACAGTAGCAGTTAAAGCATCAGCAGCAGTTATAGAAGCAGCAGGTACAGTGGCAGTTACAGCAGCAGGTACAGCAGCAGTTACAGCAGCAGGTACAGTAGCAGTTAAAGCATCATCAGCAGTTATAGAAGCAGCAGGTACAGTAGCAGTTGCAGCAGCAGGTACAGCAGCAGTTACATCAGCAGGTACAGTAGCAGTTACAGCAGCAGGTACAGCAGCAGTTAGAGCAGCAGTTAAAGTAACAGTTACAGCAGCAGTTACAGCAGCAGGTACAGCAGCAGGTACAGTAGCAGGTACAGTAGCAGTTACAGTAGTAGTTAGAGCAGCAGTTACAGGAGCAGTTACAGCAGCAGGTACAGCAGCAGTTAGAGCAGCAGCTACAGAAGCAGCAGTTACAGAAGCAGCAGTTACAGCAGCAGTTACAGCAGCATTTACAGCAGCAGGTACAGCAGCAGTTACAGCAACAGGTACAGCAGCAGTTAGAGCAGCAGTTACAGCAGTATTTAAAGTAGCAGTTATAGCAGCAGGTACAGTAGCAGTTACAGCAGCAGCTACAGCAGCAGGTACAGCAGCAGTTACAGTAGTAGTTAGAGCAGCAGTTAAAGGAGCAGTTACAGAAGCAGCAGTTACAGAAGCAGTTACAGCAGCAGTTACAGAAGCAGCAGTTACAGTAGCAGTTACAGCAGCAATTACAGTAACAGTTACCGCAGCAATTACAGCAGCAGGTACAGTAGCAGTTACAGCAGCAGGTACAGCAGCAGTTACAGCAGCAGTTACAGCAGCAGTTACAGCAGCAGTTAAAGTAACAGTTACAGCAGCAGGTACAGCAGCAGTTACAGTAGCAGTTACAGCAGCAGTTACAGCAGCAGTTAAAGTAACAGTTACAGCAGCAGTTACAGCAGCAGGTACAGCAGCAGGTACAGTAGCAGTTACAGTAGTAGTTAGAGCAGCAGTTACAGGAGCAGTTACAGCAGCAGGTACAGCAGCAGTTATAGCAGCAGTTACAGAAGCAGCAGTTACAGCAGCAGGTACAGGAGCAGTTACAGCAGCAGTTACAGAAGCAGTTACAGCAGCAGTTACAGAAGCAGCAGGTACAGTAGCAGTTACAGTAGTAGTTAGAGCAGCAGTTACAGGAGCAGTTACAGCAGCAGGTACAGCAGCAGTTACAGCAGCAGGTACAGAAGCAGCAGTTACAGCAGCAGTTACAGAAGCAGCAGTTACAGCAGCAGCAGTTACAGCAGCAGGTACAGTAGCAGTTACAGCAGCAGGTACAGTAGCAGTTACAGCAGCAGGTACAGTAGCAGTTAAACCATCAGCAGCAGTTACAGAAGCAGCAGTTACAGTAGCAGTTACAGCAGCAGTTACAGCAGCAGGTACAGTAGCAGTTACAGCAGCAGTTACAGCAGCAGGTACAGCAGCAGGTACAGCAGCAGGTACAGCAGCAGTTACAGCAGCAGGTACAGCAGCAGTTAGAGCAGCAGTTAAAGTAACAGTTACAGCAGCAGTTACAGCAGCAGCTACAGTAGTAGTTAGAGCAGCAGTTACAGGAGCAGTTACAGCATCAGGTACAGCAGTAGTTAGAGCAGCAGGTACAGAAGCATCAGTTACATCAGCAGTTACAGAAGCAGCAGTTACAGTAGCAGTTAAAGCATCAGCAGCAGTTATAGAAGCAGTAGGTACAGTGGCAGTTACAGCAGCAGGTACAGCAGCAGTTACAGCAGCAGGTACAGTAGCAGTTACAGTAGTAGTTAGAGCAGCAGTTACAGGAGCAGTTACAGCAGCAGGTACAGCAGCAGTTAGAGCAGCAGCTACAGAAGCAGCAGTTACAGAAGCAGCAGTTACAGCAGCAGTTACAGCAGCAGTTACAGCAACAGGTACAGCAGTATTTAAAGTAGCAGTTATAGCAGCAGGTACAGTAGCAGTTACAGCAGCAGCTACAGCAGCAGGTACAGCAGCAGTTACAGCAGCAGCTACAGCAGCAGGTACAGCAGCAGTTACAGTAGCAGGTACAGCAGCAGTTACAGTAGCAGGTACAGCAGCAGTTAGAGCAGCAGATAAAGTGACAGTTACAGCATAAGGTACAGCAGCAGGTACAGTAGCAGTTACAGTAGTAGTTACAGCAGCAGTTACAGGATCAGTTACAGAAGCAGCAGTTACAGAAGCAGGTACAGCAGCAGTTACAGAAGCAGCAGTTACAGTAGCAGTTACAGCAGCAATTACAGTAACAGTTACCGCAGCAATTACAGCAGCAGGTACAGTAGCAGTTACAGCAGCAGTTACAGCAGCAGGTACAGCAGCAGTTACAGCAGCAGTTACAGCAGCAGTTACAGCAGCAATTACAGTAACAGTTACCACAGCAATTACAGCAGCAGGTACAGTAGCAGTTACAGCAGCAGTTACAGCAGCAGTTACAGCAGCAGGTACAGCAGCAGTTACAGCAGCAGTTAGAGCAGCAGTTAAAGTAACAGTTACAGCAGCAGCTACAGCAGCAGTTACAGCAGCAGTTACAGCAGCAGTTAAAGTAACAGTTACAGCAGCAGTTACAGCAGCAGGTACAGTAGCAGTTACAGTAGTAGTTATAGCAGCAGTTACAGAAGCAGCAGTTACAGCAGCAGGTACAGGAGCAGTTACAGCAGCAGTTACAGAAGCAGTTACAGCAGCAGTTACAGAAGCAGCAGGTACAGTAGCAGTTACAGTAGTAGTTAGAGCAGCAGTTACAGGAGCAGATACAGCAGCAGGTACAGCAGCAGTTAGAGCAGCAGGTACAGAAGCAGCAGTTACAGCAGCAGTTACAGAAGCAGCGGGTTACAGCAGCAGTTACAGCAGCAGCAGTTACAGCAGCAGGTACAGTAGCAGTTGCAGCAGCAGGTACAGTAGCAGTTACTGCAGCAGGTACAGTAGCAGTTACAGCAGCAGTTACAGTAGCAGTTAAACCATCAGCAGCAGTTACAGAAGCAGCAGTTACAGTAGCAGTTACAGCAGCAATTACAGTAGCAGTTACAGCAGCAGTTACAGCAGCAGGTACAGCAGCAGTTACAACAGCAGGTACAGCAGCAGGTACAGCAGCAGTTACAGCAGCAGGTACAGCAGCAGTTAGAGCAGCAGTTAAAGTAACAGTTACAGCAGCAGTTACAGCAGCAGCTACAGCAGCAGTTACAGTAGTAATTAGAGCAGCAGTTACAGGAGCAGTTACAGCATCAGGTACAGCAGTAGTTACAGCAGCAGTTAGAGCAGCAGGTACAGAAGCAGCAGTTACAGCAGCAGTTACAGTAGCAGTTGGAGCAGCAGTTACAGCAGCAGGTACAGCAGCAGTTACAGCAGCAGGTACAGTAGCAGTTAAAGCATCATCAGCAGTTATAGAAGCAGCAGGTACAGTAGCAGTTGCAGCAGCAGGTACAGAAGCAGTTACAGTAGTATTTAGAGCAGCAGTTACAGGAGCAGTTACAGCAGCAGGTACAGCAGCAGTTAGAGCAGCAGCTACAGAAGCAGCAGTTACAGAAGCAGCAGTTACAGCAGCAGTTACAGAAGCAGTTACAGCAGCAGTTACAGAAGCAGTTACAGCAGCAGTTACAGTAGCAGTTAGAGCAGCAGTTACAGTAGCAGTTAAACCATCAGCAGCAGTTTCAGAAGCATCAGTTACAGTAGCAGTTACAGTAACAGTTACCGCAGCAGTTACAGCAGCAGGTACAGTAGCAGTTACAGTAACAGTTACAGCAGCATTTACAGCAGCAGGTACAGCAGCAGTTACAGCAACAGGTACAGCAGCAGTTAGAGCAGCGGTTACAGCAGTAGTTAAAGTAGCAGTTACAGCAGCAGCTACAGCAGCAGGTACAGCAGCAGTTACAGCAGCAGCTACAGCAGCAGTTACAGTAGCAGGTACAGCAGCAGTTAGAGCAGCAGTTAAAGTGACAGTTACAACATAAGGTACAGCAGCAGGTACAGTAGCAGTTACAGTAGTAGTTAGAGCAGCAGTTACAGGAGCAGTTACAGAAGCAGCAGTTACAGAAGCAGTTACAGCAGCAGTTACAGAAGCAGCAGTTACAGAAGCAGGTACAGCAGCAATTACAGCAGCAGGTACAGTAGCAGTTACAGCAGCAGTTACAGCAGCAGGTACAGCAGCAGTTAGAGCAGCAGTTAAAGTAACAGTTACAGCAGCAGCTACAGCAGCAGTTACAGCAGCAGTTAAAGTAACAGTTACAGCAGCAGGTACAGCAGCAGTTACAGCAGCAGGTACAGTAGCAGTTACAGTAGTAGTTAGAGCAGCAGTTACAGGAGCAGTTACAGCAGCAGGTACAGCAGCAGTTAGAGCAGCAGCTACAGAAGCAGCAGTTACAGAAGCAGCAGTTACAGCAGCAGTTACAGCAGCAGTTACAGCAACAGGTACAGCAGTATTTAAAGTAGCAGTTATAGCAGCAGGTACAGTAGCAGTTACAGCAGCAGCTACAGCAGCAGGTACAGCAGCAGTTACAGCAGCAGCTACAGCAGCAGGTACAGCAGCAGTTACAGTAGCAGGTACAGCAGCAGTTACAGTAGCAGGTACAGCAGCAGTTAGAGCAGCAGATAAAGTGACAGTTACAGCATAAGGTACAGCAGCAGGTACAGTAGCAGTTACAGTAGTAGTTACAGCAGCAGTTACAGGATCAGTTACAGAAGCAGCAGTTACAGAAGCAGGTACAGCAGCAGTTACAGAAGCAGCAGTTACAGTAGCAGTTACAGCAGCAATTACAGTAACAGTTACCGCAGCAATTACAGCAGCAGGTACAGTAGCAGTTACAGCAGCAGTTACAGCAGCAGGTACAGCAGCAGTTACAGCAGCAGTTACAGCAGCAGTTACAGCAGCAATTACAGTAACAGTTACCACAGCAATTACAGCAGCAGGTACAGTAGCAGTTACAGCAGCAGTTACAGCAGCAGTTACAGCAGCAGGTACAGCAGCAGTTACAGCAGCAGTTAGAGCAGCAGTTAAAGTAACAGTTACAGCAGCAGCTACAGCAGCAGTTACAGCAGCAGTTACAGCAGCAGTTAAAGTAACAGTTACAGCAGCAGTTACAGCAGCAGGTACAGTAGCAGTTACAGTAGTAGTTATAGCAGCAGTTACAGAAGCAGCAGTTACAGCAGCAGGTACAGGAGCAGTTACAGCAGCAGTTACAGAAGCAGTTACAGCAGCAGTTACAGAAGCAGCAGGTACAGTAGCAGTTACAGTAGTAGTTAGAGCAGCAGTTACAGGAGCAGATACAGCAGCAGGTACAGCAGCAGTTAGAGCAGCAGGTACAGAAGCAGCAGTTACAGCAGCAGTTACAGAAGCAGCGGGTTACAGCAGCAGTTACAGCAGCAGCAGTTACAGCAGCAGGTACAGTAGCAGTTGCAGCAGCAGGTACAGTAGCAGTTACTGCAGCAGGTACAGTAGCAGTTACAGCAGCAGTTACAGTAGCAGTTAAACCATCAGCAGCAGTTACAGAAGCAGCAGTTACAGTAGCAGTTACAGCAGCAATTACAGTAGCAGTTACAGCAGCAGTTACAGCAGCAGGTACAGCAGCAGTTACAACAGCAGGTACAGCAGCAGGTACAGCAGCAGGTACAGCAGCAGTTAGAGCAGCAGTTAAAGTAACAGTTACAGCAGCAGTTACAGCAGCAGCTACAGCAGCAGTTACAGTAGTAATTAGAGCAGCAGTTACAGGAGCAGTTACAGCATCAGGTACAGCAGTAGTTACAGCAGCAGTTAGAGCAGCAGGTACAGAAGCAGCAGTTACAGCAGCAGTTACAGTAGCAGTTGGAGCAGCAGTTACAGCAGCAGGTACAGCAGCAGTTACAGCAGCAGGTACAGTAGCAGTTAAAGCATCATCAGCAGTTATAGAAGCAGCAGGTACAGTAGCAGTTGCAGCAGCAGGTACAGAAGCAGTTACAGTAGTATTTAGAGCAGCAGTTACAGGAGCAGTTACAGCAGCAGGTACAGCAGCAGTTAGAGCAGCAGCTACAGAAGCAGCAGTTACAGAAGCAGCAGTTACAGCAGCAGTTACAGAAGCAGTTACAGCAGCAGTTACAGAAGCAGTTACAGCAGCAGTTACAGTAGCAGTTAGAGCAGCAGTTACAGTAGCAGTTAAACCATCAGCAGCAGTTTCAGAAGCATCAGTTACAGTAGCAGTTACAGTAACAGTTACCGCAGCAGTTACAGCAGCAGGTACAGTAGCAGTTACAGTAACAGTTACAGCAGCATTTACAGCAGCAGGTACAGCAGCAGTTACAGCAACAGGTACAGCAGCAGTTAGAGCAGCGGTTACAGCAGTAGTTAAAGTAGCAGTTACAGCAGCAGCTACAGCAGCAGGTACAGCAGCAGTTACAGCAGCAGCTACAGCAGCAGTTACAGTAGCAGGTACAGCAGCAGTTAGAGCAGCAGTTAAAGTGACAGTTACAACATAAGGTACAGCAGCAGGTACAGTAGCAGTTACAGTAGTAGTTAGAGCAGCAGTTACAGGAGCAGTTACAGAAGCAGCAGTTACAGAAGCAGTTACAGCAGCAGTTACAGAAGCAGCAGTTACAGAAGCAGGTACAGCAGCAATTACAGCAGCAGGTACAGTAGCAGTTACAGCAGCAGTTACAGCAGCAGGTACAGCAGCAGTTAGAGCAGCAGTTAAAGTAACAGTTACAGCAGCAGCTACAGCAGCAGTTACAGCAGCAGTTAAAGTAACAGTTACAGCAGCAGTTACAGCAGCAGGTACAGCAGCAGGTACAGTAGCAGTTACAGTAGTAGTTAGATCAGCAGTTACAGGGGCAGTTACAGCAGCAGGTACAGCAGCAGTTATAGCAGCAGTTACAGAAGCAGCAGTTACAGCAGCAGGTACAGAAGCAGCAGTTACAGCAGCAGGTACAGGAGCAGTTACAGCAGCAGTTACAGAAGCAGTTACAGCAGCAGTTACAGAAGCAGCAGGTACAGTAGCAGTTACAGTAGTAGTTAGAGCAGCAGTTACAGGAGCAGTTACAGCAGCAGCAGTTACAGCAGCAGTTACAGAAGCAGCAGTTACAGCAGCAGTTACAGCAGCAGCAGTTACAGCAGCAGGTACAGTAGCAGTTACAGCAGCAGGTACAGTAGCAGTTACAGCAGCAGTTACAGTAGCAGTTAAACCATCAGCAGCAGTTACAGAAGCAGCAGTTACAGTAGCAGTTACAGCAGCAATTACAGTAACAGTTACCGCAGCAGTTACAGCAGCAGGTACAGCAGCAGTTAGAGCAGCAGTTAATGTAACAGTTACAGCAGCAGGTACAGCAGCAGGTACAGCAGCAGGTACAGCAGCAGGTAGAGCAGCAGGTAGAGCAGCAGTTAGAGCAGCAGCTACAGCAGCAGGTACAGCAGCAGTTACAGTAGTAGTTAGAGCAGCAGTTACAGGAGCAGTTATAGCATCAGGTACAGCAGTAGTTACAGCAGCAGTTAGAGCAGCAGGTACAGAAGCAGCAGTTACAGAAGCAGCAGTTACAGCAGCAGTTACAGTAGCAGTTGGAGCATCAGTTACAGCAGCAGTTACAGAAGCATCAGTTACAGTAGCAGGTACAGAAGCATCAGTTACAGTAGCAGTTAAAGCATCAGCAGCAGTTATAGAAGCAGCAGGTACAGTGGCAGCTACAGCAGCAGGTACAGCAGCAGGTACAGTAGCAGTTAAAGCATCATCAGCAGTTATATAAGCAGCAGGTACAGTAGCAGTTGCAGCAGCAGGTACAGCAGCAGTTACATCAGCAGGTACAGTAGCAGTTACAGCAACAGTTATAACATCAGCAGCCATTACAGCATCACTTGCAGCAACAACAGCAGTAGTTACAGCAGTATCAGCAGCAAATGGCTGTCTTGGCAGAAACTGTCCAAGCCATGGTGATGGGATCTCCTGCCAGCCAAGGTGAGGGTACCTGTTATGAGGGGGACCCGGGGAAGCGTGCCAAGATGGGAAATGGACTGCTTCCGCCGGTCAAGGTCCACTGTGCGGTGTAAGGGACCGCCGCTATGGTGGGTGAAGAGTGAGCGGGTTGCTGCTAGCGATCGTCTGGAATGTCACAGACGATCTATGTACACCGATCTGCCCTAACCCGTGAGGGTTGTATGGCACAGATCTCACGGCTCGGTGTACCTGTTGCACGGGGAAGCACAGAGGTGCCCACGCACGTGTGCCAGTGGAAGTCACGAGAATATGGCACAAGGGTAGCACAGAGGTGCCCACGCACGTGTGCTTTCAATAACCAGGTGAGTCCAATGGAGACTTGAGGAGCTCACCTGGGACAGGAACACGGCCTGTTGACGGGGGTACTGCCGGAGCAGCAAGGCAGGAACACGGCCTGCAAACGAGGTACTGCCGGAGCAGCAAGGGCCAAGCCCACAAGAGACAGTAATGCCTGAGCAGTGGCGTGGCAGCACGCTGCCAGACATCCAAACATAGAAGGACGGTCGCGCGCCGCCATGATGGCAGGGGGAGCTTTTAAGGAGGTGCAGCTCCACCCGAGTGCGGGCGCGAGGCGGAGATGACGGACTTGACCCAATCAGGGTCCACGACGTCCCAGCCTGGCCAGTCAGGATTCACCACATCACCAGCCTCGTCATCAAGCCGTGTGACGTCAGTGAGCGAATCAGGACCCACCACGCATTGCACATGCTCACCCTCCTGCCTCTGGGAAATAGAGGCGGGATCCTGGGTCTCACAATGTGCAGAGATAACGGGAATCTCACTGCTTCCCTGAGCAGTAAACCTCTGCACATTGCGCAGCCTCGCAGACCTTCGGGGCCGCTGAGCAGGAGAGTCTGCGGCAGGCCAGGAATGGGAAACCGCTTCACTCCTTGTAACAGGAGAACCACTAGGTGTCACCCTTCTGCTGCCTCTCTGAGAAGGTATCTCCTGCACACTGCGCAGTCTGGCAGACCTTCGGCGCTGCTGAGCAGGAGTGCTCGTGGCAGGCAAGGAATGGGAGACTGCCTCAGTCCTTGCCTCAGGAGAGCCACGAGATGTAACATTACCCCCCCGTCTAGGCCCCCCCCCTGTCCGTGCTCGAAGGCCGCTATCAAACCCGGGGCGCGGATATGATCCTCCAACCCCCAGGATCTATGCTCCGGACCACGGCCGGCCCACTCCACGAGGTAGTACCTCTTGCCCTGTGTGACTTTTGTCTCCACAAGTTTTGCCACCTCAGGGTCGTCGGACGGGGAGTCGGTTTGAGCCGGCAGGGACCCCGAGAATTTATTGAGTCGTACGGGTTTCAGGAGGGACACGTGAAAGGTGTTGGCTATAGCCCAGCGTGGAGGGAGCTGGAGTCGATATGCCACTGGGTTTACCTGCTGTAGTACTTTAAACGGACCCAGATACCTAGGGGCGAATTTGGCTGCCTGTACCCGTAGGTTAACATTCTTAGAGGACAGCCATACTAGGTCACCAGGGGCGAAGGGTGGTGCAGGGCGGCGGCGAACATCAGCCGTTGTCACCATCCGGTCTTTAGCCCTTTTAAGAGCCTCTTGGGTGTCATCCCAGATCTCCCGGGCCTTGGTCGCCCAATCCTCCACTCTAGTATCGGGTGACGTAATGGGCATCGGAACCGGGATTCTGGGATGTTGTCCGTTATTGAGTAGGAACGGAGTCTGGCCAGAGGATTCATGGACCGAATTGTTAATGGCAAATTCGGCCCAAGGAAGGAGGTTAGCCCAGTTGTCGTGGTGCGCGGATATAAAATGGCGGAGGTAAGTTACCATGGTCTGATTAGTCCTCTCCACTAGTCCATTGGTCTCGGGATGGTATGCGGAGGAGATGTTCAGCTCTATCTGCAGGAGCTTACAGAGCTCTCTCCAGAAGCGAGACGCGAACTGGGGACCCCGGTCGCTCACCACCTTGTCAGGCATGCCATGCAACCTAAATACATGCCGAATGAACAAGGTGGCGAGAGCACGTGACGTCGGGAGTCGTGGGAGAGGCACCAAGTGGACCATTTTAGAGAAGTGGTCCGTGATGACCCATACGACCCTGTGCCCTGCTGACTTGGGCAGATCTCCCAGGAAGTCCATCCCTACCACTTCCCAGGGACGATCCGGCACTGGCAGTGGGTGAAGAAGACCTGCCGGTCTCTGCCGGGACGGCTTATTCCGAGCACACGACATACAGGCTCCCACATATTCCTGTATGTCCTGGGGTAGTCTCGGTCACCAATAATGCCTGGTCACCAGGTCTCTGGTCCTTTTGACCCCGAAGTGACCCCCGACCTTGGAGGCATGGGCCCACGATAGCACCTCGTTCCGTAGTTCAGGAGGAACGAGGGTTTTGCCAGGTGGCACCTGGTCCAAAGAAGTGGGAGTGACCATCCTCAAGCTGTCCGGGGGTAGTATAAGACGAGGCTCCTCCTCGTCCTCCTCCAACACAACCATACAACGTGACAAGGCATCGGCCCGTACGTTCTTCTCACCGGCCAGGTGGCGGATAATAAAGCGGAACCGGGAGAAGAATAAAGACCAACGGGCCTGCCTTGGGTTCAGGCGTTGTGCTGTCTGGAGGTATGTGAGGTTTTTGTGGTCAGAAAAAACCTCAAATGGATGCTTCGCACCCTCCAGGAGATGTCGCCATTCCTGGAATGCTAGTTTCATCGCCAGTAACTCCCTATCCCCTATGGAGTAGTTCCTCTCAGCCGGAGAAAAGGTCTTGGAGAAAAAGAAACACGGATGTTTCCTTCCTCGTTCGTTTTTCTGGTACAGGACTGCACCTGCACCGACCGAAGAGGCGTCTACCTCCAGTAGGAAGGGTTTGGAGATGTCTGGACGATGAAGGATGGGAGCTCTGGAGAAGTGAGTTTTGAGAGTGTGAAATGCCTCTACCGTTTCCCGTGTCCATGCTTTGGGATTAGCGCCCTTGCGGGTAAGGGCAATGATGGGTGCTGCCACCGTCGAGAAGTTGGGAATGAACTGGCGATAATAATTGATAAACCCCAAGAATCGCTGGATCGCCTTCAGCGAGCGGGGCTCAGGCCAGTTCATCACTGTCTCCAACTTCCCCGGATCCATTGCTAACCCCTGACTGGACACTATGTACCCCAGGAACGGCAAGGATTCCTGTTCAAAAACGCACTTTTCCAGCTTAGCATATAACGAATGGGTGCGGAGCCTCTTAAGTACTCGGATGACATCCCTCCGATGGGTGGTAAGATCGGGGGAGAAGATAAGAATGTCATCCAGGTATGCAACCACGGAAAGATACAAATCCCGGAAAATGTCATTCACAAAGTCTTGAAATACGGCGGGGGCATTGCAGAGTCCGAAGAGCATTACTAGATACTCGTAGTGACCGTCCCTGGTGTTAAAGGCGGTCTTCCACTCATCGCCCTTTCGGACTCGCACTAGATTATACGCCCCGCGTAGATCCAGCTTTGTGAAGACCTTTGCCTCGCGGAATCGATCAAATAGCTCAGTAATGAGGGGCAAAGGGTATTTGTTCTTGATCGTGATTGCATTTAATCCCCTGTAATCGATACAGGGGCGCAGATCCCCTTCTTTCTTCTGCACAAAAAAGAACCCTGCACCAGCCGGTGAAATAGACTTGCGAATGAACCCCTTCGCCAGGCTGTCCTGAATATATTTGGACATAGCCTCCGTCTCTGGAGCAGAGAGTGGATACACTCTGCCCCTGGGGGGCTCGGAGCCTGGCTTCAGGTCTATTCGGCAATCATATGGCCGGTGGGGAGGAAGAGTATCTGCGGCCCTTTTGGAAAAGACATCCCTGTAGGCCTCATAAGGTGTCGGTAAACCCGGCCCCTCAGTATTCCCTGAGGACCCAACCGACCTAATGGTAGCGGGTGGTTCGGTAGTCACGAGGTGCTCTCTACAGGATCCTGCCCAGGATGAGATCTCCCCTGTTGCCCAGTTGAGTATAAGAGCATGCTGTCTCAACCAGGGAAGGCCCAGTAGGATCTCATCCGTCCCCCCTGGAAGCACCAGGAAGGACACCTGCTCATGGTGTCCCGGTGGTACATCCATCCTGAGAGGGATGGTGATCTGGGTGATAGGATCGAGTAGTATGGACCCGTCGACTACCCGGACCCTGAGTGGCTTGGGCAACAGAACCAGGGGAACTGAGTATCGGGTTGCCAGGGAGGTCGAGATGAAATTGCCTTCAGCGCCTGAGTCCAAGCAAGCCAGGGCAGAGAAGAGAGTAGTGCCGAACTGCAACTGGGCGCTGATAGTCAACCTAGAGGGAGAAGTAGCGTCTAGAGTCCCCCCTCTGATAGAAACTAGACGCTGTCTTTTCCCGACGGTTTGGGACATCGGGTAGCTATGTGTCCCCTCTGCCCACAGGAAAAGCAGATGACACAAGACCGAGAACCTGGGGCAGAGGAGACCACCTTGGACACCTCCATTGACTCCACGGAGTCGCCTACAGGACTGGCTGGGGGACCTGTCTGATGGAAGACGGGAGTCAGACGCTTTTTAGGCCGAGAAGACGTGGGTGCTGAAGAGACCTCGAGCCTTCGCTCCGCCTGGCGGATGTCTATGCGAGAGGCAACCTGAATCAAGGACTCTAAAGTGGCAGGCACCTCACGTGTGGCCAGTGCGTCTTTGACAAACCCTGCCAGGCCCTCCCAAAACACAGGGACAAGGACCTTATCCGGCCAGTCCAGCTCTGCGGCCAGTGTCCTAAAGTGTACAGCAAAGTCCCCGACTGAAGCAGACCCTTGCCGAAGTCGTAGGAGGCGCAGCGCGGAATCGTGGGTGACTTGAGGCCCGAGGAACACCATTCTCATGGCCCCAAGATAAGCTGCTAAGTTATTCACCACACGATCTCCGCGATCCCACAACGGCGTGGACCACTTCAGCGCTCTCCCTGTGAGCAGGGACTGGACGAAGGCTACCTTCGCCTTCTCGGTAGCGTAAAGAGTCGCGGACAGCTCTAAGTAGGTGGTAACCTGGTTTATAAAACCACGGCACTCAGAGCTGTTGCCGCTAAAGCGCTCTGGAAGCGCAAGGCGAGGAGACCTTCCGCCCAATAGCACAGCCTGGGTAGCCGCCTGGGTGGCGACTGTCGTCAGAGTAGTCTTATCAGAGGAAGACTGCTCCACTGCTGCCAATCGTGACTCCAACTGCTGCACATAACGCAGCAACTGCTGCTGCTCTTCAGCCATAGCCAGACCTTTGGCGCGACCGTAATGTTATGAGGGGGACCCGGGGAAGCGTGCCAAGATGGGAAATGGACTGCTTCCGCCGGTCAAGGTCCACTGTGCGGTGTAAGGGACCGCCGCTATGGTGGGTGAAGAGTGAGCGGGTTGCTGCTAGCGATCGTCTGGAATGTCACAGACGATCTATGTACACCCATCTGCCCTAACCCGTGAGGGTTGTATGGCACAGATCTCACGGCTCGGTGTACCTGTTGCACGGGGAAGCACAGAGGTGCCCACGCACGTGTGCCAGTGGAAGTCACGAGAATATGGCACGAGGGTAGCACAGAGGTGCCCACGCACGTGTGCTTTCAATAACCAGGTGAGTCCAATGGAGACTTGAGGAGCTCACCTGGGACAGGAACACGGCCTGTTGACGGGGGTACTGCCGGAGCAGCAAGGCAGGAACACGGCCTGCAAACGAGGTACTGCCGGAGCAGCAAGGGCCAAGCCCACAAGAGACAGTAATGCCTGAGCAGTGGCGTGGCAGCACGCTGCCAGACATCCAAACATAGAAGGACGGTCGCGCGCCGCCGTGATGGCAGGGGGAGCTTTTAAGGAGGTGCAGCTCCACCCGAGGGCGGGCGCGAGGCGGAGATGACGGACTTGACCCAATCAGGGTCTACGACGTCCCAGCCTGGCCAGTCAGGATTCACCACGTCACCAGCCTCGTCATCAAGCCGTGTGACGTCAGTGAGCGAATCAGGACCCACCACGCATTGCACATGCTCACCCTCCTGCCTCTGGGAAATAGAGGCGGGATCCTGGGTCTCACAATGTGCAGAGATAACGGGTATCTCACTGCTTCCCTGAGCAGTAAACCTCTGCACATTGTGCAGCCTCGCAGACCTTCGGGGCCGCTGAGCAGGAGAGTCTGCGGCAGGCCAGGAATGGGAGACCGCTTCACTCCTTGTAACAGGAGAACCACTAGGTGTCAGCCTTCTGCTGCCTCTCTGAGAAGGTATCTCCTGCACACTGCGCAGTCTGGCAGACCTTCGGCACTGCTGAGCAGGAGTGCTCGTGGCAGGCAAGGAATGGGAGACTGCCTCAGTCCTTGCCTCAGGAGAGCCACGAGATGTAACAGGTACCTGTGTAAGGCGAACAGTATAGAAGGCCTTGTAGAAAATTACTTTGGAGGTCGATGTTGAGGCTTTCCTGTCTTTGAGAGAGTGGCAGAATGGGAGAAACAGCCCCAAAACAATGGGCAGAGATCCTAGCTCCATATCTTACTGGGGAGCAGAAAGCGTACTATGACCTTGCCCTACAAGATACAAAGGAGATGGACTGTCACATTTCCCCCTGAAGATACCAATCTTATTGATGTAATGTGAATTGTGATGTGTAGCATTTAAATGGGTTTGCTGGAAATAGGTTAAGGTAGAGGTAATGTTTGCCAGCATAATGTTGTGCTTTGCCACGTGAAATGTATTGCGTTTCTGTATAATGTATACTGTAATAGAGTTATATACAGAAGTTGATCAGATAAAAATATGACCATGCACAACACTAAAAGATATAGTGTAAGAGGATTGGTATATATGTTCAAAATAGTGTGTGGGTCGTATGGATGTAGCTGACCTACGGGAAAAATGACTAGGCACCAAAATTTAGAAAAAAAAATAAATAATTTCTAAGGGAAACCGATTTGGTCAAAAAGTATAACAAATTTTATTATTTAAAATGAATACCAACTGGCAGAGAACCTAGAACAAGGGCATCACATGTATAAATATTAAAAAGGTCAAGGACAGGTATCACTGCACAGGTGTTAAGGTACTAAAACTGATACATTATATTACTAGAAAAAAATCAAAGATACAGTACCATTTCACATTAACACATGTGTTCACAAGTATAATGTCTATAGCAGACATGCAATAACAAAAAGCCTAACCATGTGGTGTCTGTTTGATAATATAAGTAATAATGGACACATATAGTGCTGACCATCGGTAGTATCGAGGGCCAAAACCATATGCACTGTTATCAGCACTCACATGGGTATGTGCTGTAGTGATGGCTGTAATGTACAATGTAAGGGCTCCGCCACACATCCGTGAAAACCACGTCCGTGTAAAACGGGCCGTTTTTCGGGTCCGTTTTCCGTTTTTTAGGTCTGTTTTTATGGTATGTGTGGCCTGCGTGTGTATCCCGTATGCTAGCCGTATGTGCGTGTGGAATGTCCGTGTGTGCGTGAGTGAAATAACTGACATGTGTATGTGTTGTCCGTGTGAAATGTACGTGTGTGATGCAAAATGTCGTTACTACATGTCGGAAGACAGAGTAGCGGAATGAGAATGAACTCGGGTGAACTTCACCCGACTTCATTCTCATGCCGCGGCTCTGTCTGTGCCGTGTACTGATTAGCGGTCACCTGTGAAGGATTCACCGGTGACCGCTAATCCCCCGAGTGACTGAAGTGTCCCCCCCTCTCTCATACTCACCGTTCCCCGATCACCGGCGCTGCACGGCATTCACACTGCTTCGGCGGCTTTTTCTAATTTGAAAAAGCCGGCCGCTCATTAATCAATCTCGTATTCCCTGCTTTACCCGCCCACCGGCGCCTGTGATTGGCCGCGGGTAACCTCAGTGACAGCAGCTGATCGCGCTACTCATCTCATTAGCTGCGTGCAGGTGACAGGAGCGGCTGTGTCTTCTGCTGCTCCTGTCAGCTCCATGCAGCAGAGCTGGAAGCGACGCTGGAGTCCGTGGATTACGCCGGACATGGAGGGTTTGTCGGGGTTAATAAATTGGTAATGAGGGAATTTGTTTGTGTTTTTTATTTTTAATAAAGGATTTTTTTCGGGTGTGTGTGTTTTTTTACAGTCACTTACAGATTAATCATGGAAGGTGTCTCATAGACGCCTGACATGATTAATCTAGGACTTATTGGCAGCTATGGGCTGCCAATAACTCCTTATTACTAGAGATGAGCGAACCGGTCCCGGTTCGGCTCGAGGCGGTTCGCCGAACGGGGGGTCTGGCTCGAGTTCGGCTCGTCGAACGTTCGACGAACCGAACTCGAGCCCATAGGAAACAATGGCAGGCAATCACAAACACAGTAAAACACCTAGAAAACACCCTGAAAGGTGTCCAAAAGGTGACAAACAACTCACAACATAACACAAACACATGGGAAAGTGACAAGGACATATACTCATGTGAAAACAAAACAGCTGGACAAGGAAAAAGAGGGAGACACACAGATATATGAGTATATGCAAAGAAACATCGATTCCATTATTGTGCAACTTGAGCCCTGCTCATTTTAGGCTTCCAATCTGGATAAATTGCCTGAGCTCGCCACGTACGCCTTGAGGATCTTGTCGTGTCCTGCAGCCAGCGTTCTCTCGGAACCTGTCTTCAGTGCTGCTGGGGGTCTGCTGGCAGATAAGCACACGTGTCTGTCCACTGACAATGTGGACCTGGCTCTCAGAGGACTTTTCTTCCCCTGGGTCAGCCAGGGGAGGCGAAAGGCACGCGTATTTTTGAGAGTGCTTCATGCAAAGCATCTTTTTCTTTTTCAAAAGGGGGCTCAACCGATGCCAGTCAAGTGGGGTGTGTGTGGCCCAGTTAGTGGCAACGAGGGAGACTGTGGTTGGAGTCCCCTCGCTGTGTCTCTAAAAGAACCAAGATGAACAAGTCATGGCTCTCAGAGGACTTTTCTTCCCCTGGGTCAGCCAGGGGACGGGAAAGGCACGCGTATTTTTGAGAGTGCTTCATGCAAAGCATCTTTTTCTTTGTCAAAAGGGGGGCTCAACCGATGCCAGTCAAGTGGGGTGTGTGTGGCCCAGTTAGTGGCAACGAGGGAGACTGTGGTTGGAGTCCCCTCGCTGTGTCTCTAAAAGAACCAAGATGAACAAGTCATGGCTCTCAGAGGACTTTTCTTCCCCTGGGTCAGCCAGGGGACGGGAAAGGCACGCGTATTTTTGAGAGTGCTTCATGCAAAGCATCTTTTTCTTTTTCAAAAGGGGGCTCAACCGATGCCAGTCAAGTGGGGTGTGTGTGGCCCAGTTAGTGGCAACGAGGGAGACTGTGGTTGGAGTCCCCTCGCTGTGTCTCTAAAAGAACCAAGATGAACAAGTCATGGCTCTCAGAGGACTTTTCTTCCCCTGGGTCAGCCAGGGGACGGGAAAGGCACGCGTATTTTTGAGAGTGCTTCATGCAAAGCATCTTTTTCTTTTTCAAAAGGGTGCTCAACCGATGCCAGTCAAGTGGGGTGTGTGTGGCCCAGTTAGTGGCAACGAGGGAGACTGTGGTTGGAGTCCCCTCGCTGTGTCTCTAAAAGAACCAAGATGAACAAGTCATGGCTCTCAGAGGACTTTTCTTCCCCTGGGTCAGCCAGGGGACGGGAAAGGCACGCGTATTTTTGAGAGTGCTTCATGCAAAGCATCTTTTTCTTTTTCAAAAGGGGGCTCAACCGATGCCAGTCAAGTGGGGTGTGTGTGGCCCAGTTAGTGGCAACGAGGGAGACTGTGGTTGGAGTCCCCTCGCTGTGTCTCTAAAAGAACCAAGATGAACAAGTCATGGCTCTCAGAGGACTTTTCTTCCCCTGGGTCAGCCAGGGGACGGGAAAGGCACGCGTATTTTTGAGAGTGCTTCATGCAAAGCATCTTTTTCTTTGTCAAAAGGGGGGCTCAACCGATGCCAGTCAAGTGGGGTGTGTGTGGCCCAGTTAGTGGCAACGAGGGAGACTGTGGTTGGAGTCCCCTCGCTGTGTCTCTAAAAGAACCAAGATGAACAAGTCATGGCTCTCAGAGGACTTTTCTTCCCCTGGGTCAGCCAGGGGACGGGAAAGGCACGCGTATTTTTGAGAGTGCTTCATGCAAAGCATCTTTTTCTTTGTCAAAAGGGGGGCTCAACCGATGCCAGTCAAGTGGGGTGTGTGTGGCCCAGTTAGTGGCAACGAGGGAGACTGTGGTTGGAGTCCCCTCGCTGTGTCTCTAAAAGAACCAAGATGAACAAGTCATGGCTCTCAGAGGACTTTTCTTCCCCTGGGTCAGCCAGGGGACGGGAAAGGCACGCGTATTTTTGAGAGTGCTTCATGCAAAGCATCTTTTTCTTTTTCAAAAGGGGGCTCAACCGATGCCAGTCAAGTGGGGTGTGTGTGGCCCAGTTAGTGGCAACGAGGGAGACTGTGGTTGGAGTCCCCTCGCTGTGTCTCTAAAAGAACCAAGATGAACAAGTCATGGCTCTCAGAGGACTTTTCTTCCCCTGGGTCAGCCAGGGGACGGGAAAGGCACGCGTATTTTTGAGAGTGCTTCATGCAAAGCATCTTTTTCTTTTTCAAAAGGGGGCTCAACCGATGCCAGTCAAGTGGGGTGTGTGTGGCCCAGTTAGTGGCAACGAGGGAGACTGTGGTTGGAGTCCCCTCGCTGTGTCTCTAAAAGAACCAAGATGAACAAGTCATGGCTCTCAGAGGACTTTTCTTCCCCTGGGTCAGCCAGGGGACGGGAAAGGCACGCGTATTTTTGAGAGTGCTTCATGCAAAGCATCTTTTTCTTTTTCAAAAGGGGGCTCAACCGATGCCAGTCAAGTGGGGTGTGTGTGGCCCAGTTAGTGGCAACGAGGGAGACTGTGGTTGGAGTCCCCTCGCTGTGTCTCTAAAAGAACCAAGATGAACAAGTCATGGCTCTCAGAGGACTTTTCTTCCCCTGGGTCAGCCAGGGGACGGGAAAGGCACGCGTATTTTTGAGAGTGCTTCATGCAAAGCATCTTTTTCTTTTTCAAAAGGGGGCTCAACCGATGCCAGTCAAGTGGGGTGTGTGTGGCCCAGTTAGTGGCAACGAGGGAGACTGTGGTTGGAGTCCCCTCGCTGTGTCTCTAAAAGAACCAAGATGAACAAGTCATGGCTCTCAGAGGACTTTTCTTCCCCTGGGTCAGCCAGGGGACGGGAAAGGCACGCGTATTTTTGAGAGTGCTTCATGCAAAGCATCTTTTTCTTTTTCAAAAGGGGGCTCAACCGATGCCAGTCAAGTGGGGTGTGTGTGGCCCAGTTAGTGGCAACGAGGGAGACTGTGGTTGGAGTCCCCTCGCTGTGTCTCTAAAAGAACCAAGATGAACAAGTCATGGCTCTCAGAGGACTTTTCTTCCCCTGGGTCAGCCAGGGGACGGGAAAGGCACGCGTATTTTTGAGAGTGCTTCATGCAAAGCATCTTTTTCTTTTTAAAAAGGGGGCTCAACCGATGCCAGTCAAGTGGGGTGTGTGTGGCCCAGTTAGTGGCAACGAGGGAGACTGTGGTTGGAGTCCCCTCGCTGTGTCTCTAAAAGAACCACTTTTCTTCCCCTGGGTCAGCCAGGGGACGGGAAAGGCACGCGTATTTTTGAGAGTGCTTCATGCAAAGCATCTTTTTCTTTTTCAAAAGGGGGCTCAACCGATGCCAGTCAAGTGGGGTGTGTGTGGCCCAGTTAGTGGCAACGAGGGAGACTGTGGTTGGAGTCCCCTCGCTGTGTCTCTAAAAGAACCAAGATGAACAAGTCATGGCTCTCAGAGGACTTTTCTTCCCCTGGGTCAGCCAGGGGACGGGAAAGGCACGCGTATTTTTGAGAGTGCTTCATGCAAAGCATCTTTTTCTTTTTCAAAAGGGGGCTCAACCGATGCCAGTCAAGTGGGGTGTGTGTGGCCCAGTTAGTGGCAACGAGGGAGACTGTGGTTGGAGTCCCCTCGCTGTGTCTCTAAAAGAACCAAGATGAACAAGTCATGGCTCTCAGAGGACTTTTCTTCCCCTGGGTCAGCCAGGGGACGGGAAAGGCACGCGTATTTTTGAGAGTGCTTCATGCAAAGCATCTTTTTCTTTTTCAAAAGGGGGCTCAACCGATGCCAGTCAAGTGGGGTGTGTGTGGCCCAGTTAGTGGCAACGAGGGAGACTGTGGTTGGAGTCCCCTCGCTGTGTTTTACATGCTTTTAGAAGGGCATGAAATGGCTTGGAGGTTGACTTTCATCATATGCAAACTGTTGGCTACCAAAATGCTGCCTTTCCAACAACTGTGGTTATAGGCAATGAGGAACATACTGATGAAGATGAGACGCAGATACCCGATTGGGATGACAACTTAAATATTCGGTCAGGGCAAGAAGAAACTCGGTCTGAGGGGTAGGGGAGTGCAAACACAACAATTGATGATTAAGTTCTAGATCACACCTACTGTCAACCCACAGTCAGACACTCGAGGAGGTCAACAGAGGCGGTGGAGGAGGATGCAACCGACGTCGAAGTAACCTGGCGCCTTCCTGGACACAGTCGGAGCACTGGTAGCACGTCTACAACTGCATCCTCAGCCACCACTCTGCCTCTGAGCATTATTCGGGGTGGATCAACAGGTCGCATGGCCTCTAAGCCTTGCCTAGCCAGGTCCTTTTTTGACATAGAAAAAGATCGCCCAAATTATGTGATCTGTAAAATTTGTCATGGTTCTCTTAGTAGAGGTCAAAACCTCAGCAGTTTGACAACTTCTTCCATGAATCGTCACATGAATAAATATCATATGGCCCGATGGGAAGCTCACCGTGCTGCAATGCGGCCTAGCGGAGCGAACCATCCACCGCCTGCCCCTTCCAGTGCATCCGCGCGCTCGTCATCTTCTAGGACTGTGGGGACAGCTGTCACACCTGTTTTTCCACCCACAACTTCCACCACTGTAACCGCAACAGGCAGTTTGCTTGGTAGGTCGTCAGTTGGTTTGGAAGGGGAAACAAGTGAGTGTGTACAGCTCTCTCAGACATCGATAGCACCAACTTTGGATGAAGGCAACATCATGTCTCCGCCTGCACTTTCCTCACAAAGCTGCATTTTTCCAGGGACACCCGATAGAATAAAGCAACTGGATATGGATATACCGTATGAACAATAGAGTATAACAGCTTGGTATCCACCAATATTAAATACGCCTAAAATATAACTTTTAATAAATATATTAAAATAAAAGGACCAGACATACATATATAGCGCAATAGCGCCTAAAAATTGTCAATTGTGATATCCTATATCTGGAGTATTAGAAGAATACTATCACAGACAATAAATGATAGGCAATAGATTGGTCGGCATTAGATAACCCTCAGTAAGTAATGCAAGGAGGGAAATAAAAGGCAACAATCTCACCCGTCTTCACTTCATTAAGGGTGAGTGTTCCTCAGCCGCAAGAAGGTGTAAGATACGGAGTTGCCACATCAATAAGATCCTGTGGCTTCCACACGTATTCCACGGGTTCTCTTTGCAAACAACTCCGATGTAATATAATAGAAACTTTTTCCTTTTCTCAACGCGTTTCAATAAATACCGATTAGCGCCACGTGTCAGGACTTTGTGGCTGAAGTGCCGGTCCTAGGAGTGACATAGCAATGTGGCATCGGATGGGTGTCTGAACCTCATGGCGGATATGCCGGTTCCATTAAAAGACACCACATTTCCTTTCTAATTCTCCTGATGATTTATGGATTTATTGAAACGCGTTGAGAAAAGGAAAAAGTTTCTATTATATTACATCGGAGTTGTTTGCAAAGAGAACCCGTGGAATACGTGTGGAAGCCACAGGATCTTATTGATGTGGCAACTCCGTATCTTACACCTTCTTGCGGCTGAGGAACACTCACCCTTAATGAAGTGAAGACGGGTGAGATTGTTGCCTTTTATTTCCCTCCTTGCATTACTTACTGAGGGTTATCTAATGCCGACCAATCTATTGCCTATCATTTATTGTCTGTGATAGTATTCTTCTAATACTCCAGATATAGGATATCACAATTGACAATTTTTAGGCGCTATTGCGCTATATATGTATGTCTGGTCCTTTTATTTTAATATATTTATTAAAAGTTATATTTTAGGCGTATTTAATATTGGTGGATACCAAGCTGTTATACTCAGGGACACCCGACTCAACACCGTCTACACACAGCAGCCAGATCTCTGTCCCTCAGATGTGGTCAAATAAAAGGCCACTTCCTGCGACCCATGACAAAGCGAAGAGGTTGACTCTATCCCTCTGTAAGCTGTTGACTACAGAAATGCTGCCTTTCCGCCTAGTGGACACACAGGATTTTAGAGACCTTATGTCTGTCGCTGTGCCCCAGTACCAGATGCCTAGTCGCCACTACTTCTCTAAGAAAGGTGTGCCCGCGCTACACCAGCATGTCGCACACAACATCACCGCTTCCTTGAGAAACTCTGTGTGTGAACGGGTGCATTTCACCACCGATACTTGGACCAGTAAGCATGGACAGGGACGTTACATGTCGCTGACTGGCCACTGGGTAACTATGGTGATAGATGGTGAAGGGTCTGCTGCACAAGTCTTGCCGTCCCCACGACTTGTGTGTCAATCCTCTGTCTGTCCAAGTTCCGCCACTGCTTCTGCATCCTCCACCTCATCTGGGTCCTCCACCTCCGCCCCAAGCCTGCCTGGTCAGGCCACCAGCGTTCTCACTGCGCAGAAGGAATCACGCACCCCTCATTACTATGCTGGTAGCAGAGCGCAACGGCATCAGGCGGTCTTTAGCTTGACATGTCTTTGAAATAGGAGTCACACAGCGACTGAGTTGTGGGCAGCTCTGGAGACTGATTTTGATAAATGGTTGTCTCCACTCAACCTGCAGCCTGGTAAGGCCGTGTGCGACAATGCTGCAAACCTGGGTGCGGCCCTTCGCCTGGGCAAGGTGACACACGTGCCTTGTATGGCTCACGTGTTTAACCTTGTTGTCCAGCAATTTTTAACACACTATCCCGGCCTAGATGGCCTTCTGACCAGGGCACGGAAACTGTCTGCAGTGCTCACTTCCGCCGTTCAACCGCCGCACCGGAGCGACTTGCATCGCTCCAGAAGTCTTTCGGCCTGCCGGTTCATCGCCTGAAATGCGATGTGGCGACACGCTGGAATTCAACTCTCCACATGTTACAGCGACTGTGGCAGCACCGGCGAGCCCTGGTGCAATACGTCATGATGTATAGCCTGGGCCAACGAGATGCAGAAGTGGGGCAGATCACCCTGATGGAGTGATCTCAGATCAAGGACCTATGCACCCTTCTGCACAGTTTCGACATGGCGACGAATATGTTTAGCGCTGACAATGCCATTATCAGCATGACGATTACAGTCATTTACATGCTGGAGCACACGCTAAACACTATTCGTAGTCAGGGGGTGGGACAACAGGAAGGGGAGGAACTACAGGAGGATTCATATGCGCAAGACACAACAACATCACCAAGGTCCAGACGTTCATCATCACCAACGCGGCAGGCATGGGACCATGGGGGACAGGGATCAACAAGGGCGCATGGTAGCAGGCGACATGTTGAGGAAGGTGCAGGAGGACATGAAGATATGGAGGACGAACTGTCCATGGACATGGAAGACTCAGCAGATGAGGGGGACCTTGGTCAAATTTCAGTTGAAAGAGGTTGGGGGGAGATGACAGAGGAAGAAAGAACGGTTAGCACCTCTATGCCACAAACACAGCGTGGACTTGGTGCGCATGGCTGCGCAAGACACATGAGTGCCTTCTTGTTGCACTACCTCCAACATGACCCTCGTATTGTCAAAATTAGAAGTGATGATGACTACTGGCTTGCCACACTATTAGATCCCCGGGACAAGTCCAAATTTTGTGACATAATTCCACCCATAGAAAGGGACGCACGTATGCAGGAGTATCAGCAGAAGCTGTTACTCGATCTTAGCTCGGCTTTTCCACCAAACAACCGTGCAGGTGAAGGGAGTGATTCTCCCAGTTGTAACTTGACAAACATGGGACGGCCTCGTCATCTTCAACAGTCTACCCGTACCAGTAGGACCGTATCTGGTGCTGGTAACAGCAATTTTATGGAATCTTTTCATAATTTTTTTAGACCCTCCTTTGCAAGGCCACCAGAGACAACAAGTCTGACACATAGTCAACGGATGGAGAGGATGATACAGGAGTATCTCCAAATGAACATCGATGCAATGACTTTGCAAATGGAGCCTTGCTCCTTTTGTGCTTCAAATCTAGAAAAATGTCAAGAGCTCTCCAGTTACGCCTCGAAGATTTTGTCGTGTCCAGCTGCCAGCGTTGTCTCTGAACGTGTCTTCAGTGCTGCTGGGTGTGTGCTGACAGATAAGCGCACGCGTCTGTCCAGTGACAATGTGGACAGACTGACGTTCATCAAAATGAACAAGTCATGGATCCAGAAGGAATTTACTACCCCTGTGTCATCCTGGGGAGAGTAAATGCTTGTGGATTTGGAATGTGCTTGATGCAAATCAAAACATCCTGTTTGCAACTAGGGCACAAGTGCTGCCACTGATAAGGTGTCTGTGTGGGGCACAATTTTTGGAAAAAAAGGGAGACTCCGCTTGGAGTAACCCTTGCTTGCTGTGTTTTTTAAAAATGATACAAGATGAACAGATCTGAAGGCAAGATGAAGCCAACATCATGTCTCCGCCTGCACTTTTCTCACAAACCTGCATTTTTCCAGGGACACCCTACTCAACACCGTCTACAGACAGCAGCCAGATCTCTGTCCCTCAGATGTGGTCAAATAAAAGGCCACTTACTGCGACCCATGACAAAGCTAAGTGGTTGACTCTATCCCTCTGTAAGCTGTTGGCTACCGAAATGCTGCCTTTACGCGTAGTGGACACACAGGATTTTACAGACCTTATGTCTGTCGCTGTGCCCCAGTACCAGATGCCCAATCACCACTGCTTCTCCAAGAAAAGCATGCCCGCGCTACACCGGCATGTCGCACACAACATCACCACTTCCTTGAGAAAATCTGTGTGCGACAGGGTGCATTTCAACACAGATACTTGGACCAGTAAGCATAGACAGGGTCAGTACATGTCACTGACTGGGCACTGGCAAACTATGGTGAGAGATGGAGAAGGGTCTGCTGTACAAGTCTTGCCGTCCCCACGAGTTGTTTCAATCCTTGTTCTGTATGTAGAAGTTAATACACTGCTTCTGCCTCTTCAACCTCGTGTGGGTCCTCTACCTTTGCGCAAACCCTGTGTGGTCAGGCCACCCTTCCTTGCAACTGCGCACAAGGACTACCACACACCTCCTTACTATGCTGGCAGCAGAGCTCAATGCCATCAGGCGGTCAAAGTTTTACTTTGAAATGTATGGGAAATGTGAGTCACACCGCTATTACAGAGAATAGTAGTCAGGCAGGGTCAAAACATTAATTGAGGAACAGGAACAGAATGGGACGGCCAGGACTTAATCAGAAAACAAGCAGAGGTGAAATGCGTATCGGCCAACAAGGTACATAAACAGCAAGCAGGAAAAGTAGTCAGGTAACAAGCACACAAAATCATAAAACTGAACTGGGGGTAAAATTAACCAGAGGTTCATAGCTATGTCTGGCAGTGGTCTGCAGACAGGATGGGCATAAAAAAGGGTGTGGTGTCTTCCCATTGGTTGTAGCTGAATGATGGTATTTCATCTGTGAGATACCCACCAGCTACATTCAGCCAGAGATTCTGCATCTGTCAAGGTAATGCAGCCCAGTGGGTGAGCATAACCTGCGTCCACCTGCGCCGCTGGCATCGACTACTCTCCCATCATCAGCACTATTCATGAAAGGAACACGTTGTCACCTGGCGACCGGAGTACAAATTGACGGAGCGGACTCCGTTGGTGACTTAACAGCCGTGTGCGGCAATGATGCAAACCTGGCTGCGGGCCATCCTCAGGGCAATGTGACACACGTGCCTTTTATGGCTCACGTGTTGATCCGAATTCTCCAGCAATTTTTAAAACACCATCACGGCCTACATGTCCTTGTGCAGCGGGCACGCTCGCTATGTGCTCACTTCCATCGTGCGCACACAGCAGCTCAACAACTTTCATCACTCCGGAAGTCTTAGGGTCTGGCAGTTAAACGCCGTAAATGCGATGTTCCGACACGCAGGAATTGGAATCTGCACATGTTGCAGCGTGTGTGGCAGCAGCGCAGAGCCCTGCTGAAATACGGTAAGACATATAGCCTGGGATAAGTTGATCCAGAGGTGGTGCCGATCACGCTGCTGGAGTGGTGTCAGATCAAGGACCTATGCACCCTGCTACACAGTTTTGAAATGTCGACGAAGATGTTTAGCACTGGCAATGTCATTCTCAGCGTGACAATTCTGGTCATCTACATGATGGAGCACACTGTAATTATTATTCGGAGTCAGGTGTTGGGACAAGAGGAAGGGGAGGAAGTACAGGAGGAGTCATATGCGGAAGGGATAACAAGATCTACGAGGTCCAGATGGTCAGCGGCACCTATGCGGCAGTCATGGTGAGGGAGAGGGATTAACAAGGGCGCATAGTATCAGCAAAAAGTGTTGATGAAAGTGCAGGAGCCCATGAAGAAATGGAGGACGAACTGGCGATGGGCATGGAAGACTCAGCAGATGAGTGAGAGCTTGCTCACATTTCGGTTGTGCGAGGTTGTAGGTAGAGGGCAGAGGAAGGATGCACGATTCTCACCTCTCTGCCACCAACACACCAAGGACTTGGTCCTCCTGGATGCACAAGACACATGAGCGCCTTCTTGCTGCACTACCTACATGACCCTCGGATTGTATGAATTTGAAGTAATCCTGAATACTGGGTTGCCACACTGTTAGATCCCCGGTACAAGACAAAATTTGGCGAACTAATTCCTGCCATAGAAATAGACGCACGTATACAGGAGTATCTGCAGAATGTGGTACGCAATCTTAGATCTACTTTTCCACTAAACACCAGTGCTGCACAGAGTGAATCTCAACACTTTGTCATGGATAGGAGGAAATGGTCTTTTACTTGTCCACATCGGAGGGACCGAGGGATGGCTGCTGTGCTGAGATGGCGTTGAGTACGGTGTCCCTGCACAGTTGCACTTTTGGTCATATCCCAAAATGAGTTGAAAAAGGACAGATGCTGTTGGAAAGGGGAACAGGTGTGTTGGAAAGGGGAAAAAAATTTTGGTCCGTGGATTTGGTGGTTAAACAACTGTAACATTTGCTGAAGAAACAACATCTGTTACAGTGGGACTGGCAGATTTGGATAAAGTGGTATATAATCTGTGACCGCTATATAACAAAAATTAATAAGAAAAGAAAGAGAAAGGTATATATCACCTTCAGCAGTCAGTGTCCACCGTGCTCCCAGTTGGAAAAGGAGAGGTTGGCAACTTGAAGGTTTGGTGGAGGATACAGAGCTGTGTGGCTATGAAACTAATAGTAGCCTGAACCGAGTTAGACGCCATTCGGATCTGGAGACTGTGAGCCCTGTTAGCGTCACAGGGTCCACATGCCCACCCAGCCCAGGAACTCCCTGTTAACAACACAGGGGCCATTGAGTACGCTGACCGTGTGCGTAGGGGCCACACCTGTGGACAGCAGGCGCATCAGCAGCAGCAGGCCTGTTAATGCCACTGGGCTGCACAAGCAGGACTGTTAGGACAGGAGCTGGTCTTAACCGTTCTGCGTTACCAACTGTGGTGGTGGCCTGCATCCACCACCCTATCCCTGCCTACCTCTGGCCTAAAGCCGCAATGGGTTCAACACATGGAGGTGTGCTCTTTCGGAGCATAATAGAAGACTGCGCACCTCCTTGTTGGCTCCAGCCCCTTTTATAACCTGGGTCCGCCCCAAACCAGGGTGAACCACAATGCACCTCCTGGAGACAAAAGCAGAGTGACACGTCATGAGTGGCATAACTAGCGTCCTATTTGGAAACGCAACTTCAATGATGACCTCATGGCTGCCATGACCCAAACACCTCACCAGTCATCGTCTGACCATCAATAATGCGGTGACAAGTCATAGGTGTGGGCCTCTGCAAGCCATTTGGGAGGACACCTGATGCCCTGTGGTCTATATGGGACCCCCACATCAGGGCCAGGGCCAAAGAGTTCATTACCGGACCTAGTCTCTGATGCAGGAAGTGCCTGAGCATGCTCAGTAGCATGAAATACAGTCTCTGAAAAAAGACTATCAGCTTTAGCATGGTGTCTAGGCACAAAACAGGACTTAGACCCGGCACAGAATGCAAGCACCTGTGCAAAGAGGCTTTTCACACTTAGTGTGGGAGCATGCGCTGTATCCCGAAATGAAGACTTAGCGTCAGGAATGGCACAGTCAGGCTGAGCATACTCACTAGGCGAAACACTGTAATTATGCTGCAGCTGGGGTACATCGGCACACGCATGCGCACTAGCTGCCTCTCCACACTTAGACGTGGAGGGGAAATTTGTCTTGGAGATGCTGTCTATGAACAGAAGGAAAAGCTAAAGGAAGCCTGACTTTCTATCCCTCCGAATTATGAAATGCAGCAATGAATTCCATGAGTTTGCTATAACATTAGCGTAGCTAAATGTGCATGAGGGTGTGATGTAGAGGTGCTAGAAATAGCTTGTCACCAGTGGGGCACTAATGGAATACAACAGCCAGTTCTATGATGCCACAAAATGGCAGTATTTTGTGCTATCATTATAGCTTATTAAAAACAGAGCACGAGGTTGTCATGCAGAGGTGCTGCACATAGATTTGCAGTAGTGTGAATAGACAAAAGTACAATAGCCACGTTTAGGATACAACTAGGTACACTGAGTGTTTGCTACTATAAATGGCTGAGTTTAAAAAAGTTTGAGTGTGCAATGCAGGCAGACGTGCTGCAAATAACGTTCCAATACTGTGAATTGACAAAAGTACAATAGCCACGTTTAGGATACAACTAGGTACAGTGAGTGTTTGCTAGTATAATGGCTGAGTTTAAAAAAGTTTGAGTGTGCAATGCAGGCAGACGTGCTGCAAATAACGTTCCAATACTGTGAATTGACAAAAGTACAATAGCCACGTTTAGGATACAACTAGGTACACTGAGTGTTTGCTACTATAAATGGCTGAGTTTAAAAAAGTTTGAGTGTGCAATGCAGGCAGACGTGCTGCAAATAACGTTCCAATACTGTGAATTGACAAAAGTACAATAGCCACGTTTAGGATACAACTAGGTACAGTGAGTGTTTGCTAGTATAATGGCTGAGTTTAAAAAAGTTTGAGTGTGCAATGCAGGCAGACGTGCTGCAAATAACGTTCCAATACTGTGAATTGACAAAAGTACAATAGCCACGTTTAGGATACAACTAGGTACAGTGAGTGTTTGCTAGTATAATGGCTGAGTTTAAAAAAGTTAGAGTGTGCAATGCAGGCAGACGTGCTGCAAATAACGTTCCAATACTGTGAATAGACAAAAGTACAATAGCCACGTTTAGGATACAACTAGGTACACTGAGTGTTTGCTAGTATAATGGCTGAGTTTAAAAAAGTTAGAGTGTGCAATGCAGGCAGACGTGCTGCAAATAACGTTCCAATACTGTGAATAGACAAAAGTACAATAGCCACGTTTAGGATACAACTAGGTACACTGAGTGTTTGCTACTATAAATGGCTGAGTTTAAAAAAGTTTGAGTGTGCAATGCAGGCAGACGTGCTGCAAATAACGTTCCAATACTGTGAATTGACAAAAGTACAATAGCCACGTTTAGGATACAACTAGGTACACTGAGTGTTTGCTACTATAAATGGCTGAGTTTAAAAAAGTTTGAGTGTGCAATGCAGGCAGACGTGCTGCAAATAACGTTCCAATACTGTGAATTGACAAAAGTACAATAGCCACGTTTAGGATACAACTAGGTACAGTGAGTGTTTGCTAGTATAATGGCTGAGTTTAAAAAAGTTTGAGTGTGCAATGCAGGCAGACGTGCTGCAAATAACGTTCCAATACTGTGAATTGACAAAAGTACAATAGCCACGTTTAGGATACAACTAGGTACAGTGAGTGTTTGCTAGTATAATGGCTGAGTTTAAAAAAGTTAGAGTGTGCAATGCAGGCAGACGTGCTGCAAATAACGTTCCAATACTGTGAATAGACAAAAGTACAATAGCCACGTTTAGGATACAACTAGGTACACTGAGTGTTTGCTACTATAAATGGCTGAGTTTAAAAAAGTTTGAGTGTGCAATGCAGGCAGACGTGCTGCAAATAACGTTCCAATACTGTGAATTGACAAAAGTACAATAGCCACGTTTAGGATACAACTAGGTACACTGAGTGTTTGCTACTATAAATGGCTGAGTTTAAAAAAGTTTGAGTGTGCAATGCAGGCAGACGTGCTGCAAATAACGTTCCAATACTGTGAATTGACAAAAGTACAATAGCCACGTTTAGGATACAACTAGGTACAGTGAGTGTTTGCTAGTATAATGGCTGAGTTTAAAAAAGTTTGAGTGTGCAATGCAGGCAGACGTGCTGCAAATAACGTTCCAATACTGTGAATTGACAAAAGTACAATAGCCACGTTTAGGATACAACTAGGTACAGTGAGTGTTTGCTAGTATAATGGCTGAGTTTAAAAAAGTTAGAGTGTGCAATGCAGGCAGACGTGCTGCAAATAACGTTCCAATACTGTGAATAGACAAAAGTACAATAGCCACGTTTAGGATACAACTAGGTACACTGAGTGTTTGCTACTATAAATGGCTGAGTTTAAAAAAGTTTGAGTGTGCAATGCAGGCAGACGTGCTGCAAATAACGTTCCAATACTGTGAATTGACAAAAGTACAATAGCCACGTTTAGGATACAACTAGGTACACTGAGTGTTTGCTACTATAAATGGCTGAGTTTAAAAAAGTTTGAGTGTGCAATGCAGGCAGACGTGCTGCAAATAACGTTCCAATACTGTGAATTGACAAAAGTACAATAGCCACGTTTAGGATACAACTAGGTACAGTGAGTGTTTGCTAGTATAATGGCTGAGTTTAAAAAAGTTTGAGTGTGCAATGCAGGCAGACGTGCTGCAAATAACGTTCCAATACTGTGAATTGACAAAAGTACAATAGCCACGTTTAGGATACAACTAGGTACAGTGAGTGTTTGCTAGTATAATGGCTGAGTTTAAAAAAGTTAGAGTGTGCAATGCAGGCAGACGTGCTGCAAATAACGTTCCAATACTGTGAATAGACAAAAGTACAATAGCCACGTTTAGGATACAACTAGGTACACTGAGTGTTTGCTACTATAAATGGCTGAGTTTAAAAAAGTTTGAGTGTGCAATGCAGGCAGACGTGCTGCAAATAACGTTCCAATACTGTGAATTGACAAAAGTACAATAGCCACGTTTAGGATACAACTAGGTACACTGAGTGTTTGCTACTATAAATGGCTGAGTTTAAAAAAGTTAGAGTGTGCAATGCAGGCAGACGTGCTGCAAATATCGTTCCAATACTGTGAATAGACAAAAGTACAATAGCCACGTTTAGGATACAACTAGGTACACTGAGTGTTTGCTACTATAAATGGCTGAGTTTAAAAAAGTTAGCGTGTGCAATGCAGGCAGACGTGCTGCAAATAACGTTCCAATACTGTGAATTGACAAAAGTACAATAGCCACGTTTAGGATACAACTAGGTACAGTGAGTGTTTGCTAGTATAATGGCTGAGTTTAAAAAAGTTTGAGTGTGCAATGCAGGCAGACGTGCTGCAAATAACGTTCCAATACTGTGAATTGACAAAAGTACAATAGCCACGTTTAGGATACAACTAGGTACAGTGAGTGTTTGCTAGTATAATGGCTGAGTTTAAAAAAGTTAGAGTGTGCAATGCAGGCAGACGTGCTGCAAATAACGTTCCAATACTGTGAATAGACAAAAGTACAATAGCCACGTTTAGGATACAACTAGGTACACTGAGTGTTTGCTACTATAAATGGCTGAGTTTAAAAAAGTTTGAGTGTGCAATGCAGGCAGACGTGCTGCAAATAACGTTCCAATACTGTGAATTGACAAAAGTACAATAGCCACGTTTAGGATACAACTAGGTACACTGAGTGTTTGCTACTATAAATGGCTGAGTTTAAAAAAGTTTGAGTGTGCAATGCAGGCAGACGTGCTGCAAATAACGTTCCAATACTGTGAATTGACAAAAGTACAATAGCCACGTTTAGGATACAACTAGGTACAGTGAGTCTTTGCTAGTATAATGGCTGAGTTTAAAAAAGTTTGAGTGTGCAATGCAGGCAGACGTGCTGCAAATAACGTTCCAATACTGTGAATTGACAAAAGTACAATAGCCACGTTTAGGATACAACTAGGTACAGTGAGTGTTTGCTAGTATAATGGCTGAGTTTAAAAAAGTTAGAGTGTGCAATGCAGGCAGACGTGCTGCAAATAACGTTCCAATACTGTGAATAGACAAAAGTACAATAGCCACGTTTAGGATACAACTAGGTACACTGAGTGTTTGCTACTATAAATGGCTGAGTTTAAAAAAGTTTGAGTGTGCAATGCAGGCAGACGTGCTGCAAATAACGTTCCAATACTGTGAATAGACAAAAGTACAATAGCCACGTTTAGGATACAACTAGGTACACTGAGTGTTTGCTACTATAAATGGCTGAGTTTAAAAAAGTTTGAGTGTGCAATGCAGGCAGACGTGCTGCAAATAACGTTCCAATACTGTGAATTGACAAAAGTACAATAGCCACGTTTAGGATACAACTAGGTACACTGAGTGTTTGCTACTATAAATGGCTGAGTTTAAAAAAGTTAGAGTGTGCAATGCAGGCAGACGTGCTGCAAATATCGTTCCAATACTGTGAATAGACAAAAGTACAATAGCCACGTTTAGGATACAACTAGGTACACTGAGTGTTTGCTAGTATAATGGCTTAGTTAAAATGAGTTTGAGTGTGCAATGCAGGCAGACGCGCTATGCAAATGTCTTTGCACTAGTGGGACTATAGCAAAGTCCAATAGCCACGTATAGGATGCCACTAGGTACACTGAGTGTTTGCTAGTATAATGGCTTGGTTTTAATGAGTTGGAGTGTGCAATGCAGGCAGACGCGCTCTGCAAATGTCTTTGCACTAGTGGGACTATAGCAAAGTCCAATAGCCACGTATAGGATGCCACTAGGTACACTGAGTGTTTGCTAGTATAATGGCTTGGTTAGAATGAGTTGTAGTGTGCAATGCAGGCAGATGTGCTCTGCTAATGTCTTTGCACTAGTGGGACTATAGCAAAGTCCAATAGCCACGTATAGGATGCCACTAGGTACACTGAGTGTTTGCTAGTATAATGGCTTAGTTAAAATGAGTTTGAGTGTGCAATGCAGGCAGACGCGCTATGCAAATGTCTTTGCACTAGTGGGACTATAGCAAAGTCCAATAGCCACGTATAGGATGCCACTAGGTACACTGAGTGTTTGCTAGTCTAATGGCTTGGTTAGAATGAGTTGTAGTGTGCAATGCAGGCAGATGTGCTCTGCTAATGTCTTTGCACTAGTGGGACTATAGCAAAGTCCAATAGCCACGTATAGGATGCCACTAGGTACACTGAGTGTTTGCTAGTATAATGGCTTAGTTAAAATGAGTTTGAGTGTGCAATGCCGGCAGACGCGCTATGCAAATGTCTTTGCACTAGTGGGACTATAGCAAAGTCCAATAGCCACGTATAGGATGCCACTAGGTACACTGAGTGTTTGCTAGTATAATGGCTTGGTTTTAATGAGTTGGAGTGTGCAATGCAGGCAGACGCGCTCTGCAAATGTCTTTGCACTAGTGGGACTATAGCAAAGTCCAATAGCCACGTATAGGATGCCACTAGGTACACTGAGTGTTTGCTAGTATAATGGCTTGGTTAGAATGAGTTGTAGTGTGCAATGCAGGCAGACGCGCTCTGCAAATGTCTTTGCACTAGTGGGACTATAGCAAAGTCCAATAGCCACGTATAGGATGCCACTAGGTACACTGAGTGTTTGCTAGTATAATGGCTTGTTTAGAATGAGTTGTAGTGTGCAACGCAGGCAGACGCGCTCTGCAAATGTCTTTGCACTAGTGGGACTATAGCAAAGTCCAATAGCCACGTATAGGATGCCACTAGGTACACTGAGTGTTTGCTAGTATAATGGCTTAGTTATCAGTTGGAGTGTGCAGAGGACAAGAGGGTACAGTGGCAGGATTGTGGTGCTCTGGGTAGAGGAATGGAAGCCTGCCTTTCTATTCCCTCCTAATGGTGAAATGCAGGTAGGAAATCCCTGACCTGGGCTACACAGACGCTGTTGCTGTTTGCAGGACCTGTCACCTATGGCTCTCTGACCCTGCCGGTTGGAGCCCTTAAAAGGACTGCTATAAAGTGCTCTCCCTAAGCTGTCTAACGCTGTGTATGCAGCGCATACAGCTGTATCGGCTATAGGACTCAGGAAGACGGAGCTGCGACAGTGATGTCTGACACCAAAGACGCAGAAGGCAGATAATGGCGTCCGTGAAGAAAATGTCCGGTTTTATAATGCAGGGACATGTGACATGCAGATCCTATCACACATGCCGTTGCTTCTCTGGCTCAAAGTCCACTTAGCTGTGTGTGTGTCTGGGATTGGCTGACATGCTGGCCCGCCCCACAAGACGCGCGCACTTAGGGAAGGAAGACAAGAAAAAAAAAAAAAAAAAATGGCGATCGCCATTATAGAAACAGCAGTGATCTGAAGGCGCTGTTCACGCACACTATACACTGAAATGTGATAATAGTTTGATTCACAGAATGACTTACACTATTACAGCAGAAACCAAGCTATGATTTAGCTGTTTTTTGGCTGCTAGAACCGTTCTCGAACGTTTCTAGAACTACCGAGCTTTTGCAAAAAGCTCGAGTTCTAGTTCGATCTAGAACATGCCCCAAAATCACTCGAGCCGCGAACTGGAGAACCACGAACCACGAACCGCGCTCAACTCTACTTATTACCCCGATTTGCCAACGCACCAGGGTAAATCGGGAAGAGCCAGGTACAGCCCCAGAACTGTCGCATATAATGTATGCGGCAATTCTGGGCGGCTGCTGACTGATATTGTTAGGGTGGGGGGCTCCCCATAACGTGGAGCTCCCCATCCTGAGAATACCAGCCTTCAGCCGTATGGCTTTATCTGGCTGGTATTAAAATGGGGGGGGACCGCACGCCGTTTTTTTTAATTATTTATTTATTTTTTTCACTGCACAGTATAGACACGCCCACCGGCTGCTGTGATTGGGTGCAGTGAGACAGCTGTCACTCAGCGTGGTGGGTGTGTGTGACTGCAACCAATCACAGGCGCCGGTGGGCGGGTAAAGCAGGGAATATGAGATTGATTAATGGGCGGCCGGCTTTTTCAAAATAGTAAAAGCCGCCGGAGTTTTTATAACAGCAGTGCAGCGCCGCGCCGGAGATCGGGGAGCGGTAAGTATGAGAGAGGGGGGGGAACTGACCAACAGACAGCTAGAGGGACAGATAAGACAGAGAGACCGACCGACAGACATAGAGACCGACCGACGGACTGAGGGAGAGAACGAAACATAAAAAGAAAAAAGACTGACATCACATGAAAAAAGCACAAAACGTACAGGGAGCAAACAGAGATGTGTCCGTGTCACTCGGACGTGCGCACAGACCCATTGACTTTCATTGGGTCCGTGCTGCGTGTTGCGTGAATAAAACGGACATGCTGGCGTTTGACACGGCCCACAAAACGCATCACGGAGACGGACTAACGGACATAACCAAAAACGCAAATGTAACCGCTGAGATATAGTAACATTGGTGCACGTTTGGCCGTGTCTCCAGTATACACGGAAACGGACCAAACACGCACGTGTTTCACGGATGTGTGTCGGAGCCCTTAGGAAAATGTTATAAAATGGTGTACATTTGCAGCACAAAGTATTGTTTACATGGCTTGTCATGCAAAGATATCTAGGGCAGGTGTATATACAAACCGCCTAATACAGACATGGTAGATATAAAGTAGAAGGGTTTTACGTGTGCAAAGGAAGACCTGTGCTCGCATGTGACGCCAGCCCCAATGCGCACGTTTCGGCGCCACCTTTGTCAGGGGGTCACCTGGGGGTCACCTTGCAGATGGTGTCCTTGGTGGGATTAGGACCCAGTACCCCAGCGCTGCAAGACTGCAATGCTAACCTCTGAGCGTGCTGCCCTATTTACTGACAAAGTGTCAGATATAAAGGATGTCTTGGGCCTCTAAGCACCCCATCAATATATATATATATATATATATATATATGTATATATATATATACATATATATATATATATATATATATATATATATATATATATATATATATATATATATAGCCGAGATCGTACATCCATGCTCTAAAAAATGTTGCTTGTGGATTGGAAAACATATATCAATGTATCAGCTGTCAAGTTCACTGTAAATATGTTAAGCTAGAAAGAAACAGAAATAGAAGTAATAGCCCCAGAAACAGTATCAAAATGCATAAGGATAAGCTGTAACAACAGACACGGACCATGAAAAACAACAGTGGCAGTATTTCTAAGAGAATTTTGTTAATTCAGCACAGCCCGTTAGGTCCTATAGCTCCATTTTTTATTATTATTATTATTATTATTATTATTATTATTATTATTATTATTAATAATAATAATAATAATATTTATTATTATTATTTTTCATTAATATTTGGCCTTGTTATATTTTAAATGCTATTTTATTGCATTTTCTTGACTGTCAATTGATAGCTGTCTATAAGACATAACCTTATTTAATGTCACTTTTTAATTCCACTTTTTTTTATCTTTAGGCATCTGCCTTGTCTGTTAAATCCTGTGATCCAAAGTCTCCATTCCCTAAACACCCTGGTGTTACAAGTTGTTGTGTTCACAAGGGTCTTGAAAGAAAACTATGTTTGGCTGACTTAAAACAACCTCCTAAGGAATTTCCAACATACGTGGAACAATCTAATGAAGAAGTATGTAATGCCTTTAAGACTGATGCACAAATGTTTTCCATGAGGCAAGTCAAAATATATTATTACTTTTATGTCTTGAAAAAGTGGGTGTATAAGTACAATAGCCTCGCTGTCAGTGCTCCCACTGAGCCAACTGGGAATGCACTGAATGATGTATATTTTATTACAGTGACTGATACTTATCTAATCAGCTCTCAGACAGGCTTTTAAGATCTTTACAATAGTTCTGCACAAATATATTGAGCATGAAGGGTTTTGATTTTAGAAAGATTTACATTTTTAAAATTTAAAAACCTGTCTATTTCACCTGAATTATTATTATTAAGAAGACAAAATCTTTACATGAAGTTACACAGAGTTTTGAAGAACAAATATGATTTGCTAATCTAACGTCCCCCATACACAGTAGATATGTTTTGGCAAAGTGATTGCTCAGCCTAAGGCCACGTTCACATGTTGAGTATTTTGGTGAGTTTTTCCCCTCAGTATTTGTAGCCAGAACCATGAGTGGAACAGTCAGAGAAAAAGTATAGTAGAAACTCGTCACCACTTCTGTATTTTTAAGCACTCCGGGTTTTGCCTTACAACTACTGAGGTAAACAACTCACCAAATACTCAACATATGCATGTAGATTTCAGCCAACTCTCTCAACTCCACCATACACAGAAACACTCAACTAAGAGAGTCAGTGTCCGACACCTCTGCAGGGAGAAGAAAGGATCAACTCTTGAAATTCAACATGTCGGATCTTTCTGTACCCTGACATAATTTGTTCTACTATTTGAGGGGTCCAATAACATCATGATTTTGCAGCTAACCTGTCAATTTGAAAGGAAATTGCCTAATTTTCAAATTGATAACACTGCAGGGATATTGAACATTTAGGCCACATGCACACATTGAGTATTTGGTGAGTTTTTACATCAGTATTTGTAGCCCAAACCATTGAGCCTGAAGAAGAGACCTGAGTAGTCTCGAAAGCTTGCTATTATTACCATCTTTTCAGTTAGCCCTTAAAAGGTATCAACCACTGAGGACTTCAGTTCTTTTAAACAATTTTTTATCTCTACTGGCTAACACGGTACAAAGATATATTTTACCTGTATCCCAAACCAGGAATGGAACAATTAGAGCAAAAGTATAATAGAAACATGTCACCACTTCTGTATTTTTTTTCCCACTCCTGGTTTTGTCTTACAAATCCTGAGGTAAAAAATTTACCAAATACTCAATGTGTGTACAAGGCCTTACTGCCAGGTTCCTATACAGATAACAGCTGATGGCTGAGGTCCCAGAAGTAGTGATCATTTCTCATTTTGCTTTTTGTCAAGCAACCTTATAACAAATAGAGACTGTCTAAAAGCACAAAACTTTCATAGGCCACGTACAAAAATTGAGTATTTGGTGAGTATTTTACCTCAGTATTTGTAAGCTAAAAGTGGGTCAAAAATACAGAAGTGGTGCTCGTATTTCTATAATACTTTTCCTCTGATTGTTCCACTTCTGGTTTTGACTACAACTACTGAGGTAAAAAACTCACCAAATACTCAACATGAGCACGTTGTCTTAAAGCAGAGGGCAAAATAGGGGCAGTCACAAAAATGGTGCAACCTGTGCAGCCGCAACAGATTTGAAGAGGTAAGGGGTCCCTTACTTCTACCTCAAAAGCAGGTGGAATTGTGCAATAAGATTAACTATTAGGCAATGTTCACACTGGCCATTTTTATTGAGGCTTTTGCTGGGTTTTTTTAGCATGGTTTTTGCCATGGTTTTATGCATATCCATGCTAAAAAAAACCCTGTCATCACAGTCCCAGCAAAGTCTATGAGATTCCAGAAATCTCATGCACACACACACACACACACACATACACACACACACACATAAAACACCTGTGATTTTTTCCTCACTGTTTTGTCAATGTACTTGGTTTTGCTACGTTTTTGAAAGAATGTGTCAATTCTTTTCAGTGTTTTTGCCATGGTTTTTCACCCAAGTCATTGAGAAAATGCACAAAACGCAATAACAAAAACCTAAAAATTCAGAAAACTATCAGGAGATTTCCTGCCACAAGATAGTTTTGCTGCAGAAAAATGTGACGCCCTGTCACCGCCAGGTGTCACACACATAGGTAGGTCCCCACATAACACCTTCCCTCACAGGGTTACACCGAGCCGACAAAACCCTAGTCACCTCCCCAGGGTAGAAAAGGCACACCAGTGGGAGGGACCAGGCAGAAGGAGAACGCCCACCTAGGGGTCTGGAGAACCCAGGGCGGGAAAAAGAGAGAGAGAAAAAGAGAGAGAGAGAAAAAGGGAGAGAGAGAAAAGGTCGAGCAGTCAAGTTCAGTTAAGTGAAGTTGGAGTTGAGTGGAGTTGAAAGGTGTCGGGGTTGGAGGCCCGGTGTACTGGCTAGGTGGCAGACGGTGATCCGTGTCTGTCAGGAAACGGGAAGATGGCTGCCGGGGATCCGAGGTGGACAGGGTAGGAGCCCGCCGGTACTGACACCAGAGAACCGACCCGGAAACCGTGCACAGAGGTTGTACCTGGACCCTGAAGCAGAGATCGGAACCACCGACTTTGTTAATTAACCAGTTGAGGACAGGATTACAGGTCCTGTTCCACCCAAAGTTCCAAAAAGCAGACCGGCAGCCCAACATGGGGGATAGGGCATCTGCCAGGGCCCCTTTAGATCCCAGCATCTGTGGGCAAGGCTTCACCCATAGTTCTGGGAGCAGACTCCCATGTTCTATACCGAGAAAACCAAGTAGAACTAAGAATAGTGCAGAGGAAAGTGACACAGACCATCACCCCAGGTGAGGGACCAGGGGTGAGTGACCAGAATACATCCGGCCGCGGCGGCCGGCCACCAGCACCTTGGTTTACCGTTGGACTTGTGTGATTCAATTGACCGGGTACGCCGGCCCCTGCAATCACCATCCTCAACACAGAGACAGTGAGCCCCGGGGCATCCACCCCTACCCACGGAGGGGTTAACATCGAGCTGCTATCTCGTCACCCCTGGGTGCTCCCCAACAGCAGCGGTAGTGCTACATCTCACCACGTGGGTGGAGTCACCAAGTGATTACAGCAATCCCCGTATATATATGTCCCCTTTTATTTGAAGTGTCCGTGCGACCCCCGGGTCCGGAGAATGCCTCAAGCCACACTGCGGATCCGGATCTAAGCAGCCTGACTGCTGGCGTGGTGGCGGCACAAAAAATACTCACCATAAACACCCTCTGTGAACTTAGCCTTAGGTTTAAAATGCCCATATACTGTTTTTGCACAGCGATCCTCTTCTGTCTGTGTATACCCATCGGACAAAACCTTAAGCTTTTTTTGAGGGGCAAACTGACAAAGATCAAATTAATCATCACTGTGTGTGAATGTCATCTTTTCTTTTAGATTTTTATATGAATATTCCAGTAATTATGCACAAACGCCACTTCCTGTTATCATCAATTCCACAGAAAACTATCTGACCATGGTAAAGGATTGTTGCACATCTGACAAGTCTACTTTATGTTTTCTGAGAAAGGTGAGCTTCCTCTTAAGTTATTGATGATTGTGTTCTTTATTTTAACCTCTACAATGATTATGATTTAACATTTTTATATAAAACAACAACATAAATGCAGTGTTGAAGGAGATTTAGAGATATACAGTCTAATACACAATAAACATATACACCATAAAATATCCAAAGCGCTTTAATGAATATGACCAAGAATGCAAGAATTTCCAATTGACATTTATATAATCTTAAGCGATTAATCATATACGGTACTTTACTTCATTCCTAAATTGAAAAAGAATGCTTTGAAAAGTTATTTTTCACTTTTTTTATATTTTGCAATTTTCAGCAGGGAGCTTTACATGTGATTTCTCAGATATTGCTTTACATGACAATGAATAGAATGTGTATGAATTTATAGATTGAAGTTAGATTGTGGAATATAATAGTAAACAAATGATAATGCAGAAAAGTCAGGGTCATTCTCTAAAAGTTAAACCACTATATTAAAGCAAAACATTTTCCGATACTAGTTACTTTGGGAATATGCATAGCATGTACAGCGTTGTAAGCCCTTTTTCTGACTTCCTAAAGATTATATCAATCTGTTCAGAAGACAAGTAAAATATAATTGTGTCCAACAAGAAATAGAACATTATGAAATACAGCATATTTTTAATTATCAGTATTTTCTTTGTTTCAAATTTTCAGCGACTCCAAAGGCAGCCGCTGCATTTACTTACAGTGATGTCCAACAGGCTGTGTTCTCGCTTTGACAGTTTTGGGGAGGATACCTTAAAATTCAGGTTAGAAAAAGAAAAAAAATATATAAATAAAAAAGACCCCAAATATATATATATATATATATATACACAGTATATACTGTATATAATGCTCAAAAAAATAAAATACCATTGTCTTGTTTAAGTGTTTCTTTTTTTGAGCAGTGTATATATACTGGAGATCAAAATTAGAGAACAATGTACGATCACTTGCTTTTTCAGAAATAATATAATCTACATTGAGCAACATTTGAAGGTTTTTCTGTAAGACGTACACTAGAGCAGTGTTTTACAAAAGATCCAAAGTTTATCAACATAAAACCTTTATTTTGCTCAAAACATGATGATCATAATTAGAGAACAAAAATGACTGTAGCACAGAGAAAGATTATAACTAACTTTTGTGAAAGTAACAGCAGTCATCAATCAGTAGGAAGTGTAGGGGTCTTTGCTTTGAATGACTTCAGCACATCTGCGGCCACAGGATATCACACCTGAACCACACTGCTCAGGTGAGATTTTGGTCCACTCTTCTAACAGTCTCTTTAACAGTTCTTTGACTGTTGTGGGATTCTTGGCCATATCTTTGTCACCAGGATTTTCCATAGGTTTTCTATTGGGTTTAGATCAGGACTGTGGGCTAGTCATTTCATTGTTTCATTGTGTTCTGTTTCAAGGAACTGCTTTACCCGTGCTGTGTGACAGGGAGCATTGTACTGCATGAAAATTGCTGGCTGATTGAGTGATGAACAAAAGTAAGGAGCTATGTGTTGTTGAAAATGGTTCTGATACACACTTGCATTCACTCTGCCATGTATCTGTATTAGAGGTCCAACTTCTGCTGCAGAAAACATTCCCCAAACTATGACACTTCCTCCACCACTTTTCACTGACTTCTTAACATACTTTGGGTTTAGTCTTTCCCCAGTTTGTCGACGAACATAATGTTTCCCAGCAGACCCAAATAAACTAAACTTGCTTTCATCACTAAAATGAACTGTGGCCACTTCTCCTCTGTCCACATAACATGCTCCTCACAATAGGTGAGTCTAGCCTTTTGATTCCTTCTGCTAATGAGAGGTTTGGCCACAAGAGTTACCTTTTAGTCCAAATTCTCTTAAACATTGTGACACTGTATGACGAGACAGATTCCAACCTTGTTAAATGCTGAACTGGTGAGCAATTCCAGCTGCAGTGTTGAAACGAGATTCTCCACATTATCCTGTCCTCTCTTGCATTTGTCTTTTGAGTGCGAACAGTCTTATTGGGGGTCTTCAAAGAGTTTGTGATGTTGTAAAGAAGCAAAAGTCTCAAAATCACAGATTTAGATTGACCAATTTCTCTAGCTATGGCTGATAGGGTCACCCCTTTGGCCTTCATCTGGACAACCTGCTGCCGAAGGGTTTCAGTCACTTTGGAACAGCACACCATTTTTGCAAATTCAGTGTAAACTGTAAACTGGAAAGTTAGGCTTACAATTAAGTGGGGTTTGTCAGATAATTAAGGAAATTAGCATCGGGTGCCAGGATTAACACCAATAACTTGCAGGTATCTGAAAGTGTTCTTTAATTTTGATCAGTGTTCTTTTACATTTATCTCATTTACATTTTTATTATGTGCTTTTTAAAAAATTCAATATATAAAATAAGCTTAAAATGCTGATAGTTTATTCATGTTAGGATATAATCACCTAGGACTACACAATGACCTTAACATTTAGGAAATTGTGTGTTGTTCTCTAATTTTGATCTCCAGTGTAAATAAATATAAATGCAACACTTTAGGTTTTGCTCCCATTTTTCATGAGCTCAACTCAAAATCCAAAACTTTTTCTAATGTTCATAAAAGGCCTTTTTCTTTCAAATATTGTTTACAAATCTGTCTATATCTGTTATTGAGCACTTCTCCTTTGCCGAGACATGCTATCCACCTCACAGGTGTGGTATATCAAGATGCTGATTAGACAACACGATTATTGCACAGGTGTGCCTTAGGCTTACCACAATAAAAGGCCACTCTAAAATATACAGTTTTATCACACAGTACAATGCTACAGATGTCACGAAAATTCTAGGAGTATATAATTGGCATGCTGACTGCAGGAATGTCCACAAGAGCTGTTTGATCATGAGTTGACTGTTCATTTTTGTTCCATAAGCTGTCTCCAAAAGGCGTTTAGAAGAATATGGCTGTACATTCAACCAACCACACAATTGCAGACCACGTGTAATTACACAAGCTCAGGACCTCCATATCCAATATCTTCCCCTCCAAGATCATCTGAGACCATCCCCCTGACAGCTGCTGCAACTATCAGTTTGCGTAACCAAAGAATTTCTGCACAAACCGTCAGAAACTATCTCAGGGAAGCTCATCTGCATGCTCGTAGTTCTCATCGGGGTCTCCACCTCACTTCTGTTTATTGTCATAACTAACTTGAGTGGGCAAATGCTCACATTCGATGGTGTCTGGCATGTTGAAGAGGTGTTCTCTTTATAGAAGAATCTTGGTTTTCGCTGTACCGGGCAGATGGCAAACTGGCAAATAGTGGTAACAGCAGATACAAACTGTTTTTTTGACTCTCCCCGGAACCCTCCAATACTGTAAAACTGCACATTTTAGAGTGGCCTTTTATTGTGACTAGCCTAAGGCACACCTGTAGAATAATCATGCTGTCTAATCTGTATCTTGATATGCCACATTAGTGAGGTGGATGGATTATCTCAGCAAAGGAGAAGGGCTCACTAACACAGATTTAGACAAATTTGTGAACAATATTTGAGCGTAAAAAGCCTTTTATGTATATAGAAAAAGTCTTACCATTTTTGAGTTCAGCTCATGAAAAATGGTATCAAAAACAAAAGTGTTGCAGTTATAGTTTTGTTCAGTATCTATCTCTGTCTCTCATATCTATTTATCTGTCTGTCTATCAATTTCTATATCTATCTATCTATCTATCTATCTATCTATGTCTCTCTCTAGCTATCTATCCAACTCATATCTATCTATCCCTCTATCTATCTATCCCTCTATCTATCCCTCTATCTATCTAGCTATCTATCTATTTATCTATCTATCTATGTATCCCTCTATCTATCTATCTATCTATCTATCTATCTATTTATCTATCTATCTATGATTCTATCTATCTATTTATCTATCTATCTATCTATCTATCACATATCTATCTATCTATCTTATGTTAAATAAAAGTAATTTAAATATGTATTTTGAAATTAAGCCAATGTCAATAACATCATCAGCTAGGTAGAACTAGATGCTTGGAATAGATAGATAGATAGATAGATAGATAGATAGATAATAGATAGATAGATAGATAGATAGAGGGATAGATAGATAGATAGATAGAGGGATAGATAGATAGATAGATAGATAGATAGATAGATAGATAGATAGATAGATAGATAATAGATAGATAGATAGATAGATAGATAGAGGGATAGAGGGATAGATAGATAGATAGAGGGATAGAGGGATAGATAGAGGGATAGATAGATAGATAGATGGATGGATAGATGGATAGATAGATGGATAGATAGATAGATAGATGGATAGATAGATGGATAGATAGATGGATAGATAGATAGATAGATAGATAGATAGATAAATAGATAGAGGAATAGATCGATAGCTAAATAAGATAGATAGATAGATATTGTAGATACATAGATAAGAGATAGTCAATCTATGCTCAAAATACTTAAGTATTCTACTGTACTATATATAATATATCTCTGCATTTATTTTTTTTTTTGCTTTTTTTTTTTATATTTACCCAGTGCTGCCATAATGTTCAGTCAAAAGGTTCCCTCTGCAGACCTGAAGGACGTGATGACACTTGCAGAGCAGGGGACCCAAGTGCTTGTTAACAGTTGTGGATTCTTTACAGATAAGAACATTGAAAGTGAGGTATGGCCTTTATGTATAGAGGTGCAGTATGTTTTATGACACACTATATTACACTTTGAATTGCATTATGCTACACAATGGCGGAATATGCATACTCCTTGACATTTACTTGAAATTGCTGAATATATACCATCTGTATTTTAAGCAATGATAAGGTCACGATGCATCTTACAAACACAATTGTAGGATATTATTATGATTCCTGAAGTACTTGAAAAACATTTCAGATTATTTGCTCATTTCCATTACAATTGTTTCAATAAGCAACCAAAATAAAAACAAGTTGTGTCATGCTATCTCACTACCTGGAATTATCTAAGTAGACAATGAAGAAGGTTACACAATGAAATAAGTGGATATGAACCAAAAATAGATTTTTGACCTCTAATTCCAATAATAATAATCAAGCATTGTATATTTATAGGGCTACATTCTGGGCTTTAACCCCACACTATTATAAATGATGGCACATTGTTAAGGCTCCTGCCCCTATAATCTAGCAGGAGCAGGTCAAGTCTCTAGCAGTCAGATACAGCCGTTGGCCCAGGGAGAAGACAGAAGTCATTTATTACCACTTCTGCCTTCTCTTCTGTCAGCTATACCGTGTTCAGTGAGTGTTATGTAACAAACAGAAGCATTAGTGCTGCCAATGCTTCTGTAGAACCTGGCAATTGCATGACTGTCAGGTCTCTGGCTGGCATAGTAGAGCTGTTGGATCCTATCAGACCCATATCAGTTCTGACTTTGTTGCCTGGTATAGCAGAGGGCTGTTTTCCCTTGCAACTGGAGCTCATATGGATGCCCCAATACAGTGGGAAAAAAAATCTTCAATGATCTCTGGGGGACCAAATATGTAAAATAAAATTGCATAATTATAAAAACAAACTGCAAGAAAAAACAATGTAATCAAAAACTAAATTGTCCACAACACATAAAAATGAAAAAAAAATCTGATTTTGTTTATATAAATAAATTTTACAACATAAAGATTGCAAAATATAAAAACAAACTACCCATATTACCTAAAGAATTGAATCACAAGAGAATTGGGTGTGAAAAGTAGAGATGAGCAAACCGGTCGCGGTTCGGCTCGAGCTTCGCTCGCCGAATGGAGGTCGGTTCGGTGAAATGGTTCGGCGAACCACTCGAACCCCATAGGAAACAATGGGAGGTAATAACAAACACATAAAAACACATTATAAATGTACACATACAGTTAAGAAACATTGCCATAACACTTACCGGTGCCCGCGATCCGTCCTGCACTCTGTCTCCCGCCGCTTTTCCATCGGTAATCGCTGCGTCCTCTCGGTAACCAGCAGTGATGCAGGACCTATCGTGACGTCAAAATAGCCATGTGACCAGTCACGTGTCTATTATCTCATTGGCTACAGACTGGTCACATGGCTTTGACGTCATGTCCTGTCCTAGGTCCTGTCATTCCACTCTCCGGTACACGGTGCACATTTGTGTATCGCCGTGTATCGGCTGGATGCTCTGGCACACGGTCGACGGTTGACACACTGCTAACAGCGGCATCGGGAATCGCATGATCGGAGCACCGTTGCTATGGCAACCCGTCTGTCAGCGGTAACGTTACCGCTAACAACCAGCAGCACTGATCACTCATGGAGTGAAGACTGCACGGGGAGCAGCAGCGTCTTTCTCCCATGCTGTGCTGCTCATGTAGCAGAGCTGCATGGGCTGAAGGAGAAAGACAGAAGAGCATGGATCGTGGAGGGATGCGAGGGAGTAATAAACATGGAGTCTCTAAGTGTGTCTGTGTATTTATTTCTATTAAAGTATTTTTTCTCTGTGTGGTGTCTTTTTTTAACCCTTTATTGGAGATTCTTAATGGCCGGGTCAAACTTGCCTGACATTAAGAATCTCTGACTTAATACTAGCTAGTAAAACAAAGCTAGTATTAACTCATTATTACCCAGCGAGCCACCGGCATCAGGGTAGCTGGAAGAGTTGGATACAGCGCCAGAAGATGGCGCTTCTATGAGAGCACCATTTTCTGGGGCGGATGCGGACGGCAATTCGCAGCAGGGGTGCCCAGAAAACTCGGGCTAACCTGTGCTGCGGATCCAATCCCCAGCTGCTTAGTTGTACCCGGCTGGACACAAAAATGGGGCGAAGTCCACGTCGTTTTTTTTTTTATTATTATTTCATGAAATTCATGAAATAATTAAAAAAAGGGCTTCACTATATTTTTAGTTCCCAGCCGGGTACAAATAGGCAGCTGGGGGTTGGGGGCAGCCCGTGGCTGCCTGCTGTACCTGGCTAGCATACAAAAATATGGCGAAGCCCACGTCATTTTTTTGATGGGCAAAAAACTTCTGCATACAGTCCTGGATGGAGTATGCTGAGCCTTGTAGTTCTGCAGCTGCTGTCTGCTCTTCTCCATACAGACAGACAGCAGCTGCAGAACTACAAGGCTCAGCATACTCAGCATACTCCATCCAGGACTGTATGCAGAAGTTTTTTGCTGAAAAAATTATGTGGGCTTTGCCATATTTTTGTATGCTAGCCAGGTACAGCAGGCAGGTACGGCTGCCCCCAACCCCCAGTTGCCTATTTGTACCCGGCTGGGAACCAAAAATAAAGGGAAGCCCTTTTTTTATTATTTCATGAATTTCATGAAATAATTAGAAAACAAATGACGTAGGCTTCGCCCCATTTTTGTGTCCAGCCAGGTGCAACTGGGCAGCTGGGGATTGGAATCCGCAGCACAGGTTGGCCTGAGCTTTCTGGGCCCCACTGCTGCGAATTGCAGTCTGCAGCCGCCTCAGAAAATGGCACTTTCATAGAAGCGCCATCTTCTGGCACTGCATCCAACTCTTCCAGCACCTGCCTGCTATACCTGGCTAGCATACAAAAATATGGCGAAGCTCAAGTTTTTTGGCAAAAAAAATAAAAAATGCTTCCCTGGATTTTCCATTGCCAGTGAAGGTAACACCAAGCAGTGGGGGTTAGCAGCCAGTAGCTGCTTGGATTACCCTTAGCTAGCAATACAAAAAATACAGTGGGAGCCCATATATTTTTTTTAATTATTTATTTAAATAACTAAAAACAAAATGGGCTTCCCTGTATTTTGATTGCTGGACATCACAGTGCTGTAAAAATAAATCTTTAAAAAAAATGACATAGCGCTCCGCGGTATTTTTGATTCTCAGCGCAGATAAAGCAGACAGCTATGGGTTGCCACCCCCATCTGCCTGCTGTACCTGGCTAGCATACAAAAATATGGCGGAGCTCACGTCATTTTTTTTGTAGTTTTTTGGCAAAAAAAATTAAAAATGCTTCCCTGGATTTTCCATTGCCAGTGAAGGTAACACCAAGCACTGGTGTTTCTCTTCTGTTTCAAGTGGAGATAGATGCCCCAGAGATTAGAGCACGAGCTGTTTTTTCTCAAAGAGATCCTATAACTTCCAAGCTGAAGCCTTGTGCCTTCTTCTCTCGGAAATTTTCTCCATCTGAACGAAACTATGATATGGGTATTCGGGAATTATTGGTTTTTGAAAAATGGAGACATTTGTTGGAGGGGGCTAGACATCAAATTGTGATGCTCACTGATCATAAGAATCTGACCTACCTTGAATCTGCCAAGAGACTGAATCCTAGGCAGGCCAGGTGGGCTCTATTTTTTACGCATTTCAATTTTGTGGTCTCTTTTGTACCGGGCAACAAGAATATTAAAGCAGATGCCCTCTCTAGAAGTTTATTTGCTGATTCTCTTGATGTTGCTCAGCCATCTACCATCCTGAATGAAGGCGTGATCCTCTCCGCCATTTCACCCGATTTGACGTTTGCACTTGAGAGATTTCAGGGGGACAAACCTGAGAGATATCCTGTGAGGAAACTGTATGTTCCTGATCAATGGAGGAGTAGAGTTATGTCCGAGATTCATTGTTCCGTCTTGGCTGGTCATCTTGGGATTTTTGGTACTAGAGATCTAGTGAGTAGATCTTTTTGGTGGCCTTCCTTATCTCGGGATGTCAGAAGTTTTGTGCAATCTTGTGGGGTTTGTTCTAGATCCAAGCCTTGTTTTTCACGTTCTAGTGGGTTGTTATTGCCATTGCCTGTACCTAAGAGACCTTGGATTCATATCGCTATGAATTTTATTTCAGATCTTCCTGTCTCTCAGAGGATGACGGTTATTTGGGTTATTTGTGATAGATTTTCTAAGATGGTCCATTTGGTACCATTGCCTAAGTTGCCGTCTTCATCAGAGTTGGTGCCCTTGTTTCTTCAACAGGTGGTTCGTTTACATGGTATTCCTGAGAATATTGTGTCAGACAGAGGAGTTCAATTTGTGTCCAGATTTTGGAAAGCATTTTGTTCTAAATTAGGAATTGGGCTGTCTTTTTCTTCTGCGATTCATCCTCAGACCAATGGTCAGACTGTCCTCCAAAAATATTCCTATGAGTTTCTTCTCCTAAATTTAAGCCAAGATTTATTGGGCCTCATAAGATTTTGGAGATTATTAATCCCGTATCTTTTCGTTTGGCTCTTCCTGAGTCTTTTAAAATTCACAATGTTTTTCATAAGTCTTTGTTAAAGAAACATGTGGAACCAGTAGTTCCCATGGCGGCACCTCCTGATCCTGTGTTGGTAGAAGGGGATCTGGAGTATGATGTAGAGAAAATTTTGGATTCCCGTCTTAATAAACAAAAGCTTCTGTACCTTGTTAGGTGGTTATGAAGGGTTATGGTCAGGAGGACAATTCTTGGGTGTTTGCTTCTGACATTCACGCTGACAGATTGGTTCATGCCTTTCATCATGCGCATCCTGACAGACTCGGTGGCTCTGGTGGGGGTTTGGTGATCCCTCCTCAAGGGGGGGTACTGTTGTGAATGTCATCCGGATGGGTGCTGATGTGGACCTCCCTCTGGTGGCTAGGAATGGTAATGAAGCTGAGTTTGAATCTGTGACTCAAACCTGTGTTGGAATTAATTAGGAAGATGTCCTATTGCAGACAAGCCTAGTGTATATAGGTGAGCAGTTTCTGCTTGGCTGCTGCCTGTGATAAATGTTTTCTTCTGCCTCTGAAGATGGCTTGGAGTTTGTCTCTGTTTCCTCTATTTATCCTGTGCCAGAATTCACTACAGATAAGTCTGCAGGTTTTCTTTGCTTAATTGCTCGTTTTGCACCTACGGGTGTCTATGGTTTTTTTTCCATTTTGTTCTGTGTTTGTTTTCTTGTATGTGAGGATCTGGCTCTCTGTAATTTTTGAGAGGGCAGTTCCTTCAGCAACAAAGGGAGTTTCCCACTGTTCTGATTTTGATTATTTGCATTTTTGAATATTATTTGTTCTGTGATTTTGTTTCTTCCCATTATATCTGCAGTTCTGTTTAAAGTGTCTGGCAAAAGAGTACTTGATATAGTGGGGGAAGACTGTGTGGTCTTAGGGCTTTTGTTCTATTAGGAGTTCGGTATTTTTTGCAGAGTTTTTTGCTGGCCGCAATTTTTCCTGTCCTGTTGTATCTGGTGAGTCGGGCCTCACCTTTGCTAATCTATATTTTCTGTGTATTGTGTTTTCTTACATCACCATTGTTACATGTTGGGGGCTTGCTATTCCTTGGGGGACTGCTTGGAGGCAAGTTAGGATTCTTCATTTCTATATTTGAGGTGTAGCAAGTTTCTGCGGCAGTGACGAGGTGTCTAGGTGTGTTAGGAACATCCCACTGCTACTTCTAGTGTTGTCCGATAGATAGGGGATTGCGGTCAGCTTAGTTTCTGACTATTCTTGTGGGGGTTTTTTTCCTGATAAATGGGATTTTTTGTGATCATCCACAGTTATCAGGTCATAACAGAGAGGGGTCTATGAGACACACCCATTACTAACCTAGTGTCACGCTCATAGTGGTTTGTGTCCAGATTCACTGTGTTATAGTCGCACTCAGACCTACAGACGTCTGGCGTACTACACTACACTCAATGTATAAGAGGGAAATTGGGGACACTTTAACAATGGTATGACCTGGCACTGGGGAGGAGGATGGGACAACTCCTGCACTCACCTGCAGCTGCACCCTGAGCTCCCTAGCCAGCCCTATACGGGTTATTTCACTCTGTCACTGAGCAGGATACCTAATGCTCAGGAAGACTACAGTCCCCACTCGCTATTCCTCTCTCCCTGAGGAATAAGGGCGAAGCTTGAAGTGTAACTTACAAGCTTCCATGAAAGTAATGAATTTATCCCTCCCTGCAGAAAACCTGTCTGGAAGGGCTATTATGAGTTCTGGCTGTAACTGGGCATCAGCTGAAACCATAAACCCAGCATTTTGTTGCAGCTGCTGCACCATCTGAGAACATAAATCCGAAACCTCCTATGAGAAGGTGTGCAAGGGCTGCAGATTGAGCCATCATGACTCAGAATACTTTATATGGCTGGTGATAACATGACGCTCGGAGTGCTTATCTATGCACTTTATGTTCATTTGTTGCACTAAGCAATTTACTGACTATTGCTTATCTTGGCTAAGTAGTGGTTGGTGTAGGGGTACGTGTTAAATGCTGACACCCTTTTGCCATTTAAGTGCCTGCTTGTATATATTCTTATACATATTCTGATTGAGGTGTGCTTTATGCACCATTTTTAAGGATGTACATTTTTTTCTTATACCAGGCATTAGATAAAATTGTGATTTATACCTTTTTAGTTTTTGTGACTCTATTTGTTATTCCGTTGCCTGGTTGCATATATACTCTCCAAATCTCATGTATTGTATTTTAATATATTTTTATTTGCATTTAGCAGTCTATATGCTGTTTCATCAGTTTTTCCATAGGCAGTGTATGATACTTATCAGCTATTTTAGGGAGAAGGTAGGGAATTTCAGGTTCAACCACCGAGTAACAGGGGCATCCATTTAATTAAGATGTCATACCCTTCGTGGTTAGACAAGGACATGTTTACGGTCTGTGTAGGGCAATTTGAGTTGGTGTATTTTATCTCTATACCATCTTCCCCTCCCAATGGATGCTAACCCTGCATATTATAAAACAAACCCTTACTCCATACACATGGTGTTTTTGGTGGTTTTAATGATTGGAATTTAATAAAGTAATTTTAAAAGGATGATTGGCACTTACTTGTTAATTTTTCTTTTTTATTTTTAAATAAATTAGTGAATGAGGGCTAGTGTGGTTGAGTCTTTATTCAAATAAACGATTTTTCCCATGTGGGTGTGTTTTTCAACTTTACACTTACTGGGTTGCTAATACGGGTATCTGACCCCTCTCCGTTACTAAGCCTTGCTCTTGATGCCAGCTGACAATTCACAGATGACATCAATTTAAAAAAAATATTACCCTGATTGTCACTACACCAGGGCAATTGGATAAAGTCATGGTAAAACACAAGAATTGGTGCATCTAATGTGTTGCGCCAATTCTGGGGTGGCTGTGGGCTGATCTCTTTAGGCAGGTAATGGGCCAAATAACCATAGGCCTTCCTAGCTTGATAATACCAGCTCACAGCTGTCTGCTTTACCTTGGCTGGTTATCAAAGATAGGGGCCCCACGCAGTTTTTTTAAATTATTTATTAAGTTAAACCAGGTTAAAAACACCTTTTAGTGCCACCAGGAAGGTGCAAAAGGGTGTAAGTGTACAACCCTGCCTATATATCTGCTTTAATCTAAGTTGTCCCTCCTCCCTGAACTGCATTGCGCCGAGCATCGTACTCCCAGGTCTCATATAAGACCCGATGATGCGATGCGGCTGGCCAATTACAGTAATGCCAGTGGCCAACATGGCTACAGCAATACCATGATTGACAGGCAATCCCCGCATGTTTAGTGGCTGAAAAACAGCTTTGAAACATGTGGCGAAGGGACTTGGCCATGATGCTCAGTCGAGTATCAATCAATGCCGAGCACGCTTGCACATCACTACTTGACATTCTTGAACATTTTCAGTTTTTTTCTTTATTTCTTTCCTATGGGTCTTAGGTCATGTAATACTGTTTCACAGATATAGAAAAATAGTTCAAAATGTACAAACAAGATTTCCCATCTGAGAGCACATGGAAAGTGTAAAGTGAAGTAAAATAGCATTCATCTCGAAGAAACACCGAGGTGAATGTTAGAAGGCAGAAAAGACGAATGCAATCATTAAAGTAGAGCACTAAGGGCCCAAAGGTCAGCCACCATCTAAAGATAAGTTAAATTGTATTTATCATGAAACAGTAACATCAAAATTATTCTAGTTTTGCAGGGAATTAAAACATTTTCGATTGTGACATATAACAATATGATGTATGAGGATGAAGTACTATTAACTCCTTTCGCAGACAGTTTTTATTTGTGTGCTTTAGTTCTTACTCCTCTGTTGCTTTTTTTTTACTTTTCCATCAACTTATCCAATTGAGAGCTTGATTTTTTAGCAGGAAGAGTTATAGTTTTTAATGATTTTATTCATTGTAACACATAATATACTGGAAAATAAAAAAAAAAACTGTGAACTATTGAAAAAATTTGTTTCCACCATTGCTATGGGGTTTTGTTATTATATGTTCATTTTGTAGTATAAATGACTTGGTGTCAAGCTTTTCCAGGTCAATATGATTGTGGCAACAGCAAACTTATATATATTTTTTCAAACGGTGAAAATAAAATTTGATATTTTGAAAAAACTTTGGTTTGGGTCACGATTTTGTGAAAGAGAAAATGTGTAAGGACGATTTTTGCATGGTGAGCTGACATTTTTACTGATACCATCTGGGGGCATATTAAAGGTTTTGATGACTTTTTATTGCATTTTTTAAGGGAGGTGCAACAACTAAAAATGGCAATTTTGGTGTTTCAATATTATTCAATTTAGGCCACCATCACAAGTCAGTATTTTGCATCAGTGTTTGTATGCCAAAGCCAAGAGTGGAATTTACAGACAAAAATTAGAATTAAAAAGTTGACACCTGATCTGTGTTTAGGACACACCCCAAAATACTGATGTGTGAATAAGACCTTATGGTGTTTACCATACAGTTATTTAATTTTATATTTTGATAGATCGGCTTACCAAATGTTTTTAGTTTCTATTTCTTTATTTTCAAGCTAGATAACTTTCTATATTTAAAAAACAAACTTTTTTTTACCTTTAATATTAATTTTTAGTTCCCATGGGGATTTAAAGCACCACTCTGGAGGGTTTTTTTTCAATACTTAAGGGGTGCTTTTAATCTAAGTTACCTGACCCTACTTTCATACTCACCCAGTGGCTTCTTCACCCTCTATTGCCGATGTTCTGACAGTTTGTGATCTGCCAGATTGCACAAGTCAGTGATCTACCATCAATGGTGGCAAATCTCATGAATGTTATGGAGCCCGTACATCAGGGAGGCCTGATGGCATCTCCTGGAAGCCAATACAGTTGATTGCAATGATAAAAGGGGGAGCTGTCAACTATTTCCATCATGATTCTCCCTCGACATCTGACATCTTTGCACAGTGGGCATGATGACATCACTTCATCATGCTTGTTGTGCCAAGCAGTGAAAAGTGGAGCAATGAAGAACCAAGGATAGGTGAGTATTTATATATATATTTTTTTATTTATTTTTAAATCAATGAGCATACTGTGTTATACTATTACTATTATACTGCATGGAAGGAAATGAGTGTATGGGGGCTTCCTTATACTTTATGAAGGGCAATGTGGGGCCCGTTATACTATATGAAAGACAATGTGGGGCCCATTATACTGTATGGAAGGCAACGTGGAGCCCATTACCCTATATGGAAGGCAATGTGGGGGCAATTATACTATATGCAAGACAATGTGGAGTCCACTATACTATATGGAAGGCAATGTAGAATCCATTATACTATATGGAAGGCAATGTGGAGCCATAATACCACATGGAAGGCAATGTAGGACTCGTTATTCTATATGGAAGACAATATGGGGCTTATTATACTATATGGAAGGCAATGTATGTAGTTACTGTTATGCCCTATGTCAAAAAGAGATAATTGGTAATGCTTTTTTCTTCTTTTTATAGCTGTCTGAACATGTTAAGCAAGTCTGTCATAAACTTTCAAAAGATGAGAGAGTGTCTTCCTGCTGTAAGAAATCATCAATAGATGCTCTCCTCTGCTTACATTCCATGCCAGCTGCTGAACCCATTAAGCTTTCAAAACTTCAATTCCCAACCAGTGACAAACTGTGCAAGAAAGGCAAAAATCAAGAGCTTAAAAAGTAGGTAAAACATACAAAATATACTTATGTTTTTAATTAAACACATATATAAAATAAATATAAAAATTAGTATTCAATGCAAGCTGTATATATGTGGATATACTCTGTAAAACTCCATCCATCCTCCCAATGAATGATGGTTGTATATCACTGTCAGGGCCAACAACCAAGGATTCCTTGACCAATTTACATGTTGGCTTACATATTTTTTCTGCATTTTCATACCCACTCTCATTATGAGTGATTTTAACATCCTCATCAATAATTCAGTCTCCCATTTGCTGCTCCTCTTCTATTTGTAACTTCCTCTTTAGGCCACTCACAACTTTCCTCTACAGTGGAACCTTGGTTAACTAGAACAATCCGTTCTGGGAGTGTGCTTGTTAACCAAGTTACTCGCTCAGGTATTCTTTATAAATAGCTATGATATTTTCCTTTCCTTTTAAGGATTCATGTTATATGGTTCTCCTACTCGCTTGTTCCTCCCCATTCCCCTTCAACCCCCTTTTTGTTTTGCCTGTTTCCCTATTAAACGTTTGCAATCCTTCACATCCTAAGGCTACTTTCACACATCCGGCTTGAGCTCTGCGGCTCAATCCGGCTGTGCAAGCTATGCAACGGATGCGGTGAAAACACCGCATCCTTTGCATAAGTTTTTCCTTTGCGGCCAGTCCGGTTTTTGCCGTTTGCGGCATGCTACTGAGCATGCGCAGTGGCAAAAACCGCATGCGGCGGCCGGATGCGGTTATTGCCGCATCGCGCCGCATCCGGCCGCCATAGGCATGCATTGAAAAATGCGCCGCATCGGCCGAATGCGGCGCGATGCGGTTTTTTTTTGCCGCACGAAAAAACGTGCCAGGCAACGTTCCATCCGGCCGCCGCATCGGCTAAATCTGCCGCATGCGGCAAAAAACGGACGGAACGCAAGGCCATGCGGCACAATGCGGCACTAATTAAAGTCTATGCAGGCAGCAAAAAAAACCGGTTGCGATTTTCCTGCAAAGTGCCGGATTGTGCCGCATTGCAGAAACCGGAGGTGTGAAAGCAGCCTAACTTTCCCTTCTCTTCTTCCCTATCCATCAACAATTGTTTATTACTTGTAAGAAATCATATGACTTATTACAAATTAATATGATGTTTTTACATGACTTTTACCATATGTTATATAATCCCTAATAAAAATATTTTAAAACAACTTACTCGCTCAGCAAAGGAAGATTTTCCATAGGAAATCACTGCAATGCTGACAATTCGTTCCACAACTTGTTAAATGTCCCATCCTGGTCCCCTATTGTGTCACTTCACACATGCACAAACACACACAAACACGTACAAACACACACAAACTCACACAAACACATACAAACTCACACAAACACACACAAACACGCACGCACACGCACATATTATGCTCACCTTACCTACCATTCCATCGCTGGTCTCCTGGGACTTGCTGTTCACTAGTACGGGCTGTGTATCAGGTTACCATCACAACGAGGGATGAACTTCCGCTGCCAGAGCGCTGACGTCAAAGGCAGGAGCCACTTGCCTCTGATTAGCCAGCGCACTGCCTTTGAGTAGCGGTGACAGAGGAAGTTCCTGCCTCATCACTATGGTTGCCGATGCACAGCCTATACCGGCGAATTACAGGACCCAGGAGACCGGCGATGGAACTGAAGGTAAACATATTATGCTCACCTTACCTTCCGTTCCATCGCCGGCCTCCTGGATCTTGTAGTTCGCCGCGAGGATTCTTACCTCATCGCGATGAGCCGGCGAACTACAAGAACCATGAGGCCAGCGGCGGAACGGAAGGTAAGGCGGGCATAATACTGTATGTGTGTACGTGTGTGTGTGTGTTTGTGCGTGCTTGTGTGTGTTTGTGCAGACTGCAAGTGCGGATTAGAGCGCGGTGGATGTACGGAACCAGAAGTGTGTGCGGTGAGTATTTTGCTCATACAGCAAAGCTTTCTCGCAAACAGAGTTACAAATTTACAGAAAGCTTTGCTCGTTCAGCGAAATTCTCATTAACTGGGTTACTTATTAAGCGAGGTTCCACTGTACATGAAAACCAAATACAATGGTTTTGGTCTTTTTCTGGCTCCGCCCCATGCATGACTTAACTAACTCTCCTTTTCTGCTCTGAACACAGGCTTCTATTATTTTTTTTAAGATTGTTCACTCCACTCAGGACATCCCTACATGCCGCATACAAATAATTCTTCATTCCATTAAAAATCAACTTATGCAGAATTTACAGCCATTTTTGTCCACAATCTCTTCATTCTGTTCAGATTTAGCAACAAAATATTATCATAAGACCATAAAAAGTGCCCTGGATGAAACACCACCCTGTACATGAGCACACACCACAAGAAAAGTTGATTTCTTCAGTTGTGCTGAATATCTGTGGAGAAAATTAGATTTTGCAGAAGACTTATCCGGTGTAGGTTTATGCTGAAAACATATAAACCTGCCCATCACCTTGCCAAACGATCCTACTTCTCGATTCCCATTATGTCACAATCCACTGATCTAAAACTGCAGTTTTCACTCCTTCTTAGCCCTAAATTACAGTACCACTCTGATCATTATGGTCTAGTCTCTTGTAATTCACTAGCTTTAGGATAACTTTCATCTTGATCCTTTAAAATCTGGTTTTGATTTTAACAATCTACAGAAACCAATGTCCTACTAACAGATAATCTCTTCTGATTATACTGGATATAATTGTAACATTTCACACTGGGGAAAACAAGCTCATTTTCACTATGCTCCAATCAATTAGCCCAAAGGATACCACTCTACCTTGGTTCTTCTCATAGCTCTTTGACCACTCTTTTAGTGTCTCATTTTCTAACTATTCTATTTCTCCTCTATCCCCTCATGGTTCAATCCTAGATCCCTCCACTTCTCTCCATTGTGTCTAATATACAAATCATCAGCAGATCTCGCTTTTAGTAACAACTATACACTGATGACACCCAGGTTCGCAAAGTTTCTCCTGATATCACCTTTGCATCACTACAAAATACTAGAGATTGTCTGTCTGTTGTCTCTAATATCATGTTCAACTCCTATCTAAAACTCCTTTACCAAACTAAACTTCCATTTTGGCTCTGTCTGTTAGCCTGGCAGCACAAAATAGGGCTTCCATGGATAGGCTTTGAGTCTACTGAGGTACAATAAGCTGTGTGACAATCAGGAAGAACAGAGCATATGTGATGTTGGTAAATTGTAAAATAATAAAACACCCTGGTTGCAACTGGTAGAGTCTGAGGGGCTAATCACTGTGAGTCATGGTAGTGCTGTATCCTACAAACAAATAATGCATTGAGTTGCTGGCTGACTGGCTGGGTCAGAGGGTAGTATGGGTTGGCAACTGAATAAATACGAACACCCCTGGGGAAAAAAATAAACAGCATAAAAAGGTACCAACTCCCACAGGTAGATGTTAGACCAGTGTTCCCCAACTCCAGTCCTCAACAGCAGCTGACAGTGCATGTTATTTCCTTAGTAAGGATTTCCTTAGTATTACACAGGTGATAATTTAATCCTTTAAAAAGGTGATGATTCCAACACCTTGGCAATGCTAAAGTAATCCTGAAACGATGACTTGTTGGTGGTTCTTGAGTTCTGAAGTTGGGGAACCCTGTGTTGGAGACATATAGACATACAGCCTGGCAGAAAAACGAGGCCTGTTGAAATGAACAGAAAAGTGTGTTTATTATTCGTAGCAAGTATTAGGATTGGTAACATTCACTACATATAATACACTAACCCAGGGCTATAGCTAGAGCCATGGAGGAGAAAAAGCTGGACTCCATCCTGTATTGCTGCTGGTGCAGTTATAGTTGAGGGAGAACAGCTCACCTGCAAGAAAGCGTACCGCTATTGCATGGAGAGGGGGTGAGCATTGCCAATACAAAGGAGAGCAGAAGAGACTTAGTCCTGTGGCTGTCAAGTTTCTGTAAAGAAATTTTTCATGCCCAAAAGATGAAGGAATTTGCCACACCAGATGGAGTATGTATGTTTCTGCCACCAGAGAGAAGGCAAGGAGATAGGTGTCTGAGTGTGAGGGACTGATAAGCAATAGTCCACAGGAATGTGTGATATTCACAGCCAATAGCAGAACCAAGAGAGGGGGCTGAGATCAGCACTAATGTGGGGGGCATGGGGCAAGCAGTGGTAGTCGTGTATACAGGGGTTGCCTATCGGTAGCCCCTTGCCTCCCAGTCACCGCTCTACCAAAAGGATGACTTCGCCACAGTCCATTCCTCAATCCATTCCCTCTCTGAGACAATAAAGTGCTCACTGGAGTATTCTCTTTCAACAACAGAACTTTATTATTCTTCATTACAAATTCTGTCTTCACTTGCTCTACAAGGGTACCTCTTCTAGTCCCAATCGAGTTCCCTCCAGACTCCACTTTCACATATAATTTAATTGGCCGACCACTTTCCTGGCACCTGGGCTCCATTGGACACCACTAGGCCCCAAATTCTCCCATCTGACATCACACTGCGTGAACCGATTCAAATAGTCCTTAAGCCTATCCATCCCACCCACAGGGATTAGCTTGTGCTTTGGAAAGGCTAGGTATGACAGCACTCCTCCGCTCATGCTATAAGCCAGGGCCCACCCTTCTCTGTCAGGGCCCACTGACCTTAGGTTTCACAGGGGATTTCTTTGGGTATCAACTCTAGGAAAGAATGAACACCTCCCCGACTGACCGTACTAAGTCCCACTTCTGGGGATTCAGTTTCACAGTCCTCTTTAGAGCAGGACCCCGCATGCCTGGGATCAAAGGGGTGACCCTTAGGATCCTTAATCTGAACAATACCCTCCTTCTATATCCTGTCCTATATACATTATCCTATCCTCCTCCTTTTCGTAACCTATTGTTTACCTACCCAGGTGCCAGGGAAGCCATCACAAACCCAAGCTGCCACCTGGTGGCCATTTACAAAATACACTTATAATTTACCATAGCAGATAAACCCATTTGGTGTTCCGGTTACTTCTGCAAGGAGGTGGTGTAGCCCTAACCCCTCTACACTAACAGACAGAATGCTGAGGTGTCATGAGAAAGACTTAGCAAGATTGACAGTGGAGGTGAAGAGCTTTCCTGCAGGCTGCAAAGATGTTTCAAATACAGGACTTTTGTGCTAACCAATTGCATTCCTCTGAGCTGCCTCCCATTTACACCTGCATTCCTTCCACAATCCTTGAGTGGAAAAAACACTCTGATATCAGGAGCCACTGTATCCTGCATTCCATTTAAGGTGCACGGCACAAGCTTACAATCCAGACTGAAATATTTAGTAAACATTCTACATTGATTCATGGTGGACACAGACATCACAGAGTCCTTGTGCAAGATCACAATATGAACCTCTGTATTTTGATATTTTTCAGCTAAGGACATTTCCCATGTCTTAAAATCTAAATGGAATTTAATTGCTCATCTCCTTATATGAAATCTAGTACACAGTAGGGTTCAGTGCGTCCATCGCCTACTGGGCCCCAGTACAAATGTGATGTGTGATGTGCAACTTAGCATTGACTTTTTTTTTAAGACTAGTACACTATTTTACCTCATCGGATTATCAAGATGGCAAAGTGGGCACCTTTGTTCTTGGGTGTCCTTAGGGGCCTTCACAAACCACTATCCCTACACAACTAGGTTTTTCGAATCCACACCACACAGCCTTTCTCTGCCGGTCACTCTTTATTTCATATGCATAATTATATAATATGTATCAGACTTGCACTATTCATAAAAATGAGCCATTAGTGGCAAATCAAATACAAAGTGAATCTGATTTGAAGCCTAAGAGAATACCCGGCTCTGGTGTCTCCATAATTTAGTGTCATGTGACGTTTGCCTTGACATGCCTCCAAAAACCTTAACCGTCCCTGGCTGTGTCCTTCATTTTTTTTACATAGATTAATTCAAGAAAATATTTTCAAAACCACCATGAACCATTACAGCAGTCTCAACTTTGCTTGACCAACGTCTTTTAATTATCATATATTTATGTATTTTCTTTCCCTACCCTTTTAACTGTCTGTCTTTTGTTATATTATTATGTTATATCATAAAAGCTGTTTCTATACCGTTTTGATTGTAAGTTTCATAGCACCTATCAGAAATCCATTACATATGAACTTTCTTTTACCCACAGTATAAGAATCGAGTCTGTGAATTTCAATATTTTGAACTCTTTAGTTTATCAGTGAAAAGCTTTATGTCACCGTTTCTCTCTTTGATACTTTAAGGATGCGAAAAGTCTTTTTCCCCCCAATCATGAATACAATGTCATAGGATAGTTCTGAAAAAAATCTGAAGAAACCAACTGTCTTCTATTATTTATTTATTTATTTGTGTGGAATCTTTTGTCAAACATAGAAGAAAAGAAAGTCGTTTCATTTACACAGACGTTTCATCCGTCTTATCCCCAGGTATATGTACGAGTTAGCGAAAAGAAATACTAAGCTTCCAGAAGTGTTTGTTGGCAAGCTGTACGAATCTATGGCAGATATGGTGGAGAAATGTTGCAGCTCAGAAGATGCTAAGTCTTGCTTGGAAAAGAAGGTATTTTTTTTTATAGTTTTCCATCACTAAAACAATGCTGTGGAAATGTTTTATAACTTTAGATATTTAGGTTACAGCTAAAAATAAGAGAACAGTTTAGTTTTCAAGTTTTTGATCTCTTTTGTCATCCAACTTCTAAAAACTTTGGTCCTATACTTCTCAGGCAACTTTTTACTACATGGAATAAGGCTCCCCACTTCAGGATTAAGAGCATTTTATGTTCTTCCTGGTAGGATTTGTTCTTGTTCTGATTTTTTTTTTTTAAAGGAAGTAAAAATATAAAAGTTCTAAAGTACTGTGATCAAAGCTGTAAATTGGCAGAGCTAATATCTATATATTCACAAAATCTTTAAAGCAGATCTGTCACCAGATTTTACAATAGCAACTGCAAAACTAGTACATTGAAACCTTACTAAGGTACTTTAACATTTCTTTCAGAATTGCTATAATATACATTTTAACCCTAGAACGCGCAAGCAATTCAATCTACCATAGAAAACAAATGACCTAGCAGGCCTGCGAGGCCCCAGGTATGCGTTCTAGGGTTAAAGTTTTACTGATTTAGATCAGCAATTTTTTTTTAGTCCAGATAGAACAAATAAGTCCCCAACAACACCGGCACCCATAATGGACTATCATTAAGAAGAGTCTTCTTTGGTCCTGATGGCAAAATACGGTCTAGATCGGTTCTGGTCCCAATTACATTATGTAGGCAGGATGATAAGCAATCCTTATGATTACATGAAAAGGTTACTTCAGATAGAAACTTTCCCAAGGGTTAAAACAAGCAGGTTAATTTTTGCAGTAAATTATTGGAAAAAGGTCAATTTTGTAAACTATGATTGTATAAAGATATCATTTTCTGCTTAATCTAACAGAGGACTTTCACACACACACACGTACACACACACGTACACACACGTACACATACGCATACACATGCTACAGAACATAGAGCCAGATCATAGAGCCAGGAAGTGATTACTGGTGCTCATTGTATAGTGATTGGTGACTGGATATGTTCTCTGCACCGCCTCTATGACTAGAAGCAGGCAGATACAGGGAAGATATAACTTCATTTCTCCCTGTAGCTGTGCTGCCAGAAAGCAAGGCTGGCATGAGTTTAATGCTATCTAACTGCAGATTTACACAATATCTGTAAGTAAATACGAATGACAAGGTCCCTTTAGCAATTAAAAAATATGCATCTATTCAGCAGCTTAACTATGGGTGGTACACTGTGGTAATAAAATCACAATGCACCAATAATATAAATAGTGCATGGCATGTAATGAAAGTGGGGGACTCGTATGTTGCCATTTAGGTCATGAGCTTCAATTTAAACCTTTGTCAGCATTGAAATCCAAACATAAATCTGAGTAAAACACAAAAACAATAGAGCACAGCTTGCTTTTGTAAGATTTCAGCAATCTTATGTAGCTTATATAGCTTGAAGAAACACAAGTTAGAGTTCTTGCTAAATTTCCTATCAAAACTGTTAAGCGGGCTTTACAAGCTACGATATATCTAACGAGATGTCGGCGGGGTCACGTCGTAAGTGACGCACATCCAGCATTGTTAGTGATATCGTAGCGTGTGACAGCTACGTGCGATGGTGAACGAGCAGAAATACTCACCTTCTCGTTCATCGTTCACACGTCACTCATTTTCAAAAAATCGAACGTCCGGTTGTTCATTGTTCCCAAGGCAGCACACATCGCTTCGTGTGACACCCCGAGAACGATGAACACAGCTTACCTGCGTCTCACCGGCAATGCGGAAGGAAGAAGGTGGGCGGGATGTTACGTCCTGCTCATCTCCGCCCCTCCGCTTCTATTGAATGGCCGCTGTGTGACGTCGCTGTGACGGCAGAACATCCCCCCCCCTTCAGGAAGTGGATGTTCGCCACCCACAGCGAGGTTGTTTGGAAGGTAAGTATGTGTGACAGGGGGTTACGACTTTGTGCGACACAGGCAAGAAATAGGCCCGTGCTGCACAAACGATCGGGGCGGGTGCGATCGCACGACTAATTGCAGCGTGTAAAGCAGACTTTATTCAATTGCAAAAAAAAATCTTACTGAATTTTATCAGACAGACACCTTTTTATGCTACACTTAAAGGGAATGTGTCATCAGGTTTTTCTACCTCTCCTAAGAGCAACATGATGTAGGCAAAGAGAGGCTTAATTCAATGATATATCACTTAGTTTACTGAATGCAGAAGTTCTGACACAATCAAAGTTTTTAGATTTGGCCATGCAGCAGAGCTGAAAAAGCTGCCTCCACCCACACTAAGCATTGTACAGACATAGTACATTGAATGTGAGGTACTGATCACAGGAGGGGGCATGTCAGACTGCGAGGCATGAGACAATGTAGTCCAGCAATGATAAATGCTAAAACAATCATTGCAAGTAAACACCACCCCAAACCTTAATAAGAGAGGCATCACTGAATTCTGCATGTTAACCCTTAAAGCATGCTTTTTATGCCACATTTAAAGGGAATTTGTCAGCAGGTTTTTCTACTTCACCTATGAGCAGCATGATGTGGGTAAAGAGACTCTTAATCTAACAATCTATCACTTAGTTTACTAGATGCAGCAGTTCTGACACAATCACAGTTTTTAGATTTAGCAATACAGCAGAGCTGACAAACAACACCCCAGACCTTCATAAGAGAGGCACCACTGAATTGTGTGTGTTAACCCTTAAAGCATGCGGTCTTCAGATTACATAGCAAAAACCTGCTAACAGATTCCCCTTAAGGAATTCTTGACAAACTGAAGAGGAAAAACTGAGGGCACTACAAATGAAGGGATCAATCAGTAAGCATCCTTAAGGCAATGTATGTGAAGCAAAAATAAAAGAGACAGTATGTACAAAAAACAGAATCACCAAAATAAGTATTTTATTAACACAAAGTCAAAACTGACATACAATTAAATTAGTCACAAAGTAATGTGTTTGCAGCATCTATTGAAGGGTGAGAGGATCAAACACAGATTAAGTAAACATTTGCCATAGAGGCAAAAATAATAGAATTACAAAAAATTATAAAATGGTAAACCAGACAAGTGAGCATATGCAGATCCAGTGTGGAAAATGTCTACCAAGGTAGTACATGAGTCAGTGCCTGGATGAATGTAAAGAGGAGCTAGATAACTCACGTGCCTCGCCACTTGCAGTGTGCCTTTCTCAAGGGTGCCCATTTTATTATTCTTTGTATTTCCATTATGTAAGTTTTGTACTTAATCTGTGGACCATCCTCTCTAAACGCATTACTTTGTGCCTAATTTATCACTATTTTCTTACATCTTTATAGCATTGATCCACAGACCGTTGGCTTATTGCTATTACTGTTCTATGAATTTTGCTCTATCTAGTGGAGATTTGGTAATATTTGGGAATGGCATGATCACATTTCATCTGGAATAGACTCACTGTTTGCTATTCCTATTGTGAGCTGGGCTTGGTTTTTGAGGTTCAGGTTGACCTTATTTGATTTTTTTTGTACTTCAGGTGCTTTTTAATTTTTTTTAATTGTTTGTCATTTTTTGCTTCATGTTAAAACATTTATTTTAATGATCCAGGTTTTTTGTGCATACTTTGAATTCTTGACAAATGAAACATCTGTCCTCTATTTCAGAAAGCGCAGCTGAGTGAAGAAATGAAAAAGTACATAAGTGAGGGTAATGAGCTTTGTGGAGACTACAACAAATATCCGTTCTCTGAATTCAAGGAAAGGTAAGCTCTACAAATAGCCAAAGTAAAAATAACAACTGAAAACTGCTGTAAACATATTTTCGATAATGTTATATATTTTGCCTTTACACTGTGTAAAATGATGATACTCCTAAGATTTGCCTATATACAGTTACCCAGTAAAACTAATATCTGGCTTTGAGAATTTAAAGGGAACCTGTCACCAGTTTTTTGCCCTATAAGCTGTGGCCGCCACCAGTGGGTTCTTATATACAGCATTCTAACATGCTGTATATAAGAGCCCAGGCTACTGTGTAGGACATAAAAACACTTTATAATACTCACCTAACGGTCGTGGTGCAATGGATTTGAGTCAGATGGCCATCTCCGTTGTCCGGTGCCGGTGCTTCTTCTTTTGGCCATCATTGTCGTCCTTCTTCTGTAGCCGTGGAGTATTACGCGTGCTACGTCATCCACACTCGCTGGCATTGAGGTCCTGAGCAGGGCAGATCAAAGTATTGTAGTGCGCCTGCACGGGATCGGCGAGTGTGTATGACGCAGGATGCATCATGCACACAGGCTTCAGAAGGAGGACCAGACAACGGAGACGCCCATCTGACTCAAATCCACCACAGCGCGACCATTAGGTAAGTATTATAAAGTGTTTTTTTACATTCTACATAGCGGCCTGGGCTCTTATATATAGCATGTTAAAATGCTGTACATAAGAGCCCCCTGGTGGTGGCCACAGTTTATAGGCCCCAAATCTGGTGACAGGTTCCCTTTAATTCTGTAATATTTTTTTTAAGTCATTTATTGTAAAACATAATGGTTTTTTTTTCATTTAATATTCACTTATGTTTTACCAAATCGCTAATCTCTTTGGGAGTGAGTAAATTTTATACACTACTTTAACACCTTCTCTACTGATCAGCTACTTGTCCGCTGATCGGAAGACATTTAATATCCTGTTCAGACAGGAAGACTACATTTCCTATGCACACAGAATGATGATGATCAGTAATAGAACACATAAACTGTCATTATTCTGGCCAGCACATACTTATTACCCAGGACGTTGCGCTACTAAGGACGATGATATTTCAGAAAACTTACAAATCATTTCACACAAGAGTTTTGCTCATCTGTCAGGGGCTGGTAGTCTGCTGAAACTGCATGATTATCAAGAAGCGAGATTTTGTATGTTGTAAGATTCTGAATGGCTTTGTTGCATCTTAAGCCTGCTTTACACGTTGCAATTTCGCATACGATTTCGTATGCGATTTGCAACGCCCCCATCGTATGTGCGGCACGTTCAATTTATTGAATGTGCCTCACATACGAGTAACCCCCCGTCACATATACTTACCCGTCCATACGACCTCGATGTGGGCGGCGAACGTCCACTTCCTGGAGTGGGAGGGACGTTCGGCGTCACATCGACGTCATGCGGCAGCTGGCCAATAGAAGCGGAGGGGCGGAGCTAAGCGGGATGTAAACATCCCGCCCATCTCCTTCCTTCCGCATTGTCGGCCGGGAGCCGCAGGACGCTGGTAAGATCTGTTCATCGTTCCCGGGGTGTCACACACTGCGATGTGTGCTACCCCGGATACGATGAAAAATCTGACGTGCAATTCTAGATACAGGTGCGATGTGTATGCGATGAACGTTTTACCATTCAATCGCAATCGCACGTACCTGTCACACACTGCAATGTAACTTACAATGCCGGATGTGCGTCACTTACGACGTGACCCCGCCGACACATTGTAAGATATATTGCAGCGTGTAAAGCTGGCTTTAGAGGTAGACACAGGAACTGTTTCCATTTAAATGTTCATCTGGTTTATTCAGTCTTCATAAATCACGTCGTAATAACAAACCCAAAACAACTTCCTTCCAGTACAAGGATACAAATTGAAAATAACAAGTCCACATATAGCTGCTGGGTCCGCCCGCTCAGGATACTGTCTTGCTCTTTAGCAAGAGCAACACTGCTGGAGGTGTTCAAACCTCCACAGGCACCTGAATAAGACTGTCCATTTTACCTGATGTGCCATGCCCCAAGGTGGAGATATGTGAGCAGTCATTCCCATCCATCTATCTGACTGCTCTTAAACCCGGCCCTGACACAACTTATTAACTCTCTCAGTATTAACCATGCTGTAACCTGCTTTTGGGCTTACGTCACTGAGCCTATCAACCTTAATAATACATATCTCCCATCAAGGACTTTTTTAGGCATATTTTCACAATATGTAAATCCAACTTAACCCTTCATGACCTTAGACTGATACATCCTAGGTCAGATCCCTTATTTTGATGTGGACTCACACACTGAGTCTGCATCTTTCCCTGCATATATCAGCTGATATGATCAGCTGACATGTTCCTCTAACAGCTGCCAGTTAATCAGAGATTTGTCCATGGCTGTTAACCAGTTAAATCCTGCTGTAATCTCTGAGAGCTGGGTTTAACACACGCTGGCGAGGATCACACCATTCCCCGCTCCCAACAGCGCTCCAGTGATGCAGATGGATTGTCATGACAGCCAGGGGCTGGCATTCATAGGAGATCCGAGTCGGGGTAATAAGGGGTTAATCTCAGCTCACAGCTGACATTAAGCCCTAGATTAGTAATGGGAGGCGTCTATGAGACACCCCCATCAGTAATCTGTAAGTGGAAATAAATAAACACAAACACCCCAAAAATCCTTTTTTAAAATAAAATACAAAGAAAACCCTTTTTCACCCCTTTATTAACCCCAAAAACGTCCCTGTAGGTCCGATGTAATCCACACGAGGTCCTACGACGATTCAGCTCTGCTACATCTGAGCCTGGAGAGACTGAAAACACGTCCAATCTCTCCAGGCTCCAGTAAACACTGACAAGTGGGACCTGGCTGGCAGCAGTGCTGGGGTTGTCGCATCTAATGAATTAACCTCCTTATTACCCCGATTATATCACAACTTCTGCACCCAATAAACTAAGTGACACATTGCTGGAATCAGGGTCCTCTTTCCTTACATTATGCTGCTCTCAGATGAGATAGCTAAAACCTGATGACAGATTCTCTTTAATGATCCCCAACAGTATTGTAAAGGCCCAAACAAGTCAAAAGACTATTATCTAGAGCCATATTCCTCAATCTAATGCTAACTTTAAGACCAGGTTCACATAGCCATATTTTCAGTCTGAGTGCTATTTGTGGGAAAAAAAATCACTCGAACCAATGTTATTCAATTAGCCAATGTAGATGAAAAAAATCGCAGTATGAACAATTTTACTATGGAAATCATGTGAGATTCATCTATTTAAGTCTATCGGTGGGAGAATAAATCAGATACCACAGGATAGCATCCAATTCTTATGAATACCATGAAATTCTAAAAGAAAGGAAACTGTAAATATTCCTGTAAATGATTAAAAGCTGCTAGTTTAAAAAAAAAACTGATTGCACATGGATGATATATGGGAAAAAAAAATTGACTCCCTTTTCTGGATGAAAATCGGACATATTTTTCCATACTGTTGTGAGACCCTATCCTTACACAATGATCACAGTTTGCTCACAGTAGTGGCCAAATATATATGCTCAAAATCATACAAAATTGCATCTTTGCATGTTTGAGAATCCCCTCTCTAAAAGTATATCACCAGAGCTACTTGCTGTTGTACTGAAATAGAGGGACAAGAAAGGAGCTTGAAATATAAGTGACAACTTTAACAGAAAGCAAAAGTACTCTCATTTTAGGTTTAAGAAAATTAATTTGAGCAGGATTACTATGAACTGGATGGACATTTAGTTGAACCAAACATTCATCCTTCAGGCTCTGTTAAGCTATGAGTTGAGAGTTTGTGTATCAAATTTATTAGAGTTTGCATTTTATCTAGCTAACAGGATCCATGTTTAAGAGCCACATTTTCTAAGCTAAGATGGCTTCGCTGCGGTGCAAACTGTAAGGGATGTCCTAGTTTTTATCCTTTTATCCACTGAAAGTTAAAATGGACATGGCAACAAATGAATTCCCATGTCACGGTCCCTAGAACAGCAGTCAACTAGCAGCGATGGTGCAAATAAATGTCATGGCTTCAGTGGTCATAGAAACCTGGAAACTGTTAATAGAGCTTCCATGGACAGGCTTTATGCAAGCCCCTCTGTTTAGCAGATCCTAGGTTCTGCCTTGACTTTCACCCACTAACCCCTGTTCAGGAATATGAACTTACACAGGAACTCCTGGGCTTGGTCATCAGAGGCATCTGATGGCAAGAGGGGTGTCATGAAGGAGGCGGGTGCCAGGCCGGGCCGCTCAGGCAACACATGGCTCTCTAGCCGGACAACTTTCTAAGCCAACCAGGGTGAGTTGTAGGCTCCAGAACTCTCAAGGATAACTCAGAGTCCACTAACTGAATCTAGCACTTAGAACACGTCTTCTCACACTTGAACCTTATTCACTGGTTCCTCTTGAGCCTTCCATCCTGTTCTCTCTCCCACCATCTGCCGCTCTTTCTACTACCTCAACCCTATGTTACTTAACATCAAAACTTAAGTCTACTCAACGCTTGATGGCAGCCATTGATACATACACATACATCTTATAGTATTTAACTGTCTACAAACCATGGTACATATACACGATGGAGCGTAGCCCTTTTACTACAGTAACGTGGAGATAATACCAAGAGGCGATATCAGGGATAAAATCACAAAACAAGCAGATGGTCAAAATATAAGTCGAAGCCAGAAAACAGGATAAATTCAGAGCCATAACAGGAGCCAGGACTAGGGATATATGTAAAGTAAGCAGAACCTATTGACTGGAAGTGGACACTGATTCTCAGAAGTTTAAATTATGACAAGCTCCAGTTAGTGGGAAGAAACACAAACAGAATTTAACCTCCAAGCAGAAAAATAAGTCCCAGGAATAAATCAAAGATACTGAATAATATCTGTATCAGCAAACAAGTGAAGAAGGAATAGGGGGGACAGGCAGCGCCACGGATGTCATGGTAGAATACTTATTGGTGGAGTGCAGTCACTCACTACAGTTCTTTAAGTCCTTCTAAAGTCAACAGGGATGAAGCAAGAGCATAGCCATGAATAGTCTAAAGTCAGGTAAGGGCAGGACTATGGAGTCTGCATAAACAAGCCAGAAGATTAGTCAAAGTGCAGTCAAGAGCATTCTCAAATTAATACAAAGGTCTTGAAGCCAAGCAAAAGCCAAACTCAAGATATAAATCACTTCAATAATAAGCTTCTAAGTAAGCTAAGGATTGAAAACTGTCAAGAGTGAGTTCAGTTTCTGGATGTCCTTCTAAAGCCCAATATCCAACAGTGGTGAAGCAGGAGCATAGCCATGAGTAGCCCAAAGTCAGATCAGGGTAGGTCTATGGATTCTCCATAAACAAGCCAGAAGATTAGTCAAAGTGTATTCTGGGATTAAAACCAAGATGAAGCCAAGCAGAGTACAAACTCCAGATATAAATCACTCCAATAAGTCAACTATGCCGAGTACTGAGTTCAGAGATCACTCTAAGTAAGCTGAGGTTTGAAACCAGGCAAGAGTTCCAATACAAACACCGAATAAATGACATGGTGCGAAGCGTACTTGATGATTCATAATGCACCCAAACTCGGATCGGCAGTCGATGGCTGTGCAGTAACCAAAGTCATACAACTACTTTAATTTAATCTAGTAAATTAAGCAAATCTGGCTTACTTTATGTAAGATGTTTTATGGTTTCTTTTTACTCAAGTCATTATGTTAAAAGAAAGTTTATTAACTAAGTTGAAAATGTATTTTGGCCAGTGTATGTAAGAATTATTCCTAATGACAATCCGCAGAGGCCTACATCAGAACATTTTGTATTAGGTAATAAGCTTCAGCTGTAACCTAATGTAATGGGCATATCTGTCTAATAGTCATCATTTCTCTCTATTGTTATAAAAGAACTTAAAGTGAATTTATCATCAAAGATTTTGCTACCTTTAAATCAGCCTCAGAAGTTTGGAGCTCTTACATCACATGGGTTTTATGTTTCCATTGAAGATCTATGAGCATTGGTATTCTTGGCATCATGTTCAATCCTCAATCAAGCTGCAACCCATAGTAGGCAATAGTGGGTGTCATTATTAATGAGCATGGCAGCTGATAAGAGATTATTAAGAAGAGTCGCAGGATTAAAGTACAATAAAACACGTCACACACATCAGAACGTATCTCTCAGGAACAAAACACAGGAAACGTCAAAGAGAACAGAAAAAAAAAACAAAAAATGTTGGTCTATTAGAGTAATTCTTTGAACACTCAGTAGCAAGCTGAATCATGGAGAGTTGAAAAGTATTCTTACAGCCATCAGATCTGCTGGACACGAGTGGTCATCAGCTGCACTTCGGAGAGCTCTATTGTGTGTTCTGTGTGCTATATAAACTGTCTTCTAATGCTTTCCATTAAAAAAAAACAAAAACTTTTTTAATGGAAAAAAATTTTTACAACACAGTCATCACTATGTAGCATAGAAAGATGACCTTTGTGTGTTACGTGATATTAAGGGTTTGTAATCGTGTTGTGACTGCTACGAAACTCATGTTTGAAGGAGACCAATTTATCCACTATTTATAGATTTATGGGATGATTCAGAATTTCTATGATAGTAAAGGATTTTTTTTCCCTGAACTCATACATATGTCTATGTGTTATCTTTTGACATTTTCAGTTTTCAAGGTGACTATTTGAATCAAACAGCAAAATGATCAGCATACGTCCTACATAAATGATCAGCATACGTCCTACATAAATGATCAGCATACATCCTACATAAATGATCAGCATACGTCCTACATAAATGATCAGCATACATCCTACATAAATGATCAGCATACGTCCTACATAAATGATCAGCATACATCCTACATAAATGATCAGCATACATCCTACATAAATGATCAGCATACATCCTACATAAATGATCAGCATACGTCCTACATAAATGATCAGCATACGTCCTACATAAATGATCAGCATACGTCCTACATAAATGATCAGCATACGTCCTACATAAATGATCAGCATACATCCTACATAAATGATCAGCATACATCCTACATAAATGATCAGCATACGTCCTACATAAATGATCAGCATACGTCCTACATAAATGATCAGCATACGTCCTACATAAATGATCAGCATACGTCCTACATAAATGATCAGCATACATCCTACATAAATGATCAGCATACGTCCTACATAAATGATCAGCATACATCCTACATAAATGATCAGCATACATCCTACATAAATGATCAGCATACGTCCTACATAAATGATCAGCATACATCCTACATAAATGATCAGCATACATCCTACATAAATGATCAGCATACGTCCTACATAAATGATCAGCATACGTCCTACATAAATGATCAGCATACATCCTACATAAATGATCAGCATACGTCCTACATAAATGATCAGCATACGTCCTACATAAATGATCAGCATACGTCCTACATAAATGATCAGCATACATCCTACATAAATGATCAGCATACATCCTACATAAATGATCAGCATACATCCTACATAAATGATCAGCATACGTCCTACATAAATGATCAGCATACGTCCTACATAAATGATCAGCATACATCCTACATAAATGATCAGCATACATCCTACATAAATGATCAGCATACATCCTACATAAATGATCAGCATACATCCTACATAAATGATCAGCATACATCCTACATAAATGATCAGCATACATCCTACATAAATGATCAGCATACATCCTACATAAATGATCAGCATACATCCTACATAAATGATCAGCATACGTCCTACATAAATGATCAGCATACGTCCTACATAAATGATCAGCATACATCCTACATAAATGATCAGCATACGTCCTACATAAATGATCAGCATACGTCCTACATAAATGATCAGCATACGTCCTACATAAATGATCAGCATACATCCTACATAAATGATCAGCATACGTCCTACATAAATGATCAGCATACATCCTACATAAATGATCAGCATACATCCTACATAAATGATCAGCATACGTCCTACATAAATGATCAGCATACATCCTACATAAATGATCAGCATACATCCTACATAAATGATCAGCATACGTCCTACATAAATGATCAGCATACGTCCTAAATAAATGATCAGCATACATCCTACATAAATGATCAGCATACATCCTACATAAATGATCAGCATACGTCCTAAATAAATGATCAGCATACGTCCTACATAAATGATCAGCATACGTCCTAAATAAATGATCAGCATACATCCTACATAAATGATCAGCATACGTCCTACATAAATGATCAGCATACGTCCTACATAAATGAGCAGCATACGTCCTACATAAATGATCAGCATACATCCTACATAAATGATCAGCATACATCCTACATAAATGATCAGCATACATCCTACATAAATGATCAGCATACATCCTACATAAATGATCAGCATACGTCCTACATAAATGATCAGCATACATCCTACATAAATGATCAGCATACATCCTACATAAATGATCAGCATACATCCTACATAAATGATCAGCATACATCCTACATAAATGATGTATGGTCTCTTTTCCTGAATGATATATACAGAATGAAATATTACTGTGTCTGCTGGAGGCAATAGTCATTGGTGCACAGGGTGGTCTTTTTGTAAAGGTGCAGACTTTTCACAGTTTGTGGCTTAGATATGTAACTTGTACTTTAATACGCTATGGATTTTCTGCCCAGAAAAGCTATAGTGTTTAAAGTTGGATTTGTATTCAAGTCTTCAATATAAATGTTGGGAGTCTGAACTGCGATTTTCCGTTTTTCATTTGCGTTTTTTGTTTTCGTTTTTTGTTCCCCTTCTTCCGAGAGCCGTAACTTTTTGTATTTTTTCACCAATCTTGCCATACATGGGCTTGTTTTTTGCAGGACCAATTGTACTTTTGAATGAAAGCATTAGTTTTACCATATAGTGTACTGGAAAATGGGAAAAAAATCCAAGTGCGGTGAAATTGCAAAAAAAAAGTGCAATTGCATGATTGTTTGAGATATTTTATTCACTGTGTTCACTATATAGTAAAACTGATGTATCTGTATGATGCCTCAGGTGGGTATGAGTTCGCAGATATCAAACATGTATAGGTTTACTTTTGTCTAAGGGGTTAAAAAAAATCAGACGTTTGTGCAAAAAATGAATTGCGCTTTTGGCGCCATTTTCCGCAACCCATAGCATTCTCATTTTTCAGGGCTCAGTAATGGCTTATGTTTTCGATCTTGAGCTGGCGTTTTTTATTGTACCATTTTTGTGCAGATGCTATGTTTTTGAACTCCTGTTCCTGCATTTTGCAGCGACCAAAAAACATAATTTTTTTTCTCTCCATGCCGTGTACCGAATAGATTAATTGATTTTATATTTTGATAGATCGGGCATTTATAAACTTAGTAATACCAAATATGTGTATATTTTGTAACTGTTTTATTTTCAATGGGGCGAATGGGGGGGTGATTTGAAGGTTTAGCTCTTTTTTATTTTTTCATATTTTTAGAAACCTTTTTTTTTTTTTCTTTAATTCTTTATTTATTGTACTAACCCACCTAGGGGACTTTATGGATCCCCTGACCGCTTGTTTATTTCTGTTGATCAGAGCTGTGCAGCTTTGATCAGCAGAAATGCAGCGTTGCTGTGAAAGGCGGAACTCGTTACCATGGCAACCATCGGCTTCCTAAGAGCACTTCACGGGGCCGCCAATGGCGGTGGGGAACTTCGCGAACCCCCCATGGCCATTTAAATTGTGCTGTCACATTTTGACAGCGCAATCTAAGTGGCAAACAGGCACAGATGGATTGTGGATCCACCCGCATCTGATATCCCCACATCTCTGCTGTTCAAATCAGCAGACATATGAAAGGATGACCACAGGAGCCAGCAGTGATTACCCTGACATGACCAATGACGTACCAGTATATCATTTGTTGTGAAGGGGTTAATTTCTACCAATACAATTAGTTCATTACTACATTTAGATAGCATGGATAGATGTTTTGAATACAATTATTGATATTTGCTGGTCAGGGGTATAAGGTCTATAAAGAGAATCTTTCAGCAGATTTTTGCTATTATATCTTAAAAAATGATGTATTTACAAAGACCCCAATTCAGTGAAATATCACTTACTAGGTTGCTTGATGTAGTTTTAATAAAATCACTGTTTTATCTACCAGTTATCTGAATGCTGAGTTCTGTGTAACCCCGCCCACGCCCCTGATTGGAATCTTTCTGTGTACACACTGTGAAAGCTGCTAATAAGTGGTAGAGGCGGGGTTATATATAGCTCATGAATATGAAGGCATACATGGCAACAGGTTTACTAGTCCTCTTGTGATAATCTACAAAAACTACGCTGAATAGCTTAGTAAATGACACCTAACTGGAGTAAGGGTTAATTCCTACAGTATACTGCTATCATATTATGTGGCAAAAACCTGTTGACAGATTCCTATTAATTAGGTCATGTGAATGGTAGTTAATTTTTACAATATTAAAGTTAGAAGAATCTATAACATTTAAAATAGTATTAAAGAACAACAGCAAGGAGCCAGATATGTACTAGCCCACCTCATTATGAAAAAGTTAGAAAATCACGTATTTAACAAAAATAACAATCTTAATTAGTTTCATTAAAATTGAAAAAAAATATCAAAGAAGTCTACTCATAAAGTGCATTTAACTTTCCTGCAATTATGAGATTACAGACATTAAGTAGGATGCAAATACTCATTAGCCAATGGTTATCTAAAAACATCAGTATAAAAGAGGCATACTCAACATCATTATGCTGCAGATGGCTAATCACAAATAAAACACGTATGCAAAATTTTGGTTTAGGAAAAAAAATCAAATCTAATAACTGATCCTTATGTTTTCTTATGCCCTGATTTAAAATAAATAAATAAAAAATACTTTGATTTTTAACTATCACGTATGGATTTTGCACAAAATGCATGTGAAATTACAAGTGAGATAAACAAGAAAAATCTTTATTACATCCAAAAATGTACAAAATATAATATAGAAAAATTTATTGAACATTCATTCTGCAACTTTATTGGAAATAAATTCTTGCACATTTTCCTTTACTATTCAAAACTTCTCTTGTTACCTTTTCTCTTATAGAAGGCCTTCAGATCTTCTCTGTGGAGTAGAGATGAGCGATGTTCGAGGTTCGCCAATTTCATGTTCGAGTAATTTTGGGGGGTGTTCGAGTCGTTCGATGAACTTGAACGATTTGCCAAAAGTTCGACAGTTCGAGTTACGTTCGAAAACGGTTTGATCACCAAAAGCATGGCTTTTCACAGCTATGTGTGCAGGGAGCCATCGCTGGCAGCCTGCAGTAAGCTGGTAACCAGGGTAAATATCGGGTATCCAAGCAAAGCGCTTTGCTTAGTAACCCGATGTGTACCCTGGCCACGGGTGCAAAAAATCCCCGAAAGCCACACAGAAGCACTTCGGTGTGACTTCCGTCGGATGCCGCTGCAGTCTGTGTCCTGCTCCAGCTCCAGCCCCATGGCTGCTGCGCACAGCAGTGTCTGCAGCTGCCCGCACTGTACGGTGTCCACAGCTGCCCACACTGCAGTGTCCGCAGCTGCCCGCACTGTACGGTGTCCACAGCTGCCCACACTGCAGTGCCAGCATATGCCTGCACTGTACGGTGTCCGCAGCTTCCCGCACTGTACGGTGTCCGCAGCTGCCCACACTGCAGTGTCAGCATATGCCCGCACTCTACGGTGTCCGCAGCTGCCCACACTGCAGTGTCAGCATATGCCCACACTGTACGGTGTCCGCAGCTGCCACACTGCAGTGACAGCAGCTGCGGGGATGACAAGTGGATGGTATGGATCATCATGGGACCCCCTTGGATTACACCAGACCTGGATTTGTTTTTCTTTCTAATAAATTGGTGAAAGAGGGAATGTGTTGAGGAGTGTTTTTTCAAATCAAAATGTGTTTGTCGTCTATTTTTTTTTATTACTGACTGGGTTGGTGATGTCGGGTATCTGATAGACGCCTGACAACACGAACCCCAGGGCTTGATGCCAGGTGACATAACACATCTGATATTAACCCTATATATTACCTCGTTTGCCACCGCACCAGGGCAACGGGATGAGCTGGGGCGAAGCACCAGGATTAGCGCATCTAATGGATGTGCCACTTCTGGGGTGGCTGCGGCCTGCTATTTTTAGACTGGGGAGAGTCCAATAACCATGGACCTCCCTAGTTTGAGAATATCAGACCCCAGCTGTCCGCTTTACCTTGGCTGGTGATCCAATTTTGCCCCCCCCCGTGTTTTTTTTTTAATTATTTATTTAATTTAAAATAACAGTGTGGGGTGCCCTCAGTTTTGGATTACCAGCCAAGTTGAAGCTGCCAGCTGTGGTCTGCAGGCTGCAGCCATCTGCTTTACCCTAGCTGGCTATCAAAAATAGGGGGAACCCCACGTCATTTTTTTTAAAATTTATTTATTTTTTTGGCTAAATACAACGCTAAGCACCCCTTAGTGCCACATGAAAAGCACCAAAGGGTGCAAAATTACAAAATGCAGGAGAGTGGGACATTATGTGCCTTTCTGCCATTATAATGACAGAAAAGACTGATATGAAGTGTACAAGCACAGGAAAATCAGCAGAGTGCTCTACGCTGTGAAAAGCAGTAGAAAATGGCACTGGAGTGAACATGTGACCGCCTCATGTAGGTTGAAGCTATGGATCCTGGGTAAATTTATGCATTTTCCCTCCTTCAGTTTTTTTGCAGTACGCAAAAAAACGGAAGGCACATGGATGACAAACGGATGACATACGGACCGTATACGGAACAGAAACGGATGCCACATGGATGAATCCGTGAAAATAATGGACCGTTTTTTGCGGACCGCAAAAACGGATCGGTCGTGTTAATGTAGCCTTATTCTGATCTACCGTTTATAAACAACAGGCAGAAATAAGTGAATAGCGCCCCCAGCGTTAGAAAATCTCCGGGGTTTCAGGGGGTAGCTGAGACCCTGGAGATCATGATTCAGGCCGGTTTTTCCGGTCCCCGCTCACGTGATCACCGGTAAACACCGTATACTGATGATCACATTACAGTAAATGACAGCGCCGGTAAAAAATTATTTATCTCCCATCTGGCATGAACAAACATCTCAGATGGGAGATAAATTTCCTCCCTGGTCCCCTCCGGTCCCCCGGTGTCGCCAAAGCGCCCCCCCCCTGACCCCCTCCCGGAAATCCAAGATGGCACAGCAGCGCGCCGGCCGCATTCACCCTACTCCTCTGATTTCTATCGCATGTGTCAAACTCCTCCCCAGGCCCTGCCAGGTCACCCTCTTTAACACCACTGGTGTTCCCCGGTGTCCCACAGTACCTGTGCAGCGTTGATCCCCCACGGCCCCCTCCTTCACAATAGACGCTGCCGCATGCACAGAGCGGCTGTCAGCTCAGCTTCCTGTGTTCAGACACAGTGAGTGGCGGTAACCATGCATCTGTAAGCTACTGCAATGCCCTGATCATGAGGTAAGGAATATAGTTGATCAGGAGAGCTATACTACATTTTCAAATGGAGGTATTTGATTTTATAGTTGCCCTTCTGAACGACTACCAAACATGAGAGTCCGTTATATGCCACAAGAAAACATGTCTAAATAGCGAGCTCTGTTGTTTAGTATTCATTAACTGGACTTAAAGGGGTATTCCATCTCCAAGATCCTATCCCCAATATATAGTAGGTGGAATAGTAATAATATTAGGACATACCTTTATTAGCAAATTTAGTATAGTTCTCCTGATTAGGCATGCCCTTACCTCATGAGCATTGCAGCTTTGGTAGCAACAGTTACGACATGGACTCTGCTGCTGTGGACCCGGGGAGAGTGGGTGCAGATTCATTGCACCAACACACCTCACATGGAGGGTCTGCACTCCTAGAAAATGGGGTATACGTTCCCTGAGCATGTCCCCCTATATTCTAGATGGTCCAAAGTCGTCGTGGGACCCCCTTTTTTTTTTCCTTACAATAAATTGGTGAAAGAGGGAATGTTTTGGGGAGTGTTTTTCCAAATACATTTTTTTTGTCTATTTTTTTGTTAGTGCTGACAGTTTGTGATGTCGGGTATCTGATAGACGCCATTAAATCTGCTGGTCTGGGCTTGATGTCAGGTGACCTTACAGCTAGTATCAATCCCATTTATTACCCCGTTTGCCACTGCAGCAGGGCACGGGATGAGCTGGGGTGAAGCGTCAGGATTGGCGCATCTAGTGGATGCGCCACTTCTGGGGCGCCTGCGGCCTGCTATTTTTAGGCTGTGAAGGGCCAATAACTATGGACCTTCCCACCCTGAGAATACCAGACCACAGCTGTCCGCTTTACCTTGGCTGGTGATCCAATTTGGGGGGGACCCCACTTTTTTTTGTAATTATTATTATTTATAAAATAATTATAAAAAAGAGCCTGGAGTGACCTCCACATTGGATCACCAACCACGGTAAAGCTGCCAGCTGTGGTTTTCAGGCTACAGCCGTTTGCTTTACCCTAGCTATCTATCAAAAATGGGGGGACCCCATGTCATTTTTTTTTAACTATTTTTTTAAATAAAATAAATTAATGGGCTTTCCCGTATTTTGATTGCCAGCCAAGGTAACGCCAGGCAGATGGGGGTGGCAACCCGTAGCTGTCTGCTTTATCTACGCTGAGAATCAAAAATACCGCGGAACGTTATGTCATTTTTTTTAATGATTTATTTTTACAGTACTGTGATGTCAGGCAATCAAAATACAGGGAAGCCCATTTTATTTTTTTAGTTATTTAAATAAATAATTAAAAAAAATATATATGGGCTCCCGCTGCATTTTTTGTATTGCTAGCTAAGGGTAATCCAAGCAGCTACTGACTGCTAACCCCCACTGCTTGGTGTTACATTCACTGACAATGGAAAATCCAGGGAAGCATTTTTTATTTTTTTGGTCAAAAATGACGTGGGCTTTGCCATATTTTTGTATGCTAGCCAGGTACAGCAGGGAGGTACGGCTGCCCCCAACCCCCAGCTGCCTATTTGTACCCGGCTGAGAACTAAAAATATAGGGAAGCCCTTTTTTTAATTATTTCATGAATTTCATGAAATAATTAAAAAAAAATGAAGTGGGCTTCACCCCATTTTTGTGTCCAGCCGGGTACAACTAGGCAGCTGGGGATTGGAATCCACAGCACAGGTTAGACCGAGGTTTCTGGGCCACTCTGCTGTGAATTGCAGTCCGCAGCCGCCCCAGAAAATGGCGCTTTCATAGAAGCGTCATCATCTGGTGCTGTGTCCAACTCTTCCAGCAGCCCTGAAGTCGGGTGGCTTGCTGGGTAATAATGAGTTAATACTAGCTTTGTTTTACTAGCTAGTATTAAGCCAGAGATTCTTAATGTCAGACAAGTTTGACCCGACCATTAAGAATCTCCAATAAAGGGTTAAAAAAAAGACACCACACAGAGAAAAAATACTTTAATAGAAATAAATGCACAGACACATTAGAGACCCCATGTTTATTACTCCCTGTCAGCCCTCCACGATCCTGGTCTTCTGTCTTCTTTCTCCTTCAACCCATGCAGCTCTGCTACATCCGGCAGCACTGCATGGGAAGAAGACGCTGCTGCTCCCCGTGCAGTCTAATCAGTCAGTGAGTGAGCTGAAGCTGTGGGCTGTAAGCGGTGACGTCACCGCTGACAGGTGGGTTACCATAACAACAGTGCTCCAAACACATGATTCCCAGTGCCTCAATTCACCGGCTGTGGCAGCTAGTCCTTGCATGTGGCTGACTCTGTAAAGAGCACCCACATACATGGACGGGGAAGCCGACCATGTGCCAGAGCATCTCGCCGGTAAAAGGACATGCTCAAACGAGGCGTCTAGCTATGGGACCAGTCTGTAGCCAATGAGATAATAGACACGTGACTGGTCACATGCTATTTTGACGTCACGATAGGTCCTGTCATCAGTGCTGGTTACCGGGAGGACGCAGTGTTTATCGGAAGGAAAAGCAGTGGGAGAGAGAGTGCAGGATGCGTCGCGGGGACCTGTAAGTATTATGGCAATGTTTATTAACTGTATGTGTACATGTATAATGTGTTTTTATGTGTTTGTGTTTGCCTCCCATTGTTTTCAATGGGGTTTGAGTGGTTCGTCGAACAGTTCGACGAACCGAACCGAACTCGAACGCTAGGGGGGGTAGCTCATCTCTACTGTGGAGCATCCTCCAGTAGTCCTCCATCATGTTATTTTCCATCTACTTTGGTATTATCATTCCATCCCCTTGATATCCTGAATTTTTCTCCTTGCTCTTCACTAACAGAACCAAGGTTTTCAGAAAAGAAGTCCAAATGGGAATGTAGTTACATAGTTATATAGTTACATAGGTTTAAAAAAGACCTAGGTCTAGCTAGGTCAATCTTCCTCCACCAATTCTACATTTTGTCACAAAGTCATTTATAACCGACAATGTTGTGTACTGAGGAAATCATCCAGCCCTTTTTTAAAAGCTGTTATAGTATCTGTCATTACTATCTCTTGTGGTAGGGCATTCCACAATTTTACTACTCTAACTGTAAACAACCCATTCATATTTAGCTGCCGAAATCGCTTTACTTCCACTCGCAGTGAGTGTCCTCTGGTCCTTAGTATTGTCTTTGGAAGGAATAAGTCATGTGCCAGTCCTTTATATTGACCATGCATGTATTTATACCGATATGTGATCTCCTCTGAGACGTCTTTTTTCTAAGCTAAACAAATTCAACTTTTTCAACCTCTCATCATAGGGGAGACCTTCCATTCCTTTTAATAATCTAGTTGCCCGCCTTTGAACTGACTCTAATTTTTTAATATCCTTTTTAAAGTGTGGAACTCAAAACTTGATCCCATATTCTAGATGTGGCCTTACAGGTGATTTATAGAGGGGTAACAATACATTGGGATCACGGGATCTAATCTCTCTTGTTATACACCCTAAAATCTTGTTTGCTTTAGCAGCTGCTGCCTGACATTGAGTGCTGCTGATCAGCTTATTTGTAATAAGAATACCCAAGTCCTTCTCCTATTCTGTAGTCCCGAGTTTACTTCCATTTAATGTATACGCAGCTATAGGATTACTCCGTTCTAGGTGCATTACTTTACACTTATCAGCATTAAATCTCATTTGCCAAATATCTGCCCATTCTGACATCTTATCCAGATCATTTTGTAATATTGTACTATCAAGGTCAGTTTTTAATGTCCTGCATAGTTTGCTGTTATCAGCAAAGACTGACACTTTACTATCAATCCCATCCACAAGGTCATTAATAAAGAGATTAAAAAGAATTGGTCCTAACACAGATCCCTGCGGTACCCCACTGCTGACTATAGCCCATTTAGAGAATGTACCATTTATGACTACTCTTTGTTACCTTTCTCTTAGCCAATTCCTTACCCAGTTGCATATAGTTTCCTCTAGTCTCTGCTTATGGAGCATCAGCATAAGGCTATTATGTGGTACAGTTTCAAATGCCTTTGCAAAGTCTAAATAAATCACATCAGCTGCATTAGCAATATCCAGATTTGCACTTACCTCCTCTAGAACCCCAACAGGTTGGTTAGACACGACTTATCTTTCATGAATCCATGCTGGTTGTCCCTTATTATATTATACTTACACTGTTCATGGCGGCCGGCGGAGGATGGATGCTCAGTGCGCATGATCCGAAGTACCCGAGACGTCCGATCATGTGCAGTAAACTGATGCAGGGTGTAAGATTCCCAGCTTCAGTTTGGTACAGTCCACATGACCGGAAGTGCTGAGGACTCCAGATCATGCCCAGTGCGCATCCATCCTCTGCTGGCCGCCATGAACAGTGAGGTATGTGCGGAGTCACTGCGTATTCATCAGTATTTTAGTACGCCCACAGGGGCGTGCTAGCATGCTATGTGGGCCGACTAGCTAAGGGGAGAAACTCCCTAGGGACTAGTCCCCGCGTTCATTACAGCACCTACCCCCAGGGACCTGGAACACCAGTGCCAGCAACACCCACACACACCAAAATCCCAGTTTCCACTCCACACCAGAGGTAATTGGCTAGTCAGACAAAAGGGGATGGCAACCTAGAGGGCAGAGCCAGACCAGGGGACTAAACAGCTGGTGGGAGGGGACAGCAGTCAGACAAGTAGTAGAGAGGGAAGTGTAAAGTTGTGCCTAGAGCTGGGTCTTGTAACGGTGACCCTGGGGCACAGGAGAGTGGTCGCCAGGGCTGATACACCCGAGTACCGCTTGGACCAGAGCTCCGATGGGGCACAGGGCCCTAGGTCAGATGTCAGTTTCATACAGTCTGGCAAATACCTCAAGAGTGAGGGGACCTCCAAGGACCTCAATGATCCACAGATCCAGGGGCACCAGCAGTAAAGCAAGGATCAGGGTTCCGGACACAGACCAGCCCTACAGGGTTCCCACTGCCCGCATACGGAAAAAAAGACCACCACAAAAAAGGGACAGTCGGGCCCCTAACCGCTCCAAGCTACGGGGACCCAACCACACTGAGCATGCCAAGGACAGAGCAACCGAGTCATCAACTGGCACTGAAACTACGGGGACCTTAACCAGCCGTCCGAGGGTCAAGTGTGAGTAGAGACTGTTAACTGCAACCCACGGTGTGGCCTCCCTTATTAACGGCGAAAGTCTCCATCATACACCTCCTCGGGCTTAGCCCTGCCTGTGGAGGGCCTACCACCATAGCTGCCATTACCACCAGCCCTAAGAGTAACCAACTTAGCAGCGGCGGTTTCCCCATAATAAACGCAACCCGCAAGTGGCATCACAGCAATGACTTTAATCTCCCCTGTAAATACTCCCCATTAAAAAACACCGAGGGCACGGGACCGGGCAACGGCCACCAAAGTGACATTCCCCAGTGATACACTGCCCAGGACCGAGTATCCCATTCCCTGGGCGACACACATACAGTCAGTGGGTTGCCCTCCCCAATGGGGACTGGGCCAGGGTCGGATCACAGTAGGGGGTCACTGCAGCGGTGGGTTTACAGGACGCCAAGGAGGAGAACAGCTTCAGGCACAGAGCAGAGCGGGCGTGCTGCGAGCAGCTCTGTGGGCTAGGGCATTCAACACGGTCACTGGGGAGAAGCAGGCGGCTACTTCCACAGGATCGGTGCTGTTGGGATACAGAATCCTAGGGCAGATACACTTCATGATATCTAGTAATTCTGCAAGGGTCACGGGGAATGACTAGAAGAGTTACCGGACCCATCCCAACGAGTCTGCAGCAAATATCATATAGGATCCGGGTTGAGGACCGGCACCACAATGGAACCGCCTTATCAGCATACAAAACGGGACACTTTACTGACACCGGGACCCTCAAGTTCTTCACGCCACGGGGTCCGATACTTAGCGCATCAAAGGAGGAGGTGGCTCACAGGATGACACACACACCGGACTTGACCTTTCACGGATCCGGGATCGGCTGGAGCCCATCATAGTGGAGATCGGTGCTCTGAGGCAGCACTTGAACTACCTGTGAGTAAAAAGATCTGGAACCACAGCCCCTGTCTCTGCCTCTCCTTTACCAGTTCCGGCACCCAGTGCTACGGCGCCAAAGGGGACTACCACCACCCCCGCCATCTTCTCCAGGGTAATCCCGCTCCGCCTGGCTGCACCCAACATCTGCCCTGATGAGAGACCCTGCAGTGGCGGCCCCATACCCTGACCGCATACCACAGGTGGTGTCACGATCATCTAATAAACTTTCCTAACCTCCAACCACTACCTCCATCTTCCCTGCCACCTTCTAATCCTCCTTCCTGTACGCCTCGGGGTAATGGAACCGGTCCAGGCCACCCCGTGACAACGCAGAGGATCTGCACCCCCAGCCCAGCAAAAAGTAGGTTAATACACCTGCCCCGTGGGGCTCTACATATACAGGGACAGTAAAGGCAACGAGGTATTAACGATACATCGCCGGGGTCACAGATTCCGTGATGCACATCCGGCATCCTTAGCAACTTTGTTGCGTGTGACACCAACGAACGACCGTTAAAGATGGAAAATACTCACCAAATCTTCCATCGCTGACATGTCATTCCTTTTCAAAAAATCGTTGATTGTTGAGGACGCAGGTTGTTTGTCGTTTCCGAGACAGCACACATCGCTACGTGTGACACCTCGGAAACGACGAACTACAACTTACCTGCGGCCGCCGGCAATAAGGAAGGAAGGAGGTGGACGGGATGTTACGGCCGCTCATCTCCGCCCCCTGCTTCTATTGGGCGGTTGCTTAGTGACGCTGCTGTGACGCCGCACGAACCACCTCCTTAGAAAGGAGACGGTTCACCAGCCACAGCGACGTCACTAGGCAGGTAAGTCCGTGTGACGGCTCCTAACGATATTGTGCGCCACGAGCAGCAATTTGCCCGTGACGCACAAACGACGGGGGCGGGTATGCTCGCTAGCGATATTGCTACCGATATTGCTACCGATATTGCTGCGTATAAAGCCCCCTTTAGGCAGGGATTACTCATATGCACCCAGAACTGCTTGTGGTTCTAGGTTCATATTGCACCTCACAATTTCCCTTTTAGTTTTTTGAGAATAAAGTCTAAATTGTTATAGCTTTCCTTCAAGTGCACAGAATGCCCTACGGGCACTGAAGCACACTTGCTGCCATTGTGCAGTAACACAGTTTTCAGACTTTTATGGAGGAATCAATAAAGACTCTCCCCTTTCCACTGAATGAATTTTTTTTCCATCAGCCCAGGAACATCTCTGTAATACATTAGCAAAATATAGAAGGACTTCTTTTTCCTTGCAACTATATCATGATAAGAAGTTAACAGGTTATTTTCATTTAATCTAGAACCTAAAAGTTCTGCAGAATGTTTAAGAAGGTCAAAGTCCATCACTAAATCATTTAATTTGAGCAATGAAAAAAGCTGTAGCTCAATGAGACTAGTGTGAAAGTCTTCATTAGAATATGGCTCCTCATGTTCTGAATATTCTAAATCAGGTGTATCTTGAAGTTTCTCCGTAGGTGAAGGGACACATTTTCTGGATCGAGGTACAGCGGGAGTCATTGACAGGAGGTCCGGGTATATATTTTCCATATTATTTTTAAGCTTGAATCCCTCCACATTACATGTACAAAAGTAACAGTCATTACTGTAATTGTGGCCCCTCCAGATGATAGTAATGAAAAAACAAAAGCTCTCGTTCTTCCCTTTAGACTACTGTCATAGTTCTTTACACAAACAGAAAACAGTCATGCTATGACTATCAGAGTTCTACCGGGAATAAGGAACCCCCAGGGAGCGTTGCAGCAAACAGGGTACGATACAATGGTGGGCCCTGGGACTAGGGAGAGGGGTCGCTTCCTACACTGATCTCTGCACTCCCTAATTTCCCTTTACAGGTACTTGCACTCTGTCACCAATCACGTGCCTAGACCCTTCCTTGCCCTGAACTCACCCTGGTTAGTAAGAAGGCTGGTGAAAGCATTAGTCTCACCACTGCAAAAATCAAACAGAAGTGTAGGTAGACAGAAAGAGGAAGTAGAAAAAAGGTTATAAGAAAATTACTCGGCTGCAGCCTGACACCAAGACTGCAGGCAACATGGCTCCAAACAGCAGAACTACAGCAGCAAAAGCTCCAGCAGCTCTTAGGTGCTTCCTTTCTCCAACACTGTCAGAACAGAATGCAGATTCTATATCCGACATCAGGTCTTAGATCATGTGACTATTAAAGGAGATGGGAGAGATCACAAACCGGCTGCACATGGGATGAACTAAGCAGGAGCTATAAACAAGGAAAATTACATTAACCCTTGGTACACCAACAGAAAGCAAGTTTAATTTTCAGAGCCTCACAAGATAATGTGGCGCTCAGATCCCAGAACCATCACAAATATATCAAGGATGGAAGTCACTTGTGACAAACACACTACATATGAAGCCCCTGACTTGTCCTGATAACCTAGCTTTACACCAAAGTACACATAATATAATTTTCTAACAAAGTCCATAATGTTCCTTCATTGTTTCTTCACTACAAAACAACCGCAAATGTAGCAAACGTTGGCGGGTGAATTACGACTCCCCCTTGTAGTCATTTCAATCACGTTGTTAGAAACAGAAGCTTAATCCATCACCACTACTAAATATTGAAAGGATTTGTGGTAAGCACACCACATACTCTTATGAACTTTGTCTAAAAGAAAATCTGTCTTTGCTCCCCATAGCAATCAATCACAGTGCAGCTTTTAGTTCTTATACTGCTGAGGTAAAATAAAGCTGTATCGAAATAAGAAACTGACGGTCCTTCCAAACATACTAGTGTGAACAGGTGCATCCTGAACATGACATATACTATAATAAAGAGACAGTTGCACTCTGAAATGCTAAGGCATGGAAATAATGAATATAAGAATTTGAAAATGCATTACTGCTAAGGAAAACATGAAAAAAATGGAAGTACTTAGCATATAAAAAAGACGAACTTTTATGTGTGCCCCACAGCATATCTCATTACTGGGTCCCTACCTAATGTAATGCCTCTCTCTGGTTAAAAAAAAAACCTCCTATATATGGGCTGACAAGGACCTGCTAATAGAGAATTAAAATTACCTATAGCTAATAGGAAGGAGTGCACAGTCAGAAGGCTTGATCCCATAATCTAAAAAATAAACTTATGGCACTGAGAATACCAGACCCCAGCTGTCTGCTTTATCTTGGCTGGGTATCAAAATTGGGGGCAAGGGTTGTCCTTTTTTATTATTTATTTTAATAACTAAATGCAGCATGGGGTCTGTGGTATTTTCATACACAGATAACGCACACAGCTGGAGGTGCAGTCTGACTGCAACCAAACACAGACACTGTCACAGAGAGTGGGTGGTGAAGCAGTGAATATTCATGAGATTTGATGAGCGGTTCTGAAGTGATAGCTGCGGAGAAAGTCAGTAAGTATAATTGTCCTGCTTTAATACCCATTTTTCTTTTTTAATTTGTTTCCTTTTTTTAATTTTTATCCAAGTAGCTGAAGAGTAACTTTTTTGAGAAGTCCATGTTCAGGGTCTGTACACGGAACAGTAGGTGTCCGATACGGACCCCGAGTTTTACTGTTCGGGTTTGCCCATCACTACTCCTGAGCTAGCAAATAGCTGAATACTGTGTTTAAAGTTGGTTATATACACTTATGTTATTCAAAGGCTTCTCATGAACATACAACAAACTCACAGCCTCCCTACTTTATCTAAGAATTAGTATGAAACTCACAGCCTCCCTACTTTATCTAGGAATTAGTATGAAACTCACAGCCTCCCTACTTTATCTAGTTATTAGTATGAAACCACTTACGAACATACAGTTAGGTCCAGAAATATTTGGACAGTGACACACGTTTTGTTATTTTAGCTGTTTACAAAAACATGTTCAGAAATACAATTATATATATAATATGGGCTGAAAGTGCACACTCCCAGCTGCAATATGAGAGTTTTCACATCCAAATCGGAGAAAGGGTTTAGGAATCATAGCTCTGTAATGCATAGCCTCCTCTTTTTCAAGGGACCAAAAGTAATTGGACAAGGGACTCTAAGGGCTGCAATTAACTCTGAAGGCGTCTCCCTCGTTAACCTGTAATCAATGAAGTAGTTAAAAGGTCTGGGGTTGATTACAGGTGTGTGGTTTTGCATTTGGAAGCTGTTGCTGTGACCAGACAACATGCGGTCTAAGGAACTCTCAATTGAGGTGAAGCAGAACATCCTGAGGCTGAAAAAAAAGAAAAAATCCATCAGAGAGATAGCAGACATGCTTGGAGTAGCAAAATCAACAGTCGGGTACATTCTGAGGAAAAAGGAATTGACTGGTGAGCTTGGGAACTCAAAAAGGCCTGGGCGTCCACGGATGACAACAGTGGTGGATGATCGCCGCATACTTTCTTTGGTGAAGAAGAACCCGTTCACAACATCAACTGAAGTCCAGAACACTCTCAGTGATGTAGGTGTATCTGTCTCTAAGTCAACAGTAAAGAGAAAACTCCATGAAAGTAAATACAAAGGGTTCACATCTAGATGCAAACCATTCATCAATTCCAAAAATAGACAGGCCAGAGTTAAATTTGCTGAAAAACACCTCATGAAGCCAGCTCAGTTATGGAAAAGTATTCTATGGACAGATAAGACCAAGATCAACCTGTACCAGAATGATGGGAAGAAAAAAGTTTGGAGAAGAAAGGGAACGGCACATGATCCAAGGCACACCACATCCTCTGTAAAACATGGTGGAGGCAACGTGATGGCATGGGCATGCATGGCTTTCAATGGCACTGGGTCATTTGTGTTTATTGATGACATAACAGCAGACAAGAGTAGTCGGATGAATTCTGAAGTGTACCGGGATATACTTTCAGCCCAGATTCAGCCAAATGCCGCAAAGTTGATCGGACGGCGCTTCATAGTACAGATGGACAATGACCCCAAGCATACAGCCAAAGCTACCCAGGAGTTCATGAGTGCAAAAAAGTGGAACATTCTGCTATGGCCAAGTCAATCACCAGATCTTAACCCAATTGAGCATGCATTTCTCTTGCTCAAATCCAGACTTAAGACGGAAAGACCCACAAACAAGCAGGACCTGAAGGCTGCAGCTGTAAAGGCCTGGCAAAGCATTAAGAAGGAGGAAACTCAGCGTTTGGTGATGTCCATGGGTTCCAGACTTAAGGCAGCGATTGCCTCCAAAGGATTCGCAACAAAATATTGAAACTAAAAATTTTTTTTGGGTTTGGTTTATTTGTCCAATTACTTTTGACCTCCCAAAATGTGGAGTGTTTGTAAAGAAATGTGTACAATTCCTACAATTTCTATCAGATATTTTTGTTCAAACCTTCAAATTAAACGTTACAATCTGCACTTGAATTCTGTTGTAGAGGTTTCATTTCAAATCCAATGTGGTGGCATGCAGAGCCCAACTCGCGAAAATTGTGTCACTGTCCAAATATTTCTGGACCTAACTGTATATCCCTAGACCAGTGTATTGCCCATCAAAGATGGCCACAGCAAATGCAATTATACAGAGACTGTCCGAATTCCGTACCACCGCACTATGTAATCAGTTATTCAGTTAGTAGACAGACAAAACATTATCTTATTACTCTATTTTTCAACTCAGACATACATGAAAAACACAATACTCACTGGTGATGCCAGAGTTCTTGAATCGTGTGAACAGTCTTACACAGAAATTCAGGAAATCTGAGAGAGTGAAAAAAAAAGTGAGAATAAAACTTCTCACCTTGCTGCAGCTGAAATGTCACCGTTTCAAGAGTCCCCAAAATGTCTTCTGAATAGACTGGTTGGTCACAGCCCCACGTTGGACGCCATAAACTGATGTAGCTGTTCTGCTCTGACTCAAAGATCAGCTTATGGGATCACCAGGGAGGCCTCTTAGATATCAAGCACTTGGAGAAAAGACCTGCCTACTTGTGAGCATGATCAGTTTTCTGTTTATTAACCAGTGCACAGATAATTTATACCACTTAGAGACTAATGTGCTATTGCATATATGCTTCTAGTGGAAATTTACCAGTTGATCACATGACCTTTAAGTCTGAGAAATACAGAAATGTAGAGTCTTGCATATGGGATAAGAAAATATTTTAGACACAAATAAAGCTGCTTTCACACTATGTTTTTTAACATGCATCCTGAACGTTTTTTGCTGCAAAAGCGGATCCAGTAAAAATGCATTTTAATTTCAATGCATTTGCAATGGATGCGCATCAACATGCGTTGACATGCGTTTGCGTGCGCTTTAGTGAAGATCCAGCGAGTTGCAGTATTTTAACATTTTTCAAAAACGCTACTTGTAGAGTTTTTGAGCTACGTCCAAATATTGTTTGCCACTGGATCCTGACTATACCACTTGCAAATGCATGTGAACGCTGACATGCTGATAGACAGGATACTGTTGGGCAGAAACCAGCCTGGCGTGATCAGAGTCTCTCTCTCTCTCTGTCGGTCTCTCTCTCTGTCGGTCTCTCTCTCTGTCGGTCTCTCTCTGTCGGTCTCTCTCTGCCAATCGGTCTCTCTCTGTCGGTCTCTCTCTATCTCTCTCTCTCTGTCTGTCTCTCCCTCTCCCCCCTCTCTCATACTCACCGATCACCAACGCGGTGAGCTGCACGGCTGTCACACGGCTCTGGCGGCTTCTCCTCTTTTGAAAATGCCGGCCGCTCATTATTCCATCTCGTATTCCCTGCTTCCCCTGCCCACCGGCGCCTATGTTTGGTTGCAGTCAGACATGCCCCCACACTGAGTGACAGCTGTCTCACTGCAACCAATCACAGCTGCCGGTGGGCGGGTCTATATCGTGCAGTACAATAAATAAATAAATAATTTTAAAAAATGGCGTTCGGTCCCCCCCAATTTTGATATCAGCCAAGATAAAGCCACACGGCTGAAGGCTGGTATTCTCAGGATGGGGAACCCCACATTATGGGGAGCCCCCCAGCCTAAAAATATCAGCCAGTAGCCGCCCAGAATTGCCACATCTATTAGATGCGACAGTCCCGGGACTCTACCCGGCTCATCCCGAATTGCCCTGGTGCAGTAGCAATCAGGGTAATAAGGAGTTAATGGTAGCCCAGAGCTGCCACTAAGTCCTAGGTTAATCATGGCAGGCATCTATGAGACACCCCCAATGATTAACCTGTAAGTGTAAGTAAAAAGACACAAACACCGAAAAATCCTTTATTTGGAATAAAAGACAAAAAAACACCCTCTTTCACCACTTTACTAAAATCCCCAAATACCCCTCCAGGTCCAGCATAATCCACAGAGGTCCTATGATGCTTCCAGCTCTGCTACATCAGAAGCTGACAAGAACGGCAGTAGAACACCGCTCCTGTGAGCTCCACAGAGCAACTGAAGTGACTCTCGCTGTTAGTGGTGACATCACTCAGGTAGTGCCGGGATGTGTGCAGTGATGATGGGGGCAGTAATGCCGGTGTGTGGTGATGATAGGTGCGGTAGTGTCTGTGTGTGTGCGGTGATGATGGGGGCAGTAGTGTTTGCGTGTGTGCGGTGATGATGGGGATGGTAATGCCTGCGTGTGTGTGATGATGATGGGGGTGGTATTGCCGGTGTGTATGGTGATGATGGGGTGGTAGTGCCGGTGTGTGCAGTGATGATGGTGGCGGTAGTGCCGGTGTGTACAGTGATGATGGGTGCGGTAGTGCATGTGTTTGTGCGGTGATGATGGGGGCGGTAGTGCCGGTGTGTTTGGTGATGATGGGGGTGGTAGTGTCTCTGTCTCTCTCTCTCTCTTTTTCTCTTTTCTCTCTCTCTCTCCTCTCTCTCTTCTCTCTCTTTCTTTCTTTTTTTCTCTCTCTTTCTATTTTTCTCTCTCTTTTTCTCTCTCTCTCTTTTTCTCTCTCTTTTTCTCTCTCTCTTTCTTTTATTTTTTTCTCTCTTTTTCTCTCTCTCTTTTTTTTCTCTCTCTCTTTTCTTTTTTTCTCTGTCTTTTTATCTCTCTCTTTTTCGCTCTCTCTCTTTTTCTCTCTCTTTTTCTCTCTCTCTCTTTTTCTCTCTCTTTCTTTTCTTTTTCTTCTCTCTTTGTCTCTCTTTCTCTCTGTCTCTCTTTCTTTTCTTTTTTTTAATCTCTTTTTCTCTCTCTGTCTCTCTTTCTTTTCTTTTTTTTCTCTTCTCTCTTTCTCTCTTTTTCACTCTCTCTCTTTCTTTCTTTCTCTCTCTTTCTTTCTTTCTCTCGCTCTTTCTCTCTCTCTCTTTCTCTCTCTTTCTCTCTTTCTTTTTTTTCTTTTTTTTCTCTCTCTTTTTCTCTCTCTCTTCCTCTCTCTTTTTCGCTCTGTCTTTTTCTCTTTCTCTCTCTCTTTTTCTCTCTCTCACTTTCTTTTTCTCTCTTTCTCTCTCTCTTTCTTTCTCTTTTTTCTCTCTCCCTTCTCTTTCATTTCTTTTTCTCTCTCTCTTTTTCTCTCTTTTTTATCTCTCTCTCTCTTATCTCTCTTTTTCTCTCTCTTTTTTTCTTTTCTTTCTCTCTTTTTCTCTCTCTTTTTTTCTCTCTCTCTTTCTCTCTCTCTTTCTCTTTCATATCTCTCTCTCTCACTCTCTCTTTTTTTTCTTTCTATTTTTCTCTCTCTCTCTTTTTCTCTCTTTTTTTTCTCTCTCTTTCTCCATCTGAATGCCCAGTCTATCACGTTCAGTTCCCCTCACTCCCGATCATATGACTCCAATGCCCGCCCATAATTTCAAGTGACAGGATCCTGAAAAATAACACTTGCGTTTGCATGCATGTCTCTTTGGAAAAACAGGATCCGCTTTTGCAGCAAAAAAACATTCAGGACTAGTGTTGAGCGGACCCGGATCTGAAAAATCCAGATCCGCACGGTTCAAGGTTCTGATCCGAGTCCGACCAGTACCCGGGATCCGGAGTGCACGATCCGGATCCGTTTTTTTTTTTTTTTCTCCCTCTCCCTCTCCCTCTCCCTCTCCCTCCCTCTCTCTCTCTCTCTCTCGCTCTCTCATCCCAGATCCGACTCCCCATTGATTTACATAGCAGCGGATTCCGGATCGGATCCGGACTTCGGCGTCAACCCGATCCGGTTCCGTCGGACCCGGATTATAGCCGATCCGCTCAATTCTATTCAGGATGTGTGACGCCCTGGGCAAGCCAGGGGTCACAGGTCATCACACCACCACACCCTACATCCCAGTTAGGAACACCAAAGCTAAACTAAAATCCTTGTTGCCTTACTCCAGAGGCTGATGTTCACACCAGGGGGTGGGCCAGGCGGTTGGCTCCGCCCACCGAGGAGTTCACAGCTCTGGAGGCGGGAGAAACCAGGCAGATAGCTCAGGGGGAGCTTGAGTGAGGAGCTAAGTGGAGGAGTAAACAAGTAGTGAAGTAAAGGAAGTAAAGTGGTAAAGGAGGAAAGCAAGAGTGGTGACAGGAAAGAAAGAGAGTGAAAAGCCTGAAGTTGGTCCAGCTGTGTGCAGGACCGGGTCAGCAAGGTCAGCAACGACGGTGACTGTCCAGAGGGGTGACTGTTTGGAAGTTCCTGGAACGACCGTGGACGGGTAGTGACCCGGCGGTCTGGAGCAGCGTGAAAGGACAGTCAGCACCAGGGAAGGGGCCTCTCGGACCCCGGCAAGGCTAGGAGTCGCCATAAGTTGCCGAATCCGTCAGTGAAGGGGACGTCTATCCCCCAACAACCAAGTCCCGATTGAAGGCAACAGTCCAACCATTAAGGAGGAACACCGCCACCGCCAAGGCACCAGTTCCTCAGGGCCAGCGTCTGCGGGCAAAGTAGAGCTCCTCCGGTCCATCTTGAAGCCGGGGAGCGGGTTACCGGTGGGAACCCACCGCTACCAACTTAGAAACATCAGGTGCAGGTCAGAGGGACATCACCGTTACCTACTGGGAGAGCAAGTGCAGCCGTCCGTGGGAACCGTCTTTCCAGCCGTGTGGTTTACCGTAAAACTGTGTCAACGTCCCAGGCTGAGTGAGTACCACAGTGCCGCAAGGCACAGCGCTGCCCCTGCGTCCCTGCGCCCACCAGGCCCTGCATCTCCCATCTCATCACCGGGCCCCGGGATCACCAACCCCTACCCACGGAGGGGCAACGCAACACCTGGCTGCTCCGCATCACCATCCCCGGGATCCCCATATTGAGCAGCGGTGGTGAAATCACCACAACCGTGGGTGGCGTCACGGACAATAAACTATCCCCACACCCAACAACCCCCCTTTCACTCACGGGCGAGGAGTGCCGCTCGAGAACCCCCGGGATCCGGCCCACAGCTCGAGCCACCACTGAGCAGCAGCCGCCGGACCCGAGCAGAAGGGGTGAGCGTAGTGTGCTCACACCCTCCTCCCCGCCTGCGACAGACGCATGTAAAAAAAAAACGTAGTGTGAAAGCAGCCTAAGACCTTGAATTTGTGGGACAGACTACACTGCGGCTAGTATATACTTAAACAAAATGTACTAATGTAATAATAAAGTATTTAAAATCTAGAAATACAGAAACTCTTAACCCTTCTATATCAATGCCAATAGTTACTGGTCATCATATATTAGATTAATCAATGGTACATATAAATGAGAGCAATCACTTGCAGTCCGATCAAAATAGTTGTCACCTCAGTCAAAAAAGCTATACAAGCAAGAATTCACCACAATAGATGTCATCCAGATATCACACCCACACATTTCCCCACACTTAGGACTTCTGCAAGGTGCTATATTTAAAACGTTTATTAGCTGCTAGACTTAATGCAATTTGGAACACACATATGTTTGTCAAATAGTTCCTTTGTCTTGCAAAACTTGTAAATTAATTCCTTGCAAATATATTTTACCTCTGTCTGCTGTGTGTCTTATGCATGAGAATTGTCTGAAATCTGTGTATCCACCTGTTACTGCTCCAAAGTCACGTAAAGATGTCAAAATATGTTGCCACTTTTTTTCTAATTTGTTTGAAAAGTTTTGAGAAGTTTGTGCGGTGTTTATTGGGATCAGGCAGGGTGTCCCACAGCCCTATAGATTTTCTTTAATTTGTTCTTTAAACCGCAATAATCTAAATTACAGAACAAATCTGTGCCAGGTCATAGGTGGATAAGGTGTTCTTTTCTGAAGCCTGAACAGAAAACGACACATCAATTGATTTTCTTATCCCAGTGCAATGCTGTTTAAGCTTGTAGTGTGCACTAAAATCTATATTTTATTCCCCAAAAGTGTTTCTATGGACCGTAACTGGGACACTTAAAAGCATTCCCATTGTATTCAAATGGTCAAAATTGCAAATTGTAAAAACAAGCAACTTTGCAATTTACTTATTATTAAATACTCTCTCCATTCTCAAGAACGTCTTCCTTTTTTTGCTATATTTCTCTCTGCTAGTTGCTAGCCATCTCTACAGTTTAGTAGTGGTGGATAGTTTTGTAGGCAAGGAGCACATTGTTTTCTACAGAGCTTTTAATTAGAGATGAGAGGACTCGTAGAAGTTCGGTTCAGCTGGACTTTAGATACAGTTCTGTTCTGGACCTGGACTCGACCCGAACTTCATTGGAAGCCACTGATTGGGCAGTTTGGCTCTCCGCCCACATACGGCCAGCAGTAAACAGAACACATCCGGGAGAGGTCGAGGTTTTTTCATTTTTTGGGGGGGAGTGCATGATACATCCGATAACTCTGTTTTGACCCCAAGTGCAAGCCGTTCAAACACTGCAAACGGTTCGCACGGCCGAGCACTGAGAGTACACGAGGACACCGATGCTCGCGAGAGTGGTTTGCATATGTTAAGCACCCGAACTCCAACACTGATTTTTTTTTAAAAGTCTATGTTGAGTATTAAACCAAACTTTACTGTTCTGGTCCACTCCTGTCTACTTGTAATCATTGCTTTCAAGCTGGTTTTATCACTGCAGTCCACTGAGCTCCTGATCCAAGTAACCTTTAGCACCCTCAACCCCCTGCTCACAGCATGGGAGAGGGCACAGTTCAGTTGAGCGGTGCAATGATGCCCATGGTCTGAACTGTCAATAAAATCACGTGCACGCAACCCCCCCAGCAACGAGAAAGCTGGTTAGCTGAATAATCGTGCGCTCCTTAAAAAATAACTCGTTTAATAGCAACTCTGTACTTTATTTCAGTCAAGCAATTAAAATATTTGATTTGATAATAATCCGGTAAAACCTGAATAAAGTAATTGTTCCAGTACTTTTATACTATCAAGCATTGAACAAGCAACTGAATTCAGTACATTATAAAGGCAGTTTAATATGTTATTTTGTAAAAATGTTAAGCTGATGCATTTACGGATAAACAATGTAATGAAACTATATACCAGAAGGTCAATTTGTAATCAGAGAGCACAACAATTTCATAATCCGAGAACACAAATAATAAAATATTGGAGAGCATCCCACAGTCAGTGTTTTCATTTTGCTCTGTCAATGTATTACATATTTTAAGTCAATTAATTTTCCCTGATTGGCTTTGGCTCAGGTACTGATTATTGATAGTCTGTGGGTTTATTCACATAATGAATTTACAGAATAAACCAGTGCCGCCTCTAATGTAGGCAACTGCTCCTAATGAATGCTTTTTTGTTTTTCACCACAGGTTAATTAAGGCTCTCGGCAGCAAGACTCCTAAACTACCTGCAAAGAAGGTGGAAGAATTAGCAGAAGAGAGAGCAAATCTGGCATCAACGTGCTGCATAATAAATGCTCCTCCAGTGTACTGCAAGGAGAAGGTGAGAGGCATGTCGGCCACGAGACTTAACAGAAAGGCACAAGACAGAATTCACTGCTTCCTGATAGCTAGAGATAAAATGGATAGATGTGGCAATACCACAGTATAGATCATCAGGACTATAGCTATTGGCTTGTACACGTTGTCCTGACATCCTATTGTATACTTCTGCAACAGAGAATTTTTATATAGGTAATTTCCATTCTTGTTGAAGAATTTTTGATAAATTAAATTACTGATATTCTGATGATATAGCACTAGTGATAGACAGTAATTGTGTAGGTGGCCAATGATGGGCTGTAGCCTTCACAGTGCTGGCTGACGGAAGCGCCATTTATGACATAAGCAATGTCACAAGATCACCGGGAGAAACAGCTCAGTCTGGGGGAGCGGACCAGTGCAGGGGGTAAGTATGTTTTATTATTTTAGGCACATTAGGGACACAGAAAGAAGGGTTTCCCAGTAGTGGACAACATCTTTAAAGTCTCCATAGCTACTACTACTGTGGGGCTTGAAATTAAAGTGGTTATATGGGACCTTGCTTATTTTTCATATGGTGCTTTGAACTTACGGGCAGGTAGTTTCTAACTACCTGACTACTGCCCAGCAACAATCTCTGCCAGCTCAGGTGGTGATGCTCTAGCTACATATGATCTCACATCAACAGAGAAGGTCGTCTTCTTCCGGTCTGCTCTGTCGACAGGGTGTCACAGCCCTGTATAACTTATTTTTAAATCCACAAGTCCTGTAGTGATGACTTGTTATACATCATTCACATCACTGCTGAAGCCAATCACTGGTCTCAGTAGTCACATTTTATAAATTCAAGCCTCAATGTTAAGGACAATGATTGACTTGTTATGTCAGAGGCAGACCCAGAAATTTACTATTGTTTGGGACCAAGGAGTCTCAAAGTGTGGAATATGATACACATGTGGCAGGTGTAGCACTGGGCAGTTATAGTTGCAAGCGAGGGCGAACCCCGCCTGCTGAGCAGCTCTGCAGTATCAATCCACGCCCCAGCCTCCTCCACTGTGCAAGGGATCAGTTTTGGGGACATCATGTGCACAGTACTCACACATGGGGCAGACACCTTGGCTGTCTCTATCACGTTGGCCACTTTTAGGCTGCTGGCTTCCATTCCTCAGCTTCGGTAGCTGTCGCACAAAATTAAGCAGACACCAAACACTTCTCTTCAACTAGAACTTTACTCAAAATTCCTGTTTCATCATATATCTTCACAGTATATGAGGCATAACACTTTCAGCAACTATATTCATGGCACAGTGTACATTGATATTGTTACTGATTACCACCTGCACTATTCCTGCTTCCTGCCTGAGGAATTCCTAGCCCTGTTTCTCTGCAGCTTCAGGCCCCATGACTTTCCTACCAGGCAACTTCTGGTTTCACTTCCCCTGTATACAAGGGGGCTTTCAGGTGCTCTTCTAACACCAGCCCTGAGCCTTAAGCTTCAGATGTCCAAAAGTTTTCAAACCTGGGATTTTCATGGTCCTGCCCTCCAGAAGCAGACACACCTGCCCCGACAAGCCAGTTTCATCTTTCTCTCCTCCCCAGGCTCGACAATCATCTCTCTGCATCTACTCCATACACTGTCTGACTTTCTAAGATGGCTGCTGCCTGCAGCCTCTGCTCTGGATACACCCCTATTAACTATTTGTCATCATGTAAAAATGCCCATAAAAAAAATAACCGACCACTGGAGGGCGACTGTTACGAGGGGGACCCGGGGAAGCGTGCCAAGATGGGAAATGGACTGCTTCCGCCGGTCAAGGTCCACTGTGCGGTGTAAGGGACCGCCGCTATGGTGGGTGAAGAGTGAGCGGGTTGCTGCTAGCGATCGTCTGGAATGTCACAGACGATCTATGTACACCGATCTGCCCTAACCCGTGAGGGTTGTATGGCACAGATCTCACGGCTCGGTGTACCTGTTGCACGGGGAAGCACAGAGGTGCCCACGCACGTGTGCCAGTGGAAGTCACGAGAATATGGCACGAGGGTAGCACAGAGGTGCCCACGCACGTGTGCTTTCAATAACCAGGTGAGTCCAATGGAGACTTGAGGAGCTCACCTGGGACAGGAACATGGCCTGTTGACGGGGTACTGCCGGAGCAGCAAGGCAAGAACACCGCCTGCAAACGAGGTACTGCCGGAGCAGCAAGGGCCAAGCCCACAAGAGACAGTAATGCCTGAGCAGTGGCGTGGCAGCACGCTGCCAGACATCCAAACATAGAAGGACGGTCGCGCGCCGCCATGATGGCAGGGGGAGCTTTTAAGGAGGTGCAGCTCCACCCGAGGGCGGGCGCGAGGCGGAGATGACGGACTTGACCCAATCAGGGTCCACGACGTCCCAGCCTGGCCAGTCAGGATTCACCACGTCACCAGCCTTGTCATCAAGCCGTGTGACATCAGTGAGCGAATCAGGACCCACCACGCATTGCACATGCTCACCCTCCTGCCTCTGGGAAATAGAGGCGGGATCCTCGGTCTCACAATGTGCAGAGATAACGGGAATCTCACTGCTTCCCTGAGCAGTAAACCTCTGCACATTGCGCAGCCTCGCAGACCTTCGGGGCCGCTGAGCAGGAGAGTCTGCGGCAGGCCAGGAATGGGAGACCGCTTCACTCCTTGTAACAGGAGAACCACTAGGTGTCACCCTTCTGCTGCCTCTCTGAGAAGGTATCTCCTGCACACTGCGCAGTCTGGCAGACCTTCGGCGCTGCTGAGGAGGAGTGCTCGTGGCAGGCAAGGAATGGGAGACTGCCTCAGTCCTTGCCTCAGGAGAGCCACGAGATGTAACATTACCCCCCCGTCTAGGCCCCCCCCCCCCGTCCGTGCTCGAAGGCCGCTATCAAACCCGGGGCGCGGATATGATCCTCCAACTCCCAGGATCTATGCTCCGGACCACGGCCGGCCCACTCCACGAGGTAGTACCTCTTGCCCTGTATGACTTTTGTCTCCACAAGTTTTGCCACCTCAGGGTCGTCGGACGGGGAGTCGGTTTGAGCCGGCAGGGACCCCGAGAATTTATTAAGTCGTACGGGTTTCAGGAGGGACACGTGAAAGGTGTTGGCTATAGCTCAGCGTGGAGGGAGCTGGAGTCGATATGCCACTGGGTTTACCTGCTGTAGTACTTTAAACGGACCCAGATACCTAGGGGCGAATTTGGCTGCCTGTACCCGTAGGTTAACATTCTTAGAGGACAGCCATACTAGGTCACCAGGGGCGAAGGATGGTGCAGGGCGGCGGTGAACATCAGCCGTTGTCACCATCCGGTCTTTAGCCCTTTTAAGAGCCTCTTGGGTGTCATCCCAGATCTCCCGGGCCTTGGTCGCCCAATCCTCCACTCTAGTATCGGGTGACGTAATGGGCATCGGAACCGGGATTCTGGGATGTTGTCCATTATTGAGTAGGAACGGAGTCTGGCCAGAGGATTCATGGACCGAATTGTTAATGGCAAATTCGGCCCAAGGAAGGAGGTTAGCCCAGTTGTCGTGGTGCGTGGATATAAAATGGCGGAGGTAAGTTACCAAGGACTGATTAGTCCTCTCCACTAGTCCATTGGTCTCGGGATGGTATGCGGAGGAGATGTTCAGCTCTATCTGCAGGAGGTTACAGAGCTCTCTCCAGAAGCGAGACGCGAACTGGGGACCCCGGTCGCTCACCACCTTGTCAGGCATGCCATGCAACCTAAATACATGCCGAATGAACAAGGTGGCGAGAGCACGTGACGTCGGGAGTCGTGGGAGAGGCACCAAGTGGACCATTTTAGAGAAGTGGTCCGTGATGACCCATACGACCCTGTGCCCTGCTGACTTGGGCAGATCTCCCAGGAAGTCCATCCCTACCACTTCCCAGGGACGATCCGGCACTGGCAGTGGGTGAAGAAGACCTGCCGGTCTCTGCCGGGACGGCTTATTCCGAGCACACGACATACAGGCTCCCACATATTCCTGTATGTCCTGGGGTAGTCTCGGCCACCAATAATGCCTGGTCACCAGGTCTCTGGTCCTTTTGACCCCGAAGTGACCCCCGACCTTGGAGGCATGGGACCACGATAGCACCTCGTTCCGTAGTTCAGGGGGAACGAGGGTTTTGCCAGGTGGCACCTGGTCCAAAGAAGTGGGAGTGACCATCCTCAAGCTGTCCGGGGGTAGTATAAGACGAGGCTCCTCCTCGTCCTCCTCCAACACAACCATACAACGTGACAAGGCATCGGCCCGTACGTTCTTCTCACCGGCCAGGTGGCGGATAATAAAGCGGAACCGGGAGAAGAATAAAGACCAACGGGCCTGCCTTGGGTTCAGGCGTTGTGCTGTCTGGAGGTATGTGAGGTTTTTGTGGTCAGAAAAAACCTCAAATGGATGCTTCGCACCCTCCAGGAGATGCCGCCATTCCTGGAATGCTAGTTTCAGCGCCAGTAACTCCCTATCCCCTATAGAGTAGTTCCTCTCGGCCGGAGAAAAGGTCTTGGAGAAAAAGAAACACGGATGTTTCCTTCCTCGTTCGTTTTTCTGGTACAGGACTGCACCTGCACCGACCGAAGAGGCGTCTACCTCCAGTAGGAAGGGTTTGGAGATGTCTGGACGATGAAGGATGGGAGCTCTGGAGAAGTGAGTTTTGAGAGTGTGAAATGCCTCTACCGTTTCCCGTGTCCATGCTTTGGGATTAGCGCCCTTGCGGGTAAGGGCAATGATGGGTGCTGCCACCGTCGAGAAGTTGGGAATGAACTGGCGATAATAATTGATAAACCCCAAGAATCGCTGGATCGCCTTCAGCGAGCGGGGCTCAGGCCAGTTCATCACTGTCTCCAACTTCCCCGGATCCATTGCTAACCCCTGACTGGACACTATGTACCCCAGGAACGGCAAGGATTCCTGTTCAAAAACGCACTTTTCCAGCTTAGCATATAACGAATGGGTGCGGAGCCTCTTAAGTACTCGGATGACATCCCTCCGATGGGTGGAAAGATCGGGGGAGAAGATAAGAATGTCATCCAGGTATGCAACCACGGAAAGATACAAATCCCGGAAAATGTCATTCACAAAGTCTTGAAATACGGCGGGGGCATTGCAGAGTCCGAAGGGCATTACTAGATACTCGTAGTGACCGTCCCTGGTGTTAAAGGCGGTCTTCCACTCATCGCCCTTTCGGACTCGCACTAGATTATACGCCCCGCGTAGATCCAGCTTTGTGAAGACCTTTGCCCCGCGGAATCGATCAAATAGCTCAGTAATGAGGGGCAAAGGGTATTTGTTCTTGATTGTGATTGCATTTAATCCCCTGTAATCGATACAGGGGCGCAGATCCCCTTCCTTCTTCTGCACAAAAAAGAACCCTGCACCAGCCGGTGAAATAGACTTGCGAATGAATCCCTTCGCCAGGCTGTCCTGAATATATTTGGACATAGCCTCCGTCTCTGGAGCAGAGAGTGGATACACTCTGCCCCTGGGGGGCTCGGAGCCTGGCTTCAGGTCTATTCGGCAATCATATGGCCGGTGGGGAGGAAGAGTATCTGCGGCCCTTTTGGAAAAGACATCCCTGTAGACCTCATAAGGTGTCGGTAAACCCGGCCCCTCAGTATTCCCTGAGGACCCAACCGACCTAATGGTAGCGGGTGGTTCGGTAGTCACGAGGTGCTCTCTACAGGATCCTGCCCAGGATGAGATCTCCCCTGTTGCCCAGTTGAGTATAAGAGCATGCTGTCTCAACCAGGGAAGGCCCAGTAGGATCTCATCCGTCCCCCCTGGAAGCACCAGGAAGGACACCTGCTCATGGTGTCCCGGTGGTACATCCATCCTGAGAGGGATGGTGATCTGGGTGATAGGATCGAGTAGTATGGACCCGTCGACTACCCGGACCCTGAGTGGCTTGGGCAACAGAACCAGGGGAACTGAGTATCGGGTTGCCAGGGAGGTCGAGATGAAATTGCCTTCAGCGCCTGAGTCCAAGCAAGCCAGGGCAGAGAAGAGAGTAGTGCCGAACTGCAACTGGGCGCTGATAGTCAACCTAGAGGGAGAGGTAGCGTCTAGAGTCCCCCCTCTGATAGAAACTAGACGCTGTCTTTTCCCGACGGTTTGGGACATCGGGTAGCTATGTGTCCCCTCTGCCCACAGGAAAAGCAGATGACACAAGACCGAGAACCTGGGGCAGAGGAGACCACCTTGGACACCTCCATTGACTCCACGGAGTCGCCTACAGGACTGGCTGGGGGACCTGTCTGATGGAAGACGGGAGTCAGACGCTTTTTAGGCCGAGAAGACGTGGGTGCTGAAGAGACCTCGAGCCTTCGCTCCGCCTGGCGGATGTCTATGCGAGAGGCAACCTGAATCAAGGACTCTAAAGTGGCAGGCACCTCACGTGTGGCCAGTGCGTCTTTGACAAACCCTGCCAGGCCCTCCCAAAACACAGGGACAAGGACCTTATCCGGCCAGTCCAGCTCTGTGGCCAGTGTCCTAAAGTGTACAGCAAAGTCCCCGACTGAAGCAGACCCTTGCCGAAGTCGTAGGAGGCACAGCGCGGAATCGTGGGTGACTTGAGGCCCGAGGAACACCATTCTCATGGCCCCAAGATAAGCTGCTAAGTTATTCACCACACGATCTCCGCGCTCCCACAACGGCGTGGACCACTTCAGCGCTCTCCCTGTGAGCAGGGACTGGACGAAGGCTACCTTCGCCTTCTCGGTAGCGTAAAGAGTCGCGGACAGCTCTAAGTAGGTGGTAACCTGGTTTATAAAACCACGGCACTCAGAGCTGTTGCCGCTAAAGCGCTCTGGAAGCGCAAGGCAAGGAGACCTTCCGCCCAATAGCACAGCCTGGGTAGCCGCCTGGGTGGCGACTGTCGTCAGAGTAGTCTTATCGGAGGAAGACTGCTCCACTGCTGCCAATCGTGACTCCAACTGCTGCACATAACGCAGCAACTGCTGCTGCTCTTCAGCCATAGCCAGACCTTTGGCGCGACCGTAATGTTACGAGGGGGACCCGGGGAAGCGTGCCAAGATGGGAAATGGACTGCTTCCGCCGGTCAAGGTCCACTGTGCGGTGTAAGGGACCGCCGCTATGGTGGGTGAAGAGTGAGCGGGTTGCTGCTAGCGATCGTCTGGAATGTCACAGACGATCTATGTACACCGATCTGCCCTAACCCGTGAGGGTTGTATGGCACAGATCTCACGGCTCGGTGTACCTGTTGCACGGGGAAGCACAGAGGTGCCCACGCACGTGTGCCAGTGGAAGTCACGAGAATATGGCACGAGGGTAGCACAGAGGTGCCCACGCACGTGTGCTTTCAATAACCAGGTAAGTCCAATGGAGACTTGAGGAGCTCACCTGGGACAGGAACATGGCCTGTTGACGGGGGTACTGCCAGAGCAGCAAGGCAGGAACACGGCCTGCAAACGAGGTACTGCCGGAGCAGCAAGGGCCAAGCCCACAAGATACAGTAATGCCTGAGCAGTGGCGTGGCAGCACGCTGCCAGACATCCAAACATAGAAGGACGGTCGCGCGCCGCCATGATGGCAGGGGGAGCTTTTAAGGAGGTGCAGCACCACCCGAGGGCGGGCGCGAGGCGGAGATGACGGACTTGACCCAATCAGGGTCCACGACGTCCCAGCCTGGCCAGTCAGGATTCACCACGTCACCAGCCTTGTCATCAAGCCGTGTGACGTCAGTGAGCGAATCAGGACCCACCACGCATTGCACATGCTCACCCTCCTGCCTCTGGGAAATAGAGGCGGGATCCTCGGTCTCACAATGTGCAGAGATAACGGGAATCTCACTGCTTCCCTGAGCAGTAAACCTCTGCACATTGCGCAGCCTCGCAGACCTTCGGGGCCGCTGAGCAGGAGAGTCTGCGGCAGGCCAGGAATGGGAGACCGCTTCACTCCTTGTAACAGGAGAACCACTAGGTGTCACCCTTCTGCTGCCTCTCTGAGAAGGTATCTCCTGCACACTGTGCAGTCTGGCAGACCTTCGGCGCTGCTGAGGAGGAGTGCTCGTGGCAGGCAAGGAATGGGAGACTGCCTCAGTCCTTGCCTCAGGAGAGCCACGAGATGTAACAGGCGACATTACCTTGTAAAACAATCTAAAGCCTTATCTCACACTATAGCCTTCATAACATACTCCCTTATGTTTCTATGCAAACATTACTGACTCTGCTACATTAATACATACATTCTTATGCTCTATAATCTTATCACTCTATGCAAGATATTGACATAACCAGCGCTGTTAGTGTATTGGGGCAGGAGCTTGTGGTATTGACCACCCCCTTACAAACAGAATGAAATATACCAAGATGCTTAGGTGTGCAGTTAAAAGCAATTGGGCGTGCAACTTTTATTTTAATACCAAACTTGTATGTAATGAAGGATATGCCACTGTAATGTGGTCAGTGGCAGTAGCCGTGGGTGAGGTACTTGTCTCCTACTCCCCGCCATGCTACAAGAAAATGGAGGTCCTGGCTAGGTGTTTGTGCTCTTGTCATTACCTGGATGATACACCTCCACAGACTGCATGGTGCCATTGACCTGGGCAGGCCAGGACCAGATGACATGAAGATAAACGAGTGAGACCACAGTTTAACAATAAACGTCTTTTTACTAAACAGTTCTTTGGTATAAACTATGTACATCAGATAATAGATACAATGTTTCAATCTGTTTCACTTACATTAAGCAAGCATGGGCACTTCTCGGTTACATATAATGACACTCCATTTTCTTGGCACTTAATGTGCTGATTTTATGCTTTCTTCAATACAGAAAAAATAAAACATATAGTCTAATGTCTAATCCCACAGGACAAAAATGTGATTCTTTGCTTCACTTTAGGTTTGTGCAGTCATTTGGAGCAGTAACTTATCTGAATTTACATAAAGATAAAAAGAGAGTATAATCTTCAATTTCCTTACACCACTATGTCTCTTAATTTGACACTGCTTCACTTCAAATAATTTACAGTATATGACAAAAGTGAGTACACCCCTCCCATTTTTGTACATATTTTATTACATCTTTTCATTGGACAACACTGAAGATGACACTTTCATACAATGTAAAGTAGTCAGTGTACAGCTTGTATAACATTGTAAATTTGGTGTGCCCTCTACTCACCACACAGCCATTAATATCTAACTGATGGAAACAAAAGTGAGTATACCCTAAATGAAAATGGCAAAATTTTGCCCAATTACCATTTTCCCACACTGGTTTCACTTAATTCAATAGTGTTACATGGTTCCTAGTGTAAATTGGGAGCAGGTGTGTTAAAATTGATGTTATTACACTCTCTCATACTGGTCACTGGAAGTTCAACATGACACCTCATGGCACAGAATTCTCTGAGGATCTGAAAAAGAGAATTGTTGCTCTATAGAAAGATGGCCTAGGCTATAAGAAGATTGCCAACACCATGACACATAGCTGCAGCATGGGGGCCAAGACCATACAGGAGTTTACCAAGATAGGTTCCACTCAGAACAGGCCTCACCATAGTTAACCAAAAAAGTTGAGTGCACGTGCTCTTCTTCATATTCAGAGGCTGTATTTTCAAAATAGACATATAAGTGCTGTCAGCATTGTTGCAAAAGTTAAAGGGGTGGGGGGGTCAGCCTCTAAGTGTACATATTCCGAATACTGTATCAAACTGGTCTACATAGCTGACGTCTCAGAAGGAAGACTCTTCTAAAGATGATGGACAGAAAAACCTAAAGACTAAAGACATGGATTGCTGGAACCATTTCCTGTGGTCTAATAAGACCAAGATAAACTTATTTGGTTCAGATGGTGTCAAGCATGTGTGGCGGCAGCCAAGTGAGGAGAACAAAGACAATGGTGTCTTGCCTACAATCAAGCATGGTGGTGGGAGTATCGTGGTTTGGAGCGCAATATGAAGGAGACTGAAAAGACAAGATGCGCTAATAGGGTATTAACGTTACAAACGTTTGGAGGAAAAATCAGATGTGCTCACCTGATGCAGTTGTGAAAATCCCCATAACTGCTATTGAAAGCGTGTAGGTTACGGATGCAGCAGGCACCATGATTAGTTAGTGACAAAAGATCAAATAGAAGTTCCTCAGTTAAATCACACATGTACACATTGCTGACCATCTTCATACGACAGTGCGGGAGTAGACTTCTATTTGATCTTTTGACACCATGGTTAGGGATGCAAGAGTGCTGTCAGCTGTGGAAAGCTACAGTTCATTGAGGGAACCATGAATGCCAATATGTACTGTAAAATACTGAGGCAGAGCATGAGACCCTCCCTTCAGAAATTGGGCCGCAGGGCAGTATTTCAAGATTATAACGACCGTAAACACATCTCAAAGATGACCACTGTCTTACTGAAAAAAACTGAGAGTAAAGGTGCTGGAATGGCCAAGCATTTCTCCAGAATTAAACCCTATTGAGCATCTGTTGAACATCCTCAAATGGAAGGTGGAGGAGTGCAAGGTCTCTGACATCCATTAGCTCTGTGATGTGAACATGGAGGAGTGGAAGAGGATTCTAGTGGCTCTTGGAAAGCTCTAGTGAACTCCATGCCCAAAAGCATTAAGGTAGTGTTTGAAAATAATGGTGGCCATACAAAATGTTGACACTTTGGGCACAATTTGGCCATTTTCAGTTAGGGGTTTACCCACATTTGTTGCCAGATGTTTAGTCATTAATGACTTTGTTTTGAGTTATTTAGAGGGCACACCAAATTTACACTGTTATACAAGCTGTACACTGACAACTTTACATTGTATCAATGTTATATCTTCAGTGTTATCCCACGAAAAGATATGTTTACAAAAATAAGAGTGGTGTACGCACTTTTGTGATATACTGTATATGGCATTATTTCCCTTAATATGGCACTGAGCTCCCTAATATGCCACTTTAGTGTCAGAAAAAAATAAATAAAATTCTGACTTCATTCTACATTCCCATACTATTCTTCTATTGAATAATGCCAGTGGCATAGTATTGAGTGGTGTCATCATAAAGAAGATGTTGAGTGTCAAGGCACAAAAGAGACTATGGCTTCCTGCTATATTGAATTACATCCATGTTTTAAAGGGAATCTGTGAGGCAATATTCGCTGCCCAAACTGCAGGTAGCAGTGAATCATAGACTGGATGCAGCCAGATATATTTTTCTCTGAAACGTTTAGCTATTTCAGAGAGGATACCCTGTGAACATCCAGCCAGGGACCATACTTAGAACGCAGACTAGTCCGCAGCCGACTCTTCCAGTGCCGCTCTCAGTGATTGACAGGACTTTTTTTTCCATGAACATTGGGAAATACCTCTCAATCACCTCCAGCAGCTCTGGGAAGGGCTGGCCAGAGGAGGTGGAGGGGGTTGGACATGACTGGTCTGCTTTAAGGCTATAGTCTTGCTTGGATTTTCAAAGTACAGTAATACTTTGACTTATGAGATTATATTGTTGTGTGACCGAGCTTTTAACTCAATTTGCTCTTATGTTCTATGTCAAATTAAATTTCCCCATTAAAATTATTTGAGATGTTATTAATCCGTTCCAGCCCCTACTTATGGCCCCCTTCCTGGTATATGGCCCCCATCCTGTTACTGTATATATGATCCCACAACCTGGTACAGGGCCCTATCCTGGTATATATGATCCCCATACTGGTACATGGCCCCATCTGTGTATCTATGAGCTCACATTCTGCTACATGGCCCCCATCCTGGTACATATGATCCTTCATCCTGGTTAATGGCCCCCCATTCTGGTACATGGCCCCAATCAAGGTACGTGGCCTCATCCAGGTATATATGATCCCCCATCCTGTTACATAGTCTCCAATCATGGTACACATGATTCCTCATCTTGATACATGGCCCCTCATCTTGATACATGACCCCATCCTGGTACATGGCCCACATCACACTGCACACTTAAAAAAAATTATTATGGTCACCCTCCATCTGGTACCTCACAGTGCGATGTCCTAATTTCATGCAGTCCGCTGATCAGCATGTGAGAGTGCAGCGCTCATGGGCTGATCAGGTGACCATTCCTACATGCTGATCAGCTGATGCACTCCCGCACACCCTCAGCTGAATGCATAGAAGGATGATGACGGAATGTGGGGGGAGTATAATAGTTTTTTTAAGTGTGCGAAGTAATGGAGACAGCTGATCAGCTGCTTTCATGAGATGAGGACCATGGGCTGTGGGGGATCGGAGGGAGGGTGAGTGTAAGTGTGCCACCCCTGTGGCAACAGCTGGGCTGCTCGGATATGGGTTCTTGGTGGCTCGAGGGTCTCCGGACCCAGGGGTCGTGCAGCCACTCAAATGAAGGGGGATATTTACAGGGGATTGTTATAGAGTTCGTGATGTCACCCGTGGTACGAGATAACTAGAGGGGATACTACTGCTGCCGTTGAGGAGTACCCGGGGTGATGATGGGGGGCAGCCAGGTGTTGGGACCCTCCATGGGTAGGGAGGATGCCCCAGGACTCGGCGTGAGGTATAGGCCGTGGGAAGCAAGGGGGGTCACTTGCGTACTCACTCAGTCTATTAAGCTGACACCGGCAACTGGATAAACCAAATCTCTGGACACCGCTGCCGCTGAGGGGAGCTAGTTCAGGTCTCGCCCCCAATGGTGTTGCCTGATGGGCCCGGTAGTATGAAACTTGCCGTGTCCCACTCCCCACTGTGGCTAAGTGTGGGAGCTTGCTCTCAGGGCTCACGCTTGGGATTTTCTGGACCGTTTTGAGTGGAAAGTCCTATCCCCCTCGTTGCGATAGTGATTTTGGAGCGGTTGGGAATGAATCTTGAAGGCTCCATTCTCCATGGGTAAATTATGTCTTGCCTGAAGCTACTCCCCGACCTAGGGTCCACGTACCCCATCGTGCCTTGGTCCCAGCCCTGTGATGGTGCAAGGCCGCTGGATGTCTTCCTCGACAGATCTGTGCCCCTTGCCATGATCCCCTGTGACCGGGGGTCCACTCCTCTAGGCCCAGACCACCCTCTGCCACCTAGACAGTTTCCGATGGGAATCCCCGATCCCGACCTCCTCAGAGCTCCTTACAACTTGAGGGCTACTTCCAGATTCTCTACTGACTACTGACTACTGACTACACTCCTCACATCCCCTTTCTGACCCCCTTCCAGGTGGGCGACTCTATTCCACTCAAGCCGTCCACTGGTGTGTCTGGTGGGCTTGGTGCAGGGTGTATCTAGGATTTTTGATTAGCTGATGTAGGCAACACCATATGGTTAGGAACCTATAACCAAGAGGGAGGTGGATACTGCACTGTAGGGTAGATTGTGCAATACCCTGTGATGACCTGATAGTCCAGGCCCGTCACATAAACTGCTTGTACCTCACACTTCTGCTCGCATCATGAAACAATAAAGATACAGAACAACAGTTCATATTTTGAAAAATGTATAAGCTGGTGCAATCTTAACTCAAGGTATTACTGTATATTTTATCTGAACCCATCAAGAGAATTTCAGAGAATAATATACCTGGTTGCAATCATGCAGCCAGGCTGCGACTCATGTTGCTCACTGTTTATTGGGCATATTTATTTAATTGTCTGACAGATTTCCTTTAAGAATGAGGATGTACCAGCAGAGCTGCAGAAATCCCTGATTTGCTCTTTACCTAGCTGTTTTGCAGTATATTAAAAAAAACATCTGTCACAGTATCAGGGAAATTCTACATCCATTGAACCCCACTATAATCGCATGGCTGTGCTTGTGTCTCATGTCTGGATTGGAGATCCGCTGGGGACGACCGAAGCTGCAACACTGGAATGGTAGAAAAATAATTCGATGAGTAATACTTTTCTGAATTTTTTTTTATTACTTTTTGTATACTTTGGGAACTTTCACAAAAATCACAGCTACTTCCTACAGAAAACAATGAAAACAGAGCTTATTCATTAAAATTCACTTATTTTTACTGCAGACAACTTCATTTGCACATAAATAGTTCTGTTCAAAATTGACAGAAAACACGGCTCCGTCTGTTCATCTAAATAATAAATCAACAGAATCCCTATGATATTTCAAGTTTAAGAAAATATACCTTTCCACTGCTTATAGCATCAGTTATTTACATGCTAATATTGATCAGGCATAAAGGTTTTCTCTTGCACAATTTATTACAAAATGAAATTGCTGGAAATGTTCCCATTTAGGTGACGTGGGCATGATGCTGCGTTTGTATGAAGACGTTCATGAAATTTGCGGACTTCCACTAAGTAACAATGTTTTTTATGAACAAGGATCAGTGATGAGGCCAAAGTCACAAATGGAATGGGGAGAAGTCATACATCCGTCATACATATTGCATTCTCCTTTTTGTTCATTCTGTGACACCTTCAGCACTTTATAGAGATTTTCCATTGTATTAATGGTATCTGCCTCCGCTCCATTTTCCTGTCAAGTAAACAATTGAGCTCAGAGAGAAGATATCCACTTAGTGGAGAAGTCTAAATACAGAGGAAAAGAGCTCGGAAAGTATTCTTTTTTTTCCTTGATATTTCATCCAAAAGGATTTATGGGTTTTTGTTACTTGTTACTCAAACAAAATAGGTCTGGCAAGGTCAAACATAATTGAGTACAGAAATGTGTGGTAACAAAAACCTACATCTGCTCAGTCTCCATAAGAAAATGATCTGAATACCTTCATTTAACCCCTTCATGACCAAGGATGTACTGGTATGTCCTTAGCTGTGTCTGTCCCTTTACTCCGGGCTCCCACGGCAAGCCTGCAGTAATCCCCACAACTGCCTGCTGATCTGGTCAATAGATCAAACTCTGACAGCGCGATCTAATTCTCTCCAGCAGTGAGTAGTAGTAGTGAGTGAACTGTATTGGTGGCCACTAAGGCTACAGTTTAGATTCCCAACATCTAAATTGAAGATTAAAGCCTGCTTTACACGTTGCAATTTCGCATACGATTTCGTATGCGATTTGCAACGCCCCCATTGTATGTGTGGCACGTTCAATTTGTTGAACGTGCCGCACATACGAGTAACCCCCGTCACATGTACTTACCCGTCCATACGACCTCGCTGTGGGCGGCGAACGTCCACTTCCCGGAGTGGGAGGGACGTTCGGCGTCACAGAGATGTCTCACGGCAGCCGGCCAATAGAAGCGGAGGGGCGGAGCTAAGCGGGATGTAAACATCCCACCCACCTCCTTCCTTCCGCATTGTGGGCCAGGAACCGCAGGACGCAGGTAAGATCTGTTCATCGTTTCCAATGTGTGCTATGTGTGCTACCCCGGGTACGATGAACAACCTAATGTGTAATTCTAGAGACAGGTACGATGTGTATGCAATGAACGTTTTAACGTTCAATCGCAATCACACGTACCTGTCACACACTGCAATGTACTTACAATGCCGGATGTGCGTCACTTACTCACTTACGACGTGACCCCGCCAACACATTGTAAGATATATTGCAGCGTGTAAAGCGGGCTTAAGAATAGAAAAACAAATTTAAACACCAAAGCTTTTCTGGGCAAAAAATCTACAGCACATTAATCCCTTCACGACCTAGGATGTATATGTACATACTAAGTCGCCTCCCCCCAGTTACCATGGGATTCGCTGCGAGCCTTCCGTAAGCCCGCACATGTCTGTTGATCTGAGCAGACATGTGTGGATAACTGGCACGGGTGGATCAGATATCCACCTGCTCCTGTAAGCCCCTTAGATTGCGCTGTCAAACTCTGACAATGCAATCTACTGCAATCCGGTGGGGACTAAGCCAATCCCTCCCGCCAGGGATGCGATCAATGGGTTGGCATGGCAGTGTAGGGTCAGATGATGATGAGAAATGCCCAATCTATTAAATACAAAATCAATTAATCTGATCTGTATGCGATGTAGTGTAAGAGAGTGAACTATGACAATACAGGGCGAGCATTAGGACCCTGCAGAGTCTGCCTGTCTGTCTGAGCGATAAACAGGAAGTAGTTGTGGAGATCCAGGAAATGCGGAGAGGGAGTTGGGTGTCCATGGCAACGGGTTTTGAAAACGTAGTAGGTGAAGCAATATGGGCCTTAAAAAAAAGTTGATTGTAAGCCCCGGTTGGTGACCAAGAGACTTGTTGGTGAACAGAGCGAGTGACAGCATCTGAGGAGAGTGAAGGGAAACAGAAATTGCGAAGACAATACCACATCACTGTGTGATAAGCGAACCAGTTGTGCGGACCTGGGTCCAACTGAAAGAGCATCTGAGGAGAAGCTGAGGAGATGTTTCCCCCCCTGACAGAGCAAGTGATTGATGTCCAGTAAGGCCGTGAGTGACTGCGATAAGAGAGACGGCGTCCGGTGTCATCCCCATTGGAAGGATTCTGACAAGCCCTGGAAAAGAGTGATCCCCAGACTGCGTCCTGAGGCTACAGAATTAAAGTGCTTGACAGGTGACTCTGGCATTGGCTGATAGCTGCCAAACTTTGTTTTCTTTTTCTTTTTTTTTGCAATAAGTACTTATTTTTGACGCCAAAGTTTTATTTTTATTTTTATTTTTATTTTTCTGGACTTGCTGCAGCCCACGCGGAAACACACCGGTGTACAGTTACATTGGAGTTTAATGGTTCCATAGGTTGTGAGATACCCGGGTATCCCTGTGATAAGTGTATAGTCATCATTAATTTAGTGTATTGTATTATTATCTGTGATAAGTTATACTCAGTGCGCCATCTCAGAGGTTCCATCAGGCCACCCTCACCTAATTTACATCGTCTTTCCGGTTTGATAAGTTTAACGTGTAGGTAAATTTGTTCCGGGTCCCAAATGTGATTTACATATACTGGGATCTCTGAGATCGGTGCATTGATTTTCGGCTAGCGCTTAGTGTGTGAAATTATTAATGGTAATGTTTTTAAGGGGATTTTGAGCTTATTATATTCTTCATTTCACCATAATTTGATCTCCATTTCAGTAAAATACTGTTGTTCATTTCTGCCTCAGTCTCGGTCTGTGACTCACTGGATCTTAATAGGACCTCTGGTCATTACAGTAGCGAGAAAAAAATTCCAAATGCCCAAATTTTTTTTTTTAGTTGCCGCGACATTGCATTAAAATGCAGGAACAGGCAATCAAAATATCATATCTATGCAAACACGATATAATTAAATGTCCTCTGCTTGAGACATCAGGTCAAAGCAGTGTCCTGTCAGGCAGACACTGAGCGGAGTGGACTAGAGGAGAGAATAAACCCCTTTCTTTAGCTGGCTGAGAATTACGCTTAAGAATCTTAGTGCAGTGCAGGAAATACGTCTCTCTCGCTCTTCAGTTAAAAGAAAAAGGTTTTGGTACCATGTTAGCCAGTTGAAAAATGATTGATTGCTCTCAGTAAGAGAAACAAAATTAAAATGTTGTAGTTGTGATACTTTATAACATCATATTTTATTTTAGTTAGCCATTAAAAGGTATCACAACTACAAAATTTTAATTTTGCTTCTCTCACTGAGAGCAATCAATCATCTCGCTCTTCATGTACCCCATCCTATGACGGCTGCACACTGTCAGGATTTTAAAGATGGCAACTACCATCAGAGCTTCATTTACCCCATCCTATGATGGCTGCACATTGTCAGGAATATAAAGATGGCAACTACCATCAGAGTGCACAACATAAAGCATTTGTTTTAGCTAAATAAAGATATTTAGAAAAAATGTTTAATATTTAATAGTGTTTTCTTTATTTTACTACATTTCTAAGAGAATCCCTTTTAAGAGGTACCTTGCATCATTCTAAGTAGTTCTGCAATTAAGTTTACCTCTTCATTTTGTGTATTACTTAAATTACAATATGTGTATTATTTGTCTATATTCTAGTCTTTAAGCTATTTACCTTCCTTTTCAGATACAAAAGGTTATTGGAAATTTGTGTAGACGGGAACCATGCATTCTACAATAGGTATGCGCCTACATTTGTCCATTACAATGTGTTTTTAGTTAAGTTGTCTACTACATCATAATTAAAGGGAACCTCTCACCCTGAAAATGTAGTCCAGTCTACAGGTAGGAGGAGCTGATCACAGTATATCTACGTATTGGGCAAAAAAAAATCAATATAGATTGCAATCAGCCCATTCTATACATAGGAGTCCAGTAGGTTGGGTCAAACCCATTGACAGGCAAGTTTTTCTGATTTTTTTTCCATAGAATTTTTTAGCAGCCTGCTCCACTTCTTGCATACTGCATACAGTCATGTATACTGTGACATTTCTATTTAAGCAACTTTCAGTTAATCAACCTCTTTGTGTGTCCATGTCACTGTGTATATGCAATACTGTTCTATTAAATTACACAATATAATTTATGGAGAAAAAACTGAGCTGAATATCAATTTTGATAATGGTTGTTAATACCACAATTACATGTTCAGCCTCTAGTATTCTCTAAGGGTGCGTACTACATCATTAATTACCGAAGCCAAGTATCTCGCTATTACTGTTGACCTCATTTTGATTATTTATTATACAGACAGTAATATTCTACTACTTTCAGAATTCACCTGAGAAGCAGAAAGCTAACTACAGTTTTGCTGACATTAAAAAAGTAGAAATGGTGAATCATTGGATTTGGCATTTTATGATAATTTAATATCATCCTACAATTGGCTCAAAATCCGCAAATTTTAAATATTTATGTGCATGTTAGATTATTATTAGGACTACTGGGAAATCTGGTGAGATAATTGGAATGACTGCACAATACTGTCTATAAATATATTATATATAAATATATATAGAGAGAGAGAGAAAGAGAGAGAGAAAGAAAGAAAGAAAGAAAGAAAGAAAGAAAGAAAGAAAGAAAGAAAGAAATGTGCTATATATAGTATTGTGCAAAAGTTTAATGTAGGTGAGGGAAAATGATACAAAGTAAGAATACATTCAAATATAGAAGTGATAAAAGTTTAGTTTTATAAGATGGAAAGAGATTAAACAAAAGAGAAATTTAAATAAAATAAATACACTTTTTTGCCTTCAAGGCACAATCAAAGTACCAATTCTTCTAGGTACACTTGAACACAGTTTTTGAAGGAACTCAATAAGGAGATTATTGTAAACACTTTGGAGATCGAACCCAGATCTTCTGTTGATATAGGCTCACGTGAATGTTTATGTTTTTCCATGTAATCCAAGACAGACTCAATGATGTTGAGATCAGGGGGCCATATCATCATTTCCAAAACTCCTCATTCTTCCTTACACTGAGGATAGTTCTTAATGACATCAGCTGCATGTTTAGAGACGTTTTCTTGCTATAATAAATTTGGAGTCAATCAGATGCCTCCTTGCTGTTATTACATGATGAATAAGTATCTGCTTGTATTACTCAACATTGAGGACACCAAGAAATCTTAACATTGAGGTCTGTGTACGCAATGATAATCTTAGTAGTGCAGCAGATGAAAGACACATCATCCTTATTGCTTATTTTTCTTTGAAATGAGAAGATGTCCAGCAGTGCCATCAGCTTAGAACTTTCAGCAACAAGTTGGACCCAGTTACACCCTTCTATTGTTGGGAGAAGTCTGGCCAGAAGTCTTCGTGGAAGAATTGCAGCTAACAAACCATATCTTAAATATGGAAATATGACCATTAGAAAATATTAAAACACTTCATGCTTATTGCTTATTTTTTCTTTGAAATGAGATGTCCAGCAGTGCCATCAGCTTAGAACTGGTAGCAACACATTGGACCCAGCTAACAAGAATTGTAGCTAACAAGTCATATCTTCAACATCGAAGAGATGGCTATGGCCAAGACATGGCCAAGAGAAATTAATAAAATAATGAGTGTCTACGGGCAACAGTGAAGCATACAAGTTTGGGGCTGCATTTCAGTAAATGTAGTTGGGAATTTAGTCAAGAGTAATGGTGTCCTCAATGCGGCGATACAGACAGATACTTATCCAAATGCAATACCATCCAGTGCACCTGGAATAATTGATACTTTGATCCTGTTTTGAAGACTCAAATGAGCCTTAAAGGGTTATCCTCCTTCCTCACAAATTCCTATATTTTGTATAAGGATTAACTTTCTCATCATTTGGGGTCTGAAGAGAGCTCTGGAGACACGGCTTGACCTCTGCTCTATTGTCTATGGGACTGCTGGATATAACCAAGTACTGGTTGTTAAAATAGATGAACGAAACTGGGGGGAAAAGGGTTTATTTTTTGACAAAAATAACACCACACTTGTCAATAGGCTAACTAACCATTCAATCAAAATCCTTCAAAGAGGATGTCCATGTAAATGTAAAAAAAATAATATCCATATATTAGTAGCTCAAAACCTTGACCAAGAGTGAAACTTTGATCAGTACATTTTCTTTACTTTTCACTGTACTTTGGTCAATTTCTAAGAATAACTCGAGTGACAGACAACATTACTGCTGTTTCAGTTGGTTGTCATTTTTGGAAAAATGACTGCCGCAAAAACAAAGAAATACTAAAATAACAGTCAGGAAAAGGTAATTACGTGATGTTGACTATAACTTAAACTTTTGATTTACTTATATAAAATCGTTCTTACTTTTATCAATTTAAAAATTTTCATTGCATTGTCAAATTTATTCAGAGGAATAACAGAAAAAGTATTGAGTATAGGATTAAAAATATGCCCAAATACAACATTGTCTACTGTATATATTATATTAGTGCAAGAGAGGCTGGGAATAAAACGAAAGAAAGTTGTGGAAGTCAAATGAGGATAAAATATAATGATTGATAGGTCCAGAAAGAAGAACGAAGAAAGAGAATAAGATAGAAAGCCAATATGTACAAAATCACCTTTACATAAAATGCAAATGAGAAACTGCAGTATTTTAACTACAATCTCTAGGTACTTTTCCACTTTTAAAGCTGAATGTCACTTTAGTGAGTTATACTTAACCCATAGTTTCTACTACATTGCCGTCTTCTAAGGAGAACACTTATAATTTCAGATCACGGCACAGTGACTTTTACTCTTCATAACGCCATCATTAATAAATTTAAGCATGGACACTTTGTAACCTAATGTTCTGCACAAATCAGGGTGTCTATAGTAACTTAAAAAATATTGAATTCATTAATGATAATATTACCATAGTTTTACATTCTGTTAACATGTTAGGAAATGTATGAGCTGCATACTATTTTACATAAGTGTATTAATATGCACAATCTGTGGTGACATTCAGATTTTGATACAGGGTTACATTTAGTAAGACTAGTGTTTCATTAGTCATTCTTAAAAATAGTAGCTTTGGTCCAGGCATCACAGATCTATTCATTTGGAGACTGACCCAAAATAAGAAAAAATATTATGCTGCCATTCATACAGTTAAGGAGACTTTACACGCTACGATATCGTTAATGTTTGGTCGCCGGGGTCAAGTTGTTAGTGACGCACATCCGGCGTCATTAACGATATCGCAGCGCGTAATACTTACCAGCGACCTTAGGCGACCTCAAAAATGGTGAAAATCGTTCACCATGGAGAGGTCGTCCCAAAGTCAAAAATCGGTAAGGGTTGTTTAGCGTTGTGGTTCATCGCTCATGCGGCAGCACACATCGCTATGTGTGACACCGCAGGAGCGAGTAACGTCCCCTTACCTGCCGCCGGCCACAATGCGGAAGGAAGGAGGTGGGCGGGATGTTACGTCCTGCTCATCTCCGCTCCTCTGCTTTGATTGGCCGGCCGCTTAGTGACGTTGCGGTGACGTCGCTGTGATGCCGAACGTCCCTCCCCCTTGAAGGAGGGATTGTTCGGCAGTCACAGCGATGCCGCCAACCAGGTAAGTATGTGTGACGCTGCGTAGCGATAATGTTCGCTACGGCAGCGATCACAAACAATCACATGCGTGACGGGGGCGGGTACTTACATGGTCGCTATCGCTAGAAATTGCTAGCGATATCGCTACCGTGTAAAGCCCCCTTAAGGTCCATAAATATTTGGTTGCTGACCGAATCTTTGTGATTTGGCCTCTATATGCCAGTATTTTTTATTAAAATTAATTAACAGATGCAATTTAAGAGTAAACTTTCAGATTTAATTAAAGGGGTTGATCAAAAATATCATGTGAACCGTTAAGGAATTGCAACCATTATTCTACGAAACGTCCTCGTTTCAGACACTCAAAAGTAATCAGCCAAATTAACTTTACCAAATAAATGTTCAATTTTAATACCTTGTAGAGAATACTTTGCAGGCAATGACTACCTGAAGCCTGGAAGCCTTTGGCAGCACCTAACGCTGGGTTTCCTCCTTTGTGATGCTTTGCAGCTGACTTCAGTTGTTGCTTGTTTGTGGGTCTTTCTGCCTTCGGTTTTGTCTTAAAGGGAACCTTTTCCGGGAAAAAACACTATTAACCTGCAAATATGGGGTTAATCTGCAGGAAAAAAGCATTTGGAACCTGAATGGCGCATGTACATCAATTTCCGCTGCTGGGAGGAATTTAAGTTTATCTTTCCTGGCAGTATGCGGGGTTTCAGTCACGTAAGTGGCATTAGTTCAGTCACTGCTCTGTGTATCGAGAGTAGCATCTGTAACCCCTCCTCTGTGGGATGAAAAGAACCCTGCCCACAAAGTAAGTCTTCAGCACACTGGTACTGGCCAGCGCGAGGACTTAATGTTATGCATGTGCACATTCAGTAGTCAATGCTACGTGCGCAGCCTTGTAGCGTACATAGGGATTTAAAAGGTTGGCAGACGCAGCTGTCTGCCCGTGCACTGCAGTCCCCAGTTCGTGTCTAGAAGCAGCAGAAAAGGTTCCCTACCCCAGCCATAGAGTCAACTCCTCCTGTGGGCCCCAGATACCCCAGTCCGACCCTTGTTTTAAAGAAAAATAAAATATAACAACAAAAGGACGTTACGGGTTTGCAAGTGTTTGACCAGTCTCATTTAACAATTGTAAGCACCACAGCAATACTGCTCTCTGTTGCGCTTACAATCTGTTGTTTTCCTACTTAAACTTAGGTACTGACCTCTTTATTTAGGAGTAGAGATGAGCGAACCGGCCGTGGTTCGGCTCGAGTTCGGTTCGTCGAACGGAGGTCTCGTTCGAGTTCAGTTCGGCGAACGTTCGAAGAACCACTCGAACCGCATAGGAAACAATGGCAGGCAATCACAAACACATAAAAGCACCTAGAAAACACCCTCAAAGGTGTCCAAAAGGTGACAAACAACTCACAACACAACACAAACACATGGGAAAGGGACATGACATATACTCATGCGAAAACAAAACAGCTGGTCAAGGAAAAAGAGGAGGAGAAACAGATATAGGCATGGCACGCCCTTCTAAAATCATGTAAAACACCGCAAGGTGACTCCAAGCGGAGTTCTCCCTTTTTTCCAAAAATTGGGCCACACACACACCCACCCCTTCAGTGGCAGCACTTGTGCCCTAGTTGTACACTTCACAGGTAGATTTGCATCAAGCACAATCAAAAATTTGCCATACTTAACCGTTCCCAGGATGACCCCGGGGTAGGTAGCAAAGTCTTTGCTGAACCATGACTTGTTCATCTTGGCTCCTTTTAAAAAACACAGCAAGCAAGGGTTACTCCAAGCGGAGTCTCCCTTTTTTTAAAAAAATTGGGCCACACAGACACTCACCCCTTCAGTGGCAGCACTTGTGCCCTAGTTGCAAACAGGATGTTTTGATTTGCATCAAGCACATTCCAAATCTACAAGCATTTACTCTCCCCAGGATGACACAGGGGTAGTAAATTCCTTGTGGATCCATGACTTGTTCATTTTGATGAACGTTAGTCTGTCCACATTGTCACTGGACAGACACGTGCGCTTATCTGTCAGCACACACCCAGCAGCACTGAAGACACGTTCAGAGACAACACTGGCAGCTGGGCACGACAAAATCTCCAAGGCGTAAGTGGAGAGCTCTGGCCATTTTTCAAGATTTGAAGCCCAAAATGAGCAAGGCTCCATTTGCAAAGTCATGGCATCGATGTTCATTTGGAGATACTCCTGTATCATCCTCTCCACCCGTTGACTATGTGTCAGACTTGTTGTCTCTGGTGGCCTTGCAAAGGAGGGTCTAAAAAAATTATGAAAAGATTCAATAAAATTGCTGTTACCAGCACCAGTTACGGTGCTACTGGTATGGGTAGACTGTTGAAGATGATGAGACCATCCCAAGTTTGTCAAGTTACAACTGGGAGATTCACTTCCTGCACCTGCACGGTTGTTTGGTGGAAAAGCCGAGCAAAGATCGAGTAACAGCTTCTGCTGATACTCCTGCATACGTGCGTCCCTTTCTATGGAAGGAATTATGTCACAAAATTTGGACTTGTACCGGGGATCTAATAGTGTGGCAAGCCAGTAGTCATCATCACTTCTAATTTTGACAATACGAGGGTCATGTTGGAGGTAGTGCAGCAAGAAGGCACTCATGTGACTTGCACAGCCATGTGGACCAAGTCCACGCTGTGTTTGTGGCATAGAGGTGCTAACCGTTCTTTCTTCCTCTGACATCTCCCCCCAACCTCTTTCAACTGAAATTTGACCAAGGTCTCCCTCATCCGCTGAGTCTTCCATGTCCATGGACAGTTCGTCCTCCATTTCTTCATGTTCTCCTGCACCTTCCTCAACATTTCGCCTGCTACCATGCGCCCTTGTTGATCCCTGTCCCCCATGGTCCCATGCCTGCCGCGTTGGTGATGATGAACGTCTGGACCTTGGTGATGTTGTTGTGTCTTGTGCATATGAATCCTCCTGTAGTTCCTCCCCCTCCTGTTGTCCCACCCCCTGACTCCGAATAGTGTTTAGCGTGTGCTCCAGCATGTAAATGACTGGAATTGTCATGCTGATAATGGCATTGTCAGCGCTAAACATATTCTTCGCCATGTCGAAACTGGGCAGAAAGGTGCATAGGTCCTTGATCTGAGACCACTCCATCAGGGTGATCTGCCCCACCTCTGCATCTCGTTGGTCCAGGCTATACGTCATGACGTATTGCACCAGGGCTCGGCGATGCTGCCACAGTCGCTGTAACATGTGGAGAGTCGAATTTCAGCGTATCGCCACATCGCATTTCAGGCGATGAACCGGCAGGCCGAAAGACTTCTGGAGCGATGCAAGTCGCTCAGCAGCAGTGGTTGAACGGCGGAAGTGAGCCGACAGTTTTTGTGTCCTGTTCAGAAGGCCATCTAGGCCGGGATAGTGTGTTAAAAATTGCTGGACAACAAGGTACAACATGTGAGCCATACAAGGCACGTGTGTCACCTTGCCCAGGCGAAGGGCCGCACCCAGGTTTGCAGCATTGTTGCACACGGCCTTACCAGGCTGCAGGTTGAGTGGAGACAACCATTTATTAAACTCAGTCTCCAGAGCTGCCCACAACTCAGCCGCTGTGTGACTCTTATTTCCAAGACATTTCAAGCTAAAGACCGCCTGATGCCATTGTGCTCTGCTGCCAGCATAGTAATGAGGGGTGCGTGATTCCTTCTGCGCAGTGAGAACGCTGGTGGCCTGACCAGGCAGGCTTGGGGCGGAGGTGGAGGACCCAGATGAGGAGGAGGCAGAAGCAGTGGCAGAACTTGGACAGACAGAGGATTGACACACAAGTTGTGGGGATGGCAAGACTTGTGCAGCAGACCCTTCACCATCTATCACCATAGTTACCCAGTGCCCAGTCAGCGACATGTAATGTCCCTGTCCATGCTTACTGGTCCAAGTATCGGTGGTGAAATGCATCCGTTCACACACAGAGTTTCTCAAGGAAGCGGTGATGTTGTGTGCGACATGCTGGTGTAGCGCGGGCACACCTTTCTTAGAGAAGTAGTGGCGACTGGGCATCTGGTACTGGGGCACAGCGACAGACATAAGGTCTCTAAAATCCTGTGTGTCCACCAGGCGGAAAGGCAGCATTTCTGTAGCCAAGAGCTTACAGAGGGATAAAGTCAACCTCTTACCTTTGTCATGGGTCGCAGGAAATGGTTTTTTATTTGTCCACATCTGAGGGACAGAGATCTGGCTGTTGTGTGTAGACAGTGTTGAGTAGGGAAAAATGCAGGTTTGTGAGGAAAGTGCAGGCGTAGACATGATGTTGCCTTCATCCAACGTTGGTGCTATCGATGTCTGAGAGAGCTGTACACACGCACTTGTTTCCCCTTCCAAACCAACTGACGACCTACCAAGCAAACTGCCTGTTGCGGTTACAGTGGTGGAAGTTGTGCGTGGAAAACCAGGTGTGACAGCTGTCCCCACAGTCCTAGAAGATGAAGAGCGCGCGGATGCACTGGAAGGGGCAGGCAGTGGATGGTTCGCTCCGCTAGGCCGCATTGCAGCACGGTGAGCTTCCCACTGGGACATATGATATTTATTCATGTGACGATTCATGGAAGAAGTTGTCAAACTGCTGAGGTTTTGCCCTCTACTAACAGAATCACTACAAATTTTACAGATCACATAATTGGGCGATCTTTTGCTATGTCAAAAAAGGACCAGGCTAGGCAAGGCTTAGAGGGCATGCGACCTGCTGATCCACCCCGACTAGTGCTCAGAGGCAGAGTGGTGGCTGAGGATGCAGTTGTAGACGTGCTACCAGTGCTCCAACTCTGTCCAGGAAGGCGCAAGGTAACTTCGTCGTCGGTTGCATCCTCCTCCACCGCCTCTGTTGACCTCCTCGAGTGCCTTTCTGTGGGTTGACAGTAGGTGGGATCTAGAACTTCCTCATGAATTGTTGTGTTTGCACTCCCCTCACCCTCAGACCGAGCATCTTCTTGCCCTGACCGAATATTTAAGTTGTCATCCCAATCTGGTATCTGCGTCTCATCATCATCAGTATGTTCCTCATTGTCTATAACAACAGGTGTTACAGTTTGTGAAAAAGGGTCAACATTATGCTCAGAAACTTGGTCCTCACGGCCTGAATCAGAGTCACAAAGGTTCTGGGCATCACTGCAGACCATTTCCTGGTCTGTACTCACTGTAGCTTGGGAGCAGACTTCTGATTCCCAGGCTATAGTGTGACTGAACAGCTCTGCAGACTCAGCCATCTCAGTTCCACCATACTGTGCAGGGCGGATGGAGACTTCAGAGCTGGAAGAAAGCAAGAGTGATTGGGCTGACAACTCAAAGGACTGGTGTTTTTTGGATGCGGTAGTTGAGGTGGCGGAGAGGGCACTTGTTGGACCACTTGAGATCCATTCAAGCATTTTCCTTTTTTGGCCATCATCTACCTTTGTTCCAGTTGTTCGTGTCCGTAAAAAAGGGAGCACATCGGATTGTCCACGATAAGTATAGACATTTTACTTTTGCTGGAAGATGGTCTATCTTCAGCAGATGTTAATGATGCTTTGCCACCTTCCCCACGGACAAACCCTTTTTTTCCTTTTCCAACACGCTTCTTCCCCTTTCCACCATCATCTGTCATTTTGCCACTCATTTTGATTGCGACAAGATTGTGCACTTAAAATGTGGTAGTAAAAATTGAGAGGTGGTGTAGATTTCAGCGGTGGTCTAGCTTTATTAACAGCAGAATAAACAACAATAATTATCCCTGACAATGCAACTACGGCCCTTAAACTGGCAGCATAGTTTGCTAGTATAATGGCTTAGTAACAATGAGTTTCAGTGTGCAATGCAGAGGTGCCGCAAATATCTTTGCACCAGTGGGACAAAAATGAAGTCCAACAGCCACTTTTAGGATGCCACTAAGTTTCCTCAGTGTTTGCTAGTATAATGGCTTAGTAACAATGAGTTTGAGTGTGCAATGCAGAGGTGCTGCACATAGATTTGCACCAGTGGGACACTAATGGAAGTCCAACAGCCACTTTTAGGATGCCACTAAGTTTACTCAGTGTTTGCTAGTATAATGGCTTAGTAACAATGAGTTTGAGTGTGCAATGCAGTGGTGCTGCAAATAGCTTTGCACCAGTGGGACACTAATGAAAGTCCAACAGACACTTTTAGGATGCCATTAAGTTTCCTCAGTGTTTGCTAGTATAATGGCTTAGTAACAATGAGTTTGAGTGTGCAATGCAGTGGTGCTGCAATTAGATTTGCACTAGTAGGACACTAATGTAAGTCCAACAGCCACTTTTAGGATGCCACTAAGTTTCCTCAGTGTTTGGTATTTTAATGGCTTTGTAACAATGAGCTTGAGTGTGCAATGCAGAGGTGCTGCAAATAGATTTGCACTAGTGTGACAATAATGAAGTCCAACAGCCACTTTTAGGATGCCACTAAGTTTACTCAGTGTTTGCTAGTATAATGGCTTAGTAACAATGAGTTTGAGTGTGCAATGCAGTGGTGCTGCAAATAGCTTTGCACCAGTGGGACACTAATGGAAGTCCAACAGCCACTTTTAGGATGCCACTAAGTTTACTGAGTGTTTGCTAGTATAGTAGTTTAGTAACAATGAGTTTGAGTGTGCAATGCATTGGTGCTGCAAATAGCTTTGCACCAGTGGGACACTAATGGAAGTCCGTTACGCCAGCGGTGACTGACACCCAGACGCAGAAGGCAGATAATGGCATGCTGGAGGAAAATGTCCGTTTTTATAATGCAGGGACATGTGACATGGACATCCTATCACACATGCCGTTGCTTATCTGGCTAAAAGTCCACTTAGCTGTGTGTGTGTCTGGGATTGGCTGACACACTGGCCCGCCCCACTACAAGCGCGCTCTTAGGGAAGGAAGACAAGGAAAAAAAAAAAATGGCGATCGCCATTATCCAAACAGCAGTGATCTGAATGCGCTGTTCCCGTACACTATACGCTGAAATTTCACAATAGTGTGAGTCACAGAGTGACTTACACTATTACAGCGGAAAGCCAGCTAGTAATTAGCTTGTTTTATTGCTGCTAGAACTGTTCTCGAACGTATCTAGAACTATCGAGCTTTAGCAAAAATCTCGAGTTCTAGTTCGATCTAGAACAGCCCCCAAAATCACTCGAGCCGCGAACTGGAGAACCACGAACCGCAAACCGCGCTCAACTCTATTTAGGAGTAAGCTTTTTTGTTAGTAGTGATAGAATTTGAAATAGGTTAAGTTTATTAAGAAAGTTTAGAAACAAATTAAATATTATACTTTAGTCTTGGAATAAAGAAGTATTGAGTACTCTGCTCATCAGATAAGGTTTGGCTTGGCAAGAAGGGAATAAAAAAAAATCCAGTACTACTAAAAATGGAACTTTTATTGTTTCTAAGTTTAAAAAGTCACAAAAGGGACATATCAAAACGGTTTTAGCAATTTACACATTTTGAGGCTAGCTGCCTCTTAAGCGGGCTTTCCACACTACAACAAATCTAACGATGTGTCGGCGGGGTCACGTCTTAAGTAACGCACATCCGGCATCGTTAGTGTTGTTGTAGTGTGTGACAGCTACGTGCGATTGAACGTAAAACCGTTCATCGCATACATGTCGTTCATTTCCTTAAAATTGCACGTCGGGTTGTTCAATGTTCCCGAGGTACCACAAATCGCAGTGTGTGACACCCCGGGAACGATGAACAGATCTTACCTGCGTCCCACGGCTCCCGCCGGCAATGCGGAAGGAAGTGGGCGGGATGTTTACGTCCCGCTCATCTCCGCCCCTCCGTTTCTATTGGCCGGCTGCCGCGTGACGTCGCTGTGACGCCGAACGTCCCTCTCACTCCAGGACGTGGATGTTCGCTGCTCACATCGAGGTCGTATGGAAGGGTAAGTACGTGTGACGGGAAATAATCGTTTGTGCGACACGGTCAACAAATTGAACATGCCGCACATACGATGGGGGTGGGTACGATCGCATACGATATCGTATGTGATATCGTAAGGTGTAAAGCAGGCTTTAGTCACAACCTAGAATCACACAGCAGTACACTGATTTAAAAACTTTCTTTAAGGGACACACACCCCATCACATGATCAAAAAACAATGTCATAATAAAGTGCAGTATTTTTTAACAGATTATGTATACTGTTGTTAGTTCATTAGCCAGAGAAGTGAGTACCATAATATATAAATTTGTGAATTCTAACAATTCATTTTTTTTATATTTTAGAAATGTGGCTTGCAGAAGAGTTTTGGAAGCAGGAGGTATGGAACCATAATGGATAATACCACAGTGCTCCTTTCAGAAAAGTTGTTGCTGTGCATTTTTTTATATAACCAATCACTGGCGGTCTCAAACAAAAGTGGGACCCTGTGAAAAAATGATATATTTCCCTTTGAAGCCCAAGAGCTCATCCACCTGCTTTGGAGGTAGAAATGGGACCCCCAACCTCTTGGGCCCCGTGCGGCTGCACAGGCTCCACCAATGTTATGTCCGCCTCTATAACTAATACCAAATAAAATGTCAATTTCTTCTGTGTTCGTTTTGCTTCATTAGTTCAATCCAGAAGACCAAAAGAAAGTTAGGATGGATGAAAAATACAGCTTTCTTTAGAGAAACCCCCTCTAGTTTACAATAGTAATTGGTAGCTTTCATTCATTGGTAGCCCTGGGAATAGTATTATCTGACATTGCTATTTATCACTTTCACCAGAAGTAAAGAGCAGTCCTCGTTCTTACTCCTCTTAGATTTATAATTAGGGAGAAAGCATCTATAGTCTTCAAAGCAAATGGGCCTCAACAAAGCTGCAGGGAACGGAGCATGAACATAAGTGAGCACATCTACCTGAAGTAAATCTCTAATAAAAGAAGAGAGGCAGAAAACAAATCTTAGAAATCCGGCTTGCTGTAATCATTCCATTAAGATCTGACCTGCATTTCAGATAACATCATTACAATTTTCTAAAGAGATGCAGTGACCGATATCACTTATGCCATAAAGGGGGTTAATCCATGTAAGACAGATGAGCACAAAGTGGACATCTTGCCCTCTAGAAGCACAGGCAAAATAACTTTTATTACAAAATAGAAAAGATAAAAACAATTTCTGACCCAATACCAGGTGTATGGAGTGGAAGATGAACGGTACATCTTCTTAATTCTACATTTTGACTGTGTAAGGCTATGTTCACACATTGCGTTTTTGATGCATTTCTATATGCAAAATAAAAGCTGCTTCTTACAGTATCAGCAAAAGCTATGAGATTTCAGAAATCTCATGCACAGTTTTTTCCTGGTTTAATTGTAAAACTGTATTTTTGAAAATTGAAATGTTAATTCTTTCATCGTTTTTGCAGAGTTTGTTCACCCATAGAAAACAATGAGTAAGTGCAAAAATGCTAAAAAAAAACACAGGTACAGGAAGATGTGAAACCCATTCATTTTTGTAATTATAAAGTCTTCTCCAAACTTCAAGTACAGTTTAATTAAATTAGTAATGTATTAAACTAAACACGTCCAGACCAACTCAATAAGCAATGCCCTTCCAAAGTGTTAGGGGCTTAATGCTTTACCAAAGTGTTCAGTACACAATGCCCTACCAAAGTGTTAAGTACACAATGTCCTACCAATGTATTAAATACTCAATACCCTACCAATATGTTAACCCTGCTGTTCTGTTCGCATTTGCTATACACTTGTACTGTTCCTGGGTCAATATGACCCGACCTATTAAGTCTTGATTTTTAGCTACTCTAATTGTTTTATTTGAATACTTTTTTCATTGAAATACTGTATGTGAACATGGTTGATCATAAACAAATGAAAAATTTAAATTCAACTTAATTATTTTTTTTTTCATAAAAAAGGTTACACAGGCTTTTTGCAATTATCTTCGATTGTTGACATTCTGCACACAAATAATAAAGAAGCTTTACATTACTATTACTAAAACATGAAATTTAACTTTTTGAAAACAAATTTTATAAATCAACAAATGAAAAATCATAAAAACTTCAACCTTTTTAGAAAGAAAAAAGAATAAACTGAACATGTTCATGCGTTGTTACACTGAACACAACAATAAGACACATGTCCTTTATTTACACAGATATTTTGAACATCCAGCACATGTCAGATTAGTCTTATTGTTACAGGAAGATGGATAGAAGCTACATCTCTTCCTTTTTTTGCTGGTAGGTGTGCTGGTGGAGGCCGTGGATGTGGAGTCTCTTTCTTGAGCATGCTGGACACTTTTTACAATGGCTGTTGCTCCATCACTTCTGGTGGTCACTTTTCTGCTCCCAATATATGGCCTCACCAGGGATTTTCCCAATTTCTCAAGAAATAATCTTTTTTTATGCAGCTTATTCCGGTTCCAATCGGGGTCGATTTCTCTCCATAAGACAAATGCATTGTATGCAGAAACGTCCAGTATGTTATAAAATAAAATCATTGGCCACCGATTAGTTTTGTGTTTGCATGTATATGTTGATATTGCTTGGTTTAAAGTATCAACTGCTCCCTTTGTGGCATTATAATCCAAAATAATGTCAGGCTTTCTGTTTTCTTTATCACTTACGGAATTGTCATGGTGCATTGTGCTCATTAGAATTACCTGTTTGGTTTTTTTTGGAACATAAGAAACAACAGTTGTATTTCCAGAAAAATAAAATGTAGAACTGTCCACCTCTCTCTTGATAAAGATACCTTGCGGTAGTTCAGGTTTGTTTTTTCTCATAGTACCCAGCATGGTAAGTTGTTTTTTCTTCAACATCTGGTCTAGTTGATAGGATGTAAAAAAGTTGTCACATGTGACATTTTGTCCTTTTAGTCCATGAGTCAAATCTAGAACAACACGCATACCCTGATTTTTTTCAGGTCTTTCATCAGGGGTTTTTCCTGTATACACTTGAACATTTAGAGCATATGAACTTTTGCTGTCGCAAAGTGTCCAGATCTTGATGCCATATTTTGCTGACTTACTTGGTATATATTGTCTGAATGGGCACCTACCTCGGAATGCCACCAGTTGCTCATAAACAGTTACATTTTCACCACTGTTATACAATTTTGGTAGAATCTCTACCCATTGATTCCAAACATTTCTAATAGGGGCTAGTTTATCTTTAGCTCTTCTTTCCATTCTATCTGTTTTAGAATCAAACCGTAGTACTCTAGAAATAATCAGAGACCTGTAGAACAGTATAAAATGCTATCGGGTCATATTGACCTGAACAGTACAAGTGTAACAATCAGCGTGTAGCAAAAAGTAAACAAAAAAAAAACAAAAAAAAACGTAGAGCTCCACAAATGAGGAGAAGTCAAGGAACCACTATTTTCAGATCCTCATTAAAAAAAATCTGCAGGGTCTCAAAAATCATTTCGGGTCATATTGACCTGAACAGTACAGCAGGGTTAAGTACACAATTCTCTATCAATGTGTTAAGAACACAATGCCCTACCAATGTGTTATGTACACAATGCCATACCAATGAGTTAAGAATACAATGCCCTATCAATGTGTTAAGTACACAATGCTCTACTAATGTGTTAAGTACACAATGCTCTACCAATGTATTAAGATCACAATGCCCTACCAATATGTTATGTACACAATACCCTACCAATATATTAAGTACACAATGCCTTACCAATGTATTAAGTACACAATGCCCTACCAAAGTGTTACGCACTCAATGCCCTACCAATGTGTTACGCACTCAATGCCCTAGCAATGTGTTAAAAACACAATTTAATTTGCTTGCAAGGACGAAGCAAAGTTGAACTTTTGTATCCTTAAAATGCAGCAAGAAAAAAGCAGCAAAAAAGGCAGGAAAACGTGCATTTTGGCTGCATATTTTATACTGCCAAGATATCAGGCTTTGCTGCAGAAAGTTAAGCTGCAAAAAAGCAACGTGTAACACAGGATTGCATAGCTAAACACCAGTGATAAAATAACATCTGGATGTATGTAAGGTTTCACCGTGTTGTTACTGCTCCCTTGCTGACCTGATATTGTGGCATGATCGATATATCCCTGGTGGCTTTTACTGTCTAAGGGACGCAAGAGGCCATAAAAAAGATTATTTTTAAGAAAAACAGGCAGGAACAGTCAATGTTTAATGTATTTAATTGAAAGCAAGGACAAATTCGCACCGTAAATTAAAACAAAACAACTAAAGAGGAATATGTTTCTTACCTTTCAGAGATGAGAACCGATACATCCTGTCCAATCTGGATTTCTACATTCAGCTGTCGTGAAGGTCAAAAAATAATGAGACCATATGCTGTAACTTACATAAAAACTTGCTTCAGTCTAATAAAGCCAAGACATCTTTCTACCAGACTTTGTGTTATGTGCACTCTGTTCTCGAGGTATGATATGCAGTGAGTGAAATAAGTATTGAACCCATCACCAATTTTCTAAGTAAATATATTTCTAAAGGTGCTATTGACATGAATTTCTCTCCAGATGTCGGTAAAAAACAGTCCACACAGGCAAAGAAATCAAGCAATAGATGTCCATAAATTAAGTTAATGAGAAATGATACAGGGAAAAAATATTGAACACATAAAGAATAAAAGATGCAAAAAGCCGAGCAAAGTCATAGCTGAAATCTTTTACTAATTAGAAAACAATCCTTCCACCTAGTGAAAAATAATATTGCTTGTTCAACTGAGTGCCTATAAAAAGGGTCTCATTACCATTGTGCCACACACGACTTATCTCATGATCAGTGATAAGTGAATATATTCGGCACTATTTGTTACTCGCATGAGTATTTAGGTATTTGGGATATTTGTTACTCGTCAAGTATTTTGATATTCGCCTGTTCTGCGGTGTTCTGCGTTACACTCGCTTGATATCATGGTGGCATCGGACTCTGTTGACACTGCAGAGTCCAACAAGCTGGCTGGGATTATTTAGTTGCACAGCCTGCCATGGGCGTTTTCTGGTTCTGGCTTCACTGCTCTCCAGCACAGCGAGAGTTAATTTATGCTGGCCTGAGATCAGCTGCTGGGAGCTCAGGTTACTGATCACCATCTCCAGCGTTTATAAGATTCTGTAGACTGGGTCTCTATGCTGGATATAGCGCTTTGCTTCCTTGTTCCTGTTGCTATCCAGTTGCATAGTGATCATCAGTTTGCAGTTCTACGTGGTGTGTGAGTCCTCCAGTTGTGAAGTTATTTCCTACCTCTTTTGCTTTTCTCCCTAGTTCACATATTGTCCCTTCTTTGTGTTTGAGTGCAGTGTGCACGTGTTTTTGTTTACCCTTGTCTGTGACTATTTGTGAGGGCTTGGATAGAAGACAGTGTCACGTTGGAGGCTCAACCCTGACTACAATCAAGTCTACCGTCGTGATAAGGCACAGCAAAGGGGTCCCAGTCTTAGGGTCAGCCTAGGAGCCCCTGTTCCATCCATACACCCCGTGACATCACCTTGTGAGTTTCGATTCTGCTCATCACATGTTTGGCATCTGATATTTTACCACTAAACATACGGGGATTGCCTACTAGCTGAGTAATGCCATAGCCATGTTTGCCCTGGCACTACTGTGATTGACAGGCGCAATGAAAAAAAAATGATGTGCGGTCCCCCACCTATTTGTGATAACCAGAGCTGGAAAAGGAGACAGCTAGGGACTAATATTCTCAAGCTAGGAAGGTTAATGGTTATTGAGCCCTCCCCAGACTAAAAATAGCAGCCCACAACCGCCCCATAATTGACGCATCCATTAGATGCACCAATTATGGCACTTTACCAGGCTCATCCCGATTGCCCTCGTGCGGTGGTGATTGAGGTAATATATGGGGTTGATGTCATCTGTGATTTTTCAAAAATCACAGCTGCCTTCAAGCCTTGGGTTGTCAATGGAGAGTTTTCTATGAGACCCCCTCATTACCAACCCTGTAAGTAAAAAGTACCTAAAAAAACACACACACTCACAAATCCGTTATTTTAAAAAATAAAAAAACACACCTTCTTTCACCAATTTATTAACCCCAAAAAAAAACACCCCGGTTCTGCTACATCCTGAAGCTTCAGTGATGGGAAATTTGACTGATCACTGCAGCCCCTGCGACAAACTAAGGGCAGCAGGGGACTTGGCTGGGAGAAGTGGTGACATCAGTCAGGTCACTGGAGTTCACAGTCAACTCAGTTGAACCTGCTGCTGGATTTCTGAACTGCTATGTGGCCATGTCTTGCAATTCGACAGTACGGCAATCTGGCAGGAATTTCAACGAAGTTCACTCAGAGCAGTGGGGGAGGTCCTAATGTGAACTCCAGTGACGGGACTGCCAGATTGCCGGACTGCCTGATTGCGGGACTAGGCAGCACAGCAGTCCAGCAATCCGGCAGTCAGATGTCACAGGTGTGTCACGGGTGACAGACAGTCCTGTGGTGTCTGGCTATAGAAGGTCACAGCTTTTGCTTGCGCAAACTACTCCCTGACCTTCTATTATTCCTGGTTCGTGTATATGGTATCTTATGTATCTCCTCTGCTTTGTGTTCATCCCTTTACTTTTAGGACCCTGCATAGGCCCTCATCCTTTCAGCTGTTTTTATCAGCACTTTGTGTCCTTAAATACCCTCATTCCCTTCTGGTCTGTGATGGTGTTAGCTCTAACTACCTTCAGATTGATCCTGAGCAGTCGCCTTGCAATCACCTGGAGTAACTTTGTTGCATGTTGCCATATGTCTCCCTGAATCTTATTAGAGATAAGTTGTTTGTTCTTTTCCCTTGTTTGTTATCACTATGTATCCTTTAGCTCCTAGTGGAGTTGACAAAGACCTCATCCTATCCGTTTCCCTACCTAGGGACCAGATCTGGGTCAGCCTATGGGGAGGTATCCTACTCAGCACATAGGTGCACAGCCTATTTAGAGCAATAAGGGAAACAAGGGTCCAGAAGTAAGCTTGGTCAGAGGTCACAATCTTCCCCTTCCCTAGCCACAGGATCTCCCTTTCCTATCATCATTCGCTGGGTACTTCCCTATACCTAGCATGACATCAGGTCACCGGAAATCACACCCTGGGGATCTGCAGCTGCTCTTAGGGGTACTTTGCACGCTGCGACATCGCAGGCCGATGCTGCGATGCCGAGCGCGATAGTCCCCGCCCCCGTCGCAGCAGCGATATCCTTGTGATAGCTGTCGTAGCGAACATTATCACTACGGCAGCTTCACACGGACTCACCTGTCCTGCGACCTTCGCTCTGGCCGGCGACCCGCCTCCTTGTTAAGGGGGCGGGTCGTGAGGCGTCACTGCAACGTCACACGGCAGGCGGCCATTAGGAGCGGAGGGGCGGAGATGAGCAGGATGTAAACATCCCGCCCACCTCCTTCCTTCCGCATATCCTACGGAAGCCGCAGTGACGCCGGTAGGAGATGTTCCTCGCTCCTGCGGCTTCACACACAGCGATGTGTGCTGCCACAGGAGCGAGGAACAACATCGGACTGTCGCGTCAGCGTAATTATGGATTACGCCGACGCTGCACCGATGATACGATTACGACGCTTTTGCGCTCGTTAATCGTATTATCGAGCCTTTACACACTACGATGTCGCATGCGATGCCAGAAGTGCGTCATTTTCAATTTGACCCCACCGATATCGCACCTGCGATGTCGTAGTGTGCAAAGCCCGCCTTAGTGAATGAAATTAAACCCCGCTGCTAGATTGCTAGACTGCTGTGAAAGAGAGTGTGTTTTTATTATTATTTAAAATAAAGGATTTTTGTGTGTTTGATTTTTTTGTTTTTACTTACAGGATTGGTAATGGGGGTTTCATAGACAACTCTCCATTACCAACCCAGGGCTTGATGGCAGCTGTGATTTTTGACAAATCAAAGCTGTCATTAACCTCATATATTAAACCAGTTGTCCCCGCACCAGGGCAATTGGGATGAGCCAGGCAAAGTGTCATAATTGGTGCATCTAATGGATGCACCAATTTTGAGGCACCTGTGGGTTACTAATTTTAGGCTGGGGATGACCCGATAACCATGGACCTTCCCAGCCTGAGAATACCAGTCTCCAGCCGTCTGCTTTACCTACGTCATTTTTTTAAATTATTTAGTTAATTTTTAAAAAAAAGTCTTGGGGGAGCTTCTATTTTTGATAACCAGCAAAGACAAAGCACACAGCTGGAGGCTGCAGCCCCCACCTGTCTACATTACCTGCAGTAGTTATCACAAATAGGCAATAGGCCACATGTCAAAGTGGTGTAATACTCTAACAACATTGTTCCCAGAAGTGACCTGTTTTTCAAAGATGCATCCAGCTATCTTCTCCATACTGTTCCTATTCTATTTCAGCACTTTTCTATCCATTTCAGCATTTTTACAGCCCCCCAGACATCCTGGGATAGTCCGCCGGAAAATTATTTGAGTTTACCATTGACTTACATTAGATTTGTTATTTGTGACGAATACACAAATAGTACGAAATATTGGAAGCTAATAATTTGAACCCAAATATTTCACTATTCGCCCATCACTACTCATGATCAGGAAAACCAGTGTGCTGTCTCAAGACTTTTACAACCTTATTGTTGCAAAACGGTACTGATTTCAGTGCTAGAGTGGAGAAACCGGGTGTATGCCGTGCTGTCAACAGAAAGTTCATATGTTGATTATTTTAAAGTTTTTTTTATTCAGGTCAAAGTGTTTCAGAGAGCTCAGTCTCCTTCATCAGGACTATCAAGCTTATGCTAATAAAACTGTGCCTGCTGTTACCCTCATATATGATGCTAATAAGATGTACAGTTTTGAATCCAGCTTTGTTGCCACTGAAGTCTAAAGGGGGGTGGGAAAAGTCAGCTAGTAGATAGTTAAGATGTCATTTTCTAGTTAGAACATGACCATGATTGTTTAGCAACGATAAAGCAAAAAAATAGCAGATTGTTCTAATGTTACTAACCAACCAATTGCTAATGCAGATCTTGAATTCTTTATAGCTATCTCTAAGCACCACCTGGACTGCAGAATACCTCCTCTGTACCTAGGATGACAGATTACCTCCTTTGAGTTAACCAAAATGCCAATAAAACACGGAAAACATTAATCTTTTTTTGAGTTTAATTATTTATTTTTTCTTTCTATGAACTATTTCCTACCCGTATAACATGTTTAACATCCGGAATCTGAAACGGTATGCACCACAGGACTACCAGAGGACATGTCCGTCTTCTGTTCCATATTCACCAACCTTTGATTTTATAAACTGCTGTCATGAACTGGGCCAAGGGGGGGTCAATCAGACTTCCCTCCGCTCGGTCATGAACCTGACAATCTGTGAAGAAACCGCACCTCACTTCCCCACCCGGTCGTCTCTAATATGTAGAGGCCATGCAATACGACCTCATCACTTCTGCCAACATGCAACTTTCCGTGCCTCCCTAGGGGTATGTAAAGTCCGGTTTGTTCAATGTAGCACAGGGAGGGACAAAGAGCAGGCAGCACACCCTCTGACGTGGCACCCAGCTTTCTCACAATCTCGACTGGCCTCCAGAACCTTTCCACTAGCCCCAGTGGAACCGGATTCTGCTGGTCCAGTACAGTAATCTGCCACCAGTTCGTCATTAGTTATGAACATGGTCTGTTAACAGGACTATATTGGGCCAGTAACACCATTGTAGATGGAATTAGACAGAATGCACTAGCACTTAAGGGGCTGGACACACAGTTTTTCTGGGTTATCTCATTTATTAAGGGATGGAATTGTAGTAGAAATAGTAACTTAACCAAAGGTAAAGGGAATCTATTAGCAGGTTTTTGCTACCTCATCTAACAGCAACATAATGTGGGCAAGGAGATTCGGAATCCAATGGTGTATAACATAGATTACTAAGTCTAGCCGTTCTCACATAATCAAAGAATTTAAGCATGGAGCTGAGCCCAAAGCACTTTCATGCCCACACCAGCCACTTAATAGAGATTTTGCATTGACTGTTTAGTGTCAATCACAGCAGGGTGCATGGGGGACATCTCTGTAGGTTAGTTTCTAGTCCTGCAATGTTAAACCCTAGGTGATAAAGCCATTAATTTAAGTAAACAATAGCTGACATACAGATAAGAGAGGTATAATTGCTTTTTGTTTTTTGTTTTTTTTAACCCATACATCATGATGTCCTTAGATTACATAGCAAAAACCTGCAGACAATTCCAGTTAATGCCTTTAATTGAAAGTGAGGGCAATTTATGCCTTTAAATTGAGACTAGAGACAACAGAAGAAATTATTTATTTTTTTAAGGCTGAGGACTGTACATCCTTTGCAGTCTTGATTTCTACATATAGCTATGTTGCGAATGTCAAAGAACAATGAGAAAGGTCAAAGGACATGAGTATGTTGTAAATTATATAAGATCTTGCTTCACTGTAAAGGCAAAACAATTTTGTACCAGACTCCTTGTGATGTGCATTCTGTTCTCTGGGCCATGATCTCTTTTATTCACAGGTAAGAAATTCTCCAAGAGATATGCTATCCATTGAGTAGGTTAAATAGCTATAACAATAGCAAGTAATCTTTATATACATAACTTCTGTCTCAGATAAGGCAATGACTCAATGGTTTCTTGTGGCAGTACAGAGTAAAAGCCCCTTTACACACTGAGACTTTCAGCGATCCCACCAGCGATCCCAACCTGGCCGGGATCGCTACAAAGTCTCTGGTGAGTCTCTGGTTAGCTGTCAAACAGGCAAACCTGGCCAACGACGCAACAGCGATCCGGACCTGCAGAACGACCTAGCTAGTCAAACACTGGAAATGAGTGATGTGTCACAAATTCACAATATCTGTCAATCACTCGGTCGGTCTCTCCCTCTCGGTCTCTATTCTCTCTCTGTCGGTCCGTCACTATCTCTGTCCCTCTCTCACAGTCTGTCGGTCATTTTACCCTCCTCTCTCATACTCACCGATCCCCGATCTCCGGTGCGGCACTGCACGGCATTCACACTGCTGCGGCGGCTTTTACTATTTTGAAAAAGCCGTCCGCTCATTAAACAATTTCGTATTCCCTACTTTCCCCGCCCACAGGCACCTATGATTGGTTGCAGTGAGACACGCCCCCACGCTGAGTGACCGGTGTCTCACTGCACCCAATCACAGCAGCCGGTGGGCGGGTCTATACTGTGCAGTGAAATAAATAATTAAAAAAATCGGCGTGCGGTCCCCCCCAATTTTAATACCAGCCAGATAAAGCCATACGGCTGAAGGCTGGTATTCTCAGGATGGGGAGCTCCATGTTATGGGGAACCCCCCAGCCTAACAATATCAGTCAGCAGCCGCCCAGAATTGCCGCATACATTATATGCGACAGTTCTGGGACTGTACCCGGCTCTTCCTGATTTGCCCTGGTGCGTTGGCAAATCGGGGCAATAAGGAGTTATTGGCAGCCCATAGCTGCCAGTAAGTCCTAGATTAATCATGTCAGGCGTCTCCCCGAGAAACCTTCCATGATTAATCTGTAAATTACAGTAAATAAACACACACACACACAACTGAAAAAATAATTTATTAGAAATAAAAAACACAAACACATTCCCTCATCACCAATTTAATCAGCCCCAAAAAGCCCTCCTTGTCCGGCGTAATCCACGGACCTCCAGCGTCGCATCCAGCTCTGCTGCATGCAGGTGACAGGAGCAGCAGAAGACACCGCCGCTCCTGTCACCTCCACGCAGCAAATGAGGTGAGTAGCGCGATCAGCTGAGCTGTCACTGAGGTTACCCGCGGCCACCGCTGCATCCACCGCTGGATCCAGTGACAGCGGGTAACCTCAGTTACAGCTCAGCTGATCGCGCGGCTGTCTTCATCAGTTGCGTGGAGGTGACAGGAGCGGCGGTGTCTTCTGCTGCTCCTGTCGCCTGCATGCAGCAGAGCTGGAAGCGATGTTGGAGGTCCGTGGATTACGCCGGACAAGGAGGGCTTTTTGGGGCTGATTAAATTGGTGATGAGGGAATGTGTTTGTGTTTTTTATTTCTAATAAATTATTTTTTCAGTTGTGTGTGTTTATTTACTGTCACTTACAGATTAATCATGGAAGGTATCTCGGGGAGATGCCTGACATGATTAATCTAGGACTTATTGGCAGCTATGGGCTGCCAATAATTCCTTATTACCCCGATTTGCCAACGCACCAGGGCAAATCGTGAAGAGCCGGGTACAGTCCCAGAACTGTCGTATATAATGTATGCGGCAATTCTGGGCGGCTGCTGACTGATATTGTTAGGCTGGGGGGCTCCCCATAACGTGGGGCTCCCCATCCTGAGAATACCAGCCTTCAGCCGTATGGCTTTATCTGGCTGGTATTAAAATTGGGGGGGACCGCACGCCGCTTTTTTTAATTATTTAATTATTTATTTCACAGCACAGAATAGACCCGCCCACCGGCTGCTGTGATTGGGTGCAGTGAGACACCTGTCACTCAGCGTGGGGGCGTGTCTCACTGCAACCAATCATAGGCGCCTGTGGGTGGGGAAAGTAGGGAATACGAAATTGTTTAATGAGTGGCCGGCTTTTTCAAAATAGTAAAAGTCGCCGCAGCAGTGTGAATGCCGTGCAGCTCTGCGCCGGGTATCGGGGAATGGCGAGTATGGGAGAGGAGGGTAAAATGACCGACAGACTGTGAGAGAGGGACAGAGATAGTGACGGACCGACAGAGAGAGAATAGAGACCGAGAGGGAGAGACCGACTGACAGAGAATAGTGATTGACAGATATTGTGACACATCACTCGTTTCCAGTGTTTTAAGTCCCCTTTACACACTGAGACTTTGCTGCACAGCGGGAAACAAAGGACCAAAGAATGGTCCTGAACAATTTGTAGCGATCAGCAACTTCACAGCAGGGGCCAGGTCGCTGATGTGTTTCACACACTGCAATGTCGCTGGGGAGGTCGCTATAACGTCACAAAACTGGTGACGTTACAGCGATGTCGTTTGCGATGTTGCAGTGTGTAAAGCCACCTTTAACCATCTTACTGCTATTACTTGGCAGACATAGATGGATAGATACATGAAACAAATATTGTCCCAGTAGCCTTTTCCTGTTGTCCCTGCTATCCAAGCTGGTGCTTTACACGCTGCAACATCACTAGTGATCTCGTTAGCAATGTGACACGCCAGATCGCAGATGCGATCTGCCGAGATCGCACATAGGTCGTTTTTATAGCGCCGGTCACATGTGCGATCTCGGCAGATCGCATCTGCGATCTGGCGTGTCACATCGCTAACAAGATTGCTAGCGATGTCGCAGTGGGTAAAGCACCCTATACTTTTACTAATATTCCTTACGACAAGACTAAGGGGCACTTTGCACACTACGACATCGCAGGTGCGATGTCGGAGGGGTCATGTCGAAAGTGACGCACTTCCGGCGTCGCACTCGACATCGTAGTGTGTAAATCCTAGATGATATGATTAACGAGTGCAAAATCGTCATAATCGTATCATCGGTGTAGTGTCTGTGAATTCCATAATTACGCGACTGCGACAGGTACGATAATGTTCCTCGTTCCTGCGGCAGCACACATCGCTGTGTGTGAAGCCGCAGGAGCGAGGAACTTCTCCTACCTGCGTCCTGCAGCTCACGCCGGCTATGCGGAAGGACAGAGGTTGGCGGGATGTTTACATCCCGCTCATCTCCGCCCCTCCGCTTCTATTGGCCGCCTGCCATGTGACATCGCTATGACGCCGCACGACCCGCCCCCTTAATAAGGAGGTGGGTTGCCGGCCAGATCGACGTTGCAGGGCAGATAATGTTTGCTACGGCTGCTATCACAAGATATCGCTGCTGCGACGGGGGCAGGGACTATCGTGCTCAGCATCGCAAGCATCGGCTTGCGATGTCGTTGTGTGCAAAGTGCCCCTAACACTTCTCACAAATTCCTCCACACAGAACAAGGTGACTACTCTCGAACCTTGGTGTGCTTCTACACTTCCCAGCAGCACATTGTCTCCAATTTGCACTCAGCAGCTTTCCACACACCAATCCCTCTTTTTCTTTCTATAAAGGTCTCCCACTGTTGTTTCGTTCTGAAAGTTTCTACCACCAAATAATCCATCTTCATGAGCTCTTCATTTCCAGTATAGAAAACTTGCACTACAATTAGATTATATTGTATATAAAATGCAAATCACGGTCCAGTAACAAACGTTAAGGGGATCTGTCATGTCCCTAAATGTTATTAACCTGTAGTTATGGGGTTCATCTCCATGCTAGTAGCACCAGACCAACCATCTCTACATGAATATGTCACCAGAACAACAATCAGTACAAGAATACAGCACCAGAACCACCATCATTAGATGATTACATCACCAGAGCCACTATCAATTTTGTGCAAGCTGTATTTGTTGCATAACGGATGCAAAAACATCATATGTATGCCTTTATTTATGATGGGGTCTGTTTCGTTTCCATTAGGGTATCTGCCAAATTCTTGACACCTTAATTAAAACCAAACAGCTTCATAATAGTTAAACTAGTTTCAATGACTATTCTTGGGGCTGACATTTAAAATATAGGCTATCACAGATGAATATCTCTATTTGCCTCATATTGTGTAAATGATATACAAATAATGAATTATTCTATATATAACTTTGAAATTGCACTCCGTATTAAGTCTCATCCCTGAAGTACACCACGCTTTAACTTTTACTGGAATTTTTGGGTAAAAAGGTAACAATTCCAGTGGAAGTGGTTGGCAGTGATTGTTGCCTTAGCCATTGAGGTGGGGTGCAATAGGGGTTCTGTTAACTTAGTGTCCCATTTCTTTGCTTTGGGATAGGGGGAAGCCATTAACTTCATGTGCATAGGGAACCAACATACCTTGTCCTGGCCCAGCTTTTAAAAGAAATGTGTAAATATGCTATTAATATGATATGGGGTTAATCTACAGGTTAATAGCTTTGGAAACCTGCCTTGTGCCTGCACATTGAACCTTGCTGCCAGGAGGAAATAAACTTTTAAAATATCGGAAGAGTTCGAATTTCAGTGACAGGGTGGCGCTGGTATGGGTTCAGTCACTGCTCTGTGTATGGACAGAGGCCGCTGTAACCATGCCCCATGCACTGACAGCCTACTCTAAAGGACGCTTTACACGCTGCGATATTGTGACCAATATCGCTAGCGTGGGTACCCGCCCTCATCGGTTGTGCAACACGGGCAAATTGCTGCCCGTGGCGCACAACATCGCACGGACCCGTCACACTATTTACCTGCCTAGCGACGTCGCTGTGACCGGCAAACTGCCTCCTTTCTAAGGGGGTGGTTCGTTCAGTGTCACAACGATGTCACAGCAGTGTCACTGAACCGCCGCCCAATAGAAGCGGAGGGGTGGAGATGAGTCGGACGTAACATCCCGCCCATCTCTTTCCTTCCGCATTGCGGGCGGGCTGCAGGTAAGGAGAGGTTCCTCGTACCTGCGGTGTCACATGGAGCGATGTGTGCTGCCACAGGAACAACGAACTACACCATTACTGCAGCAGCAACGATATTCGAGAATGGACCCCCATGTCACCGATGAGCGATTTTGCACATTTTTGCGACGATGCAAAATTGCTCATAGGTGTCACACACAACAGCATAGCTAAAGCGACCGGATGTGCGTCACTAATTCCGTTACCCCAACAAGATCGCTTGAGCGATGTCGCAGCGTGTAAAGCGGCCTTTAGACTGAGTGGCTGTCAGTCAGTGTGGAGGGCACAGTTACATTTGCCCCTCTCCATACACTGAGCAGTGACTGAACCCACATTGGCGACATCCCCATTACTGAAACCTAAATGCCTCAAGGTAGAATCAAGTTAGTTTGCTATCAGCAGTAGGGTTCAATGTTCAGGTGCCAGGAAACTTTCAAACACTATTATCCTGCAGATTAACCTCATATCTACAGGTTAATAGCATTTTTACACATGACAGGTTCCTTTTAACCCTTTTGCAATGTTACTATGGATTACTGTTAATCTTTTATCCAAGATCCAAATGTCATTTTATGTTTAATATATGCTGTCAGGCCCACCATCAGGGCATTACAAGTGTAAGGGGCCCGGGGAAGAGGGGGATCTGGCCTGAGGTAATTATTTAGCATTATCAAGCACTGAGCCTGGGCCGGGTCCCCCTCTTCACCAGATCCCAGTCACATCCGCAGCAAGGGTGACCACTACATATGGCTTAATTTGGATGCAAAGCGCTTCAGGTGTATTGCATGCAAATTAGGCATGTGGTAGAGCCAGGTGCAGTGAGGCAGAACAGGGCGCATTATCCCATGGTCCAGCGTGCAGCAGCGTGATGAGGTAATCACTCTGTGATCCCATTATGGTGAGGAAGTGGCAGCCGTTAGGGAAAGATAAGCGCTCCATGAGCTCAAGACAGTGGTGGGATGATCGCTGGGTCTAGGGTTGGGGTGGCCCTCTGACCTAGCCTTTGCTTCAGCTGTATGTGTGTCTGAGGGCTCAGAGACAGAACAGACATATTTAACAGGGTGGGGGCATATATACCAGGAGGGGCCCAGGATACGGGACATATATACCAAGAGAGGGACATATAAACCAGGATGGGAACATATATACCAGGAGGGGGACATTGACCAGGAGGGGCCCAGGAAGGGGACATATATACAAGGATGAGGACATTGCATTCTAATTCTCTATTCTGTGACCAAAATATAGTATTAGGAAAAAGCACCCAATCACATTTAAACACCACAAATCCCCAAGGAAAAAAACAGTGCTATATATTCCCATAAAATTTAATTGTATTACAAAAATAAAACCCAAATATACAATATAATTTTCCAAACAGGAGATCCACTTATGGGACTCAATTTATCCACAATTAACAAATTGCATTTGTGACAAATAAAGCCTGTTCAGTAATTGTGTAATCACTGACCTATAATTAATAAATAATAATTTACATAGCTAAACAGGCAATAGTTAGTATTAATAAAGGAAGCTTTTTCTAGAACATTTATACTAACAGTTTCACCTGACCAGTTTTTCAATTATTTACAACACACAATCCGTTATTATTTATATATTTATACAATTTGCCTATTCAGACTATAAATAAATACAGGGTTAATACTTGTTAAAATGACTGATGGAAAAGAAACATTTCCTTTTTAATATAAATGATACTAACTTGAAAAAGCCCATAGATTGGTAAATGTCACAATACCTGGAATAAAGTGATACTAGTGCATGCATAATGCATTCAGTCTGCCCTTGATAGCCTGCTGTGAGATGTGGATAAATGAGTCCTCCTTCAGTCCCAACGTGCGTTTCCATCTTTCTTCATCAGGGTATGTGTGTGGAATGAATCACTGCCATCAGTCTTTTATAGTGTGCTCATTAAATATAACCTTAGGCAGGTTTATTATTTCTGTGTATTCAACTTCCGGGTTTTCGGTGTATGGAACGCATAGTGTATCCGGATTTCAGTGTATGAAGCGCATAATGCGTTTCATTGTCATCATGGTAATTGATACCACGGTGATGAAGCATGCTTATGACTCAACATAATGGTGCAGGATCTGAAGAGGGTCTGGAACCATCGCCACTTCCGGGTTCCGGTCCAGGGAACGCACCGTGCACTCCATCTACACGGCATTTATTGCCATGGCGACGGAGTGCACGCATGAGCCCCTATGGTCCGTACTGTCGGAAAAGGCGTTCGTATATCCCAGGGGTCCCGCACACAGTGAGCCAATGCATGTTACTATATCTAAGTGGCTACGTATAGCACACTCAGAGTCATAGGGGCATATATTGAAATTACATGTTGCTATATTTAAGTGGCTACATATAGCACACTTAGAGTCATAGAGGATAAACTGAATTTGCAGGACAGCTTGGAAATGTGCAGTGTGAACTTGTGTGTGTTGTGATGTGTGTCAGTGATAAAACAAAGTTTATGAATTACAATTAACTGTGACTAGAGCTATGTAAACTTATATGTTAAAATGTGCGTTTGTTATAGAAAATTTAAAACTGTGTGAAGGAAAGAGGGGAAATAAGGATGGGGGGAATAGACTAAATTTTTGGTGCAATGTGAACTTATATGTGATGATGTGAATATGTGTGAGCTGAGGTGAAACTATATAGTCTGTAAGGGGGAAGGAATGAAGATGGGTAACAAGGACTTAAAAAAAAAACCACACAACTTGATATAACCTTCATATTACCTATTCATGTGAAAAAGGTCCAAGCAATGTCCTGTTTCTTCAATCTTGCTGAAATCAATCTCCAGAGTAGCATCTTGTTGTCCACTCCACTTCCATTAATGAAACAATCTATATCTTGAGCCGATCCTACGTTACCGGAACCATTCAGGACCAAGTTGTTGATCAACATCATTGTCATGTGACTGTTATTATCTATCAATTATAAGACCACAAGTTAGATATAAGAACATTCAACCTGAACAAAAATCTTACTATATACAGTACATAGATAATTACATATTAAAATTCAACCTCTACTTCTTATCCCACCTAATATCTCACCTAGTTTATAGATGGAAACCTATATCCAAGTACTGTTATATATCTATATAATTTTTTACAATTTTTTATAATTAAATTATTATATAGACTAACGGCTAGTGATTCCTTTGGAAGGTTAAAAGCAAAATTAAAACAACAAAAAAATATACAATTTATCTAAGAGATGCTATAATTAACATCAATTATTCCCAGTAAATTAAATTAAAGAAAAAAATTGAACCCAAAGTGTTCATTGAGGCCTGTCGTAGTTACTGTACCTAATCTGTATATCCATTTGCTTTCCAGACGTGCTAACGCTGCACTTGCATCTACTACTGTCTGACCCATGTCTATCTGATCAATGGCTTTGATTCGTAATGATGATGGATTGCAGTTATGAAACATTTTGTAAAGCCTGGGAAGTGTTTTTAGATGTTCTCCTTCCAAAGCTGTTTTTGATTTTTCTGTATCTCTTCTGTGTTCTCTAACACGTATTTTCAACTCCCGCGTGGTTAACCCCACATAATATAATCTACAAGGATATTCAGCCTGATACACCACATTTCTGGATGCACACATTAAATGTGATCTAATTTTAAATTCTATAATATAAAAAAGCAAAAAAAAAGCTGAAGATATCATTACTTACAGCAAAAATGGAGCTGCAGCTGTACATTATCTAGGCCAAAAACTACTACTCTGGCAGGATACAGCTAAGCCCCTACTAGGTGGAGTCATCACAGGTGCAGGAGGAGCAAATTACACACACGCTTCCAAAACATGGAGGGGGCGATTGCTGGATGGTAAAACTGCCCACTGATGGCTTGCATAGAGTGCTGTTCACACTTGCAGATGCACAGTCACAAGCCTGCAGCTTATTAGTCGACGCCCAAACTATTAGATCAGGTGGTCTGCTAAGTCATACTCCATCTGTGCATCATACAGGTACAGTAACTTTAATATGCAAGGCCTAACAAAAAGGGGCCTGGCTGTATCCTGTACAAAATAATATGAGTTTTTTTGCTGGTAATATGGCCATAAGACGGAAGCCTACAACCCTTGTTAGGCCTTGCATATTAGAGTTCCTGTCCCTGTATGTTGCACATATGGAGTATGGCTTGGCAGCCCAACTGATCTAATAGTATGGGAGTCTCCTAATAGGCTGCGGGCTTGTGATTGTGCATCTGCAAGTGTGAACAGCGCTCTTTGCAAGCCATCAGTGTGCAGTTTTACCATCCAGCAATCGACCCCTCCATGTTTTGGAAGCATGTGTGTGATTTGCTCTTCCTGCATCTGTGACGTCTCCACCTACTGGGGGCTTAGCTGTATCCTAGCAGAGTAGTAGTTTTTGGTCTAGGTAATGTACAGCTGCAGCTCCATTTTTGCTGTAAGTAATGATATTTATTCGGTTTTGTTTTTTTATTTTGCTTTTTTATGTTATATTGTAGGGACCTACAAGCATGAGGTTCTCGTGATGAGGGTTGTAAGCTTCTGTCTTATGGCCATAATACCAACAAAAAAACTCATATATTTTGTACAGGTTACAGCCAGGCCCCTTTTTGTTAGGCCTTGCATATTAGAGTTCCTGTCCCTGTATGATGCACAGATGGAGTACGACTTGGCAGCCCGCCTGATCTAATAGTATGGGTGTCAGCTAATAGGCTGCGGGCTTGTGAATGTGCATCTGCAAGTGTGAACAACGCTCTATGCAAGCCATCAGTGTGCAGTTTCCCCATCCAGGAATCACCCCCTCCATGTTTTGGAAGCGTGTGTGTGATTTCCTCCTCCTGCACCTGTTATGCCTCCACCTAGTGGGGGCTTAGCTTTATCCTGCCAGAGTAGTAGTTTTTGGCCTAGGTAATGGAGCCTAAGACAAATTTTTCATTGTTGCTGGATCATACCTGTCACATGGAGATTTTTACAAACTTCACTGACTGTCATGGGGGCGTCGGGGTCTGTTCACACTAATAAAACTGACAATCCTCCCGAAAACATCTCTGGTGTCTGTGATCGACGCAGGCAGACTCAGGCGCAAACCTCCAGAGTGGTAGTTCATAGGCAGGCTTGCAAGTGTTAATCTCTGCTAGTCTGCTTGTTATTCTCCTTTGATCACATGTTGAGGGGGAGCCAATCACATCTGCTCCCTTCCTATATATGCTGGCTAGATCCTTCCTTTCATGCCAGCTATAGTTTATCTTAGCTGGTCTGGTGTGATGTTGAGAGCCAGATAATTTGGTGATTGTAATATTTTTTGCTGAGTGTGATTGTGGAGTTAACTTTTGTTGTCTTTTTTGCTACCTTCCTATTCTTTGATTTTTTTACTGGGTCTCTAATTTTCTGTTCCTGAATGTTCAGTGTGTCTGAGTTTTGGTTTCCCCCTGTCTATCATTATCTGTGTTACCATCTCACTCCTACCTCTTCCTTTCAGGGTAGAAGGGTGGAATCAGATTACATCTGGTCAGGAGCATACCCAGGTATGGGACTTAGTCATCTCCACCATCAAGAATAACCCTAAGGTTAGGGATAGCCTGGGGTCCCTTAGCATGAGGGACAGCATAGTAGCTTGTTATCCTACAGTCACATAGTGACACTACCTGACCAGAAATGTCTAAGCTTTTAGCCCTGGAGAGGCATAATATTAGGTTAGGGTCTCATCAAGGAAGGACAACTTGCCATGGCTGACAGGCTTTCATGAATTGGCCAATTTATGAGCTAAGTACCTTCATTTTTATATGTAAATCTCATATAGCGGTAATGCAAATAAAGTTTGATATTTCAATGTTTGCATATATCTTGGCGCTTACAGAGTGTATCCTCTTATTTGTTTATTATGCAGTCATAGCAGCTTGCACCTGTTTACAATGGTTTTATTCTCTTTGGAGGTGCGGTCAATTTTTAAGTTTTTTTTATGCTAAAACTTTATCTGAAATTTCTAAGTTTTGAGTATTTTGATAAAGAGGATTAGGTTAGTTTTTGCTACAAAAACTCAGTTTAGTTTAGCATGTGTTTACACTGATTTTTTTTTTTAGCAGAATCTCTCCAAATTTTCCTCAAATACTTGAAACTTGGCTATGGTAATGTATTACTGTACTGATGGTGGGTCTCATGATGTATTAATATAAATACTTAGGTTTTTTGCAGCACTTGGGATTGCTTCAGTATGGCCTTTGAAAAAAAAAATGCAGTACACCCCTGATGTAGAACCACAAGAAAATTAATGTAAAAACAAAAAAAACCATAAGTGCATTTCTAAGTGTAGAATCAAAGCTTTTATAAGCTTTTTATAAGCATTAAGCACTCTGTTGTTAAAACAACACTAAAATGCATCAGATAAGATGGAAAGAGCATTAAAAAATTAAGTAATTAGAGATTTTACTATGACATGTTGTTTGGACACCCGCAGAAAACATGCAGAAAAAAGTAGAAGAAAAATTGCAGCATTTGTGAAATGTGTGAATACAGCCTCAGTGTATGTATTACATTTTTTTATTGGTTAAAGGGGTTGTCCGACATAACAACCATTTTTGAGTTTAAGCTAATCTGCGCTGTATTGTCATATTAATCACCCCTACATTGTTATTTTTTGTTTTCTAACTTTTGTTCCTCTTGAATAGAGTTGAGCACGGTTCGCGGTTCGAGGTTCTCCAGTTCTAGGCTCGAGTGATTTTGGGGCCTGTTCTAGATCGAACTAGAACTCGAGCTTTTTGCAAAAGCTCGAAAGTTCTAGAAACGTTCGAGAACGGTTCTAGCAGCAAAAAAACAGCTAATTCCTAGCTGGCTTTCCGCTGTAATAGTGTAAGTCACTCTGTGACTCACACTATTATGACATTTCAGTGTATAGTGTGCGTGAACAGCGCATTCAGATCACTGCTGTTTGTATAATGGCGATCGCAATTTTTTTTTTTTTTTCCTTGTCTTCCTTCCCTAAGCGCGCGCGTCTTGTGGGGCGGGCCAGCATATCAGCCAATCTCAGACACACACACAGCTAAGTGGACTTTTAGCCAGAGAAGCAACGGCATGTGTGATAGGATGTCCATGTCACATGTACCTGCATTATAAAACCGGACATTTTCCTCCAGCACGCCATTATCTGCCTTCTGCGTCCTTGGTGTCAGACATCACTGGCGCAGCTCCGTCCTAAATCCTATCGCCGATACAGCTGTATGCGCTCCATCCACAGCGCTGGACAGCTTAGGGAGAGCACTTTCTATCAGTCCTTTTAAGGGCTCGTACCGGCATGGTCAGAGCCATAGGTGACAGGTCCTGAAAACAGAGACAGCGTCTGTGTAGCTAAGGTCAGGGATTTCGTCGCTGCATTTCCCCATTAGGAGGGAATAGAAAGGCAGGCTTCCATTCCTCTACCCAGAGCCCCACAATCCTGGCACTGTACCCTCCTGTCCTCTGCACACTCCAACTCATTATAACTAAGCCATTATACTAGCAAACAGTCAGTGTACCTAGTGGCATCCTAAACGTGGCTATTGGACTTTTGTGTAGTCACACTAGTGGAAAGATATTTGCAGCACGTCTGCCTGCATTGCACACTCAAACTCTTTTTAACTAAGCCATTATACTAGCAAACAGTCAGTGTACCTAGTGGCATCCTAAACGTGGCTATTGGACTTTTGTGTAGTCACACTAGTGGAAAGATATTTGCAGCACGTCTGCCTGCATTGCACACTCAAACTCTTTTTAACTAAGCCATTATACTAGCAAACAGTCAGTGTACCTAGTGGCATCCTAAACGTGGCTATTGTACTTTTGTGTAGTCACACTAGTGGAAAGATATTTGCAGCACGTCTGCCTGCATTGCACACTCAAACTCTTTTTAACTAAGCCATTATACTAGCAAACAGTCAGTGTACCTAGTGGCATCCTAAACGTGGCTATTGGACTTTTGTGTAGTCACACTAGTGGAAAGATATTTGCAGCACGTCTGCCTGCATTGCACACTCAAACTCTTTTTAACTAAGCCATTATACTAGCAAACAGTCAGTGTACCTAGTGGCATCCTAAACGTGGCTATTGGACTTTTGTGTAGTCACACTAGTGGAAAGATATTTGCAGCACGTCTGCCTGCATTGCACACTCAAACTCTTTTTAACTAAGCCATTATACTAGCAAACAGTCAGTGTACCTAGTGGCATCCTAAACGTGGCTATTGGACTTTTGTGTAGTCACACTAGTGGAAAGATATTTGCAGCACGTCTGCCTGCATTGCACACTCAAACTCTTTTTAACTAAGCCATTATACTAGCAAACAGTCAGTGTACCTAGTGGCATCCTAAACGTGGCTATTGGACTTTTGTGTAGTCACACTAGTGGAAAGATATTTGCAGCACGTCTGCCTGCATTGCACACTCAAACTCTTTTTAACTAAGCCATTATACTAGCAAACAGTCAGTGTACCTAGTGGCATCCTAAACGTGGCTATTAGACTTTTGTGTAGTCACACTAGTGGAAAGATATTTGCAGCACGTCTGCCTGCATTGCACACTCAAACTCTTTTTAACTAAGCCATTATACTAGCAAACAGTCAGTGTACCTAGTGGCATCCTAAACGTGGCTCTTGTACTTTTGTGTAGTCACACTAGTTGAAAGATATTTGCAGCACGTCTGCCTGCATTGCACACTCAAACTCTTTTTAACTAAGCCATTATACTAGCAAACAGTCAGTGTACCTAGTGGCATCCTAAACGTGGCTATTGTACTTTTGTGTAGTCACACTAGTGGAAAGATATTTGCAGCACGTCTGCCTGCATTCCACACTCAAACTCTTTTTAACTAAGCCATTATACTAGCAAACAGTCAGTGTACCTAGTGGCATCCTAAACGTGGCTATTGGACTTTTGTGTAGTCACACTAGTGGAAAGATATTTGCAGCACGTCTGCCTGCATTGCACACTCAAACTCTTTTTAACTAAGCCATTATACTAGCAAACAGTCAGTGTACCTAGTGGCATCCTAAACGTGGCTATTGGACTTTTGTGTAGTCACACTAGTGGAAAGATATTTGCAGTACGTCTGCCTGCATTGCACACTCAAACTCTTTTTAACTAAGCCATTATACTAGCAAACAGTCAGTGTACCTAGTGGCATCCTAAACGTGGCTATTGTACTTTTGTGTAGTCACACTAGTGGAAAGATATTTGCAGCACGTCTGCCTGCATTGCACACTCAAACTCTTTTTAACTAAGCCATTATACTAGCAAACAGTCAGTGTACCTAGTGGCATCCTAAACGTGGCTATTGGACTTTTGTGTAGTCACACTAGTGGAAAGATATTTGCAGCACGTCTGCCTGCATTGCACACTCAAACTCTTTTTAACTAAGCCATTATACTAGCAAACAGTCAGTGTACCTAGTGGCATCCTAAACGTGGCTATTGTACTTTTGTGTAGTCACACTAGTGGAAAGATATTTGCAGCACGTCTGCCTGCATTGCACACTCAAACTCTTTTTAACTAAGCCATTATACTAGCAAACAGTCAGTGTACCTAGTGGCATCCTAAACGTGGCTATTGGACTTTTGTGTAGTCACACTAGTGGAAAGATATTTGCAGCACGTCTGCCTGCATTGCACACTCAAACTCTTTTTAACTAAGCCATTATACTAGCAAACAGTCAGTGTACCTAGTGGCATCCTAAACGTGGCTATTGGACTTTTGTGTAGTCACACTAGTGGAAAGATATTTGCAGCACGTCTGCCTGCATTGCACACTCAAACTCTTTTTAACTAAGCCATTATACTAGCAAACAGTCAGTGTACCTAGTGGCATCCTAAACGTGGCTATTAGACTTTTGTGTAGTCACACTAGTGGAAAGATATTTGCAGCATGTCTGCCTGCATTGCACACTCAAACTCTTTTTAACTAAGCCATTATACTAGCAAACAGTCAGTGTACCTAGTGGCATCCTAAACGTGGCTATTGTACTTTTGTCTAGTCACACTAGTGGAAAGATATTTGCAGCACGTCTGCCTGCATTGCACACTCAAACTCTATTTAACTAAGCCATTATACTAGCAAACAGTCAGTGTACCTAGTGGCATCCTAAACGTGGCTATTAGACTTTTGTGTAGTCACATTAGTGGAAAGATATTTGCAGCACGTCTGCCTGCATTGCACACTCAAACTCTTTTTAACTAAGCTATTATACTAGCAAACAGTCAGTGTACCTAGTGGCATCCTAAACGTGGCTATTGGACTTTTGTGTAGTCACACTAGTGGAAAGATATTTGCAGCACGTCTGCCTGCATTGCACACTCAAACTCTTTTTAACTAAGCCATTATACTAGCAAACAGTCAGTGTACCTAGTGGCATCCTAAACGTGGCTATTGGACTTTTGTGTAGTCACACTAGTGGAAAGATATTTGCAGCACGTCTGCCTGCATTGCACACTCAAACTCTTTTTAACTAAGCCATTATACTAGCAAACAGTCAGTGTACCTAGTGGCATCCTAAACGTGGCTATTAGACTTTTGTGTAGTCACACTAGTGGAAAGATATTTGCAGCACGTCTGCCTGCATTGCACACTCAAACTCTTTTTAACTAAGCCATTATACTAGCAAACAGTCAGTGTACCTAGTGGCATCCTAAACGTGGCTCTTGTACTTTTGTGTAGTCACACTAGTTGAAAGATATTTGCAGCACGTCTGCCTGCATTGCACACTCAAACTCTTTTTAACTAAGCCATTATACTAGCAAACAGTCAGTGTACCTAGTGGCATCCTAAACGTGGCTATTGTACTTTTGTGTAGTCACACTAGTGGAAAGATATTTGCAGCACGTCTGCCTGCATTGCACACTCAAACTCTTTTTAACTAAGCCATTATACTAGCAAACAGTCAGTGTACCTAGTGGCATCCTAAACGTGGCTATTGGACTTTTGTGTAGTCACACTAGTGGAAAGATATTTGCAGCACGTCTGCCTGCATTGCACACTCAAACTCTTTTTAACTAAGCCATTATACTAGCAAACAGTCAGTGTACCTAGTGGCATCCTAAACGTGGCTATTGTACTTTTGTGTAGTCACACTAGTGGAAAGATATTTGCAGCACGTCTGCCTGCATTGCACACTCAAACTCTTTTTAACTAAGCCATTATACTAGCAAACAGTCAGTGTACCTAGTGGCATCCTAAACGTGGCTATTGGACTTTTGTGTAGTCACACTAGTGGAAAGATATTTGCAGCACGTCTGCCTGCATTGCACACTCAAACTCTTTTTAACTAAGCCATTATACTAGCAAACAGTCAGTGTACCTAGTGGCATCCTAAACGTGGCTATTGGACTTTTGTGTAGTCACACTAGTGGAAAGATATTTGCAGCACGTCTGCCTGCATTGCACACTCAAACTCTTTTTAACTAAGCCATTATACTAGCAAACAGTCAGTGTACTTAGTGGCATCCTAAACGTGGCAATTGTACTTTTGTGTAGTCACACTAGTGGAAAGATATTTGCAGCACGTCTGCCTGCATTGCACACTTAAACTTTTTTTAACTAAGCCATTATACTAGCAAACAGTCAGTGTACCTAGTGGCATCCTAAACGTGGCTATTGTACTTTTGTCAAGTCACACTAGTGGAAAGATATTTGCAGCACGTCTGCCTGCATTGCACACTCAAACTCTTTTTAACTAAGCCATTATACTAGCAAACAGTCAGTGTACCTAGTGGCATCCTAAACGTGGCTATTAGACTTTTGTGTAGTCACACTAGTGGAAAGATATTTGCAGCACGTCTGCCTGCATTGCACACTCAAACTCTTTTTAACTAAGCCATTATACTAGCAAACAGTCAGTGTACCTAGTGGCATCCTAAACGTGGCTATTGGACTTTTGTGTAGTCACACTAGTGGAAAGATATTTGCAGCACGTCTGCCTGCATTGCACACTCAAACTCTTTTTAACTAAGCCGTTATACTAGCAAACAGTCAGTGTACCTAGTGGCATCCTAAACGTGGCTATTGGACTTTTGTGTAGTCACACTAGTGGAAAGATATTTGCAGCACGTCTGCCTGCATTGCACACTCAAACTCTTTTTAACTAAGCCATTATACTAGCAAACAGTCAGTGTACTTAGTGGCATCCTAAACGTGGCTATTGTACTTTTGTGTAGTCACACTAGTGGAAAGATATTTGCAGCACGTCTGCCTGCATTGCACACTCAAACTCTTTTTAACTAAGCCATTATACTAGCAAACAGTCAGTGTACCTAGTGGCATCCTAAACGTGGCTATTGTACTTTTGTCTAGTCACACTAGTGGAAAGATATTTGCAGCACGTCTGCCTGCATTGCACACTCAAACTCTTTTTAACTAAGCCATTATACTAGCAAACAGTCAGTGTACCTAGTGGCATCCTAAACGTGGCTATTGGACTTTTGTGTAGTCACACTAGTGAAAAGATATTTGCAGCACGTCTGCCTGCATTGCACACTCAAACTCTTTTTAACTAAGCCATTATACTAGCAAACAGTCAGTGTACCTAGTGGCATCCTAAACGTGGCTATTAGACTTTTGTCTAGTCACACTAGTGCAAAGATATTTGCAGCATGTCTGCCTGCATTGCACACTCAAACTCTTTTTAACTAAGCCATTATACTAGCAAACAGTCAGTGTACCTAGTGGCATCCTAAACGTGGCTATTGTACTTTTGTGTAGTCACACTAGTGGAAAGATATTTGCAGCACGTCTGCCTGCATTGCACACTCAAACTCTTTTTAACTAAGCCATTATACTAGCAAACAGTCAGTGTACCTAGTGGCATCCTAAACGTGGCTATTGGACTTTTGTGTAGTCACACTAGTGGAAAGATATTTGCAGCACGTCTGCCTGCATTGCACACTCAAACTCTTTTTAACTAAGCCATTATACTAGCAAACAGTCAGTGTACCTAGTGGTATCCTAAACGTGGCTATTGGACTTTTGTGTAGTCACACTAGTGGAAAGATATTTGCAGCACGTCTGCCTGCATTGCACACTCAAACTCTTTTTAACTAAGCCATTATACTAGCAAACAGTCAGTGTACCTAGTGGCATCCTAAACGTGGCTATTAGACTTTTGTGTAGTCACACTAGTGGAAAGATATTTGCAGCATGTCTGCCTGCATTGCACACTCAAACTCTTTTTAACTAAGCCATTATACTAGCAAACAGTCAGTGTACCTAGTGGCATCCTAAACGTGGCTATTGTACTTTTGTCTAGTCACACTAGTGGAAAGATATTTGCAGCACGTCTGCCTGCATTGCACACTCAAACTCTTTTTAACTAAGCCATTATACTAGCAAACAGTCAGTGTACCTAGTGGCATCCTAAACGTGGCTATTAGACTTTTGTGTAGTCACATTAGTGGAAAGATATTTGCAGCACGTCTGCCTGCATTGCACACTCAAACTCTTTTTAACTAAGCCATTATACTAGCAAACAGTCAGTGTACCTAGTGGCATCCTAAACGTGGCTATTGGACTTTTGTGTAGTCACACTAGTGGAAAGATATTTGCAGCACGTCTGCCTGCATTGCACACTCAAACTCTTTTTAACTAAGCCATTATACTAGCAAACAGTCAGTGTACCTAGTGGCATCCTAAACGTGGCTATTGGACTTTTGTGTAGTCACACTAGTGGAAAGATATTTGCAGCACGTCTGCCTGCATTGCACACTCAAACTCTTTTTAACTAAGCCATTATACTAGCAAACAGTCAGTGTACCTAGTGGCATCCTAAACGTGGCTATTAGACTTTTGTGTAGTCACACTAGTGGAAAGATATTTGCAGCACGTCTGCCTGCATTGCACACTCAAACTCTTTTTAACTAAGCCATTATACTAGCAAACAGTCAGTGTACCTAGTGGCATCCTAAACGTGGCTCTTGTACTTTTGTGTAGTCACACTAGTTGAAAGATATTTGCAGCACGTCTGCCTGCATTGCACACTCAAACTCTTTTTAACTAAGCCATTATACTAGCAAACAGTCAGTGTACCTAGTGGCATCCTAAACGTGGCTATTGTACTTTTGTGTAGTCACACTAGTGGAAAGATATTTGCAGCACGTCTGCCTGCATTGCACACTCAAACTCTTTTTAACTAAGCCATTATACTAGCAAACAGTCAGTGTACCTAGTGGCATCCTAAACGTGGCTATTAGACTTTTGTGTAGTCACACTAGTGGAAAGATATTTGCAGCATGTCTGCCTGCATTGCACACTCAAACTCTTTTTAACTAAGCCATTATACTAGCAAACAGTCAGTGTACCTAGTGGCATCCTAAACGTGGCTATTGTACTTTTGTCTAGTCACACTAGTGGAAAGATATTTGCAGCACGTCTGCCTGCATTGCACACTCAAACTCTTTTTAACTAAGCCATTATACTAGCAAACAGTCAGTGTACCTAGTGGCATCCTAAACGTGGCTATTAGACTTTTGTGTAGTCACATTAGTGGAAAGATATTTGCAGCACGTCTGCCTGCATTGCACACTCAAACTCTTTTTAACTAAGCCATTATACTAGCAAACAGTCAGTGTACCTAGTGGCATCCTAAACGTGGCTATTGGACTTTTGTGTAGTCACACTAGTGGAAAGATATTTGCAGCACGTCTGCCTGCATTGCACACTCAAACTCTTTTTAACTAAGCCATTATACTAGCAAACAGTCAGTGTACCTAGTGGCATCCTAAACGTGGCTATTGGACTTTTGTGTAGTCACACTAGTGGAAAGATATTTGCAGCACGTCTGCCTGCATTGCACACTCAAACTCTTTTTAACTAAGCCATTATACTAGCAAACAGTCAGTGTACCTAGTGGCATCCTAAACGTGGCTATTAGACTTTTGTGTAGTCACACTAGTGGAAAGATATTTGCAGCACGTCTGCCTGCATTGCACACTCAAACTCTTTTTAACTAAGCCATTATACTAGCAAACAGTCAGTGTACCTAGTGGCATCCTAAACGTGGCTCTTGTACTTTTGTGTAGTCACACTAGTTGAAAGATATTTGCAGCACGTCTGCCTGCATTGCACACTCAAACTCTTTTTAACTAAGCCATTATACTAGCAAACAGTCAGTGTACCTAGTGGCATCCTAAACGTGGCTATTGTACTTTTGTGTAGTCACACTAGTGGAAAGATATTTGCAGCACGTCTGCCTGCATTGCACACTCAAACTCTTTTTAACTAAGCCATTATACTAGCAAACAGTCAGTGTACCTAGTGGCATCCTAAACGTGGCTATTGGACTTTTGTGTAGTCACACTAGTGGAAAGATATTTGCAGCACGTCTGCCTGCATTGCACACTCAAACTCTTTTTAACTAAGCCATTATACTAGCAAACAGTCAGTGTACCTAGTGGCATCCTAAACGTGGCTATTGTACTTTTGTGTAGTCACACTAGTGGAAAGATATTTGCAGCACGTCTGCCTGCATTGCACACTCAAACTCTTTTTAACTAAGCCATTATACTAGCAAACAGTCAGTGTACCTAGTGGCATCCTAAACGTGGCTATTGGACTTTTGTGTAGTCACACTAGTGGAAAGATATTTGCAGCACGTCTGCCTGCATTGCACACTCAAACTCTTTTTAACTAAGCCATTATACTAGCAAACAGTCAGTGTACCTAGTGGCATCCTAAACGTGACTATTGGACTTTTGTGTAGTCACACTAGTGGAAAGATATTTGCAGCACGTCTGCCTGCATTGCACACTCAAACTCTTTTTAACTAAGCCATTATACTAGCAAACAGTCAGTGTACTTAGTGGCATCCTAAACGTGGCAATTGTACTTTTGTGTAGTCACACTAGTGGAAAGATATTTGCAGCACATCTGCCTGCATTGCACACTTAAACTTTTTTTAACTAAGCCATTATACTAGCAAACAGTCAGTGTACCTAGTGGCATCCTAAACGTGGCTATTGTACTTTTGTCTAGTCACACTAGTGGAAAGATATTTGCAGCACGTCTGCCTGCATTGCACACTCAAACTCTTTTTAACTAAGCCATTATACTAGCAAACAGTCAGTGTACCTAGTGGCATCCTAAACGTGGCTATTAGACTTTTGTGTAGTCACACTAGTGGAAAGATATTTGCAGCACGTCTGCCTGCATTGCACACTCAAACTCTTTTTAACTAAGCCATTATACTAGCAAACAGTCAGTGTACCTAGTGGCATCCTAAACGTGGCTATTGGACTTTTGTGTAGTCACACTAGTGGAAAGATATTTGCAGCACGTCTGCCTGCATTGCACACTCAAACTCTTTTTAACTAAGCCGTTATACTAGCAAACAGTCAGTGTACCTAGTGGCATCCTAAACGTGGCTATTGGACTTTTGTGTAGTCACACTAGTGGAAAGATATTTGCAGCACGTCTGCCTGCATTGCACACTCAAACTCTTTTTAACTAAGCCATTATACTAGCAAACAGTCAGTGTACCTAGTGGCATCCTAAACGTGGCTATTGGACTTTTGTGTAGTCACACTAGTGGAAAGATATTTGCAGCACGTCTGCCTGCATTGCACACTCAAACTCTTTTTAACTAAGCCATTATACTAGCAAACAGTCAGTGTACTTAGTGGCATCCTAAACGTGGCTATTGTACTTTTGTGTAGTCACACTAGTGGAAAGATATTTGCAGCACGTCTGCCTGCATTGCACACTCAAACTCTTTTTAACTAAGCCATTATACTAGCAAACAGTCAGTGTACCTAGTGGCATCCTAAACGTGGCTATTGTACTTTTGTCTAGTCACACTAGTGGAAAGATATTTGCAGCACGTCTGCCTGCATTGCACACTCAAACTCTTTTTAACTAAGCCATTATACTAGCAAACAGTCAGTGTACCTAGTGGCATCCTAAACGTGGCTATTAGACTTTTGTGTAGTCACACTAGTGGAAAGATATTTGCAGCACGTCTGCCTGCATTGCACACTCAAACTCTTTTTAACTAAGCCATTATACTAGCAAACAGTCAGTGTACCTAGTGGCATCCTAAACGTGGCTATTGGACTTTTGTGTAGTCACACTAGTGGAAAGATATTTGCAGCACGTCTGCCTGCATTGCACACTCAAACTCTTTTTAACTAAGCCATTATACTAGCAAACAGTCAGTGTACCTAGTGGCATCCTAAACGTGGCTATTAGACTTTTGTGTAGTCACACTAGTGGAAAGATATTTGCAGCACGTCTGCCTGCATTGCACACTCAAACTCTTTTTAACTAAGCCATTATACTAGCAAACAGTCAGTGTACCTAGTGGCATCCTAAACGTGGCTATTAGACTTTTGTGTAGTCACACTAGTGGAAAGATATTTGCAGCACGTCTGCCTGCATTGCACACTCAAACTCTTTTTAACTAAGCCATTATACTAGCAAACAGTCAGTGTACCTAGTGGCATCCTAAACGTGGCTATTGTACTTTTGTCTAGTCACACTAGTGCAAAGATATTTGCAGCATGTCTGCCTGCATTGCACACTCAAACTCTTTTTAACTAAGCCATTATACTAGCAAACAGTCAGTGTACCTAGTGGCATCCTAAACGTGGCTATTGTACTTTTGTGTAGTCACACTAGTGGAAAGATATTTGCAGCACGTCTGCCTGCATTGCACACTCAAACTCTTTTTAACTAAGCCATTATACTAGCAAACAGTCAGTGTACCTAGTGGCATCCTAAACTTGGCTATTGTACTTTTGTGTAGTCACACTAGTGGAAAGATATTTGCAGCACGCCTGCCTGCATTGCACACTCAAACTCTTTTTAACTAAGCCATTATACTAGCAAACAGTCAGTGTACCTAGTGGCATCCTAAACGTGGCTATTGTACTTTTGTCTAGTCACACTAGTGCAAAGATATTTGCAGCACGTCTGCCTGCATTGCACACTCAAACTCTTTTTAACTAAGCCATTATACTAGCAAACAGTCAGTGTACCTAGTGGCATCCTAAACGTGGCTATTGGACTTTTGTGTAGTCACACTAGTGGAAAGATATTTGCAGCACGTCTGCCTGCATTGCACACTCAAACTCTTTTTAACTAAGCCATTATACTAGCAAACAGTCAGTGTACCTAGTGGCATCCTAAACGTGGCTATTGGACTTTTGTGTAGTCACACTAGTGGAAAGATATTTGCAGCACGTCTGCCTGCATTGCACACTCAAACTCTTTTTAACTAAGCCATTATACTAGCAAACAGTCAGTGTACCTAGTGGCATCCTAAACGTGGCTATTGTACTTTTGTGTAGTCACACTAGTGGAAAGATATTTGCAGCACGTCTGCCTGCATTGCACACTCAAACTCATTGTTACTAATACATTATAATACCAAAAATTGAGTAAACTTAGTGGCATACAAGAAGTGGCTGTTGTACTCCATTAATGCCCCACTGGTGCAAATCTATGTGCAGCACCTCTGCATGGCACCCTCCTGCTCTGTTTTTAATAAGCTATAATGATAGCAAAAAATACTGCCATTTAGTGGCATCATAGAACTGGCTGTTGTATTCCATTAGTGCCCCATTGGTGCCAAGCTATTTCTAGCACCTCTGCATGACACCCTCCTGCTCTGTTTTTAATAAGCTATAATGATAGCAAAAAATACTGCCATTTAGTGGCATCATAGAACTGGCTGTTGTATTCCATTAATGCCTCACTGGTGCAAATCTATGTGCAGCACCTCTGCATGACATACTCCTGCTCTGTTTTTAATAATCTATAATATTAGCACAAAATACTGCCATTTAGTGGCATCATAGATCTGGCTGTTGTATTCCATTAGTGCCCCACTGGTGCCAAGCTATTTCTAGCACCTCTGCATGACACCCTCCTGCTCTGTTTTTAATAAGCTATAATTATAGCAAAAAATACTGCCACTTAGTTATATACAAAAAATGCCTGTAGGACTCCTTTATTGTGCCACTGGTGCCAAGCAATCTCAAGCACCTCTGCATTCTAAACTCATGCCCATTTTGCTATGCTAATTTTATAGCAAACTCAGGGAATTCCTTGCTGCATTTGATCATTACGAGGGATAGAAAGTGAAGCTTCTTTTACTGTCCTGGTACCCACAGAACACGGCCACTGTACCCATCTGTCCACTTTTGCCACGCTATTTAATTTGCACAAAGAGCTGACTCTTTTTCTGCCTTCCTAAAATTGTCTGGAATACTAAGTTAGTGTTCCTTTGCTGCCAAGCAAGGTACAACACATGTGCATTCTACACTCCTTTCCATTTCTGGAATGCAATTATTAACTGCAGGTAGTCCAGGCAATCTGTGACGAAGGTGCAGTCGTGGATATAATGTAGCCTGCATCCAATGATGGTTCTCTCGATGTCTGACAGCTCAACAATACCTTCTGTTTCCACTTCCAAAACAAGGGATGACCTGCCAATCACACTACCTGTTGCGGGTTAAGGAGTGGAAGTTCAGTGTGAAAAACCATGTGTGACTGCTGTCCCCACAGTCACAGAGGATGAAGAGCACGCAGATGCACTTGATGGGGCAGGCGGTGGTTGCACAGGCATGCTAGGCCGCATTGTAGCACAGTGAAATTCACATTGCGACTTTTGCTTCATTTTAAGTCGTGTACAGGGTGGGCTCCCCAGTATGCAGCAAAACCAGGCAAAAGGAAAAGGACTCTAGCCAGTTGGGTTGATAAATGATTGTTTAACTTTACCAAAACAAACAATAAGAACCATGCATACAATTTAAATAATTGAACAATCTATTCTGTTGCCTACTACCTGCTAATCCCTCTGTGTAGCAGTAATTGTGTGTTTGTGCGTGTGTGTGTGTGTGCGAACACGACTTACCAGTGGCGCATCACAAGAGCTTCCAAGTTATCTACCTAAACATAGACAAAACACATGACCCCCCCCCCCCCCCCTGAATACCCTTGTTAGCTGAAGCCTCACAGATATTGCAGATGATAACAGTGTGAATGCAAACCACACAGCTCTGCAACACAGTCATGGAAATCTTGAAAAGCAACAGTCAATGCAAACATGTGTTGCTGTCCCTCTATGATTTAAACTGTACGTGACAATTTGACAGTGCAGAGGCAGCAAGTCTTATTGTCTATATAGTTGGCCTACCCAGAACAGGTATGTTTTTTTTTTTTTCTAATAAAACAAAGTGTTTTGTGCCCGCATTATTGTCTGGGCACAGCCTACCGTACCCGGGTACTGTGATGTCCAGTTGCCAGAAATACAGACTTTACGCTCCTCTCACGGTAAACAGTATAGACAGCACTGTAAGAATGTTGGTCTGTGGCACAGGATGCTGCTCACTGACGTTACAGTGCTCATCATCAAAGTACAACACAACTCCCCTCACAATTGAACAAAGTGTTTCCGCGGTGGCTCCTTGCTGTAACACACACCTTTAGCTTTTCATTCTGTTCATAGACAGCATCTCCAAGTCCACCCCCAAAGAGCAATTTTCTATTGCTATAGTGACCAAAGGCAGATCCAAAAAACAGCAGCCCCTTGTGTGTAGTCTGCAACAATGCATGCAATGAACGGCAAATAAGCATATTGCGTTGACAGTTGCTAAAGCTGAGCAATACACCTTCACGCTGTCAATTCATATCCATGTGATACTTCATGGAGGAAGTACTCAAAAGTGTGAGTTTTTGCCTTCTACTTACAGATTGTTGACAAATCTTACAGATTCCATGACTTGGGTGATCCTTTGCGATGTCCAAAAATTCACAGGCTAGGAAAGGCTTACAGCCCATGCGACCTGCATAGCCAACACGACATCTGCTCAGAGTCAAAGTTGTGGTCCAGGATTCAGTTGTTGACGTGCTTCCAGTACATTGTCTCTGGCCAGGAAGACGCAACGTAACCTCGTCGTCAGTAGCATCCTCCTCCACCTCCTCTGCTGACCTCATCGACTGGCTGACTTTGGTTTGACAGTAAGTGTTGTCTCCAACCTCATCAATAACCCTGTGTGTTTTCATTCCCCTCGTCCTGAGTCCTCCGAGACAACCTCTTCCTGCCCTGACCGAATAGTAAAGTTGTCCTTCCAATCAGGTATCTGTGCTCCTCATCATGTTCCCCATTGTCTCCACCAGGAGGATTTACTATTTGGAAATGAGGGTGTAGATTAGGCTCAGCACCTTCTTCATCGGGGCCTGGATCCCAGTCACAAAGCTTCAGGCTATCTGCGCAGATCATTTCCCCTGTCTCATGGAACTCGCTACCTCAACACGTTAGATTATCTGCTACACACGCAAGCTTCAAACTGAATCTGAAAACTCATCTGTTCAGAAATGACTATAACCTTCAATGACACCACCACCATACGTACTTGACGCTCAACCTAAACAACTCCTACTGTCTCCTCCCAAAAATCCTTTAGAATGTAATCCCGCAAGGGCAGGGCCCTCTTCCCTCTGTACCAGTCTGTCTATAGTTACTTGTATATGTATTCTGTATGTAACCCCCTTCTCATGTACAGCACCATGGAATCAATGGTGCTCTATAAATCAATAATGATAAAAATAATAATAACTTCCTTGTCTGTACTCATTGCAGCTTTGGAGCAGACCTCTGATTCCCAGGCTATAGTGCAACTGAACAGCTATGCAAACTCAACCATCTCTGTCACCCCATACTCAGCAGGGCTGGTGGAAACTTGAGAGCTGTTAGGAAGCAAGTGCGATTGGATTGACACCACAGAGGAATGGAGTATTTGGGATCTTGAAATTGGGGTGGAGGAGAGGCCACTTTATGGAGCAATTCAGATCCATTGAAGCAGCTGCTGATTTGGCCTCATCTACATTTGTTAGCGATGGTCGTGTCCATGAAAAAAGGGATCATATCAGATTATCCATGGGAAGAAGTACACCTGTTCTTTTGGATGTTATTTGTTGTTACAAAACGGTGACGCCTTAAACGCAAGCAGCCTGCTGCGGTTTCAGTTGCGCCCAGGCATCAGCTGCCATTTAGGCCTGTGCCTCGGGTTGTCCAGCTGGCTGCTTTCTCCTCCACGTGTAAGTGTGGAGAGGCAGCTAGTGCGCATGCGTGTGACGAATTACCCCAGCCGCAGCCTAACTCCAGTGTTTCGCCTAGTGAGTATGCTCAGCCTGACTGTGCCATTCCTGAGGCTAAGTCTTCATTTCGGGCTACAGCGCATGCTCCCACACTTAGTGCGAAAAGCCTCTTTGCACAGGTACTTGCACTCCGTGACGGGTCTAAGTCCTGTGTTGTGCATAGACACCATGCTAAAGCTGATAGTCTTTTTTCAGAGACTGTATTTCATGCAACTGACTATGGTCAGGCACTTACTGCATCAGAAACTAGGTCCGGTAATGAACTCTTTGGCCCTGCCCGTGATGTGGGGGGCCCATTTAGACCACAGGGCATCAGGTGTCCTGACGATGTGGCCAGGCCACTCCCAAATGGCTTGCAGAGGCCTGCCCCTATGACTTGTCACCTCATTATTGATGGTCAGACGATGACTGGTGAGGTGTTTGGGTCATGACAGCCATGAGGTCATCATTGAAGTTGCAGTTCCAAATAGGACGCTAGTTATGCCACTCATGACGTGTCACTCTGCTTTTGTCTCCAGGAGGTGCATTGTGGTCCACCCTGGTTTGGGGCGGACCCAGGTTATAGAAGGTGCTGGAGACAACAAGGAGGTGCGCAGTCTTCTATTATGCTCCGAAAGAGCACACCTCCATGTGTTGAACCCATTGTGGCTTTAGGCCAGAGGTAGGCAGGGATAGGGCGTTGATGCAGGCCGCCACCACAGTTGGTAACGCAGAACGGTTAAGACCAGCTCCTGTCCTACAAGTCCTGCTTGTGCAGCCCAGTGGCATTAACAGGCCTGCTGCTGCTGATGCGCCTGCTGTTCACAGGTGTGGCCCCAATGCACACGGTCAGCATACTGAATGGCCCCTGTGATGTTAACAGGGAGTTCCTGGGCTGGGTGGGCGTGTGGACCCTGTGACGCTAACAGGGCTCCCAGTCTCAAGATCCGAGTGGCGTCTAACTAGGTTCAGGCTACTATTAGTTTCATAGCCACACAGCTCTGTATCCTCCACCGAACCTTCCAGTTGCCAACCTCTCCTTTTCCATCTGGGAGCACGGTGGACACTGACTGCTGATGGGGATATATACCTTTATCTTTCTTTTCTTATTAATTTTCGTTATATAGCGGTAACATAGTATATACCACCTTATCCAAATCTGCCAGTCCCACCGTAACAGATGGTGTTTCTTCATCAAATGTTACTTTTTCTTAACCACCAAACCCACGGACCAAAACTTTTTTCCCCTTTCCAACACACCTGTTCCCCTTTTCACCCGCATCTGTCCTTTTTAAACTCATTTTGTATATGACCAAAAGTGCAACTCTGCAGGGACACCGTACTCAATGGCATCTCAGCACAGCAGCCAGCCCTCGGTCCCTCAGATGTCGACAAGTAAGACCATTTCCTCCTATCGATGAAAAAGCATTGAGATTCACTCTGTGCACCCTGGTGTTTAGTGGAAAAGCAGATGTAAGATTGCGTAACACCTTCTGCTGATACTCCTGCATACGTGCGTCCCTTTCTATGGCAGGAGTTATTTCGCAAAATTTTGTGTTGTACCAGGGATCTAACAATGTGGCAACCCAGTAGTCAGCATGACTTGGAATTCGTACAATCCGAGGGTCATGTTGTAGGTAGTGCAGCAAGAAGACGCTCATGTGTCTTGTGCATCCAGGAGGACCAAGTCCTTGGTGTGTTGGTGGCAGAGAGGTGAGAATCGTGCCTCCTTCCTATGCCCTCTCCCCCCAACCTCGCACAACCGAAATGTGAGCAAGCTCTCACTCATCTGCTGAGTCTTCCATGCCCATCGCAAGTTCGTCCTCCATTTCTTCATGGCTCCTGCACCTTCCTCAACAATTTTTGCTGATACTATGCGCCCTTGTTAATCCCTATCCCCCACCATAACTGCTGCCTAGGTGCCGCTTACCGTATGGACCTTGTAGATCTTATTATCCCTTCTGCATATGACTCCTCCTGTACTTCCTCACCTTCCTCTTGGACCAATACCTGACTCCGAATAATGCTTACAGTGTGCTCCATCATGTAGGTGACCAGAATTGTCACGCTGAGAATGGCATTGCCAGTGCTAAACATCTTCGTCGACATTTGGAAACTGTGTAGAAGGGTGCATAGGTCCTTGATCTGACACCACTCCAGCAGCGTGATCTGCACCACCTCTGGATCAAGTTAGCCCAGGGTATACGTCATACCGTATTTCAGCAGGGCTCTGCGGTGCTGCCACACACGCTGCAACATGTGCAGATTCCAATTCCTGCGTGTCGGAACATCGCATTTCCGGCGTTTAACTGCCAGACCCTAAGACTTCCGGAGCGATGAAAGTTGTTGAGCTGCTGGGTGCGAAGGATGAAAGTGACCACATAGCAGCGTGCCCGCTGCACAAGGCCATGTAGGCCGGGATGGTATTTTAAAAATTGCTGGAGAATCAGATTCAACACGTGAGCCATACAAGGCCCATGTGTCACATTGCCCTGACAAAGGGCCGCAGACAGGTTTGCATCATTGCCGCACACGGCTTTTAAGTCACCAACGTAGTCCACTCAATCAATTTGTACTCTGGTCCCAATGGGAAGACACCACACCCTTTTTTCGGCCCCTCCTGTCTGCAGACCACTGCCAGACAAAGCTATGAACCTCTTGTTACTGTTACCCCCAGTTCAGTTTTATGAGTTTGTGTGCTTGTTACCTGACTACGTTTCCTGCTTGCTGTTTATGTACCTCGTTGGCCGATCCGCATTTCACCTCTGCTTGTTTTCTGATTAAGTCCTGGCCATCCCATTCTGTTCCTCTTCCTCAATTAATGTTTTTGAACCTGCATGACTACTATTCTCTGGAACTGCAGCCTTCCACAGGTATTGATCAACGTGGGCCCTGTGTAATTCCAAATCACTGTATAGGGGTTAAAGGGTTTCAGGGTTCTGGGTGTCCAGCTTGGTGAGTGGCTTGCCTCTAGCCTATCCTTTACAGCCCATCTGAGTGTGTCGATCCAGGCAGGCGTTACACCGTGCCCTCTGCAGAAGGCCATGTAGGCAGGGATAGTGTTTTAAAAATTGCTGGACAACCAGGTTCAACACGTGAGCCATACAAGGCACGTGTGTCACATTGCCCTGAAGAAGGGTCGCAGACTGGTTTGCATCATTGTCGCACCCGACCTTCCCTGACTGCTGGTTGACTGTAGACAACCATTGATGAAACCCGGTCTCACTCTCCAGAGCTAACCGTCAACAATTCCTCAGCGGTGTCGCACATTTCCCCTACATTTCAAAGTAAACATTTGACCGCATGATGGCCTTGAGCTCTGCTGCCAGCATAGTAAGGAGGTGTGTGGGATTCCTTGGGCGCAGTTACAAGGAAGGATGGCCTGACCACACAGGGTTTGGGCCAAGGTGGAGGACCCACACGAGGTTGAGGAGGCAGAAGCAGTGGAGGAACTTGTACATACAGAGGAAGGATTGACACACAAGTCGTGGGGACGGCAAGACTTGTACAGCAAACCCTTCTCCATCTCTCACCATAGTTACCCAGTGGCCAGTCAGCAACATGTAACTCCCCTGTCCATGCTTACTGGTCCAAGTATCTGTGTTGAAATGCACCCTGTCACACACAGAGTTTCTCAAGGAATCGGTGAGGTTGTGTGGGACCTACTGTGGTAGCGCGGGCAAGCCTTTTTTGGAGAAGGAGTGACGACTGGCCATCGGCTCTTGGGGCACTGCAATGGGCATAAGGTCTCAAAAATCCTCGGTCTCAAAAGGGTGTAAAGGCAGCCTTTCTGTTGCCAACAAGTTGCAGATGATGAAACTCAACCTCTTAGGCATGTCATGCCCTTCGAAAATCATGTAAAACATAGCGAGGGGACTCCAACCACAGTCTCCCTCGTTTACACTAATTGGGCCACACACACCCCACTTGACTGGCATCAGTTGACCCCCATTTTTAAGATGAAAAAGATGCTTTGCATGAAGCACTCTCAAAAATACGCGTGCCTTTGCCGTCCCCTGGCTGACCCAGGGGAAGAAAAGTCCTCTGAGAACCATGACTTGTTCATCTTGGTTCTTTTAGAAACACAGCGAGGGGACTCCAACCACAGTCTCCCTCGTTTCCACTAATTGGACCACACACACCCCACTTGACTGGCATCAGTTGACCCCCATTTTCAAGATGAAAAAGATGCTTTGCATGAAGCACTCTCAAAAATACGCGTGCCTTTGCCGTCCCCTGGCTGACCCAGGGGAAGAAAAGTCCTCTGAGAGCCATGACTTGTTCATCTTGGTTCTTTTAGAAACACAGCGAGGGGACTCCAACCACAGTCTCCCTCGTTTCCACTAATTGGGCCACACACACCCCACTTGACTGGCATCAGTTGACCCCCATTTTCAAGATGAAAAAGATGCTTTGCATGAAGCACTCTCAAAAATACGCGTGCCTTTGCCGTCCCCTGGCTGACCCAGGGGAAGAAAAGTCCTCTGAGAGCCATGACTTGTTCATCTTGGTTCTTTTAGAAACACAGCGAGGGGACTCCAACCACAGTCTCCCTCGTTTCCACTAATTGGGCCACACACACCCCACTTGACTGGCATCAGTTGACCCCCATTTTCAAGATGAAAAAGATGCTTTGCATGAAGCACTCTCAAAAATCTGCGTGCCTTTCCCGTCCCCTGGCTGACCCAGGGGAAGAAAAGTCCTCTGAGAGCCATGACTTGTTCATCTTGGTTCTTTTAGAAACACAGCGAGGGGACTCCAACCACAGTCTCCCTCGTTTCCACTAATTGGGCCACACACACCCCACTTGACTGGCATCAGTTGACCTCCATTTTCAAGATGAAAAAGATGCTTTGCATGAAGCACTCTCAAAAATACGCGTGCCTTTGCCGTCCCCTGGCTGACCCAGGGGAAGAAAAGTCCTCTGAGAGCCATGACTTGTTCATCTTGGTTCTTTTAGAAACACAGCGAGGGGACTCCAACCACAGTCTCCCTTGTTGCCACTAACTGGGCCACACACACCCCACTTGACTGGCATTGGTTGAGCCCCCTTTTGAAAAAGAAAAAGATGCTTTGCATGAAGCACTCTCAAAAATGCGCGTGCCTTTCGCCTCCCCTGGCTGACCCAGGGGAAGAAAAGTTCTCTGAGAGCCATGTCCACATTGTCAGTGGACAGACGCGTGTGCTTATCTGCCAGCAGACCCCCAGCAGCACTGAAGACAGGTTCCGAGAGAACGCAGGCTGCAGGACACGACAAGATCCCCAAGGCGTATGTGGCAATCTCAGGCAATTTATCCAGATTGGAAGCTTAAAATGAGCAGGGCTCAAGTTGCACAGTAATGGCATCGATGTTTCCTTGCATATACTCATATATCTGTGTGTCCTCCTCTTTTTCCTTGTCCAGCTCTTTTGTTTTCGCATGAGTATATGTCCTTGTCACTTTCCCATGTGTTTGTGTTGTGTTGTGAGTTGTTTGTCACCTTTTGGACACCTTTGAGGGTGTTTTCTAGGTGTTTTTATGTGTTTGTGAATGCCTGCCATTGTTTCCTATGCGGTTCGAGTTCGGTTCGTCGAACGTTCGACGAGCCGAACTCGAACGGGACCTCCGTTCGGCGAACCGACCTCGAGCCGAACCGGGACCGGTTCGCTCATCTTTACTCTTGAATTCACCCTTTATTCTCTGCAGCACTTTGTTTACATTCAGCTCCAGCAAACTGACCACTTCCTGTGCAAAACCTCCCAGTCACAGCTGGCACCACCCAGCCTCAGTGTCCAGCCCCACCCCAGTGTCCAGCCCCACCCTCTGCCCGCCCCCTGCACACACATTCACTGTCAGTATATTCTGCCCCAGCACTGACCTGTTATCACTACACGGCAGGGCACCACACTACACGGCAGGGCACCACACTACACGGCAGGGCACCACACTACACGGCAGGGCACCACACTACATAGCAGGGCACCACACTACACAGCAGGGCACCACACTACAGAGCAGGGCACCACACTACACAGCAGGGCACTACAGGGCAGCACACTACACTACAGCATTGCAAATAACAGCCCCACATCGGGCTCTGCACCCCACACCACATCAGGCTCTGCACCGCACGCACACACACATCAGGCTGTGCACCGCACACACACACACACATCCATCAGACTGTGCACCGCACACACACACATACACACACATCCATCAGGCTGTGCACCGCACACACACACACACACACATCCATCAGGCTGTGCACCGCACACACACACATCCATCAGGCTGTGCACCGCACCGCACACACACACACACACACACACACACACACACACCAGGCTGTGCAACACACACACACACCAGGCTGTGCACTGCATACACACACACATGCACACACACACCAGGCTGTGCAACACACACGCACACACACACACACACACACCAGGCTGTGCAACACACACATCAGGCTGTGTAACGCATACACACACACATCAGGCTGTGTACCGCATACACACACACATCAGGCTGTGTACCGCATATACACACACACACATACATCAGGGTGTGTACCGCATACACACACACACACACATCAGGCTGTGTACCGCATACACACACACACCAGGCTGTGTACCGCATACACACACACACACACCAGGCTGTGCAACACACACACACACACACACACATCAGGCTGTGTACCGCATACACACACACATCAGGCTGTGTACCGCATACACACACACACACATCAGGCTGTGTACCGCATACAAACACACACCAGGCTGTGTACCGCATACACACACACACCAGGCTGTGTACCACATACACACACACACACACACCAGGCTGTTTACCGCATACACACACACACACACCAGGCTGTGTACCACATACACACACACACACCAGGCTGTGTACCGCATACACACACACATCAGGCTGTGTACCGCATACACACACACATCAGGCTGTGTACCGCATACACACACACACATCAGGCTGTGTACCGCATACACACACACATCAGGCTGTGTACCGCATACACACACACACACATCAGGCTGTGTACCGCATACACACACACACATCAGGCTGTGTACCGCATACACACACACACACATCAGGCTGTGTACCGCATACACACACACACACATCAGGCTGTGTACCGCATACACACACACACACACATCAGGCTGTGTACCGCATACACACACACATCAGGCTGTGTACCGCATACACACACACACACACACCAGGCTGTGTACCGCATACACACACACACACCAGGCTGTGTACCACATACACACACACACACACCAGGCTGTTTACCGCATACACACACACACACACCAGGCTGTGTACCGCACACACACACACACACACACACCAGGCTGTGCAACACACACACACACACACCAGGCTGTGCACTGCATACACACACACATGCACACACACACCAGGCTGTGCAACACACACGCACACACACACACACACACACCAGGCTGTGCAACACACACACACACATCAGGCTGTGTAACGCATACACACACACATCAGGCTGTGTACCGCATACACACACACATCAGGCTGTGTACCGCATATACACACACACACATACATCAGGGTGTGTACCGCATACACACACACACACATCAGGCTGTGTACCGCATACACACACACACCAGGCTGTGTACCGCATACACACACACACACACACCAGGCTGTGCAACACACACTCACACACACATCAGGCTGTGTACCGCATACACACACACACATCAGGCTGTGTACCGCATACACACACACACCAGGCTGTGTACCGCATACACACACACACCAGGCTGTGTACCACATACACACACACACACACCAGGCTGTTTACCGCATACACACACACACACACCAGGCTGTGTACCGCATACACACACACACACCAGGCTGTGTACCGCATACACACACACACACACATCAGGCTGTGTACCGCATACACACACACACATCAGGCTGTGTACCGCATACACACACACACATCAGGCTGTGTACCGCATACACACACACACACATCAGGCTGTGTACCGCATACACACACACATCAGGCTGTGTACCGCATACACACACACACACATCAGGCTGTGTACCGCATACACACACACATCAGGCTGTGTACCGCATACACACACACACATCAGTCTGTGTACCGCATACACACACACACACACACATCAGGCTGTGTACCGCATACACACACACACACACATCAGGCTGTGTACCGCATACACACACACAATCAGGCTGTGTACCGCATACACACACACACACACACACCAGGCTGTGTACCGCATACACACACACACACCAGGCTGTGTACCACATACACACACACACACACACACACACCAGGCTGTTTACCGCATACACACACACACCAGGCTGTGTACCGCACACACACACACCAGGCTGTGTACCGCATACACACACACACACACATCAGGCTGTGTACCACATAAACACACACACACACACATCAGGCTGTGCACCGCACACACACACACACCAGGCTGTGTACCGCATACACACACACACACACCAGGCTGTGTACCGCATACACACACACACACACACATCAGGCTGTGCGCCGCACACACACACACACACACACACCAGGCTGTGCACCACACACACACACACAAAAGGCTGCACCATACACACACACACACCCCATAGGGAGTACATACTCACCCTTCCTCGGTCCCCGCCACTCCTGCATGTTCGCGCGCTGTCTGTGCTCTGGCCATATCAGCACAGTAGTGACGTCACCGCTGTGCTGAAGAGAGCTCAGACAGCGTGCAGTGATGAGAAGCAGCGCAACGCTCCCTCTCATCAGCGCTTTCAAATATACCGGCATCTCTGATCTGTGATGCCGGTATATTTGAATGTGTGATCCTGAGCAGGGAGCCCGGTGCTGGCGCTGACACCACAGCAGCCGCCGCCAGGCCCTGCCTCCAGGTCACGGACCCCACAGCAGTGCAGGGGGAGGTTGTGGGCAGAGTACGGGGTGCGAGGGAATGTGTGGGAGGGTGCAGGGAAGGGGGCGGTGACTCCTCGCACTGTACAGCCTAGCAGGGAGGCGGCATGCTGTTTCCACATTTGCATGTCAACATGGCCCTGCCCATGTTGACATGAAATGACCGGAAGCAGCAAAATCGCGGCAGGAGCGGTCACATGACCGCTCTGAGCCGGGGGAGAGGGGCTGACAGCAGGGCAGGTAAATGGTCTCTATCTACTTACCTGCCCCAATGTAGCCCAATAGGGAAATAATAAAAAAAAGCAAATTAAGCCGGATAACTCCTTTAAATGTAGAAAAAATATCAACTACATCAATTTTTTACACCATTTATTGATCAGTGTAATCTGATCACTGTCTTGTGTTGTTTGTTATGAATACAGGGACACCAAATATGTCTGTTATTTGCTGATTTGTGATGTTTATTATTTAAAAAAAATTACCTTCAAAATGACATTGTAATAATAATTATACTTTAGAAATTTTAGAAAAAAGAAAAAAAAAACCATTTTATTCACTCTCTAGAATAGAAACACACTGCTATATATCTGTATAATATGCCTGTGATTTCAGAGCCTGTTACATATCTTCAAGTAAAATTCTCCTACACTTGTCGGTGTACACTGCCGCGCTGAGGCTTAGCTGCTGACTTCAATGATACACGTTGTGAGTTAACTTCCCTTAGAGACTTTGTAATTTTCATTTTTTTAAAATTGGCACAAAAATATCATTATTGTAATTGTTTATCAATATTTTTTAGTAATTTTATAGGAAAAAATAAAAACATATCTTCCCTCTAGAATACAGGTACAAAGAAATTCACTGCGATATTTAAATGTTTCTCTATGTATCAATATAATCTGCCCTTTGCGTCAGAGTTTACAGTGTAGATTAAAGTATAGAAAATTCTCCCATACCTGTCAGTGAATTGAAATAGAGCAGTGGGGAGTGACAGTGTGAAAAGAAGGCACTGTATGGAGATGAGTCAGCAGGGGTTAACTGTGAAGATTCACAGTATGGAGAGCAATCAGCATGAGGGGATAGAGTGAAGAGGGAGCACAGTATGGAGAGGGGGCAGCAGGGGAGTGACAGTATGAGCATGGAGTACAGTATGAAAATGGGACAGCTTGGTTGGGGACAATTAAGAGGGGACACAGTATGGAAAGGTGTAGTGTGAGGTACAGTTTGAATAATTCATGTACTGATGGTAGGTTCTGGTGTTGTATTCATATACTAAAAGTTGTTTTGGTTCTGAATTTATGTACTAATGGTGGTTCTGATCCTGTATTAATGGAATAATTTAGATGCAATAGGCTTTCATTTCCTAAATTTGACAATAGATCATCCATTCTATACATAGACATCACAAAGACTGAAAATATTTTTTTCTGAACAAGGACTTATATAACAGTTGTACAAGCATTTGACAAAAGCCCCATACACTTTAGCTAGTAGTCAGCTGAAAGACAGTTTGGCTTGCCATGCCGATATCAAAAGGGCTTGACCAAGATAAATCTAATTTGTATTGGTGTCTTAATTACTATTTAAAGTGAATAAAGCAGCATGCATGCCAAATATAACCTGGTGTAGAGGGGCAAACTGGTGAAAAATGTAAGATATAAGTCATAAAACGACTAGAAGCATTGTTATTCCTCATTTACATACACTTGACATCTTATTCTGAAAAGATATCTGAAATGACAGGTAGACTCTAAGAAGAAATAAAAATATTATTGTGAATAAAACATTTAGCTCTAAGCAATTCTTCAGGGCTGAGCAGAGTGTTTTCATGTGCAAGTAAGTTACTGTTCCCGGTGGACAAGTTTTTTTTCTGGACAACTGAACGAAAAATCAGTTGGACAAAAGTTTGTATATATAAAGTGGCCCCCTTATGGAAGCTATGCCATGCTGTCCAAATATCCCCATCATAATGCCCTTAATTCACAAAGATCCCAAAATCCAAGGGCCTGTTGAAGAAATCTTGAAAACATGAAGCTTTAATAGACCACAGATAAAGTAACACTATATATGTTCAATCATTACATCTAAATATTTATTTATGGGGAAAGACATGCTATTACAAGACACTTCTGATGATGTCTTTTTATTTTTGTAATGAGGGAACAATGGGGTGTATTATCCTGTGTTGCAGTCACCAGTCTTTACCGAGGTAGTTTAGGATGGGTACAGGTAGGTTCATCATACTGTGAGTGTGGAAGGTACTGTGGAGGAATGCACTGAATGGGTATAATACCGTATTTGAGGGGCACTTTAGTTTGTATCGTACTTGGTGGGTCCTAGAATCAGACCATGTAGAGTGGGTCTCCTTGCTTGTATTAATAGCCCTATACCTGAGTAAAGCATCTCCCCTGATGAATCTTGGCGGAGGAAACGCGTCGAGAGGCTTTTTGGTGAAGATTGATTAGGGACATTTTACTCAGGGTCAGTTTGGTACTGCCCTTGTAAGGGTTGGAGTCAATGGGGTTTGAGGAATCAGTTAGTCCATTCCAGGGAAAGAGCTCCACGCCTGGCTGCGGACAGTCATCTGATCCATCCATGCCTCTGACCCCATCCGAAAACTGACCTGGACATATGGATGAGACCAACCATTTATTGTCAATTGTGTGATTGCACATTGTACCACAGCATTGATTTGTATGCATTATCATTATGCAAAATTAAGTCATATATATTGTCATTATGGCCATACCCATATTTTTGTTCCAAATAACACCACTGTGATTTTGTTTTTGTTCATGGATTATGGTCAACAGAATTAGGATAATATATATGGACATATGTCTTGTTTCATTGAGGAAACACTAACTTTATATATTGTATCAATACATTATCAATAGAGGTTTCTGTTCTCACTAGAACGTACCTAGCTTTAAATTTATAAGACTGGGATTTTTTTGCCTATTATTCAGATCAATGCATGTTATAATTATATGACACTAACGTGACATTATTGAATTTTTCCAACCTTTTCTGATAAATAATTATATACACCATCTTCAATAAGAGTGGTGTTTTTTACCTAGGTTCGTTCATGGTTGGTCCTTTTTGGACTTGAATGTTATTTTCTTGGTTTGCACAATTTTTTATGATTGCATCACGGCGCAATTTTTTAAGAATTATTGATTAAAAGTTATGTATGATAATTTCCTCTATCATTGTTGCCAATTGTTCAATGTGTTCAGAACTCACTGTGCAAAATACAGTGCCTTGCGACAGTATTCGGCCCCTTTGATTTTTTTCAATCTTTTCCCACTTTCAGGCTTCAAACATAAAGTTAAAATTTAAATTTTATGGTGAAAAATCAACAACAAGTGGGACACAATTGTGAAGTTGGATGAAATTTATTGCTTATTTTACATTTTTTTAAAAAATAAACAACTGAAAAGGGGGGCATGCAATATTATTCGGCCTCTTTACTTTCAGTGCAGCAAACTCACTCCAGAAGTTCATTGAGGATCTCTGAATGATTCAATGTTGTCCTAAATGACTGATGATGATAAATATAAGCCACCGGCATGTAATCAAGTCTCCGTTTAAATGCACCTGCTCTGTGATAGTCTCAGTGTTCTGTTTAAAGAGCAGATAGCATCATGAAGACCAAGGAACACAACAGGGATATCCGTGATACTGTTGTGGAGAAGTTTAAAGCCGGATTTGGTTACAAAAAGATTTCCACAACTTTAAACATCCAAGGAGCACTATGCAAGCGATTATATTGAAATGGAAGGAGTATCATACCACTGCAAATCTACCAAGACCTGGCCGTCCATCCAAACTTTCATCTTAAACAAGGAGAAGACTGATCAGAGATGCAGGCAAGAGGCCCATGATCACCCTGGTTGAACTGCAGAGACCTACAGCTGATGTGGGAGAGTCTGTCCATAGGACAGTCAGTCGTACACTGCACAAATCTGGCCTTTATGGAATAATGGCAAGGAGAAAGCCATTTCTCAAAGATTTCCATAAAAAGTGTTGTTTAAAGTTTGCCACAAGCCACCTGGGAGACACACCAAACATGTGGAAGAAGGTGTTCTGCTCAGATGAAACCAAAAGTGAACACTTTGGGCACAATATCAAATGATATGTTTGGCGTAAAAGCAACACAGCTCATCACCCTGAACACACCATCCTCACTGTCAAACATGGTGGTGGCAGCATCATGGTTTGGGCCTGCTTTTCTTCGGTAGGGACAGGAAAGATGGTTAAAATTGATGGGAAGATGGATGGAGCCAAATACAGGAGCATTCATGAAGAATACCTGTTGGAGTCTGCAAAAGACCTGAGACTTGGACGAAGATTTGTCTTCCAACAAGACAATGATCCCAAGCATAAAGCAAAATCTACAATGGAATGGTTCACAAATAAACGTATCCAGGTGTTAGAATGGCCAAGTCAAAGTCCAGACCTGAATCCAATCGAGAATCTGTGGAAAGAGCTGAAATCTGCTGTTCACAAACGCTCTCCATCCAACCTCACTCAACTCGAGCTGTTTGCAAAGGAAGAATGGGCAAGAATTTCAGTCTTTTGATGTGCAAAACTGATAGAGACATACCCCAAGCGACTTGCAGTTGTAATTGCAGCAGAAGGTGGCGCTACAAAGTATTAACTTAATGGGGCCGAATAATATTGCATGCCCAACTTTTCAGTTATTTATTTTTTTAAAAAGTTTAAAATAAGCAATAAATTTCGTTCAACTTCATAATTGTGTCCCACTTGTTGATTCTTCACCATAACATTAAAATTTTTATCTTTATGTTTGAAGCCTGAAATGTGGGAAAAAGGTTTAAAAATTCAAGGGAGCTGAATACTTTCGCAAGGCACTGTATATGCACATTATTATGTTAGTCCAGCTTTCCTGCATTTCTTTATGGTATAACAAACTTCAGGAGTATAGGAAAATTAATTGGCAGTTGTTGTTAAAGCTGTAATGGCAGCCATGTTTTTTGTCATACTGCTTCTCCAGGCTCAAATATAACAAGGAAGCAGAATTAAATTTTTGAAAACGGAGTTAGTCTGAAGGGAACCTGCCTGAACCACGGGCAGCTTGAATCATAGCTTGACTACTCAATTACAGCCAGGTATTGTTTACTTCTGCAGCATTTTAGAAAAAATGTCGCGGGCAGGGAGGACGCCGTCGCTGCTGCGCTCTCGCTAACGCTCGGGTCCGGCGCTGCTGCGATGGCTGCTCAGTGGCTCGAGCGGTGGGCCGGATCCGGGGACTCGAGCGGCGCTCCTCACCCGTGAGTGAAAGGGGTGGTTGGTTTGGGGGATTTAGTCCGTGACGCTACCCACGGGTCGTGGTGAAGATGGGCGCTGCTGGTGACGGGAATCCCGGGAGCGATGGTAGGGAGCCGCTGGGATGTTGTTTTCCCCCTCCGTGGGTAGGGGTCGGTGGTCCCGGGGCCCGGTGATGTGACGGGGAGGCAGGGTCGGTGAGGTGCAGGGTTGCAGGGACAGCGCGGCGCGGTGCCGGTTGGCACAGGTGTACTCACTCAGCAAGAAAGGTACAAAGTCCTCGGTAAACCAAACGGCTGGATGGACGGGTCCCGCAGCCGGCTGCAGTGTTTCTCCCCGGACAGGTGATGGCGGCTGTCTTTCCCTGCACCTTGATGTTCTTCTTCTGACTACTATGGATTCCCAACAGCAGTCCGCTCCCTGGTGTATGGGTACCGGAGGAGCCCATTTGCCCGCAGGCGCTGGCCCTTGGGTCTTTAGCCTTAGGCGGTAGCTGTATACCCTCACGGTGTGGGTGGTTGCCTTCAATCGGGACTTTTGCTGTTCTGAAACCCCTGGGGTTCCAGTCACATTCGGATCTGACTATTGTCGGCGGCTCCAAGCCTGGTCTGGGTCCGATGGCCCTGCCTGTGTGTGCTGGCTTCACTTCGCTCCCCGGTCGGTACCGTCGGACCGTCGCCCGTCCCCAGTCCTACGGTTCCGCGTTGCTCCACCACTCCTGCAGACGGCCACCACCGTCTGCCAACCTTGCTGTCGGTGCCTGGGCCACAAACCCAGACATCCAAGTGCTTACTCCTCTCACTTCACTGCTCAACTCTCAACTCGCAACTGTCACTTTTCCCGCCTCCAGGATTGTGAACTCCTTGGTGGGTGGAGCCAACCACTTAGCTCTGCCCCATCTGGTGTGGACATCAGACCCTGGAGGGAGGCAACAAGGATTTTGTGTTTGGCTGGTGTCCCTGTCTAATGGGGGGTGGGGTGATTATGTGTTGTCTGTGACGACCTGGCTAGGCCAGGGCGCCACAAAAACATAGTTTGAAAATCCGGTTGGGAACTAAAGGCAAAGACCTGAGGAGTCCGATGATGATGTTGTCAGACTGTCTCCCTGGAGTCTCCATGTAAGGAAGATATAAAGAAGTCCAAGGCACCAAAAAAGTTCTCTCTGTTTTCCCAAAAACTTTTTGTCCCAGCATACAAAGAAGAAATACAATAACAACGTTTCGGCCGACAAACGGCCTCCTTTTTTAAGCCAGACGTAGTTCCAGTCCTTAGTCCAATTCAAAACCAAGACCCCAGTGCTGTAAGGCAACAACGCTCATGAAAGAGCCCCCCCCCTCCCCTTGCTGATTATTCATAAAGCTATGCAGCACTCCATTTCTTGCTCTCAATGTTAATAGGCCAAAATATGTCTCGATGACTGGACACAACATGCTGCAGTTTGAAAACATTGCAGAAAGCATCTAAGAAGCGGAGTGTATAAGAACACAGTGGAGCATATTTACCAGTACTGTCTAATGTACAATGGTGCATCAAGCTGGGTGATAAGTCTAGAATTACACAATGACATATTGTTTTGTGTTGAAAATAGGCATAACAATTTTTTTTTTCTGCATGTGAGGCTATGTCACTTGCCACACAAGGCACAAAGGTATCCAAAATAATAATAACTTCTGTGCAAAGAATGAAAAACAATTGTTTAGTGCATGGAGCTTGAAAAATCTTCCAGAACTTGGGATTTTAACAAATCTTATTAATCTAACAAATACGTGCTTTGCCTTAAACATTCATGTTTTGTTCTAGTGCTGCAGTGATATAGAAGAGAACAACCACATTATCGCATGCAGGGAACGAGATCTACGATTAAAGACTGCCTAGGTGGCTGAAGAAATAGTTAAAAAACACAGAATTAGCATAGACGTGTCCTGCTGTGTCCTTTCTAATAATATATGCTTAGTACACTTATTAAAATTCACTCTGGAAGGAGATTTACAGCAGGTAAACAAGACGTACAGCGTTACAGCAAAATACATCAATGACTTATGACATTCCAAGTTATTTACTTCTTCCCGTACAGCAGATTTATGTGATGGAGGAATGATAGAAGTGATTTTTGTGTTAGCAGCCGCATGAGTAGTTTCATGTTTTTATCCTTGATATAACTTTTGTCTGATCTTTAAATGGTTATTTTAAACTTCATAATTTCTCACTTAGGGACTTTTCTCATTAAGTTTTTACATACGTTCAGTGGCCCCGTTGGGGCTTACATCCCCCCCCCCTCCCTTGCCGACAAAACAAGATTTAGCTGTATGCACTGACAGAGCCACTGGATATAATTTTGCAGATGGGGTCACTGTGTGCTCTGACGTGCATTAGGTTTGGCTGCATCAACAATTGAAGGCAGTCACCAAGACATAGTCTACAATGTCTTGCTGTTGGCCTCCAATAAGCCAAAAATGGTGCACGATCTGCAAAATTATAGCAAATGGCCTGTTGGTGCACACACCCAAATCCCATTTCGCAGCAAGGTTCGTACTCAACCTATGGACCATTGACTGTAGGAAATATGTATTCAATTATTCCAAGGGCACTTTGGACACTGGAAACCTCATCGATCCTGAGAGTGGGGCTCTGAAAGTATGGAGCAGTGACTTACATGTGTGGCACCCCAGCGGTCTGGTTGCCACAGCAGTGTTGCCCTCCTCAAAGGGGTTAATGCTGAGCCTGAAGGTAGTTGGGGAAATCCATTGGCCGGTAAGTACCATCATTCAACACAGTTTCTTTCCCAGGCCAGCAGAGCTAGCTCTAAACCTGGAGTTCCAGGGAGGATTACTTAAGCTCTGACCTGAGGGAGGAGTTAGCTAGTCTGTGAGGAGAGTTCAGAGAGAAAGGAACTCGAGTAGTGTGGTGTGTGAGCTGGGAGCTAAGCCGGATCACTCAGCCCAGGAAAACACAGTCCACAGAGAGGCAAAGAGGAGAAGAACATTGGGGAGTGGAGCGCAGCCAGCTCACCCCGACGTCATCGCTAAATAAACCGAATACCAGAATTCGGGGCCACTCGAGTACTTGAGTACCGGTGGTCGCATCCGGAGGACGAGAGGACTGCAGGTCTCCATCCACCCCGCACCCGGATAACAAGAGCGGTACCTGTGACAGTCCACGCAGCCCGCCATACGGGGAGGTAATAAATTACCTCAGAGAGCAACAGAACGGGTCTCAGCATTACTGAAACAGTTGGACCCTGTTTAACCAAACAGAGCATAGGGAGTAGGCCTCATTATTTACCTGGCCAGTGTGAGCCCCCTGACTGCTTTCAGGCTACCGGATCGCCATCACCACCTGTGACAGGCTCCCAGGACTTCACTGGTTGTCAAGGACAAGTAAAGGAGAAGGTAAAAGAACTCATTGTCTGTCTGTTCCTTTATACTGCCCTGTCGGCCCTGCACCTCATCAACAATCACCATAGACTTTACCAAGCACCAAAGGTTGCCCTGGGGTACCTGCTCTACCTGTGGAGAGAAAGAACCACCTCAGCTGCCATAACATCAGCCCCGGAGGTCCCTTCCAGCAGCTGCGGCTCAAAAGCTGCAATTTACCACAGGTGGTGTCACGAACATATTATAAACTTTATTATTACCGTCTCCCCCATACCACCATTTTAATTGACTCCGCCAGGGTCACGGAGTCGGGCCCCGTCACCACTGACTACCCCGGACTAGTCCAGCCCGACATCGAGTCACCTAAGGCCCTGGGGTGGGCGAGTCACATGCAGACCACAGCTCATTTAAAGGGACTCTGTCAGGATGTTTTTGCTATGTAATCTGAAGCCAGCATGCTGTAAGAATTAACATGCAGTTTACAGCTAGCTATCTCTTATCTGAAAGTCTGTTTTTGTTTACCTGCAATGCTTGTTTAACCCCTTAACGACCGCCGATACGCCTTTTAACGGCGACAAATTAGGGTACTTTTTCCGATCCGCCGCTTTTTAACGGCGGTCGGAAAAAAGGGTCTAGCGCCCCCCCAGAGTCAGAAAATTTCCGGGGTCTCAGCTGCCGGGGGTAGCTGAGACCCTGGAGATCATGATTCTGGCCGTTTTTTCCGGTCTCCGCTCACCTGATGACCGGGATCCCGGGAGTTGTAACAGTGAGCAGCCACGTTGTTAGTTCTCCCCTCCGTGGGTAGGGGGTTGATTGTCCCGGGGCCCGGTGATGGGATAGGGATAAGTGGTAGCAGGCGGGTTGCGGGGCCTGGCGAGGTGCAGGGTCGCGGGGGCAGCGCTGTGCCTCACGGCACGGTGGTACTCACTCAGCCTGAGACACGGACACAGTTCACGGTAAAACACTCGACTGGAAGGACGGTTCCCACGGACGGCTGCTATTCCTCTTCCCCGGTAGTTGATGGTGACTGTCTCTTTCCCTGCACCTAGTACGGTTGTTGGTTCCAATGGGTTCCCACCGGTAACCCGCTCCCCGGCTTGGATATGGGCCGGAGGAGCCCCTCTTTGCCCGCAGGCGCTGGCCCTGAGAAACTGGTGCCTTGGCGGTGGCGGTGTCTCTCTCATACGGTTGGACTTTTTCCTTCAGTCGGGACTTAGTTGTTTAGGAACCCGGAGGTCCCCTTCACTGACGGATTTGGCAAATTCACGGCGACTCCAAGCCTTGCCGGGGTCCGAAAGGCCCCTGCCAATAGTGTTGACCTCTCTTCGTGTACCGGTCCGGTACCGCCGGGCCACCGCCCCTCCACGGTCCTTTCGGCAACTCTGAGAAGCCACTCCTGCAGACGGTCACCGCCGTCTGCTAACCTTGCTGTCTCTGTCCGGGGCACACACCCGGACGCAGTCAGATAGTTGCTCTACTGCCACTTTGCTTCTCTTACTTCCACTGTCAAAACTAATCTTCGTCCACTCCTCAACTCCTCTCAAACTAATCTGCTCACTTTTCCCACCTCCAGGACTGTGAACTCCTCGGTGGGCGGGACCAACCGCCTGGTCCACCCCCTGGTGTGAACATCAGCCCCTGGAGGAAGGCAACAAGGGTTTCTGGTCTAGCCTTGATGTACCTAACCGGGGTGTAGGGTGTGGTGATGTAATTACCTGTGACCCCTGGCTTGCAGACCGTCCGCAGACTGCCCGTCCAACACCAGTTTTATTTATTTTTTTCTTTTAACTGTAAAAATAAATAGGAAAAACAGTAAACATATTACAAGCATAATAACTTCTTCCCACATCGGGAGGTACTCTTACTTAAACGGTTGCAAACGGTTTCAACGGTTACGGCTTCCGCTCTCTCCCACCCAAGCAACCTGGCCCTGATGCTGCCCCTAAGAAACAGGCAGCACCCCTTGACCCTAGTCCAGCACAAGTTGCCCGAGCGGGTTCTGTCCTTTCAGGGGACCCACGTCCATGGGGAACCCCTGAAGCCCCCAGAGGATCGCCACCGGTTCCGGTGGTGGCTGGGCCCCAGCCTGCTCCACTGCGGGCCCTTCCTCCAATCTGCCTCTCCGGACGCGGCAACGGTGGAAGCGGTAACGGCAACTTATTTACATGCCACTAAGTTTGTGGTTGCCCTGCAAGTTCTCAGGCTTGTCCATAGTAGTTCCTATGCAAAATTTTCCAAACGGTCCCCACGGGGACAACGGTGCCGGTAACGACCGGTTGCAAATCACAGTTAATCAGGTGAATCTTCACGGTTTCATTACACTTATCATTCTTTCAACTTTTTCAAACTTTTCAACTTTTTCAACACACACACTTTTCAACAGTGCTGGTCCCAACGGGGACGGTGACAACGGGGTTCCGCTGCCATTAAGGCGGTTACCACCGCAGGGGGTCGGCCCACTCAGGGACGGAGCAGTACATGGGGTTCTCCCTCCATCGGCAGTTCAACCCCGAACCACTGACAGCCGTTAAGAACAGCGGCGGAGGCAGCATGCTTGGGACCTCCTCCTCCATCAACGGCATTCTCTCCGGACCCCCGGCCGTGGTGCTGGTCTCCGTCTCCCACTCAATCAGGGCTGGTTCTGGGGTTTGGGTGGACTGATCGCGACGCGGCACGACTGCGGCGGCCCCTTGCTCACGGGCCCCCACTACAGCAACCATCCTGCGCATCTCTGTCTTCCAATCCATCAACTGCTGCAGGCTCTGTGCCCTTACCTTCAAGCAGAACCGGCCCAACTCCCGCTCCAGCCACGCAGCGGTCCCGGGGTGAGCTCACCCGGACCGCAGTCCTCAAAAGGTACTCTGCCTCGTTTCCCCCAGAGCTTGGGTGCTCCGGTGGCGGGTATTCCCGCGCTCCAATTCGATGACGCCGCCATTTCTCCATCCGCGTCCCCCTTAGTCTCTTTCCGGCTCCTCCTCTATCGGGGCGGGGTTTTGGCCTTCGCGCCTCCACTACTCGAGAAGACGCTCGAGCGGGACTTTTTCGTGCCCAAGATGGCAGCTTTTCAAATCTTCCGGCCGGACACCTCCGGCGGTAACAAGGCGCACCTCCACCAAACGGCAGAGCGGTAGGTTCCTGTTCATGACGCCAAGTTTTCACGGGCGGAGGAGGGGACGCCGCGCTCTCCATCCGCTCGGGTCTGGCCGCTACCCTCTGTGGTGGCTCGAGCGGTGGGCCAGATCCCGGGGCCTCAAGCGGCGCTCCTCGCCCGTGAGTGAAAAGGGGGTTTGATTTGTTGGTGGGGGAGTTGGTGATTGTCCGTGACGCCACCCACGGTTGTGGTGATGGGGTTGACACCACCGCTGCTCTTTACGGGGATCCCGGGAGTTGTAACAGTGAGCAGCCACGTTGTTAGTTCTCCCCTCCGTGGGTAGGGGGTTGATTTTCCCGGGGCCCGGTGATGGAGTAGGGATAAGTGGTAGCAGGCGGGTTGCGGGGCCTGGCGAGGTGCAGGGTCACGGGGGCAGCGCTGTGCCTCACGGCACGGTGGTACTCACTCAGCCTGAGACACGGACACAGTTCACGGTAAAACACTCGGCTGGAAGGACGGTTCCCACGGATGGCTGCTATTGCTCTTCCCCGGTAGTTGACGGTGACTGTCTCTTTCCCTATACCTAGTACGGTTGTTGGTTCCAATGGGTTCCCAGCGGTAACCCACTCCCCGGCTTGGATATGGGCCAGAGGAGCCCCTCTTTGCCCGCAGGCGCTGGCCCTGAGAAACTGGTGCCTTGGCGGTGGCGGTGTCTCTCTCATACGGTTGGACTTTTGCCTTCAGTCGGGACTTAGTTGTTTAGGAACCCGGAGGTCCCCTTCACTGACGGATTTGGCAAATTCACGGCGACTCCAAGCCTTGCCGGGGTCCGAAAGGCCCCTGCCAATAGTGTTGACCTCTCTTCGTGTACCGGTCCGGTACCGCCGGGCCACCGCCCCTCCACGGTCCTTTCGGCAACTCTGAGAAGCCACTCCTGCAGATGGTCACCGCCGTCTGCTAACCTTGCTGTCTCTGTCCGGGGCACACACCCGGACGCAGTCAGATAGTTGCTCTACTGCCACTTTGCTCCTCTCACTTCCACTGTCAAAACTAATCTTTGTCCACTCCTCAACTCCTCTCAAACTAATCTGCTCACTTTTCCCGCCTCCAGGACTGTGAACTCCTCGGTGGGCGGGACCAACCGCCTGGCTCACCCCCTGGTGTGAACATCAGCCCCTGGAGGAAGGCAACAAGGGTTTCTGGTCTAGCCTTGATGTACCTAACCGGGGTGTAGGGTGTGGTGATGTAATTACCTGTGACCCCTGGCTTGCCCAGGGCGTCACACTAATAATGTGGGGTGCTGTATGCAATGGTGGAACCGCTGTAAGGACCCTTCAAAAAGGCACCATATTCAATGTTCTCCCTACTCAAATTTGATGGTACCAGGTCACAAGTAACAACGATGCTTGAGGCCTACTTCAATCAACACTTCCAGGTGCTGGCTAAGCCAGAATAGAAGACCCTGATCCAGGTGACTGCCATTGTGACGCCCCTGGTCTATTCAGGGTGTCACAGGGTACTGCACTTCCTAGTCTTGGTGCAGTATTCAACCCCCCATGGTTCTGAGTTCCCAACCTATGGTACTGCCTCCATCAGCATCCAAAATTCCAACCACACCTCACACCACACCCTGTCAGACACACCAGTGGGCTGCTGAGCTGGAATAGGGCTGCCCACCTAGGGGTCAGACAGACTGGTGGAAGGGAAGTAGAACAGAGTAGTGTGAGCCCTCGAGAAGTGAGGAGCTGGGGAGTAGTGGCTCCCTGTTTGTGGCAGGTTGGGTTGCAGACGGTGGTCTGGACCGGAGGAGTCGGATACCCGGTCGCAGAGTATTGAGGCTGGGTGCCTGTACCTGGTCTTGGAGGACGGGAGGCATCTGAGTCTAATAACCGGTCCGGGACCCAAAGCACGGTGGGGTACAGGACCCTAGGTCGAGGAGTAGCTTCAGGCAACCCGGCAATTAACCTGCGTAGGATAGTGACTTTATGGACTGTCCCCAAGAAGCTCAGAGATCAGGGGCATTAGTGCAACAATGGGGATAGGGTTTTCCAACCCATGCAGCCCACAGAAATCCCAAGCGTGAGCCCTTGAGAGCACAGCTCCACTATCAACAAGGAGGGAGCAGGGCCCGGACAGCTTTAAGCCAACGGGCCACGAGAACACTTTGAATTTGTGCACGGAGGCAGGCTCCGAATCACCTGGCAGTACTATAGGGGACGGATACCAGGACGGGCTCCCCCAAGAGGGCAGCGGCACCCAGAGGCTTGGTTCACCCTGTTGTCAGAGTCTGATTTGCGGTCGCACCATCACCGATGCTGCCTGAGTGAGTACATGGTCCTCCCCTGTTTCCAACTGGCCCTGCGCATCCCCACTCCACCATCATCTAGAGTCCCGGGGCCTTCCCCTACCCTTGGAGGGAATGTCATCTGGCTGCCCCACTTCATCTCCCCCGGGTACTCCCATCGGGAGCAGCGGTACTCCCCTTACGTGAACCACAGGTGGCGTCACAAACTCTTAAATAGCCCCCTTTAGATTTGAGTGGTCACAAACCCCCGGGTCCGGAGACCCTCGAGCCACAGCAAATCCTGGATCCGAGCAGTTCGACCGCTGCAGGGGCGGCACACCACCAATCAGCAACTGATCCCATTCACAGGGGTTGTGTGAATGAAGGCCTGAGTCTGTGGGCAAGACATGAGAAGGAAAGGAATCCTGTTAGTCCCGGAGCCTGTTAAAGAAAATGTATCAGTGCTAATGGGGATGAATTTCCTGCGTGAACTGGACCAGATCATGTTTAAAAAGTGAGGCCTTGGCTATAGGAAACAGGCCCCCCCACAAAAGCCTACTCGGGAGGCCTTCCAACGTTTAGTCAGCATCTGCTGGACACAGAGGCGTGCCCCCACTGACCAGTCCGTAGGGGTCATCAAGGTCCCTAGGAAAGGGCCTTTAATCCTGCCCCCTGGGCATTTCTTATTCTTCCAACTGTCACAGCACTCACATGATATAGTTTGGCAATTTTCTTGGCCAGGAGAATGTTATCATGAGCTGGTCGACATTGTTCCTCTTTCTTGGGAATCATCCTGTTCAAATCGAACCAGTGACTTTTGCTTGGGAATCAACCTAATAACTCACTGAGCTATTAGGAAATGTGAGAACAGGTTGTAGTTATAGTATACAAGTAGAAAAGTATTTTTCAAACTCCAGGAGCAAAATACTAACAATGGAGTGACATGACAAGAATCTGCAGTACTAATCATAAGCTAAATAGTTGCAAATCAAATTTATGTATGAAATACCTAAGCTATAGTGGATGGTGAGATATGGAGACCAAAAGTCAAAACTTCAAAACTTTTTGTTTACCCTTTGGCTTGTTAATGAATATAGTAAACCCCCTAAGGGTAAATGCTTTTCAGCCCTTGCACTTAATGGTTTGGCTTTCCCTATGTAAGCTTCCCACTCCTTCCAAATGATAACAAATATTTTCTGACGCCCTCCTCTATGTATTTTCCAGGATGTATCGGAGTGCCTCCTTCTAATTCTTGGCAGCCCTTGCACATATTCCTTTATTTTTGCCAGTCTAGGAGTCCACCTGTACGTGTCTTGCTGGCTCTATTGCAATTCCTCCTTGGAGCTTTAGCTAGGTGTTTCACTGAATGCAAAGGCTTTCCAAATTTGGAAGTCAGAATGCTTTTAAAGTTGTATCAGAATGGAATGAGAGTCTCTCCTCTACGTATCTTGCCAACTTTATTTGCATTCCTCCTTGTAAATTTAGCTAGGCCTTTCACTGAGTGCATGGGCATTCCCAGTTTTGGAGTCAGACTGTTTTTAAAATTGTACCAGAATTGAATCTTAGTACCTCCTTTATTTATCTGGCTGTATTGCAATGTTGTCTTGTGATTTTAGCAAAGCCTCTCACTGAGTGCATAGGATTTCCCAGATTCGGAGTCAGAATGTATTTAAAATTGTACTAGAATTGAATCAGAGTCCCTCCTCTATGTCTCTTACGATATGATACGATATGATACACTTTATTGATTCCGTGGGAAATTATGGTATCACAGCAGCACAACTTAAATAATAACATGAATTACATAATTGACAAGCCAGTAGAGTTGACAGAAGAACATTATACATTAGATTAGGACATACACAGTGGGTAAACTGAAAAGTAAAGAAGAAATAAAGAAGGAAACATTCACCTTGATGATTTAACACTAATGTTATTGTTGTACATTGCCATAGCAGTTGGCACAAATGATTTGAATCTTATTGAATGTATTGCAATTCCTCCTAGTAATTTAGCTAGGCCTCTCACTGAAAACATATACTTTCCAAGTTTGGGAGTCAAATGTTTTTAAAATTGTACCAGAATTACATCAGAGTCCATCCTCTACATGTTTTGCTGGCTGTATTAAAAGTCCTCCTTGTAATTTTAGCTAGGCCTTTACATGAATGTAAAGGCTTTCCCAGTTTGGGAGTCAAAATGTGTTTAATATTGTACCGTAATTGAATCAGACTCCCTTATCTATAGAGATGAGCCACCCCTCTAGTGTTCGAGTTCGGTTCGTCGAACTGAGACTGTTCGACGAACGTTCGACGAACGTTTGACGAACCAATTCGAACCCCATTGAAAACAATGGCAGGCAAACACAAACACATACAAACACATAGAAAGCACCTTCTAAGGTGTCCAAAAGGTGACAAACAACTCACAAGACACCACAAACACATGGAAAAGTGACAAGCACATACAGTCATATGAAAAAGTTTGGGCACCCCTATTAATGTTAAACTTTTTTCTTTTTAACAATTTGGGTTTTTGCAACAGTTATTTCAGTTTCATATATCTAATAACTGATGGACTGAGTAATATTTCTGGATTGAAATGAGGTTTATTGTACTAACAGAAAATGTGCTATCCGCATTTAAACAAAATTTGACCGGTGCTAAAGTATGGGCACCCTTATCAATTTCTTGATTTGAACACTCCTAACTACTTTTTACTGACTTACTAAAGCACTAAATTGGTTTTGTAACCTCATTGAGCTTTGAACTTCATAGGCAGGTGTATCCAATCATGAGAAAAGGTTTTTAAGGTGGCCACTTGCAAGTTGTTCTCCTATTTGAATCTCCTATGAAGAGTGGCATCATGGGCTCCTCAAAACAACTCTCAAATGATCTGACAATAAAGATTATTAAACATAGTTGTTCAGGGGAAAGATACAAAAAGTTGTCTCAGAGATTTAAACTGTCAGTTTCCACTGTGAGGAACATAGTAAGGAAATGGAAGAACACAGGTACAGTTCTTGTGAAGCCCAGAAGTGGCAGGCCAAGAAAAATATCAGAAAGGCAGAGAAGAAGAATGGTGAGAACAGTCAAGGACAATCCACAGACCACCTCCAAGGACCTGCAGCATCATCTTGCTGCAGATGGTGTCAATGTGCATTGGTCAACAATACAGCGCACGTTGCACAAGGAGAAGCTGTATGGGAGAGTGATGCAAAAGAAGCCGTTTCTGCAAGCACGCCACAAACAGAGTCGCCTGAGGTATGCAAAAGCACATTTGAACAAGCCAGTTACATTTTAGAAGAAGGTCCTGTGGACTGATTATACAAAGATTGAGTTGTTTGGTCATACAAAAAGGCGTTATGCATGGAGGCAAAAAACACGGCATTCCAAGAAAAGCACTTACTACCCACAGTAAAATTTGGTGGAGGTTCCATCATGCTTTGTGGCTGTGTGGCCAATGCCGGCACCGGGAATCTTGTTAAAGTTGAGGGTCGCATGGATTCAACTCAGTATCAGCAGATTCTTGACAATAATGTGCAAGAATCAGTGACGAAGTTGAAGTTACGCAGGGGATGGATATTTCAGCAAGACAATGATCCAAAACACCACTCCAAATCTACTCAGGAATTCATGCAGAGGAACAATTACAATGTTCTGGAATGGCCATCCCAGTCCCCGGACCTGAATATCAATGAAAATCTGTGGGATGATTTGAAGCGTGCTGTCCATGCTCGGCGACCATCAAACATAACTGAACTGGAATTGTTTTGTAAACAGGAATGGTCAAATATACCTTCATCCAGGATCCAGGAACTCATTAGAAGCTACAAGAAGCAACTAGAGGCTGTGATTTTTGCAAAAGGAGGATCTACAAAATATTAATGTCACTTTTATGTTGAGGTGCCCATACTTTTGCACCAGTCAAATTTTGTTTAACTGCGGATTGCACATTTTCTTTTAGTACAATAAACCTCATTTAAATCCAGAAATATTACTCAGTCCATCAGTTATTAGATATATGAAACTGAAATAGCTGTTGCAAAAACCCAAATTGTTATAAAGAAAAAAAGGTTAACATTAATAGAGTGCCCAAACTTTTTCATATGACTGTATACTCATGCGAAAACAAAAGAGCTGGACGAGTAAAAAGAGGAGACACAGATATAGGCATGTCATGTCATTCTAAAATCATGTAAAACACAGCAAGGGGACTCCAAGCGGAGTCTCCCTTTTTTCCAAAAATTGGGTCACACACACCACTTCAGTGGCATCACTTGTGCCCCAGTTGCAAACATGAGATGTTGATTTGCATCAAGCACATTCAAAAATACGCCAGCCTTTACTCTCCCCAGGATGACACAGTGGTAGCAAAGTCCTTGCTGATCCATGACTTGTTCATCTTGATGAACGTTAGTCTGTCCACATTGTCACTGGACAGACGCGTCCACTTATCTGTCAGCACACACCCAGCAGCACTGAAGACACGTTCTGAGACAACGCTGGCTGCGGGAAACAACAAGATCTCCAAGGAGTAAGTGGCGAGCTCAGGACATTTTTCAAGATTGGAAGCCCAAAATGAGCAAGGCTCCAGTTGCACAGTCATGGCATCGATGTTCAATTGGAGATACTCCTGTATCATCCTCTCCAGCCGTTGACTATGTGTCAGACTTCTTGTCTCTTGTGGCCTTGCAAAGGATGGTCTTAATAAATTATGAAACAATTCCATAAAATTGCTGTTACCACCAGATACGGTGTTGCTGGTACGGTTTGACTGATGATGACGAGAAAGTCCCATGCTTGGCAAGTTACACTTTCACTTTGTGCAGCACTGGTGTTTAGTGGAAAAGCAGATCTAAGAATGCATAACAGCTTCTGCTGATACTCCTGCATACGTGCATCCCTTTCTATGGCTGGAATTATTTCGGCAAATTTTGACTTGTAACGGGGATCTAAGGCGGGCTTTGCACACTACGACATCGCAGCCCGATGCTGCGATGCCGAGTGCGATAGTGCCCGCCCCCGTCGCAGCAGCGATATGTGGTGATAGCTGGCGTAGCGAAAGTTATCGCTACGCCAGCTTCACACACACACTCACCTGCCGTGCGACGTCCCTGTGGCCGGCGACCCGCCTCCTTGTTAAGGGGGCGGGTCGTGCGGCGTCACTGCGACGTCACACGGCAGGCGGCCAATCAGAGCGGAGGGGCGGAGATGAGCAGGATGTAAACATCCTGCCCACCTCCTTCCTTCCGCATATCCTACGGAAGCCGCAGTGAGGCCGGTAGGAGACGTTCCTCGCTCCTGCGACTTCACACACAGCGATGTGTGCTGCCGCAGGAGCGAGGAACAACATCGGACCGTCGCGTCAGCGTAATCATGGATTACGCCGACGCTGCACCGATGATACGATTACGACGCTTTTGCGCTCGTTAATCGTATCATCCAGCCTTTACACACTGCGATGTCGCATGCGATGCCGGAAGTGCGTCATTTTCAATTTGACCCCACCGACATCGCACCTGCGATGTCGCAGTGTGCAAAGTGCCCCTAAGAGTGTGGCAACCCAGTAGTCAGCATTACTTCAAATTCGGACAATCCGAGGGTCATGTTGTAGTTAGTGCAGCAAGAAGGCGCTCATGTGTCTTGCGCATCCATGCGGACCAAGTCCTTGCTGTGTTTGTGGCAGCGAGGTGATAACCGTGCTTCCTTCCTCTGACATTTCCCCCCAACCTCTAACAACCAAAATTTGACCAAGATCTCCCTCATCTGCTGAGTCTTCCATGCCCATCGACAGTTCGTCCTCCATTTCTTCCTGGGCTCCTGCACCTTCTCAACAGTTTTGATGCTACCATACACCCTTGTTAATCCCTCTCCCCCACCGTACCATGCCTGCCGCCTTGGTGATGCTGAACGTCTGAACCTTGTAGATCTTGGTATCCCTTCCGCATATGAATCCTCCTGTACTTCCTCCCCTTCCTCTTGTCCCACCACCTGACTCCGAATACTATTTAGAGTGTGCTCCAGCATGTAAATGACTGGAATTGCCATGCTGATAATGGCATTGTCAGCGCTAAACATATTCGTCGCCATGTCGAAACTGTGCAGAAGGGTGCATAGGTCCTTGATCTGAGACCACTCCATCAGCGTGATCTGCCCCACCTCTGCATCTCGTTGGCCCAGACTATACGTTATAACGTATTGCACCAGGGCTCTGCGGTGCTGCCACAGTCACTGCAACATGTGGAGAGTAGAGATGAGCGAACCGGTCGCGGTTCGGCTCGAGGTTGGTTCGCCGAACGGACCTCCCGTTCGAGTTCGGTTCGTCGAACGTTCGACGAACCGAACTCGAACTGCATAGGAAACAATGGCAGGCAATCACAAACACAGAAAAACACCTAGAAAACACCCTCAAAGGTGTCCTAAAGGTGACAAACAACTCAAACACATTGGAAAGTGACAAGGACATATACTCATGCGAAAACAAAACAGCTGGACAAGGAAAAAGAGGAGGACACACAGATATAGGCATGGCACGCCCTTCTAAAATCATGTAAAACACCGCAAGGTGACTCCAAGCGGAGTCTCCCTTTTTTCCAAAAATTGGGCCACACACACACCCACCCCTTCAGTGGTAGCACTTGTGCCCCAGTTGCACACTTCACAGCTAGATTTGCATCAAGCACATTGAAAAATACGCCATAATTAACCGTCCCCAGGATGACACCAGGGTAGGTAGCTAAGTCTTTCCTGATCCCAGCTCTGTTCATCTTGGCTTCTTTTAAAAACACATCAAGCAAGGGTTACTCCAAGCGGAGTCTCCCTTTTTTCCAAAAATTGGGCCCCACACACACCCACCCCTTCAGTGGCAGCAGTTGTGCCCTAGTTGTACACTTCACAGCTACATTTGCATCAAGCACATTCAAAAATACGCCATTCTTATCCGTCCCCAGGATGACACCGGGGTAGGTAGCAAAGTCTTTCCTGATCCCAGCTCTGTTCATCTTGGCTTCTTTTAAAAACACATCAAGCAAGGGTTACTCCAAGCGGAGTCTCCCTTTTTTTCCAAAAATTGGGCCCCACACACCCACCCATTCAGTGGCAGCAGTTGTGCCCTAGTTGTACACTTCACAGCTACATTTGCATCAAGCACATTCAAAAATACGCCATTCTTATCCATCCCCAGGATGACACCGGGGTAGGTAGCAAAGTCTTTGCTGACCCATGACTTGTTCATCTTGGCTTCTTTTAAAAACAATGTAAGCAAGGGTTACTCCAAGCGGAGTCTCCCTTTTTTCCAAAAATTGGGCCCCACACACCCACCCATTCAGTGGCAGCAGTTGTGCCCTAGTTGTACACTTCACAGCTACATTTGCATCAAGCACATTCAAAAATACGCCATTCTTATCCATCCCCAGGATGACACCGGGGTAGGTAGCAAAGTCTTTGCTGACCCATGACTTGTTCATCTTGGCTTCTTTTAAAAACAATGTAAGCAAGGGTTACTCCAAGCGGAGTCTCCCTTTTTTTCCAAAAATTGGGCCCCACACACCCACCCATTCAGTGGCAGCAGTTGTGCCCCAGTTGTACACTTCACAGCTACATTTGCATCAAGCACATTCAAAAATACGCCATTCTTATCCGTCCCCAGGATGACACCGGGGTAGGTAGCAAAGTCTTTCCTGATCCCAGCTCTGTTCATCTTGGCTTCTTTTAAAAACACATCAAGCAAGGGTTACTCCAAGCGGAGTCTCCCTTTTTTTCCAAAAATTGGGCCCCACACACCCACCCATTCAGTGGCAGCAGTTGTGCCCTAGTTGTACACTTCACAGCTACATTTGCATCAAGCACATTCAAAAATACGCCATTCTTATCCATCCCCAGGATGACACCGGGGTAGGTAGCAAAGTCTTTGCTGACCCATGACTTGTTCATCTTGGCTTCTTTTAAAAACAATGTAAGCAAGGGTTACTCCAAGCGGAGTCTCCCTTTTTTTCCAAAAATTGGGCCCCACACACCCACCCATTCAGTGGCAGCAGTTGTGCCCTAGTTGTACACTTCACAGCTACATTTGCATCAAGCACATTCAAAAATACGCCATTCTTATCCATCCCCAGGATGACACCGGGGTAGGTAGCAAAGTCTTTGCTGACCCATGACTTGTTCATCTTGGCTTCTTTTAAAAACAATGTAAGCAAGGGTTACTCCAAGCGGAGTCTCCCTTTTTTCCAAAAATTGGGCCCCACACACCCACCCATTCAGTGGCAGCAGTTGTGCCCCAGTTGTACACTTCACAGCTAGATTTGCATCAAGCACATTCAAAAATACGTCATTCTTATCCGTCCCCAGGATGACACCGGGGTAGGTAGCAAAGTCTTTGCTGACCCATGACTTGTTCATCTTGGCTTCTTTTAAAAACAATGTAAGCAAGGGTTACTCCAAGCGGAGTCTCCCTTTTTTTCCAAAAATTGGGCCCCACACACCCACCCATTCAGTGGCAGCACTTGTGCCCTAGTTGTACACTTCACAGCTAGATTTGCATCAAGCACATTCCAAAATACGCCATAATTAACCGTCCCCAGGATGACACCAGGGTAGGTAGCAAAGTCTTTCCTGATCCCAGCTCTGTTCATCTTGGCTTCTTTTAAAAACAATGTAAGCAAGGGTTACTCCAAGCGGAGTCTCCCTTTTTTCCAAAAATTGGGCCCCACACACACCCACCCCTTCAGTGGCAGCAGTTGTGCCCTAGTTGTACACTTCACAGCTACATTTGCATCAAGCACATTCAAAAATACGCCATTCTTATCCGTCCCCAGGATGACACCGGGGTAGGTAGCAAAGTCTTTCCTGATCCCAGCTCTGTTCATCTTGGCTTCTTTTAAAAACACATCAAGCAAGGGTTACTCCAAGCGGAGTCTCCCTTTTTTTCCAAAAATTGGGCCCCACACACCCACCCATTCAGTGGCAGCAGTTGTGCCCTAGTTGTACACTTCACAGCTACATTTGCATCAAGCACATTCAAAAATACGCCATTCTTATCCATCCCCAGGATGACACCGGGGTAGGTAGCAAAGTCTTTGCTGACCCATGACTTGTTCATCTTGGCTTCTTTTAAAAACAATGTAAGCAAGGGTTACTCCAAGCGGAGTCTCCCTTTTTTCCAAAAATTGGGCCCCACACACCCACCCATTCAGTGGCAGCAGTTGTGCCCCAGTTGTACACTTCACAGCTAGATTTGCATCAAGCACATTCAAAAATACGTCATTCTTATCCGTCCCCAGGATGACACCGGGGTAGGTAGCAAAGTCTTTGCTGACCCATGACTTGTTCATCTTGGCTTCTTTTAAAAACAATGTAAGCAAGGGTTACTCCAAGCGGAGTCTCCCTTTTTTTCCAAAAATTGGGCCCCACACACCCACCCATTCAGTGGCAGCACTTGTGCCCTAGTTGTACACTTCACAGCTAGATTTGCATCAAGCACATTCCAAAATACGCCATAATTAACCGTCCCCAGGATGACACCAGGGTAGGTAGCAAAGTCTTTCCTGATCCCAGCTCTGTTCATCTTGGCTTCTTTTAAAAACAATGTAAGCAAGGGTTACTCCAAGCGGAGTCTCCCTTTTTTCCAAAAATTGGGCCCCACACACACCCACCCCTTCAGTGGCAGCAGTTGTGCCCTAGTTGTACACTTCACAGCTACATTTGCATCAAGCACATTCAAAAATACGCCATTCTTATCCGTCCCCAGGATGACACCGGGGTAGGTAGCAAAGTCTTTCCTGATCCCAGCTCTGTTCATCTTGGCTTCTTTTAAAAACACATCAAGCAAGGGTTACTCCAAGCGGAGTCTCCCTTTTTTTCCAAAAATTGGGCCCCACACACCCACCCATTCAGTGGCAGCAGTTGTGCCCTAGTTGTACACTTCACAGCTACATTTGCATCAAGCACATTCAAAAATACGCCATTCTTATCCGTCCCCAGGATGACACCGGGGTAGGTAGCAAAGTCTTTCCTGATCCCAGCTCTGTTCATCTTGGCTTCTTTTAAAAACACATCAAGCAAGGGTTACTCCAAGCGGAGTCTCCCTTTTTTTCCAAAAATTGGGCCCCACACACCCACCCATTCAGTGGCAGCAGTTGTGCCCCAGTTGTACACTTCACAGCTAGATTTGCATCAAGCACATTCAAAAATACGTCATTCTTATCCGTCCCCAGGATGACACCGGGGTAGGTAGCAAAGTCTTTGCTGACCCATGACTTGTTCATCTTGGCTTCTTTTAAAAACAATGTAAGCAAGGGTTACTCCAAGCGGAGTCTCCCTTTTTTTCCAAAAATTGGGCCCCACACACCCACCCATTCAGTGGCAGCACTTGTGCCCTAGTTGTACACTTCACAGCTAGATTTGCATCAAGCACATTCCAAAATACGCCATAATTAACCGTCCCCAGGATGACACCAGGGTAGGTAGCAAAGTCTTTCCTGATCCCAGCTCTGTTCATCTTGGCTTCTTTTAAAAACAATGTAAGCAAGGGTTACTCCAAGCGGAGTCTCCCTTTTTTTCCAAAAATTGTGCCCCACACACACCCACCCATTCAGTGGCAGCACTTGTGCCCTAGTTGTACACTTCACAGCTAGATTTGCATCAAGCACATTCAAAATCCACAAGCATTTACTCTCCCCAGGATGACACAGGGGTTGTAAATTCCTTCTGGATCCATGACTTGTTCATTTTGATGAACGTCAGTCTGTCCACATTGTCACTGGACAGACGCGTGCGCTTATCTGTCAGCACACACCCAGCAGCACTGAAGACACGTTCAGAGACAACGCTGGCAGCTGGACACGACAAAATCTCCAAGGCGTAAGTTGCGAGCTCTGGCCATTTTTCTAGGTTTGAAGCCCAAAAGGAGCAAGGCTCCAGTTGCACAGTCATGGCATCGATGTTCATTTGGAGATACTCCTGTATCATCCTCTCCAGCCGTTGACTATGTGTCAGACTTGTTGTCTCTGGTGGCCTTGCAAAGGAGGGTCTAAAAAAATTATGAAAAGATTCCATAAAATTGCTGTTACCAGCACCAGATACGGTCCTACTGGTACGTGTAGACTGTTGAAGATGACGAGACCGTCCCATGTTTGTCAAGTTACAACTGGGAGATTCACTCCCTGCACCTGCACGGTTGTTTGGTGGAAAAGCAGATCTAAGATCGAGTAACAGCTTCTGCTGATACTCCTGCATACGTGCGTCCCTTTCTATGGCTGGAATTATGTCACAAAATTTGGACTTGTACCGGGGATCTAATAGTGTGGCAAGCCAGTAGTCATCATCACTTCTAATTTTGACAATACGAGGGTCATGTTGGAGGTAGTGCAACAAGAAGGCACTCATGTGTCTTGCGCAGCCATGTGGACCAAGTCCACGCTGTGTTTGTGGCATAGAGGTGCTAACCGTTCTTTCTTCCTCTGACATCTCCCCCCAACCTCTTTCAACTGAAATTTGACCAAGGTCTCCCTCATCTGCTGAGTCTTCCATGTCCATGGACAGTTCGTCCTCCATTTCTTCATGTCCTCCTGCACCTTCCTCAACATCTCGCCTGCTACCATGCGCCCTTGTTGATCCCTGTACCCCATGCTCCCATGCCTGGCGCCTTGGTGATGATGAACGTCTGGACCTTGGTGATGTTGTTGTGTCTTGCGCATATGAATCCTCCTGTAGCTCATCCCCTTCCTGTTGTCCCACCCCCTGACTCCGAATAGTGTTTAGCATGTGTTCCAGCATGTAAATGACTGGAATCGTCATGCTGATAATGGCATTGTCAGCGCTAAACATATTCGTCGCCATGTCGAAACTGTGCAGAAGGGTGCATAGGTCCTTGATCTGAGACCACTCCATCAGGGTGATCTGCCCCACCCCTGCATCTCGTTGGCCCAGGCTATACGTCATGACGTATTGCACCAGGGCACGGCGGTGCTGCCACAGTCGCTGTAACATGTGGAAAGTTTAATTCCAGCGTGTCGCCACATCGCATTTCAGGCGATGAACCGGCAGGCCGAAAGACTTCTGGAGCGATGCAAGTCGCTCAGCTGCGGCGCTTGAACGGCGGAAGTGAGCAGACAGTTTTCGTGCCCTGTTCAGAAGGCCATCTAGGCCGGGATACTGTGTTAAAAATTGCTGCACGACAAGGTTCAACACGTGAGCCATACAAGGTACGTGTGTCACCTTGCCCAGGCGAAGGGCCGCACCCAGGTTTGCAGCATTGTCGCACAGGGCCTTACCAGGCTGCAGGTTGAGTGGAGACAACCATTTATTAAACTCGGACCGCAGAGCTGACCACAACTCCTCAGCTGTGTGACTCTTATTCCCAAGACATGTCAAGCTAAAGACCGCCTGATGCCGTTGCGCTCTGCTGCCAGCATAGTAATGAGGGGTGCGTGATTCCTTCTGCGCAGTGAGAACGCTGGTGGCCTGACCAGGCAGGCTTGGGGCGGAGGTGGAGGACCCAGATGAGGTGGAGGATGCAGAAGCAGTGGCGGAACTTGGACAGACAGAGGATTGACACACAAGTCGTGGGGACGGCAAGACTTGTGCAGCAGACCCTTCACCATCTATCACCATAGTTACCCAGTGCCCAGTCAGCGACATGTAACGTCCCTGTCCATGCTTACTGGTCCAAGTATCGGTGGTGAAATGCACCCGTTCACACACAGAGTTTCTCAAGGAAGCGGTGATGTTGTGTGCGACATGCTGGTGTAGCGCGGGCACACCTTTCTTAGAGAAGTAGTGGCGACTAGGCATCTGGTACTGGGGCACAGCGACAGACATAAGGTCTCTAAAATCCTGTGTGTCCACTAGGCGGAAAGGCAGCATTTCGGTAGCCAACAGCTTACAGAGGGATAGAGTCAACCTCTTAGCTTTGTCATGGGTCGGAGGAAGTGGCCTTTTATTTGACCACATCTGAGGGACAGAGATCTGGCTGCTGTGTGTAGACGGTGTTGAGTAGGGTGTCCCTGGAAAAATGCAGGTTTGTGAGGAAAGTGCAGGCGGAGACATGATGTTGCCTTCATCCAACGTTGGTGCTATCGATGTCTGAGAGAGCTGTACACACTCACTTGTTTCCCCTTCCAAACCAACTGACGACCTTACAAGCAAACTGCCTGTTGCGGTTACAGTGGTGGAAGTATTGCGTGGAAAAACAGGTGTGACAGCTGTCCCCACAGTCCTAGAAGATGAAGAGCGCGCGGATGCACTGGAAGGGGCGGGCGGTGGATGGTTCGCTCCGCTAGGCCGCATTGCAGCACGGTGAGCTTCCCACCGGGACTTATGATATTTAGTCATGTGACGATTCATGGAAGAAGTTGTCAAACTGCTGAGGTTTTGACCTCTACTAACAGAATCATGACAAATGTTACATATCACATGAGTTGGGCGATCTTTTTCGATGTGAAAAAAGGACCAGGCTAGGCAAGGCTTAGAGGCCATGCGACCTGTTGATCCACCCCGAATAATGCTCATAGGCAGGGTGGTGGCTGAGGATGCAGTTGTAGACGTGCTACCAGTGCTCCGACTCTGTCCAGGAAGGCGCAAGGTAACTTCGTCGTCGGTTGCATCCTCCTCCACCGCCTCTGTTGACCTCCTCGAGTGCCTGACTGGGGGTTGACAGTAGGTGGGATCTAGAACGTCATCATCAATTGTTGTGCTTGCACTCCCCTCCCCCTCAGACCGAGCCTCTTCTTGCCCTGACCGAATATTTAAGTTGTCATCCCAATCGGGTATCTGCGTCTCATCTTCATCAGTATGTTCCTCATTGTCTATAACCACAGGTGTTACAGTTTGTGACAAAGGGTCAACATTATGCTCAGAAACTTGGTCCTCGCGGCCTGAATCAGAGTCACAAAGGTTCTGGGCATCACTGCAGACCATTTCCTGTTCTGTACTCACTGTAGCTTGGGAGCAGACCTCTGATTCCCAGGCTATAGTGTGACTGAACAGCTCTGCAGACTCAGCCATCTCAGTTCCACCATACTGTGCAGGGCTGATGGAGACTTCAGAGCTGGGAGAAATCAAGTGTGATTGGGATGACAACTCAGAGGACTGGTGTTTTTTGGATGCGGTACTTGAAGTGGCTGAGAGGGCACTTGTTGGACCACTTGAGATCCATTCAAGCATTTTCCTTTTTTGCCCATCATCTACCTTTGTTCCTCTTGTTCGTGTCCGTAAAAAAGGGAGCACATCGGATTGTCCACAATAAGTAGTAGACATCTTACTTTTGCTAGTAGATGGTCTATCTGCAGCAGATGATAATGGAGCTTTGCCACCTTCCCCACTGACAAAACCTTTTTTGCCTTTTCCACCACGCCTCTTCCCCTTTCCACCAGCATCTGTCATTTTGCCACTCATGTTGATTGCGACAAGATTGTGGACTGAAAATGTGGTAGTAAAAATTGAGAGGTGGTGAAGATTGCAGTGTTGGTCTAGCTTTATTAACAGCAGAATAATAAAGAATAAATATCCCTGACAATGTAACTTAGTTATAATTAGTTGGAGTGTGCAACGCAGGCAGACGTGCTGCAAATGTCTTGGCACTAGTGGGACTAAAGCAAAGTCCAATAGCCACGTATAGGATGCCACTAGGTACACTGAGTGTTTGCTAGTATAATGGCTTAGTTATAATTAGTTGGAGTGTGCAACGAAGGCAGATGCGCTCTGCAAATGTCTTGGCACTAGTGGGACTATAGCAAAGTCCAATAGCCACGTATAGGATGCCACTAGGTACACTGAGTGTGTGCTAGTATAATGGCTTAGTTATAATTAGTTGGAGTGTGCAACGCAGGCAGATGCGTTCTGCAAATGTCTTGGCACTAGTGGGACTATAGCAAAGTCCAATAGCCACGTATAGGATGCCACTAGGTACACTGAGTGTGTGCTAGTATAATGGCTTAGTTATAATTAGTTGGAGTGTGCAACGCAGGCAGATGCGTTCTGCAAATGTCTTGGCACTAGTGGGACTAAAGCAAAGTCCAATAGCCACGTATAGGATGCCACTAGGTACACTAAGTGTTTGCTAGTATAATGGCTTAGTTATAATTAGTTGGAGTGTGCAACGCAGGCAGATGCGTTCTGCAAATGTCTTGGCACTAGTGGGACTATAGCAAAGTCCAATAGCCACGTATAGGATGCCACTAGGTACACTGAGTGTGTGCTAGTATAATGGCTTAGTTATAATTAGTTGGAGTGTGCAACGCAGGCAGATGCGTTCTGCAAATGTCTTGGCACTAGTGGGACTAAAGCAAAGTCCAATAGCCACGTATAGGATGCCACTAGGTACACTAAGTGTTTGCTAGTATAATGGCTTAGTTATAATTAGTTGGAGTGTGCAACGCAGGCAGATGCGCTCTGCAAATGTCTTGGCACTAGTGGAACTATAGCAAAGTCCAATAGCCACGTATAGGATGCCACTAGGTACACTGAGTGTGTGCTAGTATAATGGCTTAGTTATAATTAGTTGGAGTGTGCAACGCAGGCAGATGCGCTCTGCAAATGTCTTGGCACTAGTGGGACTATAGCAAAGTCCAATAGCCACGTATAGGATGCCACTAGGTACACTGAGTGTGTGCTAGTATAATGGCTTAGTTATAATTAGTTGGAGTGTGCAACGCAGGCAGATGCGTTCTGCAAATGTCTTGGCACTAGTGGGACTAAAGCAAAGTCCAATAGCCACGTATAGGATGCCACTAGGTACACTGAGTGTGTGCTAGTATAATGGCTTAGTTATAATTAGTTGGAGTGTGCAACGCAGGCAGATGCGCTCTGCAAATGTCTTGGCACTAGTGGGACTATAGCAAAGTCCAATAGCCACGTATAGGATGCCACTAGGTACACTAAGTGTTTGCTAGTATAATGGCTTAGTTATAATTAGTTGGAGTGTGCAACGCAGGCAGATGCGCTCTGCAAATGTCTTGGCACTAGTGGGACTATAGCAAAGTCCAATAGCCACGTATAGGATGCCACTAGGTACACTGAGTGTGTGCTAGTATAATGGCTTAGTTATAATTAGTTGGAGTGTGCAACGCAGGCAGATGCGCTCTGCAAATGTCTTGGCACTAGTGGGACTATAGCAAAGTCCAATAGCCACGTATAGGATGCCACTAGGTACACTGAGTGTGTGCTAGTATAATGGCTTAGTTATAATTAGTTGGAGTGTGCAACGCAGGCAGATGCGTTCTGCAAATGTCTTGGCACTAGTGGGACTAAAGCAAAGTCCAATAGCCACGTATAGGATGCCACTAGGTACACTAAGTGTTTGCTAGTATAATGGCTTAGTTATAATTAGTTGGAGTGTGCAACGCAGGCAGATGCGTTCTGCAAATGTCTTGGCACTAGTGGGACTAAAGCAAAGTCCAATAGCCACGTATAGGATGCCACTAGGTACACTAAGTGTTTGCTAGTATAATGGCTTAGTTATAATTAGTTGGAGTGTGCAACGCAGGCAGATGCGCTCTGCAAATGTCTTGGCACTAGTGGGACTATAGCAAAGTCCAATAGCCACGTATAGGATGCCACTAGGTACACTGAGTGTGTGCTAGTATAATGGCTTAGTTATAATTAGTTGGAGTGTGCAACGCAGGCAGATGCGCTCTGCAAATGTCTTGGCACTAGTGGGACTATAGCAAAGTCCAATAGCCACGTATAGGATGCCACTAGGTACACTGAGTGTGTGCTAGTATAATGGCTTAGTTATAATTAGTTGGAGTGTGCAACGCAGGCAGATGCGTTCTGCAAATGTCTTGGCACTAGTGGGACTAAAGCAAAGTCCAATAGCCACGTATAGGATGCCACTAGGTACACTAAGTGTTTGCTAGTATAATGGCTTAGTTATAATTAGTTGGAGTGTGCAACGCAGGCAGATGCGCTCTGCAAATGTCTTGGCACTAGTGGGACTATAGCAAAGTCCAATAGCCACGTATAGGATGCCACTAGGTACACTGAGTGTTTGCTAGTATAATGGCTTAGTTATAATTAGTTGGAGTGTGCAACGCAGGCAGATGCGCTCTGCAAATGTCTTGGCACTAGTGGGACTATAGCAAAGTCCAATAGCCACGTATAGGATGCCACTAGGTACACTGAGTGTGTGCTAGTATAATGGCTTAGTTATAATTAGTTGGAGTGTGCAACGCAGGCAGATGCGTTCTGCAAATGTCTTGGCACTAGTGGGACTATAGCAAAGTCCAATAGCCACGTATAGGATGCCACTAGGTACACTGAGTGTTTGCTAGTATAATGGCTTAGTTATAATTAGTTGGAGTGTGCAACGCAGGCAGATGCGCTCTGCAAATGTCTTGGCACTAGTGGGACTATAGCAAAGTCCAATAGCCACGTATAGGATGCCACTAGGTACACTGAGTGTGTGCTAGTATAATGGCTTAGTTATAATTAGTTGGAGTGTGCAACGCAGGCAGATGCGTTCTGCAAATGTCTTGGCACTAGTGGGACTAAAGCAAAGTCCAATAGCCACGTATAGGATGCCACTAGGTACACTAAGTGTTTGCTAGTATAATGGCTTAGTTATAATTAGTTGGAGTGTGCAACGCAGGCAGATGCGCTCTGCAAATGTCTTGGCACTAGTGGGACTATAGCAAAGTCCAATAGCCACGTATAGGATGCCACTAGGTACACTGAGTGTGTGCTAGTATAATGGCTTAGTTATAATTAGTTGGAGTGTGCAACGCAGGCAGATGCGCTCTGCAAATGTCTTGGCACTAGTGGGACTATAGCAAAGTCCAATATCCACGTATAGGATGCCACTAGGTACACTGAGTGTGTGCTAGTATAATGGCTTAGTTATAATTAGTTGGAGTGTGCAACGCAGGCAGATGCGTTCTGCAAATGTCTTGGCACTAGTGGGACTAAAGCAAAGTCCAATAGCCACGTATAGGATGCCACTAGGTACACTAAGTGTTTGCTAGTATAATGGCTTAGTTATAATTAGTTGGAGTGTGCAACGCAGGCAGATGCGTTCTGCAAATGTCTTGGCACTAGTGGGACTAAAGCAAAGTCCAATAGCCACGTATAGGATGCCACTAGGTACACTAAGTGTTTGCTAGTATAATGGCTTAGTTATAATTAGTTGGAGTGTGCAACGCAGGCAGATGCGCTCTGCAAATGTCTTGGCACTAGTGGGACTATAGCAAAGTCCAATAGCCACGTATAGGATGCCACTAGGTACACTGAGTGTGTTCTAGTATAATGGCTTAGTTATAATTAGTTGGAGTGTGCAACGCAGGCAGATGCGCTCTGCAAATGTCTTGGCACTAGTGGGACTATAGCAAAGTCCAATATCCACGTATAGGATGCCACTAGGTACACTGAGTGTGTGCTAGTATAATGGCTTAGTTATAATTAGTTGGAGTGTGCAACGCAGGCAGATGCGTTCTGCAAATGTCTTGGCACTAGTGGGACTAAAGCAAAGTCCAATAGCCACGTATAGGATGCCACTAGGTACACTAAGTGTTTGCTAGTATAATGGCTTAGTTATAATTAGTTGGAGTGTGCAACGCAGGCAGATGCGTTCTGCAAATGTCTTGGCACTAGTGGGACTAAAGCAAAGTCCAATAGCCACGTATAGGATGCCACTAGGTACACTAAGTGTTTGCTAGTATAATGGCTTAGTTATAATTAGTTGGAGTGTGCAACGCAGGCAGAGGCGCTCTGCAAATGTCTTGGCACTAGTGGGACTATAGCAAAGTCCAATAGCCACGTATAGGATGCCACTAGGTACACTGAGTGTTTGCTAGTATAATGGCTTAGTTATAATTAGTTGTAGTGTGCAATGCAGGCAGACGTGCTCTGCAAATTTCTTTGCACTAGTGGGACTATAGCAAAGTCCAATAGCCACAGATAGGATGCCACTAGGTACACTGAGTGTTTGCTAGTATAATGGCTTAGTTATGAGTTGGAGTGTGCAGAGGACAAGAGGGTACAGTGGCAGGATTGTGGTGCTCTGGGTAGAGGAATGGAAGCCTGCCTTTCTATTCCCTCCTAATGGTGAAATGCAGGGAGGAAATCCCTGACCTTGGCTGCACAGACGCTGGCGCTGTTTTCAGGACCTGTCACCTTAACTCTGACCCTGCCGGTTTGAGCCCTTAAAAGGACTGCTATAAAGTGCTCTCCCTATGCTGTCTAACGCTGTGTATGCAGCGCATACAGCTGTATCGGCTATAGGACTCAGGATGACGGAGCTGCGACAGTGATGTCTGACACCCAAGACGCAGAAGGCAGATAATGGCGTCCGTGAAGAAAATGTCCGGTTTTATAATGCAGGGACATGTGACATGCAGATCCTATCACACATGCCGTTGCTTCTCTGGCTCAAAGTCCACTTAGCTGTGTGTGTGTCTGTGATTGGCTGACATGCTGGCCCGCCCCACAAGACGCGCGCGCTTAGGGAAGGAAGACAAGAAAAAAAAAAAAAAATGGCGATCGCCATTATAGAAACAGCAGTGATCTGAAGGCGCTGTTCACGCACACTATACACTGAAATGTGATAATAGTTTGATTCACAGAGTGACTTACACTATTACAGCAGAAACCAAGCTATGATTTAGCTGTTTTTTGGCTGCTAGAACCGTTCTCGAACGTTTCTAGAACTATCGAGCTTTTGCAAAAAGCTCGAGTTCTAGTTCGATCTAGAACATGCCCCAAAATCACTCGAGCCTAGAACTGGAGAACCACGAACCACGAACCGCGCTCAACTCTAGTGGAGAGTCAAATTCCAGCATGTCGACACATTGCATTTCAGGCGGTGAACCGGCAGGCTGAAAGACTTCTGGAGCGATGTAAGTCGATCTGCTGCGCCGTTTGAATGGCGGAAGTGAGCAGAGATTGACCGTGCCCTGTACAGAAGCCCATCTAGGCTGGGATAGTGGGTTAAAAATTGCTTGAAAACAAGGTTCAACACGTGAGCCATACAAGGCACGTGTGTCACCTTGCCCCAGCGAAGGGCCGCACCCAGGTTTGCAGCATTGTCACACATGGCCTTCCTTGGCTGCAGGTTGAGTGGATACAACCATTTTCTAAACTCGGTCTCGAGAGCTGACCACAACTCCTCAGCTGTGTGACTCTTATTTCCCAGACATTTCAACGTAAAGACCGCCTGATGCCGTTGAGCTCTGCTGCCGGCACAGTAAGGAGGTGTGCGGGATTCCTTGTGCGCAGTTACAACACGGGTGGCCTGACCAGACAGGCTTTGGGTGGAGGTGGAGGACCCAGACGAGGTTGAGGAGGCAAAAGCAGTGGAGGAACAATCCTCTTCGACAAACAGAGGATTGACGCACAACTCGCGGGGATGGCAAGACTTGTACAGCAGACCCTTCTCCATCTCTCACCATAGTTACCCAGTGTCCAGTCAGCGACATGTAACACCCCTGTCCATGCTTACTGGTCCAAGTATCGGTGGGGAAATGCACCCTTTCACAAACAGAGTTTCTCAAGGAAGAGGTGATGTTGTGTGCGACATGCTGGTGTAGCGCAGGCACGCCTTTCTTGGAGAAGTAGTGGCGACTGGGCATCTGGTACTGGGGCACAGTGACAGACATAAGGTCTCGAAAATCCTCTGTGTCCACCAGGTGGAAAGGCAGCATTTCTGTAGCCAACAGCTTGCAGAGGGTGAAAGTCAACCTCTTAGCTTTGTCATGGCTAGGAGGAAATGGTCTTTTACTTGTCCAAATCTGAGGGACCGAGATCTGGCTGCTGTGCGGCAACGGCATTGAGTAGGGTGTCCCTGGAAAACTGCTGGTCTGTGAGGAAAGTGCAGGCGAAAAAACAGGATGTTGCCTTCTTCCAAAGTTAGTGCTCTCAATGTCTGAGAGAGCTCTACACCAGCACCTGTTTCCCTTTCCAAAACAACTGACGACCTGCCAATCCCACTGCCTGTTGCGGTTACAGAGGTGGAAGGTCTTCGTCGCAAAGCATGTATGACAGCTGTCCCCACAGTCATAGAGGATGAAGAGCGCGTGGATGCACTTGAAGGGTCAGACGGTGGTTGGCCCGCTTCGCTAGGCCGCATTGTAGCACATTGAGCTTCCCACTGGGACTTATGCTTGTTATTCATGTGACGGTTCATGGACGAAGTAGTCAAACTAGTGAGTTTTTGGCCTCTACTTACAGATTGGCGACAAATCTAACAGATGACATGATTTGGGAGATCCTTTGCGATGTCAAAAAAGGACCAGGCTAGGCAAGTATTAGAGCCCAATGTGACCTGCAAAGCCGCCACGACTTGTGCTCAGAGGCAGAGTTGTGGCTGAGGATGCAGTTGTTGATGTGCTTCCAGTACTCCGTCTGTGTCCAGGCAGGCGCATGCTAACCTCATCGTCAGTCTCATCCTCCTCCACCGCCTCTGCTGACCTCCTCGAGTGCCTGACTGTGGGTTGACAGTAAGTGGGATCTACAACCTCATCATCAACCTGTGTGTTTGCACTCCCTTTGTCCTCAGACCTAACCTCTTCCTGCCCTGACTGTATAGTTAAGTTGTCATTCCAATCAGGTATCTGAGTCTCATCATCATCAGTATGTTCCTCATTGTCTCCACCAAGAGGAGTTACAGTTTGGGAATGAGGGTCTACATAATGCTCAGAAACTTGGTCATCAGGGCCTGAATCTGACTCACAAAGCTTCTGGGCATCACTGCAGATCATTTCCTCCTGGTCTATACTCACTGCAGCTTTGGAGCAGACCTCTGATTCCCAGGCTATAGTGTGACTGAACAGCTCTGCAGACTCACCCATCTCTGTAACACCATACTCTGCAGGGCGCAGATTTGAGAGCTGGTAGAAAGCAAGTGCGATTGGGGTGACAACTCAGAGGACTGGATTTTTTTGGATGTTGAAGTTGAGGTGGAGGAGAGGCCACTTGTTGGAGCACTTGAAATCCATTCAAGCATGTTCTTTTTTTGTGCATCATCTACCTTTTTTTATAGTTGTTTGGTTCCGTAAAAAGGGATCACATCAGATTGTCCAAGGAAAGTAGTAGACATCTTACTTTTGCTGGAAGATGGCCTTTTTTCAGCAGATGTTACTGTAGCTTTACCACCTATCCCACGGACACAAACTTTTTTCCCTTTCTAACACGCCTGTTCCCCTTTCCACCAGAATCTGTCCTTTTGCCACTCATTTCGTTTGTGACCAAATTGGACACTTAAAATGTCGTAGCAAAAATGGAAAGGTGGTGTAGATTGCAGATTTGGTCTAGCTTTACTGACAGTTGAAGAACCAACACTGACTATCCCAGACAATTTTACTATGCCCCTAAAAGTGTCAGCACTGTTTGCAATTAAAATTGCGTAGCAAAAATGGACAGGTGTGTAAAATGCAGAGGTGGTGTAGCTAGCTTGTCAGCAAAGGAACACCAAGTTAGTATCCCAGACAATTTTACTATGCCACTAACAGTGTCAGCACTGTTTGCAATAAAAATTGCGTAGCAAAAATGGACAGGTGTGTAGAATGGACAGGTATATAGAATGCACAGGTGCTGTAGCTAGCTTGTCAGCAAAGGAACACCAAGTTAGTATCCCATACAATTTTACTATGCCCCTAAAAGTGTCAGCACTGTTTGCAATAAAAATTGCGTAGCAAAATGGACAGGTGTGTAGAATGCACAGGTGCTGTAGCTATCTTGTCAGCAAAGGAACACCAAGTTAATATCCCAGACAATTTTACTATGCCCCTAAAAGTGTCAGCACTGTTTGCAATAAAAATTGCATAGCAAAAATGGACAGGTGTGTAAAATGGAGAGGTGGTGTAGCTTGCTTGGCAGCAGATGAACACTAAGTTAGATTACCAGATAATTTTACTATGCCCCTAAAAGTGTCAGCACTGTTTGCAATAAAAATTGCGTAGCAAAAATGGACAGGTGTGTAGAATTCACAGGTGCTGTAGCTAGCTTGTCAGTAAAGGAACACCAAGTTAGTATCCCATACAACTTTACTATGCCCCTAAAAGTGTCAGCACTGTTTGCAATAAAAATTGTGTAGCAAAAATGGACAGGTGTGTAGAATGCACAGGTGCTGTAGCTAGCTTCTCAGCAAAGGAACACCAAGTTAGTATCCCAGACAATTTTACTATGCCCCTAAAAGTGTCACAACTGTTTGCAATAAAAATTGCGTAGCAAAAATGGATAGGAGTGTAGAATACAGAGGTGGTGTACCGTGCTTGGCAGCAGATGAACACTAAGTTAGTATCCCAGACAATTTTACAATGCCCTAAAAGTGTCAGCACTGTTTGCAATAAAAATTGCGTAGCAAAAATGGACAGGTGTGTAGAATTCACAGGTGCTGTAGCTAGCTTGTCAGTAAAGGAACACCAAGTTAGTATCCCATACAACTTTACTATGCCCCTAAAAGTGTCAGCACTGTTTGCAATAAAAATTGCGTAGCAAAAATGGACTGGTGTATAGAATGCACAGGTGGTGTACCTTGCTTGTCAGCAAAGGAACACTAAGTTAGTATCCCAGACAGTTTTACTATGCCACTAACAGTATCATCACTGTTTGCAATTAAAATTGCGTAGCAAAAATGGACAGGTGTGTAGAATGCACAGGTGCTGTAGCTAGCTTGTCAGCAAAGAAACACATAAGGCCACTTTACACACTGCGATATCGGTACCGATATCGCTAGTGTGGGTACCCGCCCCCATCTGTTGTGCGACACGGGCAAATCGCTGCCCGTGCCGCACAACATCTCCCAGACCCGTCACACGTACTTACCTGCCTAGCGACGTCGCTGTGACCGGCGAACCGCCTCCTTTCTAAGCAACGTCACAGCAGCATCACTGAACCGCCAACCAATAGCAGCGGAGGGGCGGAGCTGAGGGGGACGTAACATCCCGCCCACCTGATTCCTTCCTGATAGTGGCCGAGAGGCAGGTAAGGAGAGCTTCCTCGTTCCTGCGGTGTCACACGGAGCGATGTGTGCTGCCGCGGGAACGAGAAACAACTTCGTTACTGCTGCAGTAACGATATTTGAGAATGGACCCCCATATCACCGATGAGCGATTTTGCACGTTTTTGCGACGATGCAAAATCGCTCATAGGTGTCACACGCAACGGCATCGCTAATGCGGCCGGATGTGCGTCACAAATTCTGTGACCCCAACGACAACGCATTAGCGATGTCGTAGTGTGTAAAGCCCCCTTAAGTTAGTACCCCAGACAATTTTAGTATGCCCCTAAAAGTGTCAGCACTTTGTGCAATTAAAATTGCAAAGCAAAAATGGAGAGGTGTGTAGAATGCACAGGTGCTGTAGCTAGCTGGTCAGCAAAGGAAGCCTCACTTTCTATCCCTGCCAATGAAACAATGCCCCAAGGAATTGCCTGAGCTGATGTAACCAGACGCTGTTATATAAACCCCTGCACAGTGTTGGCACAGACCTGCCTAGCAAAAATGGCTATGAACGGCTGTAATGCAGCCCTGAAAAGGGCTGAAATTACAAGTAGTCCCTAATCCCTAAAGCGATTTGTAGATTGCACTGTATGTCTATAGCGCACACACCAGCAGCAGCAGCGGGAGCGGTGACTTTCACCCACCCGCAGCTGAGAGATAATGGCGGCGACGGGGGAAATGGCCGGGTCTTATTAAGCAAGGCTCGCCCAAATGTATGCTCAGTTAGGAAAAAAAAAATGGCGATCGCCATTCTTTCAGCACTCATCAGCAGCAGTGATCTAAACCCTGTCCCCCCCCGCACACTATACGTTGAATTTTGATAATATCATGATTCACAGTGACTCACAGTATTACAGTAAAAAGCCAGCTAGTAACTAGCTACGCTTTTTGGTGATCGAACCATTATTGAACATAACTCGAACTGCCGAACTTTAAGCAAATCATTCGAGTTTGTCGAACGACTCGAACGCCGCCCAAATTCGAACTTGAAATTGGTGAACCGTTCAACTCGAACATCGCTCAACTCTACTTATCTATGTCTCTTGCTGGCTGTATTGCAATTTATCGTTGCTATTTTATCTAGGCCTATCACTAAAGGGTGTGTTACACGCAGCGATATCGCTAGTGATATCGCTGATGAAAGCACCCGCCCCCATTGTTTGTGCATCACGGGCAAATCTCTGCCTGTGGCGCACAAAATCGTTCGCAGCCATCACATGGACTTACCTGCCTAGTGACGTTGCTGTTGCCGGCAAACCGCCTCCTTTCTAAGAGGGCAGTTCGTGCGGCATCACAGTGGCATCGCTAAGCGGCCGCCCAATAGAAGTGGAGGGGCAGAGATGAGCGGCCGTAACATACCGCCCACCTCCTTCCTTCCTCATTGTCGGCGGCTGCAGGTAAGCTGTAGTTCGTCATTTCCGAGGTGTCACATGTAGCGATGTGTGTTGCCTCGGGAACGACAAACAACCTGCGTCCTCAACAATCAACGATTTTATGAAAATGAACGACGTTTCATCGATCAATAATAAGGTGAGTATTTTTGAACATTAACGGCCGTTCGTTGGTGTCACACGCAACGACGTCACTAACGATGCCGGATGTGCGTCACGGAATCTGTGACCCCGGCGATATATCGTTATATGTATGTGTGTAACGGGGCCTTAAGTGTGTAAGTTTCAACAATGTAGGAGTCCTACTCCTTAAAAATAGTAAAAAAAAAGTTTTCAAAGTCCCTCCTCTACGTGTCTTCCAGAGGGTACTGCTGTTCCTCCTATATTTTGATCAATGTCGGTGAATGAAAAGGTTACAAACCATGCTGCTATAGAAGAAATCTCATATTTAGGCTAATACGCATTGTGATCTCTATTTGTCAATGCATTTCAGATATAATTCTCCCTCTTCAGAGCCAAAATCACATTCCACATCCTGGGAGGGTAAACCGGAAAATTGCTTGAGTTTCCAACTGACCTCCATTATACTCGTTTCTTGAGATGAGCAGCCAAGCAGTCCAGCTTGCTTGTTAATGAGTATCAAGAATTTTTGTGCTTGCTTATCACTAGTACTTACATGAATACATCACCAGAACGACCATCAGAACATTAATAAATAACCAAAAGCACTTTTTAAGTATTTGAGGAGGATTTGGAAAGATTCTGCTCAGTTTCTGCTACAAAAAAATCTGCGTGCACACATGCCTATTTAAGCTATATTTTTTTAGCAGAAACTCACCAAATCCTCATAAAAAAAATACAAAACTTAGAGATTTGAGATTAGGTTTGAACATAGTTATGAAGCATATTATAGATTGCTACATGTGTAGAAATTCTGAAATGTCAGTACATGATTGTGATACCGGAAATCCAGTATAGAGAAGAAGCGGCAGCTCACTCATGTAGTCGGCAAAGATTTTTTATTCTGCGGTTGCAGACATGGTTACAAAAATAACGGGGGGGGGGGGAGTGCGGGGACGGCAGACTGACAACAGCCATTTCATGCTGTGGGTAGCGCTTTGACGAGTCCCACAGCGTGAAACGGCTGTTGTACATCTGCCATCCCCGCACTCCCCCCCTCTCCGCGTTATTTTTGTAACCATGTTTGCAACCGCAGAATAAAAAATCTTTACTGACTACCTGAGTGAGCTGCCACTTCTTCTCCATACTGTAATTCCGGAATCTTGACCACGTTGCCAGCAGAGCACCACCTGGCCAGGCGATATAACTCCTGGAACAGCTGATTGCTGTCAGCCGTGAGTACGGCTGCACTATACAGCTTCACGCTGCAGTGTCCAACTGCCTGTTTTACATGATTGTGATACCAGAACCACTGTTACATGAATACAGCGCTAAAACCACTGTTAGTATGAATGAATGCAGCATCAGAACGACTCAGTACATAAATGCAGTGCCAGAATCAACATTAGTACATGAATTAGTAGTAGTATTAGTCAAACCTGTTTCTAGAACTTTCTGGCAGCTTCTGGAAATTCTTGTACAACTATATAAACCAGCCAGAGCAAGCGATGTGCTGAGCGTGCGAGGTTTGAAGTAAAGTGTGCGGGGTTTGAAGATAAGTGTGGCATAGTTTAAACACAATTACATAGTTTGACACAAGAACATAGTTTGAATTTATCCTTATACGTTTCCCATTGGTTTTTTTGTTTTGTTTTTTTTTCTGTTTTTCTACTTTAACGTTTATCCCCATTTAATAGGTGCTCCATGGACAATGCTACCAGGTGTGTATCTTGGCAGATGTATGCATGGCTTGAGCAGCCGTTTGAGGGTGAATATGTGTGCACTCGATGCAAGCATGTTGCGTATTTGGAAGCCAAGGTAACTGATCTAAATAAGCAGCTTTGCAACACTCAGGGGCATTGCAAACCTGGAGAGGAGTTCAGAGCTCACTGAGCTTTCTCTGGCTGGGGCCAGTGATATGGAGGAGGGTGGAGGTGGAGAAGATCAGGACCCAGAGGTAGGTAGTTGGGTAACAGTTAGAAGAAGAGGTAGGGGGAAAGGTGTCAGGGAGCCTAGTCCTGACCTTGCGCAACCTAGTAAATATGCCTGTTTGGCTGATATTAGGAATGAAGGGCCAGGACTAGGGTCACTACAGCAGGACATTGCTCCTAGCAACCAGGAAAACAACTGCTGTAGGAAGGAGGGAAATAGGAGTGCAGCAAAGCCCAGACAGATGTTGGTGGTAGGGGACTCTATAATTAGGCGGACAGACAGGGTCATCTGTCGCCGAGACCGTGAATGCCGAACAGTATGTTGTCTGCCGGGTGCTCGGGTTCGGCATATTGCGGATCGGATAGACAGATTGCTGGGTGGGGCTGGGGAAACCCCAGCGGTCATGGTGCACATTGGTACTAATGACAAAGTTAGAGGCAGGTGGAAGGTCCTTAAAAATGATTACAGGGAACTAGGAGAGAAGCTTAAGTCCAGGACCTTGGTGTTTTCAGAAATACTACCGGTGCCACGAGCATCACTAGAAGACAGCGGGAGCTTAGGGAGATAAACACGTGGCTTAGAAATTGGTGCAGGAAGGAAGGGTTCGGATTCATGGAGAACTGGACTGACTTCTCAGTCGGCTACAGGCTCTACAGTAGGGACAGGCTGCACCTCAATGGAGAAGGTGCAGCTGTGCTGGAGGAGAAAATTGTCCGAACCATGGAGGAGCTTTTAAAGTAGGATCTGGGGGGGAGGGAGGGAAGTGGAGCAAAAAAGGGGATAGATAGAGAAGATAGAGACAGGGAGACGGTAGAGGTCAATGAAGGATTAAGGGGGGATGGGACATGCAAGGAACGTAGGGAGGCTAGAAGTAATAAAGGTGCTAATAGGATTAAATGTCTACTGGCAAACGCAAGAAGTCTTGCAAACAAAATGAATGAATTGGAGACTCTTATGTCAACCATGGATTATGATGTGGTGGGCATTACGGAAACCTGGCTGGATGAAAGCCATGCCTGGGTGACAAACATACAGGGTTATAGTACATTTAGGAGGGACAGGAAAGACAAAAAGGTGGTGGGGTGTGTATATTTATCAAATCTAACCTAAAACCTGTGTTGAATGATGACATTGCGGGGAACTGCAACAATGTAGAGTCAGTATGGGTAAATGTACATGGGGAGGGTAATAATGGAAAAATGATAATTGGAGTTTGCTATAAGCCTCCTAACATACCTGAACAAATAGAGGGTGAAATGCTGGAACAAATTGAAAAGGCAGCTAATAATAATAATCGGGTTCTTATTATGGGGGATTTCAACTATCCAGACATACAGTAGGACATAGAATCTTCTGGTTGTGCTAAAAGCTGTAAATTCTTATCTACCATTCAAGACCATTTCCTCTCTCAGATGGTAGATGAACCGACGAGGGGAGATAATTTGCTAGATCTGGTCCTGTCAAACAGACCGGAGACAATTTCAGATCTACAGGTTCGGGAGCACTTGGGCACCAGCGATCATAATATGATAAGCTTCAACGTAATATTCAATAGAACATTTCAAAAGGGAAATGCTAAAACCTGGAATTTTAGGAAAGCTGATTTCAACAAATTAAGGGAAGAGCTTAAATGTGTAGATCGGGACAAAGTCATGGTAACTGGGGATACTGAACATAAATGGGGAAAGTTTAAGGATATACTGCTAGAGTCCTGTAAAAAACGTATACCCTCTGGTAATAAAATGTCCCGGAATAAAAAACCCCACTATGGATAAATAAGACTGTACAAAGTATAATAAAACAAAAACAAAGGGTGTTTAAAATCTTGAAGGCTGAGAATACAGAAATAGCATTTCAGGAGTATAAGATATCAATAGGAAATGCAAAAAAGAAATCAAACAAGCAAAACTTGCTACTGAAACAAAAATCGCCAATGACATTAAAATAAATCCCAAAATCTTTTATAAATACATTAATGCCAAAAGGAAAACAAAGGATAATATTGGCCCCTTAAAATATAATAACAAGTTAGTTATAGAGGACAAACAAAAGACTGAGATATTAAATAGGCATTTCTCATCTGTGTTCATCAAGGAACTGACTGTACCAGGGATCATTCAACAAGTGAAAAATCAAAGTTCCCCACCAGATATAATTAATTTCACACAAGAAGAATTACGCCTACGTCTGAGTAAATTAAACATTGACAAATCCTCCCCAGGGCCAGATGGCATTCATCCATGAATATTGAGGGAATTGAGCTCCGTAATTGACAGACCGCTGTATCTCATCTTTTTAGACTCTCTTGTAACAGGGTTGGTGCCTCAGGATTGGAGGATTTCTGATGTGGTACCGATATTTAAGAAAGGTAAGAGGGTAGATCCAGGCAACCGTCCAGTAAGCCTGACATCAGTAGTATGCAAAGTTTTTGAGGGCATTTTAAGGGATGACATGCAAAAATATGTTGCAGAAAATAATATAATAACTGACAGACAGCATGGATTCATGAAAGATAAGTCGTGTCTAACCAACCTGTTGGGGTTCTATGAGGGGGTAAGTGCAAACCTGGATATTGGTAATGCAGCTGATGTGATTTTTTTGGACTTTGCAAAGGCATTTAATACTGCACCACATAATAGCCTTATACTAAAGCTCCAGAAGCAAGGACTAGGGGAAACTATATGCAACTGGGTAAGGAAACAAAGAGTAATCATAAATGGTATATTCTCTAAATGGGCTATAATCAGCAGTGGGGTGCCGCAGGGATCTGTGCTAGGACCGATTGTTTTTAATCTCTTTATTAGTGACCTTGTGGATGGGATTGATAGTAAAGTGTCAGTCTTTGCTGATGACACCAAACAATGTAGGATATTAAAAACTGACCTTGATAGTACAATATTACAAAAAGATCTGGATAAGATGTCAGAATGGGCAGATACTTGGCAAATGAGATTTAATGTTGAAAAATGTAAAGTAATGCACCTAGGACGTAGTAATCCTATAACTGCATATACATTAAATGGAAGTAAACTTGGGACTACAGATCAGGAGAAGGACTTGGGTATTCTCATTACAAATAAGCTGAGCAGCAGCACTCAATGTCAAGCAGCAGCTGCAAAAGCAAACAAGATTCTAGGGTGTATAAAAAGAGAGATTAGATCCCGTGATCCCAACGTATTGTTACTCCTCTATAAATCACTTGTAAGGCCACATCTGGAATATGGGATTATGGGATCCAGTTTTGGGCTCCACATTTTAAAAAGGACATTCAGAAGTTAGAGTCAGTTCAAAGGCAGGCAACTAGACTACTACAAGGGATGGAAGGCCTCCCATATGATGACAGGTTGAAAAAGTTAGATATGTTTAGCTTAGAAAAAAGACGTCTCACAGGAGATCTCATTTATATGTATAAATACATGTGTAGTCAATATAAAGGACTGGCACATGACTTATTTCTTCCAAAGACAATACTAAGGACCAGGGGACACTCACTGCAAGTGGAAGAAAAGCGATTCCGACAGCTAAATAGGAAAGGGTTCTTTACAGTTAGAGCAGTCAGACTGTGGAATGCCCTACCACAAGAGGTAGTAATGGCAGATACTATAACAGCTTTTAAAAAAGGGCTGGATGATTTCCTCAGTACACAAAACATTGTTGGTTATAAATGACTTGGTGACCAGGTGTAGAACTGGTAGAGGAAGGTTGAACTAGATGGACCTAGGTCTTTTTTTCAACCTTAGTAACTATGTAACTATGTAATGCAGTGCCAGAATTACCATCAGTACTTGAATGCAGTGTCAAAACCATCGTCAGAACATGAATGCAGCATCTGAATAACATCAGTACATAAATGCAGCATCCGAACCACTGGCCAGTGCATGAATGCAGCGCTAGAACCACTGTCCAACCATGAAGACAGCACCAAAAGCACAAACACCAAGCATAGTGCAGCACTCAATTGCAATGTTAGGTGAGCCCTATATACCCTATATACAATTATGTTGCTTGAACATACAATGCCCAGTATGTCCTTAACAATGGAAAGTAGATGCCAGGCATTGTTGTTACCAGCAGTTATCACAAATAAACATTTACATTGAGATACCTTATAGGTTACATCTTCCCTGATTGAACTAATTCCCATCCTTTTTGTCTCCACATAGTACAGATGCCATGATGAGATTTCATAACCAGAACTCATCTGTGCGGACTTATACCTACTTTACAATACTTCCCCACATGATTCCCTTAAAAATAAAAGTATCATTATAACTGCCCCATAAATAAAAATATCTCACATGCTGCATCCCTGTCAAGCTTGCCACCAGGGGGAGCCGGAGCTCTGCAGCAGAAGACACTACACGGAGCAACAAGAACCAGGAAGTAGATAAACAGTGTGTGCTCATACACTGCCTCAAAGCAGAGCTGGGGAGCAGAGCTGCGATACGTGTGAGGAATGGTCAGGCGGGGCCGAGTCAAGCACAGTACGGGCAGAAGGAGGACCGGAGGAAAGAGCAGAAGCGGAGTTGAGGTCAGGCCGAGGTCAGTACCAGAGGAAGTAACCGAGTGGGGAGGTAGGAGAGGGGACAGAGGAATGGGGGGACGACTAAGGGACAGAACACAGACAGGGCACGGGGGCACAGGCGGATCAGGATAACACTTACAGGACCAGTAATCACAGGCAAAGCAGCACTAAGCTTATAGCCGGCGCTGGTTCATTGGAGATGTCAGTTTTCAAAGCATCCAAGCTCTGGAAGTGAGGCTCGGGAGCAGGCTCTGCCACCTAGCCATGTGGACGGGGAGGAGTTACCATGACAATCCCTAAATAAAAAGTTGGCCCTCAATTTGCGTCCTGTACAAAATATGTAGCGCCCCATGGGGCAGGTGGTTAACCTACTCTTTGGCGGGCAGTCGAGTCAGGCGATTTCATGGGTGGCCTTGCCTGGTTCTGTTGCCCCGAGGCGTACAGCAAATGAAGGGAAAGTGGGGGTGGTGGGGAGAGCTTGTTGTGACGTCACCTGTGATGTTCGGCCACAACAGCAGAGTAGCCGCCACTGCAGAATTCCCTCTCCAGAGCAGGCGTTATGGCAGCCGGGATGGTATCGCTCCCCACAGGCGGAGAAGGCCCCGGGTTGGATGACGGGGGTTGGTACTCCCTTAGAAGCACAGGAGCGCGGGGCGACGGGCATCGCTAATCAGTGTCTGAGTCGGCAACTGCAGTTCCATGTTCGTTTACTCACTGATTTAAAGCTGCACCCAGGTGCTAATCTCAAAAAACCCTCATTTACCACTTTATTAATCTCCAAACACCCATCCAGGTCCGAAGTAATCCACACGATGCTTTCAGCTCTGCTACATGAAGCTGACAGGGAGCGCCATAAAACACAACCGCTCTGTGTCAGCTCAACGCAGCAACTGAAGTAAGCCGCGCTGTCACCGGAGACTTCACTCAGGTAGTGCCTGCGTGTTGTGCGGGGATGATGATGAGTGCGGTATTGTCGGGGTGTGTGTGTGGTGATGATAACGGGGGCAGTAGTGCCGGGGTGTGTGCGGTGATGATAACGGGGGGCGGTAGTGCTTGCGTGTCTCTCTTTCTCTCTCTCTTTCTCTATCTCTTTCTCTATCTCTTACTCTCTCTTTCTTTCTCAATCTCTTTCTCTCTCTCTATCTCTCTCTCTTTCTCTCTCTTTCTCTCTCTCTTCTCTCTCTTTCTCTCTCTCTCTCTTTCTCTCTCTCTCGCTTTCTCTCTCTCGCTTTCTCGCTCTCTCTCGCTTTCTCTCTCTCTATCTATTTATCTTTCTTTCTCTTTCTCCCTCTCTCTCTTTCTCTCTTTCTCTTTTTCTCTTTCTCTCTTTCTCTCTCTCTTTCTCTCCCTCTCTTTCTCTCTCTCTCTTTTTCTCTCTCTTTCTCTCTCTCTTTTTCTCTCTCTCTTTTTCGCTCTCTCTTTCTCTCTTTCTCTCTCTTTCTCTTTATCTCTCTCTCTCTTTCTCTCTCTTTCCTTCTCTTTCAAATTTAAATTCAAACTCAAATATGCTTTATTGCAGGACCAAAATGCAATTAGTGTTGCCAAAGCAACTGTCTTTCTCTCTCTCTTTCTCTTCTCTTTCTCTTCTCTCTTTCTCTCTCTCTCTTTCTCTCTCTCTCTTTCTCTCTCTCTCTCTTTCTCTCTCTCACTTTCTCTCTCTCTATCTCTTTATCTTTCTCTCTCTTTCTCCCTCTCTCTCTTTCTCTCTTTCTCTCTTTCTCTTCCTCTCTTTCTCTCTCTCTCTTTCTCTCTCTCTTTCTCTCTCTCTTTCTCTCTCTTTCTCTCTCTCTTTCTCTCTCTCTTTCTCTCTCTTTCTCTCTCTCTTTCTCTCTCTTTCTCTCTCTCTTTCTCTCTTTCTCTCTCTCTTTCTCTCTCTCTCTCTTTTCTCTCTCTCTCTTTCTCTCTCTCGCTTTCTCTCTCTCGCTTTCTCACTCTCTCTCGCTTTCTCTATCTCTATCTCTTTATCTTTCTCTCTCTTTCTCCCTCTCTCTCTTTCTCTCTTTCTCTTTTTCTCTTTCTCTCTCTCTTTCTCTCTCTCTCTCTCTCTTTCTCTCTCTCTTTCTCTCTCTTTTTCTCTCTCTTTCTCTCTCTCTTTTTCTCTCTCTCTTTTTCGCTCTCTCGTTCTCTTTTTCTCTCTCTCTTTCTCTCTCTCTCTTTCTCTTTATCTCTCTCTTTCTCTCTCTTTCTTTCCCTCTCTTTCAAATTCAAATTCAAATTCAAATATGCTTTATTGGCAGGACCAAAATACAATTAGTGTTGCCAAAGCAACTGTCTTTCTCTCTCTCTTTCTCTCTCTCTTTTTCTCTCTCTCTCTCTTTCTCTCTCTCACTTTCTCTCTCTCTATCTCTTTATATTTCTTTCTCTTTCTCCCTCTTTCTCTTTCTCTCTTTCTCTTTCTCTCTTTCTCTCTCTCTCTCTCTTTCTCTCTCTCTCTTTCTCTCTCTCTTTCTCTCTCTCACTTTCTCTCTCTCTTTCTCTCTCTCTTTCTCTTTTTCTCCCTCTCTCTCTTTTTCTCTTTCTTTCTCTCTCTCTTTCTCTCTCTCTCTTTCTCTCTCTCACTTTCTCCCTCTCTTTCTCTCTCTCTTTCTCTTTTTCTCCCTCTCTCTCTTTTTCTCTTTCTTTCTCTCTCTCTTTCTCTCTCTCTCTCTTTCTCTTTCTCTCTCTCTTTCTCTCTCTTTCCCTCTCTTTCAAATTCAAATTCAAATATGCGTTGTTGGCAGGACCAAAATACAATTGATGTGTCATGTGATTCAGGTCATTGAACACCTGACACATCATCTGATCGCTTTGCCTTTCAGAAAACCGATCAGATGATTTTGGATCCGGATTGGACATTGTGGGACCCTCGACCCAGGACTACAGTGGAGTGAGGGGGGTTCTTTAGTTCAATAAAGATGGAGTCACTAATTGTGATGTGTTTTATTTCTAATAAAAATATTTTTCTGTGTGTTGTTTTTTTTTAGCTTTACTAGAAATTCATGGTGGCCATTACTATTTTGGTGTGACACCATGAATTTCGGGGTTTAGCACCATCTGGGAATACAAAGCTGGTATTAACCCCTTTATTACCCAGTGAGCCACTGCCATCACGGCAGCTGGACGAGCCGGATAAAGTGCCTGGAAATAGCGCTAAGAAACAATGCGTCATTTCCAGGGGTGGCTGTGGGCCTGCCGAGAATCCCAGCCCCCAGCTGCCTGGCTTTACCTGACTGGCGATCAAAATACGGTGGGGAGCCCACGCATTTTTTTTTAACTTTTTTTAAATAAAAATAATTAATGGGCTTCCCTGTATTTTTATTGACAACCAAGGTAACGCCAAACAGATGGGGGTGCAACCCATAGCTGTCTGCTGTATCTGTGCTGAGAATCAAAAATACTGGGGAGCGCTACGTCTTTTTTTAATGATTTATTCTTACAGTACTGTGATGTCAGGCAATCAAAATACAAGGAAGCCCATTTTTTTTTAGTTATTTAAATAAATAATTAAAAAAAGATACGTAGGCTCACGCTGCATTTTTTGTATTGCTAGCTAAGGGTTATCCAAGCAGCTACTGACTTCTAACGCCCTACTGCTTGGTGTTACCTTCACTGGCAATGGAAAATCCAGGGAAGCATTTTTTATTTTTTTTTTAAGTTTTTTGCCAAAAAAAATAATGACGTTGGCTTTGCCATATTTTTGTATGCTAGCCAGGTACAGCAGGCAGGTACAGCTGCCCCCAACCCCCAGCTGCGTATTTGTACCTGGCTGAGAACTAAAAATATAGGGAAGCCCTTTTTTAATTATTTCATGAATTTCATGAAATAATTTAAAAAAAAACCCGACATGGGCTTCACTCCATTTTTGTGTCCAGCCAGGTACAACTAGGCAGCTAGGGAGTGGAATCCACAGCACAGGTTGGCCCAAGCTTTCTGGGCCCCTTCCGCTGCAAATTGCAGTCCGCAGCTGCACCAGAAAATGGCGCTTTCATAGAAGCGCCATCATCTGGCGCTGTATCCAACTCTTCCAGCAGCCCTGATGCCGGGTGGGCTTGCTGGGTAATAAAGGGTTAATACTAGCTTTGTTTTACTAGCTAGTATTAAGCCAGAGATTCTTAATGTCAGGCAAATTTGACCCGGCCATTAAGAATCTCCAATAAAGGGTTAGAAAAAAGACATTACACAGAGAAAAAATACTTTAATAGAAATAAATACACAGACACACTTAGAGACTCCATGTTTATTACTCCCTCTCTCATCCCTCCACGATCCTGGTCTTTTGTATTCTTTCTCCTTCAACCCATGCAGCTCTGCTACATCAGGCAGAACTGCATGGGAGGAAGACGCTGCTGCTCTCGTGCAGTCTAATCACTCAGTGAGTGAGCAGATGCTGCAGGTTGTAAGTGGTGACATCACCTCTGCCACCGTTGCAATAGTAACCTGACAGGTGGGTTACTATAGCAACGGTGATCTACAATCACCTGATTCCCGGCGCCGCTATTCACCGGCTGTGACATCCAGTCCCTGCATGTGGGGCTGACTCTGTAAAGAGCGCCGACATGCAGGAATGGGGGAGCCAAGCATGTGCCCAAGCATCTCGCCGGTACACGGAGATGCTCGAACGAGCACTGCTGTACCGGAGGGATGCACTGACAGGACCTAGCATGATGTCATAGCCATGTAACCAGTCTGTAGCCAATGAGATAATACACACGTGACTGGTCACATGCTATGACGTCACGGAAGGTCCTATCATCAGTGCTGGTTACCGGGAGGGCACAGCGATGATTGGAAGAAGAAGCGGAGGTAGACAGAGTCTGCAGGACGCGTCGCGGGACCTGTAAGTATAATGGAAATGTTTATTAACTATATGTGTATATGTATAATGTGTTTGTATGTGTTTGTGTTTGCCTGCCATTGTTTAAATGGGGTTCTGAAGGTGTTTGTCGAACGTTCGTCAAACATTCAACGAAAACACCCGCCGTTCGACGAACCGAACCCGAACTCAAACACTAGGGGGGGTGGCTCATCTCTAGTTGCTGCATGTCGGAGCAGGGGCTGACATGCTACCTTTTCTCTACACCAGTCTTGTGTGCTCAGGTTATCAAATGTATTCTTGTTGAGAATGCAAATCTTGAGAGATGCAAATATATTTAAATATTGGAAGCAGGGAGTGGCGACTTCAGACATGTTTTTATGCCGCAGCAAGCCTTTTGGCAGGTTGTACGAGGCCCATGGATCATATTTTGTGCAGGTCTGGTTTGTGGGATAGTTTGGGAAGATTGCACAGGTCAAAGTGTGTGTCCTGTGGAACATTTGGAGAGGAAGACAGAAACTGGCTGCATCAAAATGACTGATGGAGACAGGAGGCCACCTGTAGAGACAGAGAGCTGTAAAAGCAGGATACGCATGTGACTGCTCCAAGGAGATGGCTTCTTGAAAGAGTAATAAGTTGCAGAAAGAGACTGTATGCCATAAAGAGAGCACATGCAAGCTGCAATGGACATCAAGAGGACAGAACCCTGAGAGACCATAGCTGAAAGATCTGGAGTCTTGGGGTCCCTTATTTGTGAAGGAAAGTGTTCAGAGACTGAATTTGAGTTACAGAAAATTTGGGGCCTTGCCCCGGTTCAAAACCCAATCTTTTAAAAAGATTATAAAGGTAATATCACTATTTTCTATATTTTCATTGATTAGTGACATTTTTTTCTGATCTCAGCTAACAGTAAATTTGAGTTAAGAACACATCAAGCCCCAGAGTCATTGTTGCCTATCCTCACATATCGTACCACGGAACAGTCACTAGCTAGTATCTAGTAAATGATTGATATTTAGGATATATTTTTATTAAGTAGAAGCTTAAAATGTTTAATAAAGATGATTAGATGATTGAATCTGTGATATTACACTACATAGGCTTATTGGTCCCAATGTGGGAAATATGGGTGGCAAAGTTGAATTTCTTTACAGATATATTTCTAGGTTGAAATAAACCAAGCAAAGTAGACTGATACTGTTTCTGGAAAATTGTAAACATTTTTGTATCACACAAACTCTTTAACCCCTTGTTGAGTGACATATTCAATACTGTCAATTTCTGTGGTTTGATCACGGCTGATGTGTTGTCATGGCAACTGTGCTGTAGCTGTGATCTTTGAAATCCAATAAAGCCCAATCACTGGCTGAGCTTCTTAGGGGATCATCAATTCTTCTATATACTGCAATATTGAACTATTGTAGCATATACTACAAGTGATTAAATGATGACAAGGCGCATAAAGAGAATAAAAGAGAAATACAAAGTATATTTTATATATTAAAACAAAATATAAAATACCCAAGTATAAATCTTCCCCCTTAACCCAGTTCATAGAAAAATAATTAAATAAATAACATATTAGGTGTTACGTGTCCATAAAAGTCAACATTTATTAACCTTATGATATGTGTTATATGTATATAAATTGAAAACTGCAGTTTCAGAATTTTATATTTTTCATACCTCCACCCAAAAATGAGCTCAAAACATTGTACACCGTAGATTGCTATCAATATAATGTCAGCTCACCTTGCAAAAATCAATACCTTGTACAAGACCATTGATGAAAAAAATTAACATTACATATCCTAGAAAATAGTTTTTACAATGTCTGCATCATTTTTTTTAGCCGCTAAAATTTTAAAAATAGTGTTAAGGCTGGCATTAATATAACTGTAAAGATCTGAAGAATCGTGCTGCCAAGTAATTCAGTGATTCTTACTGCACAGTAAATACTATAAATATGACACTCAAAACTGGTTTATATATATATATATATATACACAAAGGTATATATATATATATATATATATATATATATATATATACACATATATATATACACATATATATATATAAAGGTATATATATATACATTTATTTATATTTACCTATTTTCTTATTTTCTTTATTATATATATATATATATATATATATATATATATATAAAATAACACGTGGTCAAAGATCCAGGGAACTGTAGCCAACCTCCCTGGACGTGGCCACAGGAGAAAAATTGATGACAAATCAAAGAGACAGATAATACGAATGGTAACAAAAAAGCCCAGAAAAACTTCTAAAGAGATTAAAGGTGAACTTCAAGCTCAAGGAACATCAGTGTCAGATCACACCATCCATTAATGTTTGAGCCAAATGGACTTCATGGGAGACGACCAAGGAGGACACCATTGTTGAAAAAAAATTATAAAAATGTCAGACTGGAATTTGCCAAACTACATGTTGACAAGCCACAAAGCTTCAGGGAGAATGTTCTATGGACAGATGAGACAAAAATGGAACTTTTTTGGCAAAGCACGTCAGCTCTATGTTCACGTGAAAATGAAGCATATCAAGAAAAGAACATTGTCCCTACTGTGAAACATGGAGGAGGCTCTGTTATGTTCTGGGGCTGCTTTGCTGCATATGACAACGGGTGTCTTGAATCTGTGCAGGGTACAATGAATTCTCAAGAGTATCAAGGGATTCTAGAAAGAAATGTGCTTCCCAGTGTCAGAAAGCTTGGTCTCAGTCACAGGTCATGGGTCTTAAAACAGGATAATGACCGACAACACACAACTAAAATCACCCAAGCATGGCTAAGAGGAAAACATTTGACTATTCTGAAGTGGCCTTTTATGATCCCTGACCTAAATCTTATCGAGCATCTTTGGAAAGAGCTGAAACATGCCATCTGGAAAAGGCAACCTTCAAACACGACACAACTGGAGCAGTTTGTTCTTGAGGAATGGGCCAAAATACCTGTCGAGCGGTGCAGAAGTGTCATTAACAGTTACAGGAATTGTTTGATTGCAGTGATTGCCTCAAAAGGTTGTGCAACAAAATATTAAGTTAAGGAAGGAACCATCATTTCTATCCAGGCCGATTTCATGAGTTTTATATTTTTTAAAATTTTGAGGAAGCAGAAAAGCAGCAATGTGTGACTTTCATTTGTTCATTTTCACAGATTTTTTTATTTATCATTACTTTTGTCAGATTCAAGTTATTTCTGTGACCATTGTGGGTTTTTCTTTCATTAAACGGGGGGTACCAACAATTTTGACTTCATGTGTGTATATAGGCCCTGTCACACACAGAGATAAATCTGCAGAGCTGTAGGGGGAAAAAGCGCAATAGGGTCTTACCCGGTATGAGGGTAGAGAGACAGAAAGAGGTACACTCACCTGGTAGGGTTGTGAAAGTCACAACTCCTTATGATCGCATGTGAGTGCCTTTTTGTGGTTTAGCAGCGGCCCCGGAATGCAGTATATAAAATATAGGTCAGGTAAAGAGAAAACCGGTTTAAATGCCGCGCTAAAAACCACTGATGTTGTAGATGAAAAAGATTTCCTTTATTTCATAATTCTACGCGTTTCAGAGACATCTCCGTCTCCTTCCTCAGGAAAATAAATCATATTCATATTATGATTTATTTTCCTGAGGAAGGAGACGGAGATGTCTCTGAAACGCGTAGAATTATGAAATAAAGGAAATCTTTTTCATCTACAACATCAGTGGTTTTTAGCGCGGCATTTAAACCGGTTTTCTCTTTACCTGACCTATATTTTAGAGATAAATCTGCGGCAGATCTGTGGTTGCAGTGAAATTGTGGACAATCAGTGCCAGGTTTGTGGCTGTGTACAAATGGAACAATATGTCCATGATGTCACTGCAACCACAGATCTGCCAAAGATTTATCTCTGTGTGTGACAGGGCCTTAAACGTGTATATACATATATATATATATATATATATATATATACATAAAATTATTATTGTTAATCCCACTTTTTCATTATATTTTGTGGTAGAATGGTGCCATTCAAGCTATAGATCACCCTGAAAAAAATATGGTGTCAGAAGAATAGGAAAGTTGGAAGAGAGGGAGGAAAAACAAAACTACAGACTGGTCAGTCATGAATTTATCGAAGCCGGAATAATACAAAGCCCATTTTTATATAAAGCCACAAACGTCTTTCTGAATTGATTTCCACTGCAGGTTTTTGTGACTATATGCCCATCCTAAAAATTCACAGAAACAAAGGGTAACAATGTTTACCTGCCCAGGCCACAGAATCAAATCAACTCACAGGATGCAGCAAAACCGCTTAATAACGATGGAGTCAATAAGTGCAAAACACTGATGGAGCAACCACTCACACACTGCCAGTCCATGGATGGGGTGATTGCTTAGTATTAAAATTGCACACAAATATCTTGTATAGGGCGATGTTCACACATGTTGCCTCCATCTTTATTAAGGGGTTTTATTATATCCTGTTAGTGCGTTTGATTATGTGGCTTTAGCAGGTAAACACTGGTGCCCTTTGTTTCTGTGAATTTTTCTGAATTTTTGGGGGAAAATTTTCATTCTTCTTTTCGTGGTTTAGCTTTTAAATTTAGTATATGGCCATCCTATCCCAGTATATCACCTTTAGTTTTCCTTTACATAGAGGAGGTAATGATGATGGTAGTTATTGTTCCTCAATTTTGAGTAAACTGAAAAATATTCCGCATCATTTCTGGACAAGACAATAATCTCTGAGTGCCGATGCTTAGGACGCCAATACATTTACAGCTTTGTTTATTCATGATAAATAATCACTTCTATATATAATCATCTTAGGTTTCACTAAGCACCGCAAGCAGAATTCAATCCAATCAGCTATTTTCCACGTTGGTGTGAATAATATATTACTATATAACAAAACTGCAAAAATGGTCATAATCATTTTTCTCTGTCAGTGATTCTGCTGAATTAACAAACCTAAAAGTGCACTGTAAGCTGCCAGAGAGCGCTACATTATGCCATAACTATCTAAACTATTGACAAACGTCAGATTATGGAATAGCACTCATAAGTAGAAGATATTTATGCCAAATATTGGATTCCTTAGTGGGTTGTTCACATAGCTCTTCATCTTGTATTAAAAGCTCCCGAGCTCATGGACGTCAGATGTAATATTACAAAGTGCCACTTGGTGGCAGTAAGCCGCTATTATAAACTTTTAATTAACCATAGTGCTCTTTGCCACAGTCACTTGAATAATCAGCTCAATTTGCATATAAGCACCAATCAAGCAAAAAAAAAAAAAAAATTCTATTATATATCTGTATTTATTACATTAGCCAAACTAATAGGGAGGATGTGCTTAAAAGAGTTCTTTAGATTTTTTCTCATTTTAATAAAAGAACTGTAGGCTAAATTTACTTTATGATACAATGTAGTGCTAGGAGCTAATCTTAAAAATTAGATCATTTGCATATCCTCATTCAAAGATGTATGAATCTGTTAAAATATGGTCCACTTAGGAATTTTATTCTCTGCATAGTTCATCAAAAGTGGCCATTACTAGTATACCGTATATTTAACACGTACATGCAATATACAGTGCATTTACATAAATTTAAACGTGCATCGTGTATATATATATATAGATATATATTATATATATATATATATATATATATATATATATATACAGTCATATGAAAAAGTTTGGGCACCCCTATTAATGTTAACCTTTTTTCTTCATAACAATTTGGGTTTTTGCAACAGCTATTTCAGTTTCATGTATCTAATAACGGATGGACTCAGTAATATTTCTGGATTGAAATGAGGTTTATTGTACTAACAGAAAATGTGCAATCCACATTTAAACATAATTTGACCGGTGCAAAAATATGGGCACCTCAACATAAAAGTGACATTAATATTTTGTAGATCCTCCTTTTGCAAAAATAACAGCCTCTAGTCGCTTCCTGAAGCTTTTAATGAGTTCCTGGATCCTGGATGAAGGTATATTCAATGATATTTAGGTCTGGGGACTGGGATGGCCATTCCAGAACATTGTAATTGTTCCTCTGCATGAATGCCTGAGTAGATTTGGAGCGGTGTTTTGGATCATTGTCTTCCTGAAATATCCATCCCCTGCTTAACTTCAACTTCGTCACTGATTCTTGCACATTATTGTCAAGAATCTGCTGATACTGAGTTGAATCCATGCGACCCTCAACTTTAACAAGATTCCCGGTCCCGGCATTGGCCACACAGCCCCAAAGCATGATGGAACCTCCACCAAATTTTACTGTGGGTAGCAAGTGCTTTTCTTGGAATGCCGTGTTTTTTTGCCTCCTTGCATAACGCCTTTATGTATGACCAAACAACTCAATCTTTGTTTCATCAGTCCACAGGACCTTCTTCCAAAATGTAACTGGCTTGTCCAAATGTGCTTTTGCATACCTCAGGCGACTCTGTTTGTGGCATGCTTGCAGAAACGGCTTCTTTAGCATCACTCTCCCATATAGCTTCTCCTTGTGCAACGTGCGCTGTATTGTTGACCGATTCACATTGACACCATCTGCAGCAAGATGATGCTGCAGGTCTTTTGAGGTGGTCTGTGGATTGTCCTTTACTGTTCTCACCATTCTTCTTCTCTGCCTTTCTGATATTTTTCTTGGCCTGCCACTTCTGGGCGTAACAAGGACTGTACCTGTGCTTTTCCATTTCCTTACTATGTTCCTCACAGTGGAAACTGACAGTTTAAATGTCTGAGACAACTTTTTGTATCCTTCCCCTGAACAACTATGTTGAATAATATTTGTTTTCAGATCATTTGAGAGTTGTTTTGAGGAGCCCATGATGCCACACTTCATAGGAGATTCAAATAGAACAACTTGCAAGTGGCCACCTTAAATACCTTTTCTCATGATTGGATACACCTGCCTATGAAGTTCAAAGCTCAATGAGGTTACAAAACCAATTTAGTGCTTTAGTAAGTCAGTAAAAAGTTAGGAGTGTTCAAATCAAGAAATTGATAAGGGTGCCCATACTTTTGCACACGTCAAATTTTGTTTAAATGCGGATTGCACATTTTCTGTTAGTACAATAAACCTCATTTCAATCCAGAAATATTACTCAGTCCATCAGTTATTAGATATATGAAACTGAAATAGCTGTTGCAAAAACCCAAATTGTTATAAAGAAAAAAGGTTAACATTAATAGGGGTGCCCAAACTTTTTCATATAACTGTATATATATATATATATATTGTGAGGTAGCAGCGTTGTTTGGGCAAAAACGTGAGGCAGTGAGGCAGCAGCGTGTTCACACCAACAGTCTATTTATTGTTGCAGCATAAATAGATCCAATTTCCCACAGTCAAAGTCTCTTCCGGATCACAGCCGGTGCATATAGACAAATTCTTTGCATCAAAAAGTCTTGTTACCTTAGGACCCCGATAACCGCAGGGATCTGTATAAGGTTCTCCTAGGCTCACACTCTTGGCCTGTGTTCACTCCACACAGAGCCAGCCCAGCTCACACAGCATGTGTTAGCTTCACCAAGCCTGGCTCTCAACTGAGACACACCCTGCTGTGCTCTGCATGAGTTTAAATGAAAATGCCGGACATGAGGATTGCTACAAAACCTGAACTGGGAGGAGGGATCTGTCTCCCTGTTACCCTTTGTGCTATACTCCCAGTAATAGCTATAGCAAACTCAGAGGGTTTCCAGACACATTCTGGGGACACATAGCGGTCTTCAAATATTACCCCTGTCACTGCCTCACATATCCCCCCCCCTCAGTTCAAACGGGCGGGGTTGAACTTTTGCCAACATACAGGGACCTCTGGACAGGGCATCCGCATTGCCCTGCAACCTACCAGCCCGGTGTTCCACAGAAAAGTGAAAGTTCTGCAAGGAGAGAAACCACCTGGTGACTCTAGCATTTCTCTCCTTAGCATTCCTCATCCAGACCAAAGGGGAGTGGTCTGTCACCAGGCGAAAGTGTCTCCCCAGCAGGTAGTAGCGGAGGGATTCCAGAGCCCATTTTATGGCCAGGCACTCCTTCTCCACTATGCTATAGTTCTTCTCTGCCGGGGTGAGTTTTCTACTCAAATAGGTGACCGGGTGCTCTTCTCCATCTACCTCCTGGGACAGAACCGCACCCAGACCCACCTCAGAGGCATCTGCCTGTACTATAAACTCCTTTTGAAAGTCAGGGTTGACAAGGACAGGCTGACCACATAGGACTACCTTTAGCACCTGAAAGGCTTCCTCTGCTTGTGTATTCCAGTGGACCATGACCGACTTCTTCCCTTTTAAAAGATCGGACAAAGGCGCCGACCGTCCAGCAAAATTGGGTATGAATCGTCGGTAATACCCCATTATACCCAGAAAGGCTCTTACCTGTTTTGTGGTAAGGGGACGAGGCCAGTTTTGAATGGCTTCGATTTTGTTTACTTGTGGCCTATCACATACCCCAAGTAACGGGCTTCTTTGAGACCCATAGCACATTTGCTTGGATTCGCCGTCAGACCAGCCGCTCTGAGCGAATCCACTACCGCTTGTACCTGAGATAGGTGGGTGCTCCAGTCACTGCTATAGATGATGATGTCATCCAAATATGCGGAGGCATATAATTGATGGGGTTCTAACACTATGTCCATTAATCTCTGAAACGTGGCCGGAGCCCCATGTAAACCAAATGGCAAGACGACATAGTGATAGAGCCCCCCTGGCGTGACAAAAGCGGTCTTTTCTTTTGCCGCCTCTGTCAGTGGCACCTGCCAGTAACCTTTAGTGAGATCGAGAGTCGTGAAGTACTGGGCCCGTCCCAGTCTCTCTATCAGCTCGTCGACCCTGGGCATGGGATACATATCAAACTTCGATACCTCATTTAACTTTCGGAAGTCATTACAGAATCTTAAAGAACCGTCTGGTTTCGGGATCAGCACAATGGGACTGGCCCATTCGCTCGTGGATTTTTCAATAACCCCTAGTTGGAGCATCTTTTTTACCTCCTCCGCAATGGCTTGCCTACGAGCCTCTGGTACCCGGTATGGCCTCAGGCGTACCCTTACTTGAGGCTCGGTGACAATATCATGGTGGATTACGGTTGTTCGGCCGGGTAGGCTTGAGAACACATCCGTATTCCGCTGCACTAACCTCCGAGACTCCCGTCTCTGCTGTTTTGAGAGAGAATCCCCTATCCTTACTCCCAATTCATCATCAGGGGACTCCTCCTTTGTTGTTGTCAAGGCACCTGAAAAGGTTAGGTCCAACGTTACGTCAGCCACCATACATTCCCTGTCTTTCCACGCCTTCAGCAGGTTTACATGGTAGATTTGCTCTGGTTTTCTTCTACCTGGCTGATACACTTTATAGTTTACTTCCCCCACTTTCTCCCGGATCTCATAGGGACCTTGCCATTTGCCTAAGAACTTACTTTCTGCAGTAGGTATTAGGACTAAGACACGATCTCCCGGTTTAAAAGACCTGATGGAAGCCTTTCTATTATACTGAGTACTTTGGGCTGCCTGAGCATCCAGCAAATGCTCTTTAACAATGGGCATTATTGCCGTGATACGATCCTGCATACCCATAACGTATTCCACTGTGCTTTTGTGAGGGGTGGGCTCCTGTTCCCAAGTTTCCTTAACTATATCCAGCAGTCCCCGCGGATGTCTGCCATACAGTAACTCAAATGGCGAGAACCCGGTGGAAGATTGTAGGACCTCGCGGATAGCGAACATTAAATAGGGCAATAACATGTCCCAATCTTTCCCCTCTTTGGAGACCACCTTTTTCAACATAGCCTTTAGAGTTTTATTAAAACGTTCCACTAGACCATCAGTCTGGGGATGGTACACCGACGTGCGTAGCTGCTTGATCTGGAGGAGTTTGCACAGTTCCTTTGTAATTTTAGACATAAAGGGAGTGCCCTGATCGGTCAGGATTTCTTTGGGTAACCCCACGCGACAGAACATAGCAAACAACTCCCGAGCAATAAGCCTCGCCGAGGTGTGACGTAGTGGAATGGCCTCCGGATAACGTGTCGCGTAATCCATCACTACCAGGATGTGCTGGTGACCACGGGCTGATTTTACAATGGGTCCGATCAGATCCATAGCAATCCGCTCAAAAGGCACCTCTATAATGGGTAAAGGTATCAGAGGACTACGGAAACGGTGCGTTGGTGCGGTCAACTGACAAACTGGGCAGGACTCACAGAACCTCTTAATTTCTGCGCCAACCCCTGGCCAGTAAAACCGCTGAAACATGCGTTCCCGCGTTTTCTCTTCACCTAGGTGCCCACTCATTAGGTGGTTATGAGCCAATTCCAAGGTCTGACGGCGGTACGGCTGAGGGACCACCAACTGTTCCACTATTTCCCCCTGGATTGTATCAACCCGATAGAGCAACTCTCGCTTTAGAGCCATGTAGGGAGTTTCCAGCCTGGCACCAGGCCGCTGGGGTACCCCATCAATTACCTGTACATTTCCACGTCCAGGAGCCAATGTGGGGTCCCGGAGCTGCGCTGTTCCGAAATTATCTGGAGACACGTTCAACTCCGGGATTGCCTCGGGTGGCTCAACCTCTCCTGCCATTACCTCTAGGGGGAACCTGGCAGGGTTACACTCTGTCCCTATACTGGTGACCCCTACGGCAGGTATCCCTGAGTCGGGATCGTCCGGCTCAGGGCCTGGTTCAATCATACACCTCGGAGGGCTAGGTCGCCTCCCACATAATGTCCAGAACAGGGGCAAGTCTCTTCCCAAAATAACAGCATATGGAAGTCTTTTCATCACCCCCACTTCATGTTGTACCTCTCCACACGAGGTAGCAATGGTGACCCTTTCCATAGGGTATTCACGTAGGTCTCCATGAATACAAAGTACCCCTACTTTATGTCCCGTAGGGTTTTCCCCGGAGACCAAGGAGGCATGTACAAGAGTCACTACACTTCCTGAGTCCAACAAAGCCTTTGCTGTATAGCCATTAACACGTACTTTGCAGAGATGGGGCTCCTCCCCCATAGTAACAGTGCTTACGGTACAAACAGTATGGGCATACATTGATACCCGGCGAGCGTACTGGCAGTCCATGGGTTCTGTTGTGAGTGGGCACTGTGCCATCACATGCCCGAGCTGATGGCACCGCCAGCACATAACAGCGGAGGTGTCCCTGTTTCAGGTGTCTGACTTTGGGGAACCGGGACTCCTGCTGACCTTAGTCTGGGGTTTACTCTCTGCCAGGGCTGAAGACGGGGCAGCACCCGAGGAGGGACGGGAGTCTTTTACCAACTGTGAAGGGGGCGTATCCCTACGGAGTGCCCGCCGTGAAGCAGAGTCCCGGACCAACTCCTGGGTAGCTGTGTAGCGTTCCACCAAATTCACTAGCTGGTCTAGGGTACCGGGGTCCCCCTGTCCCACCCACCGTTGAATGGGGGCTAGCAAAGTCCGCACAAACCATTCAATCACCACCCGCTCAATCATCTGTCCGGGGTTCAAGGTCTCCGGCTGCAGCCATTTTTTTACAAGGTCCAGTAAGACATGGGCCTGTGAGCGTGCAGGTTTTCCCTCCTCAAAGGACCACTGATTCACTCGTTGGGCCCGGAGATAAGTGTTAACCCCCATTCGTGCAAGGATCTCACCTTTCAGTGTGCCATAGTCCTTGGCATCCTCTGTGCTGAGATCCAGGTAGGCTTTTTGGGGTTCACCTACCAAGAACGGGGCCACGACATCAGTCCAACGGTCGATAGACAATTTCTCTCGCTCAGCGGTCCTCTCAAACACGGAGAGAAAGGCTTCTGGGTCATCCTCTGCACTCATCTTCGTAAGTGCCGCCCTTACTCTGTCCTGGGCCGCAGGAAGGACTGGATGACCTGGAGTTACCGCTGGGAGCGCTTCTTGCAGAGCAGAAAGCTGCTTAATCAACAAGCTGTTTGTCTCCTATTGTTGAACTAACGCCCGCTGTTGCTGAGCATTAGCCTGTTGCTGTTGTGCACTGGTTTGTGCAAAAACCTGCTGTAGTTGAGCAGTAGACTGGGCCAGCTGCTTTACAAGATCCTCCATAGTGGCTGCTGAGTTAAACTGTAACTTTGCAGGCTTGATCATAAACATGTGAAAACTGGGTTGTTGCCCCTAGCAACCAGGCTGCAACGCCTGTAAGCTTCGTGGATCCGCCGATCCACCGCAAACAGTCAGTAATTTTTTTTTTTTTTTCCGGGTAAGTACCTCTTAGGCCATTGCCTTTAGCAACCAGGCTGCCATGCCCACATTCTCCACCATAATGTGAGGTAGCAGCGTTGTTTGGGCAAAAACGTGAGGCAGTGAGGCAGCAACGTGTTCACACCAACAGTCTATTTATTGTCGCAGCATAAATAGATCCAATTTCCCACTGTCAAAGTCTCTTCCGGATCACAGCCGGTGCATATAGACAAATTCCTTGCATCAAAAAGTCTTGTTACCTTAGGACCCCGTTAACCGCAGGGGATCTGTGTAAGGTTCTCCTAGGCTCACACTCTTGGCCTGTGTTCACTCCACACAGAGCCAGCCCAGCTCACACAGCATGTGTTAGCTTCACCAAGCCTGGCTCTCAACTGAGACACACCCTGCTGTGCTCTGCATGATTTAAACGAAAATGCCGGACATGAGGATTGCTACAAAACCTGGACTGGGAGGAGGGATCTGTCTCCCTGTTACCCTTTGTGCTATACTCCCAGTAATAGCTATAGAAAACTCAGAGGGTTTCCAGACACATTCTGGGGGACACATAGCGGTCTTCAAATATTACCCCTGTCACTGCCTCACACTGCGTATACATTAAATGGAAGTAAACTCAGGACTACAGAACAGGAGAAGGACTTGGGCATTCTCATTACAAATAAGCTGAGCAGCAGCACTCAATGTCAAGCAGCAGCTGCTAAAGCAAACAAGATTTTAGGGTGTATAAAAAGAGAGATTAGATCCTGTGATCCCAACGTATTGTTACCCCTCTATAAATCACTTGTAAGGCCACATCTAGAATATGGGATCCAGTTTTGAGCTCCACCCTTTAAAAAGGATATTAAAAAATTAGAGTCAGTTCAAAGGCGGACAACTAGATTATTACAAGGAATGGAAGGCCTCCCCTATGATGAGAGGTTGAAAAAGTTGCATTTGTTTAGCTTAGAAAAAAGACGTCTCAGAGGAGATCTAATATCAGTATAAATACATGGTCAATATAAAGGACTGGCACATGACTTATTCCTTCCAAAGACAATACTAAGGACCAGGGGGCACTCACTGCGAGTGGAAGTAAAGTGATTCCGACAGCTAAATAGGAAAGGGTTCTTTACAGTTAGAGCAGTCAGACTGTGGAATGCCCTACCACAAGAGGTAGTAATGTGAGATACTATAACAGCTTTTAAAAAAGGGCTACACAAAACATTGTTGGTTATAAATGACTTAGTGACCAAATGTAGAACTGGTGGAGGAAGGTTGAACTAGATGGACCTAAGTCTTTTTTCAACCTAACTATGTTACTATGTAACTATGTTAACTATGTCACATTTACAATCATAAAATTTTGCACAGACGCCCCATGTGACTCAGGAAACGTCATAGACTATGTTTTGATGGGAGAATTTAACCCCGAGCTTTACAGTTACACTCCAAAAAAAGTGCCTCCATTAAAGTCAATGGAGCTGAGAACAATAGGTCATTAATAGCAGCTCTGATTGGTTGCTATAGAAACGAAGGACATTCTTAAGCTGGGTTCACACATAGTGACAGCGATAACGACGTCGCTGTTACGTCACCATTTTCTGTGACGTAACAGCGACCTAGTAAGTTGCTGTTATGATCGCTGCTTAGCTGTCAAACACAGCAGAAGCAGCAGCGATCATAACTTCGCTACATGTGCAGAGAGCAGGGAGCCGCGCACATTGCTTAGCGCTGGCTCCCTGCTCTCCTAGCTACAGTACACGTCGGGTTAATCACCCGATGTGAACTGCAACTACATGTGCAGAGAGCCGCGCACACTGCTTAGCACCGGCTCCCTGCACTCCTAGCTACAGTACACATCGGGTTAATTACCCGATGTGTACTGCAGCTACATGTGCAGAGAGCAGGGAGCCGGCACTGGCAGCGTGAGAGCGGCGGAGGCTGGTAACGAAGGTAAATATCGGGTAACCACCTTGGTTACCCGATGTTTACCCTGGTTACAGCTTACTGCAGCTGCCAGATGCTGGCTCCTGCTCCCTGCTCGCTTCATTTCGTCGCTCTCTCGCTGTCACACACAGCGATCTGTGCGTCACAGCGGGAGAGCAACAATAAAATAACGAACCGGGGCTGTGTGTAATGAGCAGCGATCTCACAGCAGGGGCCAGATCGCTGCTCAGTGTCACACGCAGCTAGATCGCTAATGAGGTCACTGCTGCGTCACAAAAACCGTGACTCAGCAGCGATCTCAGCAGCAATCTCACTGTGTGTGAAGCACCCCTTAGAATAAGAAGCTTATGTGTGACGTAATATGATTTCTGTGGAGAGACAGATAGAGACAAACAGGGAAGGAGACAGACAGGGAAGGAGACAGACAGGGAAGGAGACAGACAGGGAAGGAGACAGACAGGGAAGAGGCAGACAGGGGAAGAGACAGACAGGGATAAAGACAGACAGGTAAAGAGGCAGACAGGGAAAGAGGCGGACAGACAGAAAAAAGGAAGACAGACAGGCAAAAAGACAGACAGAGGTAGACAGGGAAAGATACATAGAAAGGGAAAGATACAGACATGGAAAGATAGATAGGGAAAGAGACAGACAGGGAAAGATACATAGAAAGAGACAGAGAGGGATGTATACCTACAATGAAACAGACAGACAAAAAGACAGAGAGGGAATGATATAGACAAAGAGACAGACAGACAGAGAGCTAGAGAAATAAACAGACAGACAAGGAAAGAGACAGACAGGGAAAGAGACAGACAGACACACACAGAAAGACAGACAGACACACAGAGACAGGCAGACACAAAGACAGACAGAGAAATAGACAGAGACAGACAGACAGACAGACAAACACACAGAGACAGAGAGATAAAGAGAGTTAGGCACACAGACAGACACACAGATAGACAGAAACAGACCGGGAAAAAGACACACAGAGAGATATACAGAGACAGATAGACAGAAACAGACAGACCGAGACAGACCAGAGAGAGACACAGATAGACAGATACAGACAGACAGACAAAAAGACAGAGAGATAGATAAATAGACAAAAAGACAGAAAGGGAAAGAGAAAGACAGATGGAAAGAGACAGACTGGGAAAGAGCTAGACAGGGAAAGAGACAGACAGACACACAGAAAGACAGACACACAGAGATAGACAGACCCACGGAGACAGACAGACACACAGACAGAGATAGACAGACAGAGACAGACAGACACACAGAGACAGACAGAGAGATAGAGACAGACAGACAGAGAGACAGAAACATAGATAGACAAACAGAGACAGACCAGGAAAGAGACAGAGAGTCAGACAGAGAGACAGATAGACAGATGCAGACAGAGAGACAAAAAAAATACAGAGACAGCAAGGGAAAGAGACAGTTAGGGAAAGAGATAGATGGAAAGAGACAGACAGGGAAAGAGACAGACAGGGAAAGAGACAGACAGGGAAGAAGACAGACAGGGAAAGAGGCAGACAGACAGGAGAAAAAGGCAGACAGACAGGGAAAGAGGCAGACAGAGGCAGACAGACAGAGGCAGACAGGGAAAGAGACAGATAGGGTAAGATACAGACAGACAGGGAAAGAGACAGACAGCGAAAGAGATAAGCAGGCAAAGATACAAACAAAGAGACAGACAGGGAAAGATACAGACAAAGAGACACAGACATATCGACAGACAGGCAAAGATACAGACAAAGAGACAGACAGACAAAAAGACAGAGACATAGATAAATAGACAAAAAGACAGAAAGGGAAAGAGACAGACAGACAGGGAAAGATACAGACTGGGAAAGAGCCAGACAGGGAAAGAGACAGACAGACACACAGAAAGACAGACACACAGAGACAGACAGACCCACAGAGACAGACAGACACAGACAGAGATAGACAGACAGAGACAGACTGACACACAGAGACAGACAGAGAGATATAGAGACCAACACACAGACAAAAACACAGATAGACAGACAAACAGAGACAGACCAGGAAAGAGACAGACAGAGAGTCAGACAGAGAGACAGATAGACAGATGCAGACAGAGAGACAAAAAAAAATACAGAGACAGCAAGGGAAAGAGACAGTTAGGGAAAGAGACAGGCGGAAAGAGACAGACAGGGAAAGAGACAGACAGGGACAGAGACAGACAGGGAGGACTCAATTTACTAATTAGGTGACTTCTGGAGGCAATTGATCATTCACGATTTTAGGGGTATCAGACTGTGGACGCTAAATACAAATGTAAGGAAAAAAATATAGCAAAGTTCTTGGGGTTTGAATATTTTTTCACGGCACTGTAGCATACTATATAACAATATACGCCTCCTTGGTTAAAAATCTCCCTAAATAGGCATAGAGCAGTGTTTTTTATTTACTTATCAGTATTTGGGTATGCTCACACGCTGCATTTTTTCTGTGTTTGTTTCCCCCGCACAAGATGTATTCCTGAGAATAACTTATCCCCTTTGCATAGGACATAAGTTAATGATCGCTATGGGTCCAATCACTGGGACCCCAGCGATGCCCAGATAAGTATTCAGGAATCGGGTTCTGCAGAGACCAATATTGAATGGAGAAGTTGGGAGTGGAGGACTGCAGATGACATCTACTACATTATCTGTAATCAGAGAGATATCACTTTATCTGTGGAGTTACATAGGACTGCCGGTGACATCTACTACATTATCTCATTATCTTTAATCAGAGAGATATCACTTTATCTGTGGAGTTACATAGGACTGCCGATGACATCTACTACATTATCTGTACTCAGAGAGTTATCACTGTGTTATCTGTGGTGTTACATAGGACTGCAGTTGACATCTACTACATTATCTGTACTCAGAGAGAAATCACTTTATCTGTGGAGTTACATAGGACTGCAGGTTACATCAACCACATTATCTGCACTCAGAGTGATATCACTGTGTTATTTGTAATGTTACACATGACTGCAGGTGACATCTACTACATTATCTGTACTCAGAGAGATATCACTTTATCTGTAGAGTTACATAGGACTGCAGGTGACATCTACTACATTATCTGTACTCAGAGAGTCATCACTGTGTTATCTGTGGTGTTACATAGGACTGCAGGTGACATCTACTACATTACCTGTACTCAGAGAGAAATCACTTTATCTGTGGAGTTACATAGGACTGCCGGTGACATCTACTACATTATCTGTACTCAGAGAGTCATCACTGTGTTATCTGTGGTGTTACATAGGACTGCAGGTGACATCTACTACATTACCTGTACTCAGAGAGAAATCACTTTATCTGTGGAGTTACATAGGACTGCCGGTGACATCTACTACATTATCTGTACTCAGAGAGTTATCACTGTGTTATCTGTGGTGTTACATAGGACTGCAGTTGACATCTACTACATTATCTGTACTCAGAGAGATATCACTTCATCTGTAGAGTTACATAGGACTGCAGGTGACATCTACTACATTATCTGTACTCAGAGAGTCATCACTGTGTTATCTGTGGTGTTACATAGGACTGCAGGTGACATCTACTACATTATCTGTACTCAGAGAGAAATCACTTTATCTGTGGAGTTACATAGGACTGCAGGTTACATCAACCACATTATCTGCACTCAGAGAGATATCACTGTGTTATTTGTAATGTTACACATGACTGCAGGTGACATCTACTACATTATCTGTACTCAGAGAGTTATCACTGTGTTATCTGTGGTGTTACATAGGACTGCAGGTGACATCTACAACATTATCTGTAATCAGAGAGATATCACTTTATCTGTGGAGTTACATAGGACTGCAGGTGACATCTACTACATTATCTGTACTCAGAGAGTTATCACTGTGTTATCTGTGGTGTTACATAGGACTGCAGGTGACATCTACAACATTATCTGTAATCAGAGAGATATCACTTTATCTGTGGAGTTACATAGGACTGCAGGTGACATCTACTACATTATCTGTACTCAGAGAGTTATCACTGTGTTATCTGTGGTGTTACATAGGACTGCAGGTGACATCTACTACATTATCTGTACTCAGAGAGATATCACTTTATCTGTAGAGTTACATAGGACTGCAGGTGACATCTACTACATTATCTGTACTCAGAGAGTCATCACTGTGTTATCTGTGGTGTTACATAGGACTGCAGGTGACATCTACTACATTACCTGTACTCAGAGAGAAATCACTTTATCTGTGGAGTTACATAGGACTGCCGGTGACATCTACTACATTATCTGTACTCAGAGAGTTATCACTGTGTTATCTGTGGTGTTACATAGGACTGCAGTTGACATCTACTACATTATCTGTACTCAGAGAGATATCACTTTATCTGTAGAGTTACATAGGACTGCAGGTGACATCTACTACATTATCTGTACTCAGAGAGTCATCACTGTGTTATCTGTGGTGTTACATAGGACTGCAGGTGACATCTACTACATTATCTGTACTCAGAGAGAAATCACTTTATCTGTGGAGTTACATAGGACTGCAGGTTACATCAACCACATTATCTGCACTCAGAGAGATATCACTGTGTTATTTGTAATGTTACACATGACTGCAGGTGACATCTACTACATTATCTGTACTCAGAGAGTTATCACTGTGTTATCTGTGGTGTTACATAGGACTGCAGGTGACATCTACAACATTATCTGTAATCAGAGAGATATCACTTTATCTGTGGAGTTACATAGGACTGCAGGTGACATCTACTACATTATCTGTACTCAGAGAGTTATCACTGTGTTATCTGTGGTGTTACATAGGACTGCAGGTGACATCTACAACATTATCTGTAATCAGAGAGATATCACTTTATCTGTGGAGTTACATAGGACTGCAGGTGACATCTACTACATTATCTGTACTCAGAGAGTTATCACTGTGTTATCTGTGGTGTTACATAGGACTGCAGGTGACATCTACTACATTATCTGTACTCAGAGAGATATCACTTTATCTGTAGAGTTACATAGGACTGCAGGTGACATCTACTACATTATCTGTACTCAGAGAGTCATCACTGTGTTATCTGTGGTGTTACATAGGACTGCAGGTGACATCTACTACATTATCTGTACTCAGAGAGAAATCACTTTATCTGTGGAGTTACATAGGACTGCAGGTTACATCAACCACATTATCTGCACTCAGAGAGATATCACTGTGTTATTTGTAATGTTACACATGACTGCAGGTGACATCTACTACATTATCTGTACTCAGGGTGTTATCACTGTGTTATCTGTGGTGTTACATAGGACTTCAAGTGACATCTACTACATTATCTGTACTCAGAGAGGTATCACAGTGTTACCTGAGGTGTTTCCGAGGTCTTATTTGGTGGGTTCGAGGGTGCAAAATATATGTCATGGTTCTTGGAACCATGATCCTTTTTAATCCTAGCAACGCCTCTGTGCGGTGGGTATGTCTAAACAAACCATTATACGACTGGCGATCAGTTTGCATGTATATCACCATGTTTAACAGTTATGGTCAACACATGCAAAGCCAGTGTAAGGGTGCCTTCACACTTTAGCGATGCAGCAGCGATCCGACCAGCGATCTGACCTGGTCAGGATCGCTGCTGCATCGCTACATGGTCGCTGGTGAGCTGTCAAACAGGCAGATCTCACCAGCGACCAGTGACCAGCCCCCAGCCAGCAGCGACGTGCAAGCGACCCTGCGCTTGCACGGAGCCGGCGTCTGGAAGCTGCGGACACTGGTAACTAAGGTAAACATCGGGTATGGTTACCCGATGTTTACATTAGTTACCAGCGCACACCGCTTAGCTTTGCTCTCCTAGCTACAGTACACATCGGGTTAATTAACCCGATGTGTAATGCAGCTACATGTGCAGAGAGCCGGAGCCGGCAGCACAGGCAGCGTGAGAGCTGCGGAGGCTGGTAACTAAGGTAAATATCGGGTAACCACCTTGGTTACCCGATGTTTATCTTGGATACAGCTTACCGCAGCTGCCAGACGCCGGCTCCTGCTCCCTGCTCGCTTCATTTGTCGCTCTCTCGCTGTCACACACAGCGATATGTGTGTCACAGTGGGAGAGCGCCTTTGAAGAAAACGAACCAGGGCTGTGTGTAACGAGCAGCGATCTCGCAGCAGGGGCCAGATCGCTGCTCAGTGTCACACACAGCGAGATCGCTAATGAGGTCACAAAAAGCGTGACTCAGCAGCGATCTCGGCAGCGAGCTCACTGTGTGTGAAGCACCCCTAAGGGTGTCACTCCTATGAACGGGTAAGCACGCTGTGACTTTAAGAGACAGTGCTCCCCGTCTTCTGTATTTTGTGGACTAGCCAGCAGAGACAGCACTCCTCTCTGTACAGTGTAGTTGGACTATCCCTGTCCAAAAAATGTGAGAAGTATGAAAAGAGTGGGAGAAGAGATTAGGGCGGAAACAGAAGTCAGCTCGCCTGAAAGAGTGAGAGAGAAGACAACACCTGAGATGTGTGAGAATGGCACATGGTAATGAAGTGCTATTCCAGGCTGTAAGAGAGAGACTGAAATCCAGACCGTGGCTAGAGCCCTGGTAGCCGTTGAGCCAGTATCAAACTGGGAAGCTCCTGAGGTCGGCGACCCAGTGGATGAGAAGAGACTGAGTCTGGAAGAGTCAAAGAACCCCGGGTCTGTGGGAGAACAGAAGTTTCCGCCTTTCCTGGAAGAAATGTGCGCACCGACGAGACATCCGAGCATCGCTAGATCCAATCTCACGGGAGTGGACTTTGCCCCTCAAGAGTACTGTGAGTACTTTACCGATGTGCACACCTGATAAGGTTTAGCATAGGCCTCAGTCGTTAGAGCATGGTATCTGCGTGGACTGTTTAGCAGAGCCCTGTTACGTTGTTAGTGTAGTGTAGAGTGATTTTAAGTAAATTCTCCTTGCAAAGTCTACTGTTATATTGATACTTGTAATAGTTGGGATGAGACAGAGTTGGTGGGGCTCAGCTAGAAACTGCAGTGCTTCTTAACCATACTGTTGCCAAACTATTTTCCACTGTTGATTTCCAACTATATTCCCTGTTAATAAAGTGGTTCCCTTGTTTCTGTACCCTCGCCTCCTGTACCTTAATTTAACTTTGCTTAGTGGTTGTGCTGTTGCCTCTGCGGCAAGTGGCTTTGCGAGCAGAGTACAGCTACAAATTTGAAGGCAAAAGACAGCAACAGCAAGAATGCTAATATCAATGTTCATGTTAATGTTAAAGGGGGCACTATCGGCCATGGTGGAACCCCTGCAAGGACTCTCTCGATGGGCACAATATTTAATATACTACCTAAATTTGATGGTCACAATAAGACACTGTCCATCTGGGTGCCCAGACTGCAGGGTGTCCTGAGCGTCTATGATATTGTCCCAGACCTGCAAGGGGACATCACGTTGTCGGCCTTGAAGGGTGAGGCTCGCAGGAACGTCTGTCTGCAAACGGACTCCACTCAGTACACTGAAGGAGTTAGTGTACTTCCTGGAAGAAATTTACAACAAGACTGCTTTAGGAGGCACCTCTAGGCTAAATTCTTAGTGCACCCTTGAGCTGAGTCCTGTCAGAACGAGTACGAGCAGATCCAACTCTTAAATTTTGTCAAATTCTGGCCGAGGCAGTGGCCCAAAGCAAAGAAGAGAGCTATTCTTCCGTGGTAGTGTGAATCCACACTGCTGCTCCAGAGGGGAATCCAAACAGAGAAGTACTTCTCAAGCTGATACAAGATCTTCAGAGCTCTGTAACCAGTATGCAAGAGAAATTGACCCGAATGAAATGGAAAATGGGAAATCTTTCTCCAACGTTCTCTACCCAGCCCCACACCATTCCTGCCGAGAGTAAGACAGCCAGTGTTGGAGATGCGGAGGCAGAGGACACTCCACTAAGGGGTGCCGAATGATCCACAAGGCTAATGGGAGCCAACATTAAACTCTCAATCCCTTCAGTAGTGAAGTATACTGCGGTGGAGGTGAAGAGACAGGCTGCTCCACAGAGTTCTGAACCCTTGCTCACAGGTTGCTCTCTCCTGCAGGTCAAATTTGAAGGCGTTCCATCTCAAGTGATGACGATGCCCGAGTGATACTTTAACCGACACTTCCAGACATTGGCTAAGCCAGAAAGAGAAACACTGATCCAAGTGATGGCTGCTAACCAACAATCGATCCCGGTCGCAGCTGTCATGTACATGAAAGTTCAAATCTGCTAGCAGGAAGTGAAAAGAAAAGGAATTTTGTTAGTTCCTGAACCCACCAAGGAAGACATACCCGTGATAAAGGGGAGAAACAATTTGTGCAAACTGGATCAGATCATGTTTATGAAGCAGAGAGCCGGCTACTGGAAATGTGCCACTCCACATAAGCCCACCCATGAAGCATTCCTGCTGCTCATTTGCATTGCAGGACATGGAAGAGTATCCCGGCGCACCAGTTGAAGAGGGTTTTCAGGGTCCCAAGAGGTAGGCCTGTAGTTATGCCCACTGGGAAGGAGACCATGCTGACTGTGCTGTTCCTGCCAGGGGGGACCTACCGCAACCTGAAGGGTATGGAAGTGCTTGTCGAGCTGGTGACCCTGGAAGAGTGGGCTAAGAAGTGTTGCTAAAAAGAAGTGGAAAAAGCCAGCAACCATCTTGTAAAAACTCTGAAGCTTTATTGTGAAAAATCCATAAAAAACATATAGTGGATAAAAAGCTCAGCGTGTAGACAAGAGTCTACGCATTTCAGGCCTAACATGGAACTGGCCCTGAATCATACAACCTTTACAAAACAAACTGAACATCTTAAATACAAAAAACACGAAAAAAGTCATACATTGAACATGCAGGATGATTGGAGGAGACTTGATGCCCATGTATGGTTAATTTCAGTGGGCTGAACAATCAGACTTGAAAGAACATGACGCCTACGGAAAGAGAATGTCAGACATTATACAAAGATAAATGTAAATATAAAGAATTAGAAAAATAGATATAAATACAAAATTTAAAAATAGCTTTGAAGCAAGTGCATGATGTAAATACACTGTGTTCAGAATTATTGGGCAAATGAGTATTTTGATCACATGATACTTTTTATATATGTTGTCCTACTCCAAGCTGTATAAGTTTGAGAGCCAACTACCAATTAAGTAAATCAGGTGATGTGCATCTCTGTAATGAGGAGGGGTGTGGTGTAATGACATCAACACCCTATATAAGGTGTGTTTAATTATTAGGCAACTTCCTTTCCTTTGGCAAAATGGGTCAGAAGAGAGATTTGAACGGGCTCTGAAAAGTCCAAAATTGTGAGATGTCTTGCAGAGGGATGCAGCAGTCTTGAAATTGCTAAACCTTTGAAGTGTGATCACAGAACAATCAAGCTTTTCATGCACATAGCTAAATGGGTCGCAAGAAGCGTGTTGGGCAAAAAAGGCGCAAAATAACTGCCCATTAATTGAGGAAAATCAAGTGTGAAGCTGCCAAGATGCCATTTGCCACCAGTTTGGCCATATTTCAGAGCTGCAACGTTACTGGAGTGTCAAAAAGCACAAGATGTGCCATACTTGGGGACATGACCAAGGTAAGGAAGGCTGAAAAATGACCACCTTTGAACAAGAAACATAAGATAAAATGTCAAGACTAGGCCAAGAAATATCTTAAGACTGATTTTTCAAAGGTTTTATGGACTGATGAAACGAGAGTGACTCTTAATGAGTCAGATGGATGGGCCAGAGGCTGGATCAGTAAGGGCCAGAGAGCTCCACTGCGACTCAGACACCAGCAAGGTGGAGGTGGGGTACTGGATCGGGCTGGTATCATCAAAGATGAACTTGTGGGACCTTTTCGGGTTGAGAACGGAGTGACGCTCAACTCCCAGACCTACTGCCAGTTTCTGTAAGACAACTTCTTCAGGTAGTGGTATAGGAAGAAGTCGGTATCGTTCAAGAAAAACATGATTTTCATGCAGGACAATGCTCCATCACATGCATCCAGCTACTCCACAAAGTGACTGGCCAGTAAAGGTCTAAAAGATGAAAAAATAATGACATGGCCCCACTGTTCACCTGATCTGAACCCCATAGAGAACCTGTGGTCCCTCATAAAATGTGAGAGCTATAGAGGGAAAACAGTACACCTCTCGGAACAGTGTCTGGGAGGCTGTGGTGGCTGCTGCATGCAATGTTGATCGTAAACAGATCAAACTGACAGAATCTATGGATGGTAGGCTGTTGAGTGTCATCATAAAGAAAGGTGGCTATATTGGTCACTAATTTTGGGGGTTTTCTTTTTGCATGTCAGAAATATTTATTTCTAAATTTTGTGCAGTTATATTGGTTTACCTGGTGAAAATAAACAAGTGAGATGGGAATATATTTGTTTTTTATTAAGTTGCCTAATAATTCTGCACAGTAATAGTTACCTGCACAAACAGATATCCTCCTAAGATAGCCAAATCTAAAAAAAAACACTCCAACTTCCAAAAATATAAAGCTTTGATATTTATGAGTCTTTTGAGTTGATTGAGAACATAGTTGTTGATCAATAATAAAAAAAATCCTCTAAAATACAACTTGCCTAATAATTCTGCACACGGTGTATGGACCACAAAGATTCTATACGTGATCACACATTAATGATAAGAACGCATGTATACTGATAATATGTTATATTTTGCATTTATAATGTGGATATATACCACAAAAAATCTAAAATAAACCCGCATATATACTGATAATGTGTACTGTTTTGCACTTATTGTATTATTGTGTTATTTTATTATTAATAATAAAAGTAATATTTACACAAAATTTTCGTATGAATAAATAAAATGAATCTTTTTTATAATTTAAATCCATTAAGTTGCGAATATTAAGTTTTGATGTCCAATATACTTCAAATTTACTGGTTGGATGTATCTAATTACCTTCCCGCAAGGGCAAATTAACTCTTATTATGCCAAGAACTCGTGATGAGTCCATGGCATAAAGACAATCAGAATTGAAAAAACATAACGCTTGTGGCAAAAAAATATGAAAAATTGTACAAAAATAGAATGAAAAATAAAAATGGAAATAAAAATAAATATAAGAATGAAAATGAATATAAATGCAATATTTAAGTGTAGCTCTGAAACATATATGTAAGAAGTGTTGATAGCTCGCACACTCACTGTGGTTCAACAAGGGCAAGTTCCTGTTAGAGAGATGAATGTAGGTCTCCAAGAAGTCCTATTGCTACTGAGAATGGAACTGGCCTGGGTATACCTACAAAGAGGCGAAATGTTGAGTCAGAAGGAGGTAATCTTGGATCAGGTGGAGGATAGAGTGTGGATTCCAGTGGTTACCACTGGGACAGAATAGACTCTGAATCAAGAATGGAATGGATGAGTCATCTTGAAACAAATGGAAGTGAATGTGAAGTCCCTTGGCTCCGAGTGCTCAAAGGCGATAGAAGTTATGCTGTGGGAAAACTAGGCCACGTTCGCTCGTTTTGACAACTTTCGTTGTACTTAGGCCATCACACATGAGATACCAATGGGGGGTGCTTGTCCGTTTCGAGAGCGGTACTGGCAGATCCCTCATGAGCTGTATCAAGAAGTGAAGACATTACTGACACAGGTGCAGGAATCAGGAGTGGTACAGAATAGTCATAGCCCATGGGCAGCTCATATGGTGCTCATCAAGAAAGACGCGACTATCTGATTCTGCCTAGCTTACAGAACATTTAATGTGTGTACTGGACTCGTACCTCTTACCTCAAACCAAGGAATCCTTCACAGCACTAGGTGAAGACCAAGTAATTTTCCCCATTAGAACTCTCTGGTGGATACTGGCAGGTACCTGTAGCAGCAACTGACAAAGTGAAGACAGCGTTCGTCTTCCCTATGGGATTGTTCGAGGATAACCGGATGCTGTTTGGGCTATCCAATGCCCCGGGTATATTTCAGTGGCTGATGGAGAAGTGCCTGGGCGACCTGAACTTTGAAGATACCCTGATTTACCTGGATGATTTCATCGTATACTCCGTCTCATTACAAGAACATCTTGATGATTTTGGAAGGAACTCAGGCAACTGCAGGCCCACAATCTGAAGGTGAAACTGAAGAAGTGCCGCCTCTTAAAGAGGGAGTTTGAGTAGTTGAAAACTATTTTCCACTTTTGATTTACTCCTATATTCCCTGTTAGTTAATAAAGAAGTTCCCTTGTTTCTGCACCCTCGCCTCTTGTACCGTAATTGAACTCTGCCTAGTGATGGTACTGTTGCCTCTACTATACCAGTATTAATGATCAATGGAGGTGTATTGAAAGCCCATTGTTCTGTAAGCTATCTCTCATGTTACTGAATGGGAATAATTTATGATTTGCGGAATAACCCTTTAAAAGTGCTATCACTTTTTCCCACTATTAGGATCCCCAGTAATTGTATTCTGTAAGGAAATCAAGCAGCTATAGAGCCAAATACTTTTCATGGGTTGATATAAAGAAAAGTATTAGACTTTATTACAGAAGTTATCCACTACTCTCACTCTAACTCATTTCATTTTTTGATTCATCAATCATGCTATTATGTGCCACTAAATGCATCAATACTCTTATTATAGTAATATAAACCTTTTATCATGCAGATACCATCACTTGGTTTCTCCCAGCAGCAGCTCTGATGTTTATATCCATCTCTTTCCCTCCCAAGGATAATGCCTGCTTTACACGAGACGACCGATTGTGCGATTTCACGATCGATCGCACCCGCCCCCGTCGTTTGTGCGTCACGGGCAAATCGCTGCCCGTGTCGCACAAAGTCGTGAAACCCCCATCACACGTACTTACCTGCTGAGCGACCTCGCTGTGGGCGGCGAACATCCTCTTCCTAAAGGGGGAGGGACGTTCGGCATCACAGCGACGTCAAACAGCCACCGGTCAATAGAAGCAGAGGGGCGGAGATGAGTGGGACGTAAACATCCCGCCCACCTCCTTCCTTCTGCATAGCCGCCGGGAGCCATGGGACGCAGGTAAGCTATGTTCAGCATTCCCGGGGTGTCACACGGAGCGATGTGTGCTACACCGGGTACAATGAACAACCAGCGCCATTTTAATTAAAAAAAAATTTAAAACTGGGTGACGAGTACACGACTTACGATTTGTGAGCGATACTGCATCGCTCGGAGGTGTTACACGAGAAGACGTCATGAACGATGCCGGATGTGCGTCACGAAAACCGTGACCCCGACGATGCATCGCACGATAGCTCGTCTCATTGAAAGCCCGCATTTCTGTGTACTAATACTATAAATCCCATCATGCAATGCTACAGCCTTCTTGCCAGCACTTCACACACCCCTCCCTTCTCCAGTCTGTGCTGCTGAAGATTTTGGGAGCTACCAAGTACCAGAGTAGCCCAGGGGAGATATCACGCAATTGCAAATAGCAATTGTCAGATGTTCAGTACAGCCCTGCCACTGTTTGTTATGAAAATATCAGCACTTTTCAGCTGTTCAGGTCAGTTATTGGATTACCTAACCGTTTGCTTTTGAAATGCAGATTGCAGCACCTTACTAGGTGTCAGCCCCTGCTGTTAAGGTCCAGTCACACTAAGCAACTTACCAGCGATCCCAACAATGATAGGGATCGCTGGTAAGTTGCTAGGAGGTTGCTGGTGAGATGTCACACTGCAATGCTCCAGCGATCCCACCAGCAACCTGACCTGGCAGGGATCGCTGGAGCGTGGCTACACGAGTTGCTGGTGAGCTCACCAGCAACCAGTGACCAGCCCCCAGCGCCTTGTGGAAGATGCTGTGCTTGGTAACTAAGGTAAATATCGGGTAACCAACCCGATATTTACCTTAGTTACCAGCTCACGCAGCTTCACGTGCAGAGAGCAGGGAGCAGCGCACACTGAGCGCTGGCTCCCTGCTCTCCTAGTACAGCACACATCGGGTTAATTACCCGATGTGTGCTGCAGCTAAATGTGCACAGAGCAGGGAGCAGCGCACACTGCTTAGCGCTGGCTCCCTGCTTTCCTAGCTACAGCACACATCGGGTTAATTAACCCGATGTGTCCTGCAGCTACATGTGCACAGAGCAGGAGCCGGCGCTGACAGTGAGAGCGGCGGAGGCTGGTAACAACGGTAAATATCGGGTAACCAAGGACAGGGCTTCTTGGTTACCCGATGTTACATTGGTTACCAGCCTCCGCAGAAGCCGGCTCCTGCTGCCTGCACATTTAGTTGTTGCTGTCTCGCTGTCACACACAGCGATCTGTGCTTCACAGCGGGACAGCAACAACTAAAAAATGGCCCAGGACATTCAGCAACAACCAACGACCTCACAGCAGGGGCCAGGTTATTGCTGGATGTCACACACAGCAACATCGCTAGCAACGTCACAAAAGTTGTTCGTTAGCAGCGATGTTGCTAGCGATGTTGCTTAGTGTGACGGGGCCTTTACTGTTGAAAGAAACTCTCAGCTTGATTAGACTGATTTCACTGGCAGACACAGACAGAACAGGGGCCCTGTTCAAAAACAATATATGGGACCTTTGCAGCCCAAGAACTAATCAAAATGCACAATTCCACCTGCTTTGGAGGTAGAAATGGACTTCCACACCTCTTGGGCCCCTGTGCGCTGCAGTGATATATCTGCCCATGACTAATTGTGATTCACTTCAAAATTTCTACATCCACCATCAACTTCATTTCATTTTGTCTGATTTCTGTGGCAGAAAAGGAAGTATCTGACATACAGAGGAGGAGGAAGAATATGCATAACAATCCAGTACTGTGTGATCCCTGCTGAGATGTGCTCATAAAAGCATCATCCAAAACAAGTATATTGACGGGCCCACGTGGTCTGGGGGGTTACTCGTAACGTCTAGGGCAGTGTTTCTCAACTCCAGTCCTCAGGACCCACCAACAGATCGTATTTTCAGGTTTTCCTCAATGTTAGACAGGGAATAATTCCATCACCTGTGAAACATTAAGGAAAACCTGATGAGGAAAACCTGAAAACATGATCTGTTGGTGGGTCTTGAGGACTGGAGTTGAGAAACACTGGTCTAGGGGGTTACTTGTAACCGGGTCGGTGTAAAAGGGGTTGGGATGTCACAGCTGCCCGACCCGGTTCCGTGACCCCAACGGTGTCAGTAAAGATGGTGGGGTTATTTAGAGGGAAGGATAGAGTTTGTATTCGTGACGCCACCTGTGGTTTACGTAAACATAGGAACCGTCGCTGTGGGAGGTATCCTCTGGGGCAGATGGTAGCACATCTCGGTTGATGCAGCTCTCCACAGGCAGAGATCAGGCCCTAGGGAGGTTGGGAGTAGTAGTCTCCTGCTGCTGTGCAGCTATGGCGGGGTTAGGGTGTGGGAAGGATTGGACGACACAGGGGTTGCAATCACAGTTCTTTACTCACTGAAGTATCACCGCCTCTGGAGTGCCAGACTCCGCTGTCATGGGCCTCCAGGTGATCCCGTATAGTTCGGAGGTCAGAGACGGTTCTTCTTTCTGTGCGTCCTTCCTATTTGCGCTGTGATGTGTGAGTCCCTGCGACTTGAAGCTACGCTGCGTCCTGTCCCGTATGGCAAGCAGCATGAGTCTTTTACTAGTTTCGCTCTTTTGTCACGGCTCCTGGCTCTAGTATGCTGCTGTGCCCCGGGCATTTTGTGTGGGCTAGAAGACTTGTAATCTTCTGCCCTGTGGATTCTGCTGGTGGGAATTGCAGTACCCACGCAGCCTAGGGCTCCGCACCCTGCTCTCTGCGCTCGGTGCTGAGGGAGCTATGGCGCAGCTCTCTCCCCAGCGACTATCTTCTCACGCTCCTTCTTTGCACCTCTCGGTCTCTCCGTCTGTCTGTCTGTGTATGTTGCCTTATTCACCTGTTATTATGCTCCACCCCCCGGTTTGCTGTACTGGTGGGCAGGAGGTCCCATATCTTTTGATGGCCTACCCTAACCCAGTCCCGGTGGGAGGGCAACTGAACTGTGTGTTGCGTAGATTGTGGTAGTTACCGGCAATGACCTCCTCCGTACTCGGGATGAATACCGCACCTCAGCCGAGGTTCAGTACTCTGTGGTGACTTAAGCCGCAGGGGCGCCACAATATTACAAAAGGTAATGTTTAGAAGAAGTATAATATGTGGCAAGGAGTGAAGAAGTAGTGGAAAACCCCTTTAAGGATGTGACCTATCAGCACAATAACAACGAAGATAAAGATACATTTAAAAGTGGTCAGAAACATGTTTTGTAAAGAGAGGGTGTGGGGAAGGAACCCCCAGTACTATACTAGGCTATGCTTTCCCCACTATTGTGCTATAACATCCTGGAGGTGGATTCATGGGACCATGCACCGAACTCCCCCAGTGAGGCAACCCAGAGCTAACCCCTATACAGGGACTGTCCGGTCACCCCACCAGAGGGCCTAGATACACGGCAGCCGGAACACTAGGGGTACGGAGTCTGAGTCCTTCAAGGGTCTGCACAGGGAAAGTCTATTAGTCCACAGGGAGCCGTAGACAGGACGGATGTCTGGAACCAGATTCAGGTGCCGAGAAGGAACAGCAGGCGGGGTCCGGGTCCAACGAGGTTTGCAGGCTGAGGTTACCAGGTGGGATCGGGGACCGGTGATGGGAACAGGCTGACAGAAGATGGTGCGATCCACAGCGGACAGCCACCGGGACATTTCCTGGGCAATCAGCAATCTGGACCAGGTCAGCACGGCAGACAGACTCTGCGGAAGAGACAGTGTTATATGGGAGACAAGGCACAGAGAGACCTGAACACCTAGCTAAGGAAACACGTTGAACAGGCCCCGCCCACCTAGAAAGGGAAGTCTTAAATACCTTGTACCTGTAACAACCATATCCTGTTCCCGGGCCCTTTAAGAGGAGATGAGTGAGCGCGCTCGCGCCCTAATGCGCATGCGCAAGCCCAAGTGCCAGAGACCAATACAGGAAGCTGGGAGGAAGGTGGAGAGGATACAGAGGAGCCAGGCACCGAGTCCTGGATCGCAGCGTGGCGCCGGTAGCGACGGACAGGAGGCATAGAGGATGCACATGAGGAGGAGTGAGCGGGGACGCCGCGGGCAGGGGGACCAGAGACCAGAGCGGTAAGTGACAGGCGGCGCCGGGACCCGGTGAGCGTGACATGTGCCCACCAGTGCATTCAGACTCCAACAAAAGAAGTATACTAAGATGGGCAGACAGTATGAAGAGGGGAGACCAGCAATTGCTATTCAATACCAGCTGGGATGGTGTTTTCCTAGGTTATTTCTATGTTCTGTAAAATTGTGCCTAATGGAGAAAAGACCTTTCAGGGTACTGATTACAGACAGCGACTTCTACAATATGACATCAGCACAATCTATCAGCTCATACCCTTGTTTAAGAAAGTCATAGATCTACAGTCTAAATGAGCGTTAACTTGTAATTGTACAGAACATTACAGACTGCGGGATTTAATACATAATTTCTAACTGAACATTGCCAATAATATATTTCCTGCAACATATGGCTTCACATACTGCAGCTGGAAATATGACTGATTCATCTTCAAAGCTGTAAGCACTTGACATTTAGCTTTACAAAAAGTGTAACAGTTTTCACACCTGATTTCTACGTAAGACTTTACTGGATTGGAGAAATAAAGAATTGGAAAGTAAATTTGAGGAGAAAAATATGTAGGAAAAATGTCCTATCTTCCTACATCACAGGGCAAAAAGTAACGTGAATGGTGATGAAAAAGTTTCTATATACAGTATAAGCTAATATACATTTACCCTGTATTAAAATTTCATATACTGTATATGGTTAAATTATAAAAAAAATGTAGTTATTGCTAACTAAACATAACATTTAATATATGGCATAATTGCAGATATGAGCTAGATAGATAGATAGATAGAACGATAGATAGAACGATAGATAGAATGATAGATAGATAGAGGGATAGATAGATAGATAGATAGATAGATAGATAGATAGATAGATAGATAGATAGATAGATAGGTAGATAGATAGATGGGTAGATAGAGGGATAGATAGATAGATAGATAGATAGATAATAGATACAGTATATAGATAAACAGATGATAGAGAGATAGATAAATGATAGATAGATTAATAGCTATAAGATAGATAATAGATAGATCCTGTACATACAATGACATACAAACATTATTACAAACAAGTATTCATACCCTGTGAGTGTCTACATATTTTGTTCACATAGTAAAGTATTTGTGAAGGGGAAATGAAATGATACATGGCTTTCTAAATATTGTAAAAATATAAATCTGAAAATGGTGACTTGCATTTGTATTCATCCCCCTTGAATCAATACAATTTGTACACTTTGGACTCAATTTACTAATTAGGTGACTTCTGGAGACAATTGTTCACTCAAAATGTTATGATTTTATTTCGGGATATCAGACTATGAGAGACTGAATATAAATGTCCCAATTTTCAGATTTATATTTTTAGAATATTTAGAAAACTATGTATTCTTCCCTTTACACTTCACAAATACTTGTTAATTTGTGTTTGTAGATCACAAAAAATCCCAATGAAATACATTTACGTGTGTGAATGTAATGTGAAAAAAATGTGTAAGAGTACATTGGGTATGAAAACTTTTTTATTGCATTATACACGCACTTTTACACATGCAGTATATATCTGCATAGACAACTGATCGAGCCAGCAATGGCATTAAGCACCAGTCCTTAAAAAAATAAGCTTTTTCCTCTTTTATTCTCTGAATCAGCTGCTGTCTGTATTTAATGCTGTTTTCTTCTAGTTAAACATTAAAGGTAATAAGTCAGCATGGTTTCACTCCCAAACAACTATGTATATATATATATATATATATATATATATATATATATATATATATATATATATATATTGTGAGGTAGCGTGGTCGGCTGCGCAGCAGAAGACACGGGATCCAGGCATTAAAGGTTCACAGCACACGGTTTTAATGTCCAAACAAAAGTCCATAACAAAAATACATGTGCCTCTCCAGCAGAAAACTCAGGGAGTTCTGTTCACTCCCTCACACCCGGCACACCTGCCCTTGTTCCTGATTCTATTTAACCCTTCCTTCAGCCTGTAAGGAAACAGCATTAACCCTATAGTGGATTTACTTTCTATCATGGAGTGAGCACAACCGGGGCGAGACATACCGGCCGTCATAGATAACCCCGGTCACAGTCTCACACACCCCCCCCTCAGTTCAAGCGTGCGGGGTTGAACTCCAGCCATCAAACACGGGCCGCGGGACAAGGCATCGGCGTTGCCCTGCAACCCACCGGCCCTATGTTCAACCGTAAACCGGAAGTTCTGCAGAGAAAGGAACCACCGGGTAACCCGGGCATTCCGTTCCTTGGCGGACCTCATCCAGACCAGTGGAGAGTGATCCGTCACCAAGCGAAACTGCCGTCCCAGCAGGTAATAGCGTAGGGACTCCAAGGCCCACTTGATCGCCAGGCACTCCTTCTCCACTACGCTATAATTCCGCTCGGGAGGGGTGAGCTTCCTACTTAAGAAGGTGACGGGGTGTTCCTCCCCCTGAACCACCTGAGACAGCACTGCCCCCAGGCCGACCTCCGAGGCGTCAGTCTGTACTATGAACTCCTTCCGGAAATCAGGGTTGACCAGAACGGGCTGTCCGCACAGGACCTCCTTCAGGGCCCGGAAGGAGTCCTCGGCCTGCGGAGTCCAGCGCACCATGACGGACTTCTTGCCTTTGAGAAGGTCCGTCAAGGGGGCTGATAGTCCCGCAAAATCTTTTACAAACCTCCTGTAGTACCCCACGATACCCAGGAAGGCCCTAACCTGCTTCGTGGTCAGGGGTCTAGGCCACTTCTGGATCGCCTCAACCTTGTTAATTTGGGGCTTAATCACTCCTTGGCCCATCACGTAGCCCAAGTAGCGGGCTTCCGTGAGTCCCAATGCACATTTCTTGGGATTGGCTGTCAATCCGGCTGTTCGAAGCGCGTCCACCACCGCTTGTACCTGTTCCAAGTGAGTCTGCCAATCGGAGCTGTAAATAATGATGTCATCCAGGTACGCTGATGCATACGCCTGGTGGGGTTCCAGCACTAAGTCCATCAACCTCTGGAACGTGGCCGGAGCGCCATGTAACCCAAAAGGCAAGACAACATAGTGGAAGAGACCCTCCGGCGTAACAAAAGCGGTTTTCTCCTTGGCAGACTCCGTTAGTGGCACCTGCCAGTACCCCTTGGTCAGGTCGAGCGTGGTAAAATATCGCGCCTGTCCCAGCCTATCAATCAGCTCATCCACCCGGGGCATGGGGTAGAGATCAAACTTGGATATTTCGTTCAATCTCCTAAAGTCATTGCAGAACCTTAAGGAGCCATCGGGTTTTGGTATTAGGACAATCGGACTAGCCCATTCACTCCGGGATTTTTCGATGACCCCCAGGCGTAACATTGTCTTTACTTCCTCCGATATGGCTTGTCGTCGAGCCTCCGGTACTCGGTATGACTTCAGGCGTACCTTCAGGTGGGGCTCGGTGACAATATCATGTCGTATCAGACTGGTCCTACCGGGCAGCTCGGAGAAGACATCGGGGTTCTGCTGAACCCACCGTCTGGCCTCTCGCCTCTGTGTCTTGGTGAGGGCTTCTCCAATCCTTACTTCCGGTTCGTCCTCTCCGGAGGTCGCTGGAGCCGGATGTGAACGACCCGAAGAGTAGGGAGGTGGGGAAAAAACAGCCATCAGGCTTTCCCGTTCCTGCCAAGGTTTTAATAGGTTGACATGGTATATTTGTTCAGGTTTCCGCCTACCGGGCTGCAATACTTTATAGTTAACCACCCCGACTCTTTCCTTTATCTCGTAGGGGCCTTGCCACTGAGCCAGGAATTTACTCTCCGCCGTGGGGATTAATACCAACACCCGATCCCCGGGTTTAAAGGTCCGCACGGTGGCTTGTCTATTGTAGCGGCCGCTTTGCGCGGCCTGAGCCTCCTGTAAATGCTCCTTCACAATTGGCATGACCGCGCTTATGCGGTTCTGCATACCTAAAATGTGTTCGATCACACTTTTATGGGGGGTGGGCTCTTGTTCCCATGTTTCCTTTGCCAGGTCCAACAATCCCAGGGGATGTCGCCCGTATAACAATTCAAAAGGCGAAAACCCCGTGGATGCCTGTGGCACCTCTCGTATGGCAAACATCAAATAGGGAAGCATCATATCCCAGTCTTTCCCGTCTTTTGAAATCACCCTTCTTAGGCTATGTGCGCACTTACCGGATTTTTCGCGGATTTTGCCGCGGATTTGCTGCATGTTTCGCTGCAGAAAATGTTCATAACATCTCTGCAGTGAATCACCAGCAAATCCTATGGAGAAAAAAAATCCTGTGCGCACTGGGCGGAATTTGACAGCTGCATGTTTTGCTGCGGGAATCCCGCAGCAAAAACAAGTGCATGTCACTTCTTTTCCGCACAGCGCTGCGGGATTTTACTCCATTGACTCAATGTTAATCAAGAAATCCCGCAGGGAATAACGCAGGCAGCAAATTCTGTGCGGTTCACTGCGTTTTCCTGCGTTATTCCCTGCGGTATTTTGCGGTTTACCTCCGGTAATGTGCATCACTTGCTTGCGGTTTTGCAGGGAAGTGATGTCATTACAGGAAGAGGAAGCCGTGCAGAGTAAACACACACACATCACACACACATCACAGACATAGATCACATAGACACAGACACATAGAACACACATAGAAAGAAAACGGAAATATAGAAAAAAAAGAACGTGGGCTCCGCTGCATATTTACCTTCCAGCCGAGGTAAGCACACAGCGGCGGCCCGGTATTCTCAGGCTGGGGAGGGAGAGGGGCAGGGGTAATGTCCCCCGCCTCACTCCCCCTCCGGCAGCCGAGAATATCAGCCGCAGCTGCCCCGGCACTGTCGCATGCAATATGCGACAATGCCGGCGTGTCCTCGGCTCTTCTTGCCACCGTGTAGCAGTGGTGGCAAGGTAATACAAGGGGTTAATGGTGATGGGGGACCACCGCCATTAACCCCAGGCTTGATCATGGCAGCGTCTATGTGACAGCTGACATGATCAACCCGTAAGTAAAGTGAAAAAAAACACAGACACCGAAAAATCCTTTATTTTAAATAAAACAAACAAGCCTCGTTCACCATTTTATTAACCCCTCCCGCACCAAAGCTCCAGCGTAATCCAGGTCCGACGTCCAGCGCTGCTTCCATCCAGCCGCGACTGTCACAGACACAGCGCTGAATGAAAGCAGCAGAGGTAATTACCGGTCATTTCCCACGGCCGGTAATGTGAACTCACTGAGGACCGTGGGAAATGCAGCGATCTGTCATCTATCTCTCTATCTATCTATCCCTCTGTCTGTCTATCTATCCCTCTATCTATCCCTCTATCTATCCCTCTATCTATTCTTCTGTCTATCTACTCTCAGAATTAAATGATTTTTTTTTTTTTTTTCTTCAATGTGCTTTATTGCATTGAATGCAATAAAGCACATCCCAACCCGCACGCGGCAAAACCGCGGCAATACCGCGAATAATACCGCGGTAAAACCGCAGCAAACCGCGGCAAACCGCATGCGGTTTTCGGGTGCGGTTTCCCGCGGTTTTTTACCGCGGGTGCGGTAATCTTTGAGGGCATGCGGAATTTTCTCAAGAAAATTCCACTTCCCAGTGCGCACAGAGCCTTAGCATGGTTTTCAGGGTTTTATTGAAACGCTCGACTAAACCGTCCGTTTGAGGATGATACACAGACGTACGCAACTGCTTGATCTGGAGTAGCCGGCATAGTTCTTTGGTCACTTTAGACATGAATGGGGTCCCCTGATCCGTAAGGATCTCCTTGGGCAACCCCACCCGGCAGAACACAGCAAACAACTCCCGAGCTATAAGCTTTGCTGCAGTATGTCTGAGAGGTATCGCCTTGGGATACCGGGTGGCATAGTCAACGATCACTAGGATGTGTTGGTGCCCTCGAGCGGACTTTACGAGGGGCCCCACCAGATCCATCCCTATCCGTTCAAAAGGGACTTCTATAATGGGTAACGGTACCAACGGACTGCGAAAATGGGTCAGGGGTGCGGTAAGCTGACACTCCGGGCAGGTTTCGCAGAACCGTTTTACCTCCCCAAAGACCCCGGGCCAATAGAACCTTTGCAATATTCGCTCCTGCGTTTTCTTGACCCCTAGGTGGCCACTCATCAGGTGTTTATGAGCCAAGTCGAGGACCCGCCGGCGATGCGGCTGGGGCACCACCAACTGTTCTACCCCCATGCCCCGTATTTCATCTACCCGGTAGAGTAAATCCTGTTTAAGAGCGAAATGGGGGTACCTTACCTGGGCACCGGGCAGCTGTTCCACCCCGTCAACTACTGTCACCCGACTCCGAGCATGTATTAACGTAGGGTCCTGCAGTTGGGCTGTCCCAAACGTATCCGGGGACGCCTCCAACTCCGGGATGGGCTCGACCGTCTCAGCCTCTCCTGCCAATACCTCTAGAGGCGACCTATCGGGTTCACACTCTGTCCCTATCATGGTGACCCCTACGGCAGGTGTCCCGGATTCAGGATTGTAGGGCTCAGGTCCCGGACCGACCAATATCTGAGGGGACTTAGGGGGTCCCCTTCATAAAGTCCAAAAATAGGGCAGATCCCTTCCTAGGATCACGTCATAAGGAAGAGTGTTAAGAAGTCCCACCTCATGTTGCACCTGACCGCAAGGTGCTGTGATGGTGACAATCCCCGTGGGATAGTCTCGGCGGTCCCCATGTATGCAAACCACCCCCACGGTACGTCCTGTGGCCTTTACTTTAGCCCTCAAGGTGGATCGCACAAGGGTCACTAAGCTTCCGGAATCCAACAATCCTGTAACCGGACATCCATTCACCTGTATTTGGCACAGGTGGGGCTCCGTCTCTGGGGAGACCAGGTCAGCGGTACACACCACCTGAGCATACATTGAACCCCGCCGGGTAACCCCACAATCCATGGGCTCCGTGGTGAGTGGACACTGGGCTTCCATATGTCCCACCCGCTGGCACCGCCAACATCTAATGGGGACGGAAACCCCCTTGACGGGTTGTCGTTTAGGGTACAGAACCTTCCGGACCTCAGGAATGGCGGCCGCGGCCTCAGACGGGACAGTAGGGGACTCCTGCACCGTTGTCAGCGGTGGGTCCTTGGCCCTAGGCTTGGAGGGGCCGGACCGACGGGCGGTACGCAAAGTCTCAGTGTCCCGTATCAAGTCCTGCATAGCCACATGCCGCTCTACCAGGGACACTAATTGGTCCAGGGTACTCGGGTCACCCTGTCCGACCCACCGTTGAACGGTGATGGGTAAAGTGCGCACAGAACGATCCACTACTACCCTTTCCACCATTTGCACCGGGCTCAGAGTGTCAGGCTGCAACCACTTTTTTACAAGATGCAACAAGTCATAGGCCTGGGAGCGTACGGGTTTGGCTTCCTCATAGAACCACTGATTTACCCGCTGAGCCCGTACATAGGTATTCACCCCCAACCGAGCCAGTATTTCGGCTTTCAGGGTCACATAGTCAATGGCGTCCTCGGTACAGAGGTCCAGGTACGCTTTTTGGGGTTCCCCTGTCAGATAGGGCGACAATACCTCAGCCCACTGCGGGGTCGGCAGTTTCTCCCGCTCAGCCACCCGCTCAAACACCGCCAGGAACGCTTCCACATCATCCCCCGGGGTCATCTTTTGCAACGCTTGTCTCACCGCTTTCCGGACGCTGCCGTCGTCACCCGGTCCCGGGGTTGTTGCTGCCGGTCCGGCACGGATCGACTTGGCCAGGAGAACCATCTGTTCTTGGTGCCTTTTTTCCTGCAATTGCAAGGCTTGCTGCTGACGTGCATTGGCTTGATCCATCTGTTCTTGGAGTTTTTTTTCCTGCACTTGCAAGGATTGGAGCAGGTGTGCATTGGTCTGTTGCTGCTGTGCATTAGCCTGAGCCAAATGCTTTAGTATGTCCTCCATGGCGTCGCCGGGTTTGGGCTGTAGTATAGCCGCTCGAATCCAGGACATGCGCAGCTGGGTCACCAGGGATGGATGCTACACCTTACCGGCTGTCATGCCCGCATTCTCCACCATATGTGAGGTAGCACGGTCGGCTGCGCAGCAGAAGACACGGGATCCAGGCATTAAAGGTTCACAGCACACGGTTTTAATGTCCAAACAAAAGTCCATAACAAAAATACATGTGCCTCTCCAGCAGAAAACTCAGGGAGTTCTGTTCACTCCCTCACACCCGGCACACCTGCCCTTGTTCCTGATTCTATTTAACCCTTCCTTCAGCCTGTAAGGAAACAGCATTAACCCTATAGTGGATTTACTTTCTATCATGGAGTGAGCACAACCGGGGTGAGACATACCGGCCGTCATAGATAACCCCGGTCACAGTCTCACAATATATATATATATATATATATATATAAATATATGTTCATGCAACTCTTTCAAAGACAAATCCAGCCATATTTTTCTCTAGACACTCAGTTCCTATGTTACTAAGAAATCAAAGTTTTAATTAATATGCAAATTAGGCTTTTTATGTCATTCCTCTGTCACTCCAGCTCTACTGCCTGCCCAACACCACCTCCTTCTGATTGACTGAAAGTTCCTATGCCTAAAATCACACAGCATGGAGACTATCAGTCAAGAAAGTAAAGGAATCCGCACCGTCGCATTTACAATCACAAAATTTTGCACAGACACCCCATGTGACTCAGGGAACGTCATAGACTATGATTTGAGTGGAAAATTTAACCCCGCGCTTTACAGTTACTGTCCAAAAAACATGTCTCCATTAAAGTCAATGGAGCTGCGAGCTATAGGTTATTAATAGGAGCTGTGATTGGTTGCTATAGGACCAAAATAAATAAGAAGCATATGTGTGAGGTAATAAGATGTCGGTGGGGAGATGGCTAGAGAGAGACAGAAAGAGACAGACAGACATAGGCACAGACAGAGTAAGAGGCAGACAGGGAAAGAGACAGAGAGAGACAGACAGCCAAAGAGACAGAGGCAGACAGACAGACAGGGAAAGAGACAGGCACAGACAGACAGGGAAAGAAACAGGGTAAAAATTAAACAAGGGAGCGCATGTGAAGGTTCTGGGAGATAGCGGTGAGGAGAAGAAAAGGAATCTGCTCACCTGATGTGGTTGTGCAGCCCTCGCACAACTACGGTATAAGGCAGGAGTGTTGAGTCAGTGATCTTCTGACCTGTTAGCCCACGATGTCCATCCAGGGAAGCAAATTCCTGAGGAGCTGGTCACATGACAGATCACTGGGCGTCTCTGGTAATCTGACCTCCGTATCAAGCAGCTCTTGCCGTGAACCCACAGGGGGGAGATCAGCAGTAAAGTATAGAAGCACGGTCTGATAGAGCGCTAAGGAGGCCACAGTATTAGATTAATTTTTTTTTTTTTGGATAACCACCTGATGAAGATATTGTGTATATCGAAACGCGTTGTGGCTGATAGAAAACAATAAATTCTAAAAAAAAAAAATTAATCTAATACTGTGGCCTCCTTAGCGCTCTATCAGACCGTGCTTCTATACTTTACTATTAGGGAAAGAAACAGGCAGACAGGGGAAGAGCCAGACAGAGAGCCAGACAGAGAAAGAGACAGGGGAAAAGACAGAGACAGGGAAAGAGACAAAAACAGGGAAAGAGACAGAGACAAGGAAAAAGACAGAGAAAGAGACAGAGACAAGGAAAGAGACAGGGAAAGAGACACAGACAGATGGGGAAAGAGACAGACCTGGACAGAGACAGACCCGGAGCAAGACAGACCTGGAAAGAGACAGACGGGGAAAGAGACAGACGGGGAAAGAGACAGACCTGTAACAAGACAGACCTGGAACAAGACAGACGGGGAATGAGACAGGTAGGGAAAAAGACTGACAGATAGACAGACACAGAAAGAGAGAGAGAGACAGACAGACACAGATAGAGACATACAGACACAGAGATAGAGAGAGACAGACAGAGAGACTGATACAGAGACATACAGAGAAAAACACAGACAGACAGATAGACGTGGATAGAGACAAAGACACACATGGATAGAGACAGAAAGGGAAAGAGACATAAAGGGAAAGAGAAAGACAGGGAAAGAGACAGAAAGGGAAAGAGACAGAAAGGGAAAGAGACAGAAAGGGAAAGAGACAGAAAGGGAAAGAGACAGACAGGGAGACAGTCACACAGAGACACAGAGACAGAGACACACACACAGACATACACAGACACACACACAGAGACACACACAGAGGCAGACACTGAAAGACAGAGACTGACAGACAGACAGATATACAGACAGACAGAGACTGCGAGAGAGACAGAGAGAAAGTTACTGTCCCGGGCAACGACCGGGTACTACAGCTAGTAAATATATATAAATAAATTAGTATGAAATCCTCTTGTCAGATTCCCTTTAAAGAGAACCTACTACCAAAAAGGCCCACTGATTTAATATGATAAAGTTAAACTCTACAATAAGAAAAAAGATATATCTCATAAAAAGGAAAAATTGAAAGAATGTTTTATAGTTATGTGTCGCCCTGGGCAAGCCAGGGGACACAGATAACAACACACACGCACCCCACATTCCCTGCAGGTACACCAGCTAACCCATAAATCCTTGTTGCCTTCCTCCAGAGGTTGATGATGCACACCAGGGGGTGGGCCAGGCGGTTGGCTCCGCCCATCGAGGAGCTCACAACTCTGGAGGCAGGAAGTTACAGGCAGATTAGTCGAGGAGGAGGAAGTGGAAGGAGTGAAGTTGAGCCCAGGCAGGGCAAGTGTGAGGAGCAGAAGGAGAGAAAGTAAACAGAGAAGTGAAAGTGGTGAAAGTAGAGAGGTGTAGAGGAGACAAGCAAGTAAAGTGACAGAAAGCCTGGAGTTGGTCTGTGGCTGTGTGCCCGGACGGAGTCAGCAAGGTCAGCAGACAGCGGTGAAGATCTGCAGTGGGACTGTCTGGAGGTTGCTGGAAGGGCCGCGGAGGCTGTGTGTATCCAGGGCCTGGAGCAGTATACAAAGGGCAGTCAGTACCAGAGCAGGGGCTTTCGGATCCCAGCAAGGCTTGGAGTCGCTGTAAATTGCTAAATCCATTAGTGAAGGGGACGTAGATCTCCCAACAAGCAAGTCCTGATTGACGGCAAAGGTCCAACCACAACGGGGGAACACCGCCACCGCCAAGGCACCAGTTTCCCAGGGCCGGCGCCTGCGGGCAAAGTGTAGAGCTCCTCCGGCCCAGATTGCAGCCGGGGAGCGGGTAACCGGAGGGAATCCACCGATACCACAAGACATTTCAAAGGTGCAGGGAAGAGACCGTCACCGCTAACTGCAGGGAACCGCAGCACCGTGAACCGTCCGAGGGACCCGTCCAACCAGCCGTTTGTTTACCGAGAACTGTGTCGTGTTTACTGGCTGAGTGAGTACCTCAGTGCCACAAGGCACAGCGCTGCCCCTGCGTTCCTGCACCCCACTGGGCCCCGGGATCACCAACCCCTACCCACGGAGGGGCAACACAACACCTGGCTGCTCCCATCACCATCCCCGGGATCCCCATCCAAAGCAGCGGTGGTGCAATCACCACAACCGTGGGTGGCGTCACGAACTATAACCCCAACAAACACCCCCTTTTCACTCACGGGCGAGGAGTGTCGCTCGAGACACCCCGGGATCCGGCCCACGGCTCGAGCCACCAGGAGCAACTGCCGGACCCGAGCAGAAGGGGTGAGCGCGGTGTGCTGACACCCTCCTCCCCGCCCGCGACAACTTGGCGTCACGAACAGGATCTTACCGCTCTGCCGTCAGGTAGAGGTGCGCCTTGTTACCGCCGGAGGCATCCGGCAGAAAAATTTCAGAAGCCGCCATCTTTGGCGCGAAAAGTTCCCGCTCGAGCGTCTTCTCGAGCAGTAGAGGCGCGAAGGCCAAAACCCCGCCCCGAGAGAGGAGGGGCCGGAAAGAGCTAAGGGGGACGCGATGGCGGCTGGCGGCATGTAGTCGCCGCTATAAAAGCAGGGACGCCAGGACCTTGCCAGAATACCGTTCCTGGAAGCAAACAGTGGAGATACCATGTGGATGCCGTCCCGAAACACCGTGGCCCCCGCACCGGGAACCGCAGCGTGGGTGGAGATCCGGACCGCGCAGCTCCATCTAAGGCTGCAGGTCAAAATGCAGCTCCTCCTGGAGGAGTGGGAGACCGACATGGCAGACGTTTTGGCAGCCGTGCGGAGACGCGAGGAGGAAGCGGAGGAAGGGAGGGTGAGTGACCCACGCCCCTATGTCCCGGAGGGACCGGTCGCTGCGGCTGAGGGACCCGGTCCAAGTCCTCTCCCCCCGTTGCCTCCTTCGCCACCCGTCCCGGAGGCCGTGACCCCGCCACTAGGCCCGCTACCACCGCAACCGGTAGCGATACCCAGCCTGTCCGCCCCAGCGGACCGACCTGTAGCCGGAGCCCGAAGCAAGCCGGAGGCATTGCCATGGAAGGCCCCGAAGATTGTGCCAGAGACAGTCCCCGAGCAGTTCCCCGAGCCGGAGCCGATGACCCGCTCCGAGCCGAAGGCCCAACTGCGGAAAGCCCCTGTGCCCATCCCCCACACCTCGGCTGAGGTGGCGCCGGGTTGTTGCTGCAAGGCAGCGCCCAAGGCCATGACACCGCGGGATACGCCGCCCACCTTCCTGACAGTGGGTAACGTACTGGATGTCCCACGGGGCTCAACCCGTGCGCCGGAGCCATACTGGGACAGGGAGCCGACCAAGCTGGGCCTGGAAATCGCGGAGAGGGAGCGAAGAAAAGCCGAGTTGGTAGCCCGAGCCATCCGGGAAAAGGAGAACCTGCGACAAGCGACCTTCCGTGTCCGGGGCCCGTTCTACGAGGGGCAGGTGCGGCGCTTTGATATCCGCCGGGGCTACGGGTTCATATACGAACCGGGCCTGGAGGCCGAGGTGTTTGTAGCCCGGCGGGATGTGCATGCTCATCTGCCCGAAGAGCATCCTGGCCGCAATCTTATACCAGGGGACATGGTGCGTTACACTCGGCACTGCGGAGAGAGGGGGTGGTTTGCCCTGGACGTAAAGCTGAAGGGCAGCCCGGAGAGCAAGGTGAGCTCTGCACCCCCTCCCTCGGAGGAAGCAGCAGCAGGACCGGAGTAGGGCAGCGGATGCCCGTTGCACCGTCCCCCGTTGGGACCACCACTGAGTTATTTGTTTGATGTTTGAAAGTTCTGCAAATGAAAAATGATGAACCGAGTTTGTCACCTGATTGTCTGCTTGATTGAACCGGCAGGAGCCGGCACCGGTGTCCCCGTGGGGACCGTTTAAGTTTATTGCATGGGAACTATCCATGGACAAGCCCGTGAACTCTGCAGGGCAACCACAAACGTTAGTGGCTTGTAAATATGTTGGGTACCGTTACCGTTTCCGCAATGCCGCCTCCGGAGAGGCAGGTTGGAGGGAGGGCCCTGAGCAGAGCAGGCCAGGGCCCAGCCACCAAAGGAACCGGTGGCCACCCTCTGGAGGGGAAGGACAGATCCCGCTCGGGTAACTTGTGCTGGACTGTGGGTCAAGGGGTGCTGCCTGGGTTTTAGGGGCAGCATCAGGGCCAGGTTGCTTGGGTGGGAGAGAGCGGAAACCGTGACCGTACACCGTTGCAACGTTAAAGAAAATGTGCCTCCCGTTTGGGAAGAGTTTTTGATTAAAAATGTATATTATTTACCGTTGATAATGTTATACCGTTTTACCTTTTCAGAAAAACAAAAAGGAAAATAAAACCGGTGTTGGACGGGCAGCCCGAGGACGGTCTGCGTTTTGCTAAGGGGGAATGTGTCGCCCTGGGCAAGCCAGGGGACACAGATAACAACACACACGCACCCCACATTCCCTGCAGGTACACCAGCTAACCCATAAATCCTTGTTGCCTTCCTCCAGAGGTTGATGATGCACACCAGGGGGTGGGCCAGGCGGTTGGCTCCGCCCATCGAGGAGCTCACAACTCTGGAGGCAGGAAGTTACAGGCAGATAAGTCGAGGAGGAGGAAGTGGAAGGAGTGAAGTTGAGCCCAGGCAGGGCAAGTGTGAGGAGCAGAAGGAGAGAAAGTAAACAGAGAAGTGAAAGTGGTGAAAGTAGAGAGGTGTAGAGGAGACAAGCAAGTAAAGTGACAGAAAGCCTGGAGTTGGTCTGTGGCTGTGTGCCCGGACGGAGTCAGCAAGGTCAGCAGACAGCGGTGAAGATCTGCAGTGGGACTGTCTGGAGGTTGCTGGAAGGGCCGCGGAGGCTGTGTGTATCCAGGGCCTGGAGCAGTATACAAAGGGCAGTCAGTACCAGAGCAGGGGCTTTCGGATCCCAGCAAGGCTTGGAGTCGCTGTAAATTGCTAAATCCGTTAGTGAAGGGGACGTAGATCTCCCAACAAGCAAGTCCTGATTGACGGCAAAGGTCCAACCACAACGGGGGAACACCGCCACCGCCAAGGCACCAGTTTCCCAGGGCCGGCGCCTGCGGGCAAAGTGTAGAGCTCCTCCGGCCCAGATTGCAGCCGGGGAGCGGGTAACCGGAGGGAATCCACCGATACCACAAGACATTTCAAAGGTGCAGGGAAGAGACCGTCACCGCTAACTGCAGGGAACCGCAGCACCGTGAACCGTCCGAGGGACCCGTCCAACCAGCCGTTTGTTTACCGAGAACTGTGTCGTGTTTACTGGCTGAGTGAGTACCTCAGTGCCGCAAGGCACAGCGCTGCCCCTGCGTCCCTGCACCCCACTGGGCCCCGGGATCACCAACCCCTACCCACGGAGGGGCAACACAACACCTGGCTGCTCCCATCACCATCCCCGGGATCCCCATCCAAAGCAGCGGTGGTGCAATCACCACAACCGTGGGTGGCGTCACGAACTATAACCCCAACAAACACCCCCTTTTCACTCACGGGCGAGGAGTGTCGCTCGAGACACCCCGGGATCCGGCCCACGGCTCGAGCCACCAGGAGCAACTGCCGGACCCGAGCAGAAGGGGTGAGCGCGGTGTGCTGACACCCTCCTCCCCGCCCGCGACAGTTACATACCTATTATGCAGATAAGTGATTCTCACCTCCTAAACGGTTCATGCATCCTCTGTGATGGTTTACTTTGTGACCGGCAGTGTATCTGTTACATTTCCACAAAGACTGAACCTGTGAAATCTTGCTAGTTATAGTGACATGTCGAGGGCGGGGGCCAGCTTCCCCGTCGCGGGGGCTGCTCGGGGAGGTCGCGCCCGGATCCAGTGCATTCTCCTCGGTGGCTCGAGTGGGGCCGGACCCGGAGCTCGAGCAGCGCTCCTCACCCACGAGTGAAAAGGGGATTTGGGATGGATAGAGTTCGTGACGCCACCCACGGGTTGTGGTGATGGTGGGCACCACCGCTGCTGGTGACGGGGTTCCCGGGAGCGATGGCGGGGAGCAGCTAAGTGTTGACCCCTCCGTGGGTAGGGGCTGTTGGTCCCAGGGCCCGGTGGCTGGTTGGATTCCCGTAGGATGGGGCTCGCAGAGTGCAGGGTCGCGGTGCAGCGCGGTGTGGTGCCAGATGGCACTGGTGTACTCACTCAGACACAGATGGACAGAGTCTCTGGTAAACCAAACGGCTGGATGGATGGGGCCCGCAGCCGGCTGCAGTGTGTCCCTGGATGGGTTGATGGTGGCTGTCGGTTCCCTGCACCTGTGTTTGTATGTTGACTCCGATGCCTGGGCACCGGTAGTCCGCTCCCCGACGTATATGTGCCGGAGGAGCCCCCTTGCCCGCAGACGCTGGCCCTTTGGATCTCTGGCCCTTGGCGGTGGCGCTTATCCGAAATGGTTGGGCTGTTGCCTTCAATCGGGACTTGGTTGGGAATGAACCCCTGAGGTCCAGACCGCAATCAGAGAATTTGACTAGAGGTTGGCTTTAAGCCTAGTCGAGGTCTGAGTGCCCTGCTTGGTGCTTGGCTCCAATTGGCTCCCCGGTTTAGTATCGGCGGGCCACCGCCCGATCCCGGTCCTACGGTTCCGCTGACCTTTGCCAACTCCTGCAGATGGCCACCACCGTCTGCCGACCTTGCTGGAAGTGCCCGGGCTCTGACCCGGACACACACAGTTCTTACTCCTCACTCCTGCCCAGGACTGGACTCTTTGACCACCCCTGGACTAACTGACTACTGACTGACTATGTTTTTCCCACCTCCAGGCTGTGAACTCCTCGGTGGGCGGGGCCAACCACCTGGCTCCGCCCCACCTGGTGTGGATATCAAGCCTGGAGGGTGGCAACAAGGATTTATTGTTTGACTGGTGTGACCTGTTCAGGGAAGGGGGTGTATGGTGTAGTGTAGTGATCTGTGATCCCTGGGGTCCAGGGCGTCACATGAGAAAATAATAATTATGTTGTAATTCAATTTAGCCAGCTCTACTTTAGTAATAGCCACAAGATAGGACAATAACCAGGCTCATGAGAATGGAGGTGGCACTGCCAACCCTTGAAGTGTTACCTCATTAAAAAAATATTGTGCATGTACATTGCTGTCTTTACCTGTTCATCAGACATTGTCCTCACCAAACAGTGCAATGAGGCCATTCCCACAAAATTAGATCATGTGCCCACTCAATGTGGTCTTTAGTGGAAGTGGACAGACATCTGGCTCCTTCATTACACTTATATGATCTTTCTTGAACTTTTATATAGATATATACTTTTATATATCATACAATCATGTAAACTTTTTTCAAGAGAAAGCACTTTCTCCATACTGTGCACAAAGTTTATGCTAAATATTATCAGCAGAGACACCCTCAGGCCACAAACAACTGAATAATCACTACATGCTGCTTTTCTTTTGTGCAAATCACATGCTGCTCTTCTTTTGTGCAAATCACATTTTTTGCACATTATGCCTACACAGGGTGTTCAATAATTTAATTTATCTATATCTGCATGTTCAATCAGTGTAAAGGGGGCTTTACACGCTGCGACATCGCTAACGATATATCGTCCGGGTCACGTCGTTAGTGACGCACATCCGGCGTCGTTAGTGACATCGCAGCGTGTGACAGCTAGGAGCGACGATCAACGATTGCAAAAACGTCAAAAATCGTTGATCATTGACAAGTCGCTCCTTTTCATAATATCATTGGTGGTGCATGCCGCTGGTTGTTCGTCGTTCCTGCGGCATCACACATCGCTATGTGTGACACTGCAGGAACGACGAACATCTCCTTACCTGCGTCCACCGGCAATGAGGAATGAAGTAGGTGGGCGCTATATTCCGCCCACTCATCTCCGCCCCTCCGCTTCTATTGGACGGTTGCCGTGTGACGTCGCTGTGATGCCGCACAAACCGCCCCCTTAGGAAGGAGGCGGTTCGCTGGCCAGAGCGACGTCGCAGGGAAGGTAAGTCCATGTGATGGGTATAAGCGATGTTGTGTGTCATGGGCAGCGATTTGCCCATGACGCTCAACCGACGGGGGCGGGTACGCTCGCTAGCGATATCGATAGCGATATTGCAGCATGTAAAGTGCCCTTTAGACTGTGTGCACACATTGTAGATTTGTCATGTATATTATGCGTTTTTTCCATGCAGATTTGTCACCACACCTGAAGGGTTTCCTGATGCCAGCAAAGGACAGGAGAATTGTGAAGTCTCCTGCACATGTTGAGTATTTTCACCTTGCAGATTTGGTGCAGTTTTGAATCTGCAGCAGATCAATTCTTTCAGCGTTTTTGCTGCAGAGTTCACCCATATTAATAAATGGGAAAAGTCTGCACCAAAAACTCATAAAAAATGTGTACTTTTGTGCCAAGAGATATAGACACGGTGCAGAAATTTTTGAACTTAATACTTGCAGAAAACTTTATAGAACTGAAATTTTTTTTCATGCATGGTGAAACATGTCTGGACATCCAACAGACATAGTAAAAGTTCACTCTGATGGAAGTGCAGAACAGTTTGGCTCTACAAAGAAGTGAGGGGTTTGGAGCTTTGTTCCGTGATTATATTCCTAACAGGGGAAGGAAAGAAGACTAGGGAGATTCATGAAAGGATGATTTCTGTATACGGTGATTTACCTTCCTACTACCAAGTAAAGTTTTGGGCCAAGCAGTTGAAAGGAGGTAGTTAATCAAGATGACCCCAATTAAGGGCAACCTGACAGGGCATCTCAGAGGAAATGTATCGTAAACTGGAGGCCATGTTGGAAGATCGTCTCGTTAAAGTCAATGTTATAGAACATGAATTAGGCACTTCTGTTGGAATGATTTCCAGTATCATTCACAATATTTTTATGATGCCAAAGGTCAGTTACCAGTGGGTGCTACGAAAGTTGATGCCAGAGCAAAAAACATGTCGCCATCAATTTAGTCAAGAAAATTTAGACATGCATAGAGGAAATCTAGGAGAATTCTTTTTTCGAATTATTATGGATGATGAAATATGGATCTACCATCATGATACTAAGGGGCACTTTGCACACTGCGACATCGCAGGTGCGATGTCGGTGGGGTCAAATTGAAAATGACGCACTTCCGGCATCGCATGCGACATCGCAGTGTGTAAAGGCTGGATGATACGATTAACGAGCGCAAAAGCGTCGTAATCGTATCATCGGTGCAGCGTCGGCGTAATCCATGATTACGCTGACGCGACGGTCCGATGTTGTTCCTCGCTCCTGCGGCAGCACACATCGCTGTGTGTGAAGTCGCAGGAGCGAGGAACGTCTCCTACCGGCCTCACTGCGGCTTCCGTAGGATATGCGGAAGGAAGGAGGTGGGCGGGATGTTTACATCCTGCTCATCTCCGCCCCTCCGCTCTGATTGGCCGCCTGCCGTGTGACGTCGCAGTGACGCCGCACGACCCGCCCCCTTAACAAGGAGGCGGGTCGCCGGCCACAGGGACGTCACACGGCAGGTGAGTGTGTGTGTGAAGCTGGCGTAGCGATAACTTTCGCTACGCCAGCTATCACCACATATCGCTGCTGCGACGGGGGCGGGCACTATCGCACTCGGCATCGCAGCATCGGGCTGCGATGTCGTAGTGTGCAAAGCCCGCCTTAGACCAAACAAGAGTCCACGCAATAGAAGCGCAAGGGGTCACCAACTCCAACGAAATTTTGTGTAGCACAGTCAGCTGGAAAGATCAACAACAGTTTTTTGGGAAACAGAAAGCATTTTATTACTAATATTCATACTACTCAAGACAACTATTACTGGAGACACTTATGCTTAAACAGTGAAGGCATTACCTGAGGCATTACAAGAGAAACGCCATGAGAAGTTGTCTGCAGGTGTGTTCCTTCTTCATGACAATGCGCCAGCTCACAAGTATCTCAAATCACAAGCTGTTATCACAGAATTCAGCTACATGGAGAATAAAGGGAATCTGTCAGCAGGTTTTTGCTATATAATGTGATAGTAGCATAACATAGGGCAAGAAAGCTTGATTCCAGGGATGTGTCACTTGGTGCAGTTTTCACAGAATACCTGTTTTGTATGATGAAGATGTAGCAGAGATAAGAGTTAAACTGTATATAACCCCACCCACACCCCTAACTTGCAGCATATTTACATTGTGAATTGACATGAAGCTGCTAATCAGTGGTGGAGGCGGGGTTACATAGATTAGCCTAACTACCTGTTGTGTGAGCTGTAGTTCGGTAGTGTTAATCTTTTGCTGAGAAAATGCATATTGCATTGAAACTAGAGTACACAGACTAATAAGTAACACATCTCTCTAAGAGGGCTCTCATGGCCCTATATTATGGTACTCTCAGGTTAGATATCAAAAACCTGCTGACAGATTCCCTTTAAACATTTACCCTACAGCTCAGACCTGACTCCCAGTGATTACTTTCTATTTCCGAAGATTTCCTAATGATAATGCAATCAAAGAGGCAAATGCAGTGTTCTTGCAGCAGCATGAAGTCTCCTTCTATTCTGAGGGCATCTAATCACTGGAGGCAAAGTGGAATAAGTGTGTAGAAGTCAGGGGGGATTACATTCAAAAGTAGTAAGTTTTATTTTCTCAGAAAATGTTGTGTTCATATGTAGGTAGATAATGTATTGAACACCCCATTAATATACAGTTTACATACAGTATACAAACACTCCTCAACATAGAAACTGCAACACCAAAAGGAAATTATGGAAAACACAGGATGGATAGACTTGTTACTGATGTGAAAATGGAACATTTTCAATAGCATACATCTTAATTTATTCAGTATCAAGTATGAGCCCCATGTGCAGAAATACACACACACACATAAGCATATTCAATGATGTTATTAATTATTGTCTGACAAATGTTTTACCACCTAGAATACATTTGGACAAAGAGATCATATAGATCTGCTACTGGCAGCTACCTTTGCAATTGCTGAACAATAACATTCCAGAAGAGCTGAATGGGATACAAGTCTGGAGACACTGCAGGTCATGATTGACTAGTTACCAACATCAATGTTATTTTGGACTTGATGTGAATTGATATTAATTTTCATATGAGGACTTATCGACAATGAACACTCTTAATGTTTGTTGCAAGTTTGCGTATTTTGGCCAAAAATAATAAAATAATTTCTTAGATATTTATCATCTTTGCAGGATCCAAACAGGTCCTGTAGTGTTGGTGTTGGGAATTGTGGTGTCTGTCCTTGTTGTGTGCACTTAGAGAGTGCTGGGCAGCCTATTTGATCTAACAGTATGGGCATAACCAATGGGCTGGCATTGTGTAATATGTTGATCTATTTGACAAGATCCCTATGAAGACCTTATCTAAGGGTACCGTCACACTAAACGACGTACCAGCGATTCCGACACCGATACGACCTGATAGGGATTGCTGGTAAGTCGCTGGGAGGTTGCTGGTGAGATGTCACACAGTCAGACATTACCAACGACGCAGTAAAGATAGAGGTCGCAGTAGCGACCTGTATAACAATCTCGGCGGTCATTGGGACACTGTAATACAGCGTCAAACACAGCGATGTATGCTCCCCTGCGAGAGCCAGACGACCAAAAAATGAACCACAGCAGTGTGTAATGATCAGCGATTTCATAGCAGGGGCCAGGTCGCTGCTCAGTGTCACACACAGCGAGATCGCTAATGAGGTCACTGGTGCGTCACAAAACCTGTGATTAAGCAGCGATCAGGCTATGTGAGAAGTACCCTTAAGTGCATTTATAGTACTAAACAAACACCTCACCCCAATTGATAATAAGCTTGCGAGGGCAGTATTTTGTATCTGTGCCTCCTCCACCTTTTATCAAGTGGGAGGAGTGCACACGCAGAGAGCATGATCCCATAATACGAAATAGGATAAACTGCCGACACTTCCTAACCTGAAAGTCTGAATTGGAGCATACTGAACATAACATAAATTATCACAATAACAATTGCACTCAAGCAAGAGCCAAAAAAAGCTGAATGATGTTAATGTTTTTCATGTTTTTTTTCCAAAATGCCATTTTTATCTGCTAAATATCTCATATTTTTTCAAAAAATATTTTCATGTTTTTTCTAAGCAGTAATCCATGTTTACATTCCTGTGTCCACAATTTGATTCCTTCAGCTTTTTTTTCCCTTGACAATCGTGTTATGATTTTTTTTTTACAGGAGATGCAGTATTGGTAGAGGAATTTGAAGTATAATAATTTTTCTGTTAGGAAATGCAGGTCTCATTGAGTTCAATAAGTTCACTTGAGGTAAGTTTAGCTACTGACATAGCTGGGATAGCATGGGAACATCCAGCTGTGACCGCAGGGAAACAGTAATGTCACCACTCACAGCTGTGGCTCAGTCAGTGTCTACCTGAAGCCACAGCGAGCGGTCATGTTCTCTAATGTCCCCATGCGTTGCAACTTCAGTATGTAACAAAGCCGTGATCGTCATGTGACATCTTGGTGTGGATTATATCGTAACTCCAGGATGTTTTAGGGGTTGATAAATTGGAGAGAGAGGGGCTTTTGTTTTGTTTTTTTTAAATAAAGGATTTATCTGTGATTATTGTATAAATTTATTTTGTCTTACAAGGTTAGTAATGGGGGTTTCCTAGATTCCTCTCCATTACTAATCCAGGGCTTGTGGTTGCTGTGATTTTTGGAAAATATCAGCTGTCATTATCTCTTATATTACCCCAATTGCCACCGCACCAGGGCAATAGGGATGAGCTGGGTAAAGTGCCGCAATTGTCGCATATAATAGATGCGACAATTCTGGGAGGCTATGGGCTGCTACTTTTAGGCCGGGGGGGCCCAATAACCATGGGCTTCATGAAGCTGAAAATACCAGGCCCCAGCTGTTGGCTTTATTTTGGCTGGGTATCAAAATTGGGGGGGGACTGCACGTCGCTTTTTAAATGATTTAAATAATTTTTAAAATGCCATATGGGGTTCCTTGGATTTTGATACACAGCCAAGACAGCCCATACTGCTGGGAGCTACAGGTTGTTGCCATCTACTTTATCTGCGCTGCAAATCAGTATATTTATATATTTTTATTCATTTATGTATTTATTTTATTTATTTTTACACAACTATAGGGGTGCATTCAGTGTGTGTGATTCCAATCAATTCTAACCAATCACAAACGCTGTCACAGAGGGTGAGGGCATGGTCTGACTGCAACCAATCACAGATGCCAGGACTGATGGTGGGCGGGGAAAGCAGTGAATATATATATAAATATATATATATATATATATTTATTTACATATATATATATATATATATATATATATATATATATATATATAGTATATACATATATATAATATACAGTATATATATATATATATATATATATATATATATATATATATCTATATATATAAAAGCTAATGATCATAGCTAGAAGCAGTGTTGCAGCCGCAGGGAAGTTTGGTAAGTATAACTTTCCTGCTTTATTCCTTATTTTCTGTCTTTTGCAGACCCCCTTAGTCCTTACTAACTAGAGATGAGCGATGTTCGAGGTTCGCCAATTTCATGTTCGAGTGATTTTGGCGGGTGTTCGAGACGTTCGGCGAACTCGAGCTTTTTGCTAAAAGCTCGACAGTTCGAGTTACATTCGAGAACGGTTCGAGCACCAAAAGCGTGGCTTTTCACAGTAAGGCTATGTGCACACGTTGCTATCTGCATGCGTCCTGCATCCCCAGCACAATCCCTCTCTCTTTCCTACTCACCAATCACGGGCGTCTCGCTGCACGGCTGTCACAAATCTCCAGCGGCATTTCCTCTTTTGAAAATGGCTGCTGCTTCATTATTTAATTAGTTATTCCGTGCTTTCCCTGCCCACCAGCGCCCATGATTGGTTGCAGTCAGTCACGCCCCCACCATGATGAGTGACAGCTGTATCACTGCAACCAATCACAGCCGCTGGCGGGTGGCTCTATATCATGCAGTAAAATAAATAAATAAATAATAATAATAATAATAAAAAAAAAAAAAAAATGCTGTTCCCCCTTATTTGATACCAGCCAGGATAAAGCCACATGGCTGGAGGCTGGTATTGTCAGGATGTGGAGCGCCACATCATGGGGAGCCCTCCACCCTAACAATATCACCCAGCAGCTACCCGGAATTGCCGCATCCATTAGATGCAACAGTCCCGGGACTCTACCCAGCTCATCCCGAATTGCCCTGGTGCGGTGGCAATCGGGGTAATAATGAGTTATTCATGCCAGGCGTCTCCCCAAGATACCGTCCATGATTAAACTGTAAGTGAAAGTAAAGAAACACACACAGCGAAAAATCCTTTATTTGGAATAACAGACAATAAAACCCTCATTTACCTCTTTATTAATCCCAAAACAACAATCCAGGTCCGAAGTAATCCACACGACACTGTCAGCTCTGCTGCATGAAGATGACAGGGAGTGCTCTGTGTCCTCTCCACGTAGCACCTGAACTGAACCGCGCTGTAATCTGAGATTTCAGTCTGCAATGCAGAAGTCAAGATTACCAAATCTGCCTATGTTTTTCATTACAGCCAGTAGCTCAATGGTTAGAGCGCTCAACTCAGAAACGTTAGTTCTTGAGTTCTAGTCCTGTCCGTCTCGGTAAAAAATGGAATTTATTTTAAATTAGAATTACTTATTTATAATTATAATTTAATTGAATTTAATTAAGCACTGTGGGGAGGAGCTGGACATCAGCTGTGAGCCACACCTCTAAAATCGGAGCAGTTCACGGAATGAGACTGCATTGCTCTCTCTCTCTCTCTCTCTTTGTCTCTCTCAGTCTCTCAGTCTCAGTCTCTCTCTCTCTTTTTCTCTCTCTTTTACTCTTTTTTCCTCTCTCTCTCTCTCTCCTCTCTCGTCTCTCTCTTCTCTCTCCTCTCTCTTTCTCTTCTCTCTCTGTCTCTCTCTCTCTGTCTCTCTCTGTCTCTCTCTCTTTCTCTCTCTCTCTTTGTCTCTTTCAGTCTCTCAGTCTCAGTCTCTCTCAGTCTCTCTCTCTCTTTTTCTCTCTCTTTTTCTCTCTCTCTTTTTCTCAGTCTCTCTTTTTCTCTTTTTCCCCCTCTTTCTCTCTCTCCTCTCTCCTCTCTCTCTTCTCTCCCTTTCTCTCCTCTCTCTCTTTTCTCTCTCTCTCAGCTCTCTCTTCTCTCTCTCTCAGTCTCTCTCAGTCTCTCAGTCTATCTCTCAGTCTCTCTCTTTGTCTCTCTCAGTCTCTCTCTCTCTTTCTCTCTCTCTCTCTCTTTGTCTCTCTCAGTCTCAGTCTCTCTCTCTTTTTCTCTCTCTCTCTTTTTCTCAGTCTCTCTTTTTTTTCCCTCTCTCCTCTCTCTCTTCTCTCTCTCTCTCCTCTTTCTCTTCTCTCTCTCTCAGTCTCTCTCTCTCAGTCTCTTAGTCTCTCTCTCTCTTTTTGTCTCTGTCAGTCTCTCAGTCTCAGACTCTCTCAGTCTCTCTCTCGCTCTCTTTTTCTCTCTCTTTTTTTCTCAGTCTCTCTTTTTCTCTTTTTCCCTCTCTCTCTCCCTCCTCTCTCTCTTCTCTCTCCTCTATCTCTCTCTTCTCTCTCTCTTTTCTCTCTCTTATTCCTCTCTCTCTTCTCTCTCTGTCTTCTCTCTCTCTCCTTTCTCTCTTTTCACTCTCTCTCTTCTCTCTCCTCTCTCTCTTCTCTCTCTTCTCTCTCTTCTCTCTCTTCTCTCTCCTCTCTCTCCCTCTCTCTCTTTTCTCTCTATTTTCTCTCTCTCTCTTCTCTCTCTTTTTTTCTTTCTTCTTTCTCTCTCTCTCTCTCTCTCAGACCTGGCGACGATCAGCTGATGCAGTCACCTGACGGGATCAGCTGACACTATAACTCGAGCGGTGAGGCCGGCTTTTTACCGCCCGGCCGGCTAAACTATCAGCTGATGCTTTCGGACAGGAGTCTGCACAGAAGTGTGTAGGGTTTTTTTTGTTTTTTTTTGCACTGATCATCTGGTTGTATAAAAGCCATTTATACAATCACCTGCTGTGTCATGTGATTCAGGCCCTTGAACCTGACACATCATCTGATCGCTTTGCCTTCCAGCAAACCGATCAGATGATATTGGATCCGGATTGGACGGCACGGGACCCTTGACACAGGATTACTGCGGAGGTGGATTCTTTATTTCAATAAAGATGGAGCCACTAATTGTGTTGTCTCTTATTTCTAATAAAAATATTTTTCTGTGTGTTGTGTTTTATTTTTATCTGTACTAGAAATTCATGGTGGCCATGTTTAATATTGGCATGACACCATGAATTTCGGGCTTAGGGCCAGTTGATAATATACAGCTAGCCCTAACCCCATTATTACCCAGCGAGCCACCCGTCACCAGGGCAGCTGGAAGAGTTGGATACAGCGCCAGATGCTGGCGCTTCTATGAAAGCGCCATTTTCTGGGATGGCTTGCGACTGCAATTCGCAGCAGGGGTGCCCAGAAAGCTTGGGCACCCTGAGCTGCGGATTCTAATCCCCAGCTGCCTAGTTGTACCTGGCTGGACACAAAACTTGGGCGAAGCCCACGTCATTTTTTTTTTTAATTATTTCATGAAATTCATGAAATAATTAAAAAAAAAGGGCTTCCCTATATTTTTGGTTCCTAGCCGGGTACAAATAGGTAGGTGGGGGTTGGGGGCAGCCCGTAGCTGCCTGCTGTACCTGGCTAGCATACAAAAACATGGCGAAGCCCACGTAATTTTTTTTGGGGGGCAAAAAACTCCTGCATACAGTCCTGGATGGGAGTATGCTGAGCCTTGTAGTTCTGCAGCTGCTGTTTGTCTGTATGGAGGAGAGCAGACAGTAGCTGCAAAACTACAAGGCACAGCATGCTCCATTCACTAGTGTATGCAGGAGAGCAGACAGCAGCTGCAGAACTACAAGACTCAGCATACTCCATCCAGGACTGTATGTAGGAGTTTTTTGCCCACCAAAAACATGATGTAGGCTTCGCCATATTTTTGTATACTAGCCAGGTACAGCAGGCAGGTACTGCTGCCCCCAACCCCCAGCTGCCTATTTGTACCTGGCTGGGAACTAAAAAAAAATAGGGAAGCCCTTTTTTTTAATTATTTCATGAATTTCATGAAATAATTAAAAAAAAAATCGACATGAGCTTCGCCCCCTTTTTGTGTCCAGCCAAGTACAACTAGGCAGCTGGGGATTGGAATCCGCAGCACAGGTTGGCCCGAGCTTTCTGGGCCCCTCTGCTGCAAATTGCAGTCCGCAGCCGCCCCAGAAAATGGAGCTTTCATAGAAGCGCCATCATCTGGCGCTGTATCCAACTCTTCCAGCTGCCCTGAAGACGGGTGGCTCGCTGGGTAATAATGAGTTAATACTAGCTTTGTTTTACTAGCTAGTATTAAGCCAGAGATTCTTAATGTCAGGCAAGTTTGACCCGGCCATTAAGAATCTCCAATAAAGGGTTAAAAAAACAAACACCACACAGAGAAAAAATTTTTTAATAGAAATAAATACACAGACACACTTAGAGATTCCATGTTTATTACTCCCTGTCAGCCCTCCATGATCCATGGTCTTCTTTCTTCTTTCTCCTTCAACCCATGCAGCACTGCTACATCAGGCAGCACTGCATGGGAGGAAGACACTGCTGCTCCCCGTGCAGTCTAATCACTCAGTGAGTGTGAGCAGAAGCAGCGTGCTGTAAGCTGTGACGTCACCGCTGACAAGCGGGTTACCACATAGCAACGGTGCTCTGATCACGTGATTTCCGGTGCCGCTGCGGGCTGTAAGCGATGATGTCACCGCTGACAGGCGGGTTACCATAGCAACGGTGCTCCGGTCACGTGACACCCGGTGCCACTATTTACCGGCTGTGACAGCTAGTCCCTGCATGTGGGCTGACTCTGTAAAGAGCGCACACATGCAGGAACGGGGAGTCGACCATGTGTCAGAGCATTTCGCCGGTACACGGACATGCTGGAACGATCACCGCGTACCGGAGAGATGCACTGACAGGACCTAGCATGACGTCATAGCCATGTGACCAGTCTGTAGTCAATGAGATAATAGACACGTGACTGGTCACATGCTATTTTGATGTCACGATAGGTCCTATCATCAGTGCTGGTTACCGGGAGGACGCAGCAATTATTGGAAGGAAAAGCGGCAGGAGACAGAGTGCAGGACGCGTCGCGGGGACCTGTAAGTGTTATGGCAATGTTTATTCACTGTATGTGTAGATGTATAATGTGTTTTTATGTGTTTGTGTTTGCCTCCCATTGTTTTCAACGGGGTTCGAGAGGTCCGTCGAATGGTTCGTCGAACCGAACTCGAATGAAGCCTCCTTTCGACGAACCGAACCGAATTCGAGCCTTCAGAGGCTCGCTCATCTCTATTACTAACACCATTTTCTAACACATACGTTTAGGTCCCTTAGATTTATATGGGGTTCATTGTTCAGGCTCAAGTTTGGAGTCAAGTTCGGCTGTCGAACCCAAATTTTTTTTGTTGATGCTAGTTCGACAAACCCGAACATCCACTGGTTTGCTGATTACTACTTCTCACTCCTGCCGTTTACTGTGATTACAGCACCTGGGGAGGAGGAAAGCTGCTTACCTACTGTAATGTAATCACATACAAAGCTCTGGATTTGTAATAATACTTAAGATAGATGCAGATCATTGTAGGTGACAAACACTGATTGCACACTGCAGCTCTTCTCTCCCAGCAGTGTAACTGCAGCATGTGAGCAGTATTTGTCACCTGCAGTGCTGGTTGTCCATCCCAAGTATCAGGCATAAATATAAAGTGTTGTATGCATTGACATTACAGCATTCTTCTCCGCTACCAGTACTGGTAATCTCAGTGCCAGGAATGAGGAGATCTCTAACAAATCACAATGAAAAGGCCTTCTCTTGGAGCTTTTGTTCTATTTCACCTGTATGATGCTACTTCCTTATCAGGGTCGGACAGGTCCAACGGAAAACTGGAGGATCTTCCAGTGAGCCCAGGAACTGCTAGCAGGGCCCAGTGAAGAGGGGGGGGGGGTCATGCCCACCTGGGGTACTTACTTTGCTTTATTAAGCCCCAGCCAAACCCCCTCCACAGCTGCACTACCACATTGCTAATTTATATGCGATGCTCTTTGCCATGTGCTAGCACCAGTGTCAGTGCAGCAGAGAAGGGCACAGGTGTGTCATCCTGCAGCCCAGCGTGCAGCAGGGTGATGAGGTCATCAAGCAGCGACCTCATCACATTGCTGCAGGCAATACAGAACTGCGGAGGTGACGAGGATGCAGCAGGGAAGGTAAGCACTCCATGAGCTGAAGACAGGACTGGGAGACCCAGTGGCATAGCGCCAATGACAGCAGACCACGCAGCCACTATGGGGCCCGTTTGTCAGGGTGGCCCACGTCAGTGCCTGTACTGAGCCTCCCCCTCCCACGGCCCCCCCACCCAGCATCACACTTTCACAGATGCCGATACAATTGAAAGCAATGATGAGAGTAACCATAGAGTGCTCCCTCGCTCATAATTCGCTGTGTCTGCAGTGCTCTGGCAGCTCAGCACAGCAAAGCGTAATGATGTCACTACTGCGCACCACTGTGCTAAGATGTGCAGAGCATAGGACACATCTGGGGAATGAGGAGAGGTGAGTATTTATAGATTTAATCAATGAGCACATGGTGGGGGTGCATACTACTATATAGGGCTGCATAATGCTTTATGGGGCTGCATATTACTATATAACAGCCATGACTCAGTCATGGGTACGGGATTGAAATAGACCAGGTGAGTGCTGCTAAAAGCAGTTCTACTATTCATATGTGAGGCCGTATGGCACATTTTATAAAAATATTTTAGTGTAGAACTGCCTCAAATGAGATTTGCCGTGACGTGGCGAGGCAGCTCAAGAAATTGCAATTTTTTGCCAAAAATCTCAAAATTTTTATAATAAGTACAGTTTGGAATTTTTAGTGCTGAAGTGCACATTTAGTGCTGGCTTTTTGTTTTTCTTCATTGAATTGGTCGGTGGCTGACCCCCACCAAGCTATGCACCCTAATTTGGGATGTATTCCATCTGTCTAGATTTTGGCGGTTGGTGACTGTTCACATTGTCATCAGGTCTTGTCCACAGGCTATTTACTTCATGCAGCATTTGCTTGGACCTGTCCCGCCCACAGCCATGACTCAGTCATGGGTACGGGATTGAAATAGACCAGGTGAGTGCTGCTAAGTGCAGTTCTACTATTCATATGTGAGGCCGTATGGCACATTTTATAAAAATATTTTAGTGTAGGACTGCCTCAAATGAGATTTGCCGTGACGTGGCGAGGCAGCTCAAGAAATTGCAATTTTTTGCCAAAAATCTCAAAATTTTTATAATAAGTACAGTTTGGAATTTTTAGTGCTGAAGTGCACATTTAGTGCTGACTTTTTGTTTTTCTTCATATTACTATATAAGTTGCATAATACTATATGGGGCTGCATAATACTATATGGGGTGCATAGTGCTATATGAGGGCTGCATAATGCTATATGAGGTTACATAATACTACATGGAGTTGCATAATACTATATGGGGCTGCATAATAATATGTGAAGCTGCATAATACTATGTGGGTCGACATAATACTATGTGGGGCTGCATACTACTATATGGGGCTACATAATACTATATGTGCTGCTTAATACTATATGGGGCTGCATAATATTATATGGGGCTACAGAATATGATATGGGGCCACAGAATACTATATGTTGCTGTATAATACTATAAGGGGCTGCATGATAATATTTGGGTCTGTATAATAATATATGGGGCAGCATAATACTATATGGGGGTGTATAATACTATATTGGGGTGCTTAATACTATATGGGGCTGCATAATGCTATGTGGGGCTGCATAATACTATATGGGGCTGCATAATGTTATATGTGGTGAATACTACTATATGGGGACTGCATACTGCTATATGGTGGCTGCATAGTACTACATGGGGGCTTTATAATGCTATATGAGGGGTGCATAATGCTATATGGTGCTGCATAATACTATATGGTGGTGCATACTACTATATGGGGGCTGCATACTACTATATTGGCACTTTATAATGCTATATTAGAGTGCATAATGCTATATGGAGGTGTGCATAATGCTACATGAGGTGCATAATACTATATGGAGTGCATAATGCTATATGGGGGCTGCACAATGCTAAATGGGGCTGCATAATGCTATCTGGGGCTGCATATGACTATATGAGGCTACATAATTGCTATATGGAGCTACATAATATTATGTGTCGTTGCACACTACTATATGGGGCTGTATAATACTATATGGGGATTAATAATAATATGTTGGTGTATAATACTACTATGTGGGGCTGCATACTACTATGTGGGGCTGCATAATATTATATGGACTGCAAAATACTATATGGGGCTGTATAATATTATATGGGGTGCATAATACTATATGGGGATGCATACTACTATATGGGGTTGCATAATAAAAATGTGGGGCTGTATAATACTTTATAGGGCTGTATGGAGCTGCATAATATATGGGGCTGCAAAGTACTATAAGTTGCTGCATAATACTGTAAGGGGCTGCATAATGCTATGTGGGGCTGCATAATGTTATATGGTGGTGCATACTACTATATGGGGGCTGCGTACTACTTTATGGTGGCTGCATGATACTATATGGGGGCTTCATAATGCTATATGGGGTGTGCATAATGCTATATGGGGCTGCAAAACACTATATGGCGGTGCATACTACTATATGTGGGCTGCATACTACTTTATGTGGGCGCTTCATAATGCTATATTGGGGTGCATAATGCTATATGGGGTGTGCATAATGCTACATAGGGGTGCTATACTATATGAGGTGCGTAATGCTATATGGGCACTGCACAATGCTATATGGGGCTGCATAATGCTATGTGGGGCTGCATATGACTATATGGGGATGCATAATACTATATGGTGGTGCAAACTGCTTTATGGGGGCTGCATACTGCTATATGGGCGCATAATGATGCTATATTGGGGTGCATAATGTATATGGGTGTGTGCATAATGCTACATGGAGGTGAATAATACTATATGGGGCTGCATAGTACTATATGGGGCTGCATAATACTATATGGGGCTGCATAATACTATATGGGGCTTCATAATACTACATGGGGCTACATAATGCTATATTGCGTGCATAATGCTATATGGGGGTGTGCATAATGCTACATGAGGGTGAATAATACTATATGGGGTTGCATAATTTTATATGTGGCTGCATAATGCTATATGGTTGTGCATACTACTATATGGTGGCTGCATGCTACTATATGGGCGCTTCATAATGCTATATGGGGCTGCATAATGCTATATGGTGGCTGCATAGTACTACATAGGGGCTTCATAATACTATATTAGGGGTGCATAATGCTATATGGTGCTGCATAATACTATATGGTGGTGCATACTACTATATGGGGGCTGCATACTACTATATTGGCACTTTATAATGCTATATTAGAGTGCATAATGCTATATGGAGGTGTGCATAATGCTACATGAGGTGCATAATACTATATGGAGTGCATAATGCTATATGGGGGCTGCACAATGCTAAATGGGGCTGCATAATGCTATCTGGGGCTGCATATGACTATATGAGGCTACATAATGCTATATGGAGCTACATAATATTATGTGTCGTTGCACACTACTATATGGGGCTGCATAATACTATATGGGGATTAATAATAATATGTTGGTGTATAATAATAATTTTATTCATTTATATAGCGCTATTAATTCCACAGCGCTTTACATATATTGGCAACACTGTCCCCATTGGGGCTCACAATCTAGAGTCCCTATCTATATGTCTTTGGAGTATGGGAGGAAACCGGAGAACCCGGAGGAAACCCACGCAAACACAGGGAGAACATACAAACTCCTTGCAGATGGTATCCTTGGTGGGATTTGAACCCAGGACCACAGCGCTGCAAGGCTGCAGTGCTAACCACTGAGCCACTGTGCCGCCCGTGTATAATACTACTATGTGGGGCTGCATACTACTATGTGGGGCTACATAATACTATATGGACTGCATAATACTATATGGGGCTGTATAATGTTATATGGGGTGCATAATACTATATAGGGATGCATACTACTATATGGAGTTGCATAATAAAAATGTGGGGCTGTATAATACTTTATAGGGCTGTATGGAGCTGCATAATATATGGGGCTGCATAATACTGTAAGGGGCTGCATAATACTGTAAGGGGCTGCATAATGCTATGTGGGGCTGCATAATGTTATATGGGGCAGCATAATGCTATATGGTGGTGCATACTACTATATGGGGGCTGCATACTACTTTATGGTGGCTGCATGATACTATATGGGGGCTTCATAATGCTATATGAGGTGTGCATAATGCTATATGGGGCTGCAAAACACTATATGGCGGTGCATACTACTATATGTGGGCTGCGTACTACTTTATGTGGGCGCTTCATAATGCTATATTGGGGTGCATAATGCTATATGGGGTGTGCATAATGCTACATAGGGGTGCATAATACTATATGAGGTGCGTAATGCTATATGGGCACTGCACAATGCTATATGGGGCTGCATAATGCTATGTGGGGCTGCATATGACTATATGGGGATGCATAATACTATATGGTGGTGCAAACTGCTTTATGGGGGCTGCATACTGCTATATGGGCGCATAATAATGCTATATTGGGGTGCATAATGTTATATGGGTGTGTGCATAATGCTACATGGGGGTGAATAATACTATATGGGGCTGCATAGTACTATATGGGGCTACATAATACTATATGGGGCTGCATAATACTATATGGGGCTTCATAATACTACATGGGGCTACATAATGCTACATTGCGTGCATAATGCTATATGGGGGTGTGCATAATGCTACATGAGGGTGAATAATACTATATGGGGTTGCATAATTTTATATGTGGCTGCATAATGCTATATGGTTGTGTATACTACTATATGGTGGCTGCATGCTACTATATGGGGGCTTCATAATGCTATATGGGGCTGCATAATGCTATGTGAGGCTGCATAATACTATATGGTGGTGCATACTGCTGTATGGGGGCTGCATACTACTACAGTCCCTGACAGAAGTTCTGTCACTTATCCATGTTATGTAGATAAACACTTATACCCTGACTTTAAATTGATCCATTGGTTTCATAAATTACTCTTTTGACAGCCGAAGCCCTCCCAAATTTGGTTTAGGTTATGAAAATAAGGTTGCTGCAAAGCTGAAATATTGATCATTTAATGAACACAGAAAGGTCAGATTTTGGCAAGACAAAAGTTTTACCGCCTTGTCATATAATGCACCCAATCCTAATTTACATCCTCACCTGTGCTCACTAAATGATCGGTTAATTAGTGGGTGTGTATAAAAAGAAACCCAGCACCCCAGACCTTCACTTGAACTGCAACTTGACCTCTGACAACATGCCAAAAATCCACCCTGCGACCAAAGCCTTGATTATCAAGAGGCTGAAGACCAGATCCACTGTAGAGGTGGCTGGCACCTTTAATGTGTCTCAGCGTTAAGTACAAAGAATTAGAAAAAGATTTGAAGAGACTGGAGATGTTTTTGACAAGCCAGGTCTGGCAGACCCCGCAAGACAACTGCTCAGGAGGAACATTTGTTGGTTAGAAAATACAAAGCCAGCCCCTCTTCCACTGCAGCAGAGCTCCAAAAGGCCTGGTCACCTCAAGTCCCTGTGTCAACTAAAACAGTTTGTAGGATTCTGTCTCAAAATGGCCTCCATGGTCGAATCAGTGCCCAGAAGCCAGCACTAAACAAAAGGCAATTAAAAAAACGTGTGGCATTTGCCAAGTCCCACAGCCTGCTAAACAGATGGACGCTGGAAAAGTGGCAGAAGGTGGAGTTCTCTGATGAATCTTCAGTTAAATTACTTTACAGCCACCGCAATACTGCAGGAGACCTACTGGAGCTCGTATGGATCCAGAAAACAGTTAAGTTTGGTGGTGGAAAGATCATGGTCTGGGGTTACATTCAATATCGGGGTGTGCAAAACATTTGCAAGGTGGAAGGCAATATCAATAGCCTAAAATATCAAGAAGTATTAGCTACCTCTTACATTCCCAATCATAAAAGGGGTCAAATTCTGCAGCAGGATGGTGCTTCATCTCATACATCCATCTATACAACAAAGTTACTCCTGGCAAAGAAGATCAAGGTGGTCAAGGTCTGGCCAGCACAGTCACCAGACATAAACATCATTGAGCATGTTTGGGGTAGGATGAAAGAGGAAGCTTGGAAGACAAAACCAAAGAATCTAGATTAATTCTGGGAGGCATGTAAGATTGCATTCTTTGCTATTCCTGATGACTTCATCAATAAATTGTATGAATCATTGTTGAACCGCATGGATGCAGTCCTTCAAGCTCATGGAAGTAACACAAAATATTAAATATGGCTCTAATAGCACCACAACTTCATTCACCAATGTTATGCAACATATCTTTGAATTAGAAGTTATTTGTTTGAATTTCACATTACTTTCAGTGGGCGACAAAACTTTTGTCTTGCCAAAATCTGACCTTGAAAATGATCAATATTTCAGCTTTGCAGCAACTTTATTTTCATAACCTAAACCAAATTTGGGAGAGTTTCAACTTTCAAAAGAGTAATTTATGAAACCAATGGATGAATTTAAAGTCAGGTTATAGGCTTTCATTTACATAACATGGATAAGCGACAGAACTTCTGTCAGGGACTGTATATGGGCGCATAATAGTGCTATATTGGGGTGGATAATTCTATATGGGGTGTGCATAATGCTACATGGGGGTGAATAATACTATATGGGGCTGCATAATGCTATATGGGGCTGCATACTACTATATGGGGCTGTGTAATACTATATGGGGCTGGACACTACAATATGGGGCTGCATAATACTATGTGGGGCTGTATAAAAATATGTTGGTGCTTATTACTACATAGGGCTGTATACTACTATATGGGGCTGCATAATACTGTATAGGCTGCATAATACTACATGGGGCTGCATAATACTATATGGGGTGTATAATACTATATGGTGCTGCATACTACTATATGGGGCTGCATAATAATATGTGGGGCTGCAGAATACTATAAAGGGCTGTATAATACTATAATGGGCTGCATAATACTATGTGGGGCTGCATAGTATTATATTGGGCTACATAATGTTATATGTGGCTGCATAATGTTATATGTATGTGCATACCACTATATGTGGGCCGCATACAACTATATGGGGGCTTTATAATATTATATGGGGGTGCATGATGCTAAATGGGGATGCATAATACTATATGATGGTGCATACTAATACTATATGGGCGTGCAAAATGCTAAATACTGCTGCATAATACTATATGGTGGTGCATACTACTATATGAGGGCTGCATACTACTATATAGGTGCTTCATAATGCTATATTGGGGTGCATAATGCTATATGGATGAATATGGGGTGCATTATACAATATGAAAGACTATAAATGGTGCATTTTATTAAATGGAGGACTATTGGGAATGCATTAAAATATATGCAGAACTGTAGGGTGTATTATAGTATTATACTATATGGAGGACTATATGGGGCCCATTAGTATATGGTGGACTATGGGATGCATTATAATATATATAGGGCTATATGAGGCCCATTACTATGAGCTGCATTATAGTACATGGAGGACTATGGGGGAACATTATAATTTACAGAGGACTATGGGGTCCATTAGATGATATGGAGGACTATGTGTGGTCCTTTAAACTTTATGGAGAACTATGTAAGGCCTATTGTATTATATGGAAGACTATGTGGGGCCATTATAATATTTGGCTATGAGGGAGCCTTTATACTTAATCTACAGTTATTTGAAGGCCATTATACTGTAAGCAAGCAATTATACAGTGTGAAGGTTTATGTGGGTTCAATCATACTGTGCGATGGGCTTTCTGAGGGCCAATATATGATTTGGAGGGATAGTAAGGGCCATTATACTATATGTAGGCCCATTATACTGCATGTAGGGCTGTGTGGGGTCATAGTTGGGATCTTACTTTGTCAGGGTCACCAGTCATTGCTATGGTAGTTGAAGGGGGGTACAGTAGGGTCATCATACTGTGCGTGTGGAGAGTACTGTGGAGTAATTTACTGTGGAGTGTCATACAGTGTTTGGGGGACACTTTTGTTGCCATCATACTTTATGGCTGCAATGAAAAGGGAATCTAGGGGCTTCAATAGGAGGAAAATTACTTTGTTAGGGCTGTAAAGTTGTGAATTATGCTCAGAGACCCAGCCAAATATAATTATCATTTTGTTTTTTTAGGAAGGGGGTCCAATTAGAAATTCTGCTATGGAGCCCCATGATTTCTATGAATGCCCCTGAAAGTGGAGGAGAAAGAGGAAAGTGGAAGAGGAAGCTTACAAGTCTTAAATGAGAACCCCCAATCCAGTGGTAAAAGAAAAACCCTGGAGAGGTGCTTTAAGAAGTGTATTACTTTGTATTGTACCCTGATATTAGCACGTGTTGCCACAGAACGTGTGGTGTTATATTTATTTCTAGGTAGCTACATAGTGGGCCCCAAGAATGATTTTCTCTGATGGGCCTAGGGTTGCTCTTCCTTCCGCATTCAATCTGTTTTCATTATTGTTCATTTGCTATAAACGAATGTTTAATTTGCTAGGTTGTACTTTGGTGACCAAGTGACCAAGTTTAGTAGCACCAGACTTGTATTTAATTAATCCTTTCTCCTCTTCCTTGTGGTGCATTCTGGGTAGAAAGCCTCATTTTCTGTTGGCTCATAAGCTAAGGCAGTCTCCTGTTGTGAACACATTTGGACTGAGTTCCAGTTTTGGGCTCCCTCTGGTGGCCAATGCTGGTAGTGGAGTTGGCTTGCTTGATAGAGGCCAGACAGCTGATGAGGATTGGAAGTCAGATGGTTCTGACTGGCCTATATAAATGTTTAGTGTTCTCTTGTTCCTGGCCTGTGCTCAATGTTTCCTCCTGTGTTCTAGGACATCATGAAGCCAGCCTAACCTTCTGTTTCTACCTGGACTAATTTCAGATAAGTCTGGTCTTTGCACTTTGCTGATTGCTTCCATTTACTTGTTGTTTGCTGTTTAGGTACTAAGGCTTATTTTCTGATTTTTCTTATGTGGAGTCTGGGTGGAGTTGGATCATTCCCTGCTGGGAATGTCTGTGTACCTTGCTTCATTTTCTGGAGTATATTTTGTTTTGTCATGCTTGGTACTGATTACAGTCCCTCCTCTATATTAGTATTTTGCTTGGATCCCAGTAACACCAGAGTATTGATATAGTGGGGGCAGAGTCTTTGTGGACTCAGTATTTTTCCATATCAGGCGTGATGGTATTTTCTAGGGTTCTGCACGGCTGCAGAGAGTGCTCTTTCCTATCCTTTCCTATATAGATAGTTTGGGCCTCATCTTTGCTGAATCTGTTTTCTTCCTGTGTATTGTTTTTTCCTACATCACTGTAATCTTTATATGTGGAGGGCTATCTATATCTTTGGGGGACTGCTCCGAGGCAGATTAGCTTTTCTTGTATTTCTCTCTGTAGGAATAATTAGTTCTCCGGCTGTGTTAAGGCGACCAGGTCATCGTAGGCACGTCCCACGGCTACTTCTAGTTGTGTGTCAGTGTGAGGTCTACAGTCCGCTAAGATTCCAACCACTCTGGTGATACTCTGGGATTCCCAGTTTTTGGCCTTTTTCTGATCCTCCTCGGTCACTGAATCACAACAGTCTCCATCTTATCCCTCTTGTAAAAGCATTGCTGGTAAGCAGCTCTACATTTATTGCCTTCTTAGGCTATGTGTCCACGGTAGAATGTACCTGCGGATTTTTCTGCATCAAAATCCGCAGCTTTCCCCCGGAATCCGCACCTTACCATAGGTGCGGATTTGACGCGGATTTCGTTGCGGATTTTGATGCGGATTTTGATGCGGATTTTGTCCATTGTACTCTATTGTGTTTCTGAATAAAGCTTAGTCTGTTTTGAAGGCAAAAAGAAGTCTCTTTGTCATTTCCTGTCCCAACCCTCCTTTCTTCTCCATTATCCATTTTGTTAGCAGTCTCACAAAGTGTGCTTATACATAAATTTCAAAATGTCCTGTGAAAGACAACAACCACGGCTGAACAATGTAAACAGGAATCTGCTGATATTGACAGCACTACGTATCCTACGTCGACGAAGAAGGGTATGTACCATGTATACTACTTTTTTATGTATCCTACATTTTTACATATGTATTGTGCTTGTTATCCATGGAACTAAAAGAGTTGATATTTCATGCTAGGCACAAATTCGTCCTAAGAAAACGTGGGCGCATCCCCTTATCCTGGAAAGGACTTCTAAAGGGCATTTTGCTGTATTATATCAAGACTTGCGAAGGTTTGTATTTTTAAAACTTTATATTTGTTTTTTTCATCCTAAAAAAAATATTTTATTTATTTTTTTAATTTTTTATTAGATATGAAGACAAATTCAAACAATTTTGCCGGCTTTCAATACAAAGTTTTGATAACCTTGCCATTGTGGGTGACGATTTGAGGAAGCAGGATACCATCATGCGTAAATCGATTGCTGCTTAACAACGGCTGCTCATCACCTTGCGGTACATAGAGGAAAATAAAAATAGACACTGTGGCCCGACACCAACACACTGTATGAGGTCCCGTATATATTTTAAAATGTGATATATACAAAGATATATACTGAAATACATGATTTTAACCACACTCAATGTGTAGTTTCAAATCGATGTGTTTAAATGTATTGTCTATACATTTTATATTTTCCCATTCTTCTTGGTGATACTGTGGTTATTACATGTAACGCAGAGCACCAACTCCTGTGGTATTGAAAGGCTTGAAGGACTATTTATTCCGGGTCTTAAAATGTACCTGTTTAACTTTAATTTGTAATACAAACAAGCCTCTGCCCGGCATTCTACGAAACAGCCACATCCTCAAGATCTTTAAAAATTTGGTGTTTACTAACGGCCATAACTGCTGCCCATTTTAATTTGACTTTGAAAGTCCTGTCAGGGCACCTTTTTCCTCGCCTTGGAAGCCATGATATGGCCTCCTTTGAATGTCAGCTGTTCAACAAGCCTTTGTATGTGTAAAAAATGTAGCCCATATACACATTTCGTTTGTCTGTTCTTCAGTTTGATCACTTTCAAAAGGTACATGTGTAGAAACATAAAGTTTGTGGGCTTACCAAAAAGCTCAAAGTGAATTGATGATGTTAAATCAACTTGAACAGTTTGGTTATGTTTTGATTTTAATTTTACCTTTTTCTTTCCCCTCTTTTGTTTTGCAGATTTTTGGCCACAGGAGAGAGCTACACATCACTGCACCTCCAATTCCGGGTTGGTAAAACAACCATTTCCAGAATTGTGAGGTGCACATGTGGCGTTATCTGGCAGAAATTGCAGCCCATCGTGATGCCTTCGCCTACCAAGGAGACTTGGCTGCAGGTCGCAGCAGGCTTTCAAGATGTAGCCAATTTCCCAAACTGTATAGGTGCCGTTGATGGCAAACATGTTAGGGTTTAACAGCCACCGCGATCAGGATCTGTTTTCTTTAATTATAAGAAATATTTTTCCGTGATCCTCATGGCGGTGGCTGATGCCCATTACCAATTTGTTGCCATTGACGTAGGTGCTTATGGCAGTACTGGGGATTCTCGGGTGTTGCGATCTTCTCAGATTGGGCTGCAAATTCTTCAAGAAGGCGCTACGCTCCCAGCCCCACGACCTTTGCCGGGCTCCACAGATCCAGTTCCCTTTGTGATGGTATCGGATGAGGCATTTCCTTTGCTACCCAACCTGCTGCGCCCATACCCACGAAGAGGACTGCGGAGGATTTTTAATTATAGGCTGAGCCGTGCACGAAGATATGTGGAATGCACCTTTGGGATAATGACAAGTCAGTGGAGGATCTTTCACACAGCCATCCAGTTGGATGTCCGAACAGTGGACACAGTGATTAAGGCCTGCTGTGTACTCCACAATTACGTGCGTAAGTACAGCAATGAAGTAGTGGAGGATACACAGCAGGCCTTACTCAATCCAGTGGTGAATGTGTCTTCTTGTCGGCCAAACAGCTCGGGTGTCTGGGTGAGAGAGACCTTCACTGATTATTTCATGAGTCCTGAAGGTGCCGTGCACTGGCAATACTCCTGTGTTGGTGATGTGCAGCCGGACCAGCAGAACTTGGCGTGATACAATAAACATGTTGGTAAAGATGGAAGTTGACAAAGAATTTCTTGTTTGCAATTTTTTCTACAGCATTTCTTGAACTTTGTCTAGAAATTGAAAATAAAATTTTCAGTTAAGGCATGCTGTTGTCTGTGTTAATATTTGTTCGAAATGTATTGATAATGCTGTCAAACTTGGTGTAAACTGCTGCCTCAGTACATTGTTTTGTGCTACATTTTCATTGTCAATTTGAAATGTAATACAAGAGTTGTTGGCAAACACTATCCTTGAACAATTTTCGATGTTTGCAGCTACATCCTAAATTTTGCTAACAATAGAGGTGATGATGTTGTGTTTCTTTGACTATGGACCATGTAATGTTAAAGCACCAATAAAAACAAATGTTAACCATTTTTTATTTTAGAACTGTGAAAACAAAATAATTAAGGGCAAAAGTAGCAATGAAAACATTGACATTTATATAAAGAATTACACAAAATAATGCATTTTTTCGGTACAGTGTCGGAAAAGACAGTTAACAAATATACTGTTTTTAGATTTTTTTATTCGAAAAAAACAAAGACACCCAAACACATAACAGTAGGATAAGGTTAGCCCTAAATAGAGGTATAGTGTAATGGCAACGTATTACAGATGAAATAATACGTTGCTCTAACCCTATACATCTATATCGGGGGTCAACTGATCCTAGTGTTATGGGTTTGGTTTTTTTTGGCTATTTTAAGACATTTTCAAATAAACGTATATTTTAATTAGGGTTTTGCGAATTTGATAACCGGCTATTACTTTTTAAATAAAACGATCAAAGGTGAAATAAATCTTGGCTGTAACTATAGCCACACATTGGCTCTAAACCCCTAGCCATGCTTTGACCCGATCGATCTTGGATCTGAGTTTGACTACCAGAACCCCCCTCAACCACAGATGAATGATATCCCATTCTCTGTTGCGAGTAGGGTTTATTAAGAGCTGTTGGTGGTGTTTGATAATAGTTTTGCATTTGTTCAGGCCGGGACGGTGCACGTTGGACTAGGGTTGCAGGGGAAGCCTCTGCATCCCAAACTGTAGTAAGGGCCTGATCTATCCTTGCCAAGGATGGATGTGGGGAGTCTTGGTCAAAATGCTCAAACAGCGAGCACATTGCTCCCATCAATGTGTTGGTTTTTTTTTTGATTCATGGCCTCCATCCTTCCTGCAAAACTTGTCAAAAATTTTACCGTATCTGTTTCATATGCACTTTTTTTAATAAGATTGACAGTTTCAAGAGCAGGCTCATCCGAAACATCATCTTCTGTGACACCAGATTTTGCAAGCGGTCTTCTCTTAGTTTTTTTTTTTTACGTCCAAGTGCCAAGCCAGTCGATGGCCCCGGTTCATCCGACCTGGTGGACACTTGCCCCTCCTCCATGGCAGAGTTCACAGACGTTGTTGGGATGTTTTCTGCTGTCTCGGAGGCCCTGGAACAACTGTTTGAGGCAGTGGCAGCTGCTTCAGGGGCCCTGGGTGCCACTGGCTCTGTGTCACTGCCTGGCCCCTCCAGATCTTCATCCATGCAGTCAGCTTGTTGAAGTGGGTTAACATTTCCCTCGGTGCTGTAAGTGAATAAAATATTTTTAAAAAATAGAATAACAAAAAAACTTTAAAAACGTATATAACTTTTTAAAAAACAAATTACCTCCTTAATCTGCGACTGGTGGACAGGAAATGTAAATCATCATAATATGGGCACTTTTTAGGTGGTGAGATACCACTCTTCGAACTTCGCTGTAAGAATTTGTGGTAACGGTCTCTGACTGTTCGCCAGCGTTTGCGAACATCGTCTTCTAAAATTTAAACAAAAAAAATGATGAGCCAATGACTCCATAGGCCATGTCAACCAATTTTTTGGTAAAAACTATTCCACATCAGTGTTTGCAATAAACAATTATTATTGCCTTTTTAAAATTATAACAAAATGTACGTTTTGTCTGCCTTTTCTCCTATTTTAGTAACCCACAAGATCCTTTATTAACAATGATTTAGTGGGTGAACATGCACGGATTTACAACAATCATGTTTTAATTACACTAAAATTGCTTGTGGTTTGGAACATGCTCGGAGTATCCAAACTTACCAATTTTCCGCTGGACTGAGGCTGGGGCACTATCAAAAAGTGGATACAGTACATGCACTATTCGCATCCAGCACCTGTGCCAATCTTGCCGATCACTATACGCGGGGTCACTCGGGTCCCATATAGCGGGCATACCCTCAATCTGTAATGTGAAACATATTTTTATAGTTCACGATTTAGCAAAGTAGATAAATTCCAATAATGCCCACAATAGCAACAGACATCCTCAAAAATATACAGTGTATACTGCCTAAGCTACTATATTATCCACTGCATCCCCATGACCAACAACTTTTTTGGCAGACCAGTGTATATTGGCACGTTTTGCACATTTCTTTAGATGGAAACTGATTCCGCCACAGATTAATATTTATTTAGTATTATTGATTTTTTTTTGTTATTTCAAAGGTTTTAAACAAGGGTGGCACGTTATGTGGCCTATGATACTGGGCTAATAAAGGGGCAGAAATGTTTAAAGGGAACCTGTCGCCACTTTTTTTGTTTAAAAGCTGCGGCCAACACCACTGTGCTCTTATATACAGCATTTTAACAGGCTGTATATAATAACCCAGTGGTGGTGGCCGCAGCTTACAGCCAAAAAATGTGGTGCCATGTTCCCTTTCACTGGTATTTTAAAAAAAAATGTGCTCCGCTGTATTTTCACTGTCCAGCCCGATGCAAGCAAGCAACTGAGGGCTGTGCTTCTCAGCGGGATAAGGCTGAAGCATTCTCTGCCCCTCCCACTGAGAAATACAGTCCTCAGCTGCCCCTGAAAATGGCGGCTCCGTTGTGAAGCGCCATTCTTAGGTGCTGTACCGAGGCTCATCCAGCTGCCCTGATGCATTGGCTGGCTGGGTAATATAACGGGGTTAATGCCAGTTTTCTGCAAATTGGCACTAAGCCCGAGGTTCATAATGTCATGCCTGTCTAGACACGGCCATTATGAACCTCCATTTGGTAATAAAGAAAACAAAACACTTTTTTAAAAATTTTATTTGAAAGAAAAACACACACACATCCCTGATTGCCATCTTTATTACTAGCAAGCCTCAGAGGTTAATCCAGGACAATTGTAATCACAGGAAAGCTCTCTGCCGGCTGCTGTGAGCGTCAGAACTCACTGGCCGGGTCAGCTCAGTTCACAGCTGAGCCCGGGTCACAGCGTCAGCTGACCCGGGCACTGACGTCAGCCGGTCACAGCAGCCGTCAGTGTATTAAATGCTGCACAGCTCTCTTCCGGCAGCTGGGAACGTCTGACGTCAGAGCCCTGGTCAGCTGACTTAATTCGCGAGCGCGGGCGGGTCAGCTGACTGCACACCAACAGCTGACGAGCCGGGCTCCGATGTGCACCCAGCTGACCCGGGCACGGACGTCAGCCGGTACCAGCAGCCGGAAGAGAGCTTTGCAGCATCTCGTACACTGACGGCTGCTGGGACCGGCTGACGTCCGTGCCCGGGTCACATGAGTGCACATCGTCAGCTGTCGGTGTGCAGTCAGCTGACCCGCTCGCGAATTAAGTCAGCTGACCAGGGCTCTGACGTCAGACGTTCCCAGCTGCCGGAAGAGAGCTGTGCAGCATTTAATACACTAACGGCTGCTGTGACCGGCTGACGTCAGTGCCCGGGTCAGCTGGGTGCACATCGGAGCCCGGCTCGGAGTTGTCATGGATTATCGTCGGGGGATTCAGGGAGTAATAAAGATGGCAATCAGGGATGTGTGTGTGTTTTTCTTTCAAATAAATTTTTAAAAAAGTGTTTTGTTTTCTTTATTACCAAATGGAGGTTCATAATGGCCGTGTCTACACAGGCATGACATTATGAACCTCGGGCTTAGTGCCAGTTTGCAGAAAACTGGCATTAACCCCGTTATATTACCCAGCCAGCCAATGCATCAGGGCAGCTGGATGAGCCTCGGTACAGCACCTGAGAATGGCGCTTCACAACGAAGCCACCATTTTCAGGGGCAGCTGAGGACTGTATTTCTCAGCGGGAGGGACAGAGAATGCTTCAGACTTATCCCGCTGAGAAGCACAGCCCTCAGTTGCTTGCTTACATCGGGCTGGACAGTGAAAATACAGCGGAGCCCATTTTTTTTTTTTTTTTAAAAAAAAAAAAAAAAGAATTGAGAAAAAAGGCGACCTGGGATCCTGTTTTGCCAGCTAAAAGCAAGCAGCCTGTAACTAGCTGCTCTTAGCTGGCAAGCCAGAGGCCAGACACCACATGAAATAAAACACACAAACACATTAGTATGGAAATAAAAACAAGTTTTATTTAACCCTATAGAGACATACTTACCAACTGGATGAGCTTCCCAACATCTAGCCGCATACGCTCGTACCAAGTCATTATAAGCACAGCCACGACTACACTGCCACTACACTGCACTACAAAATGGTGAAACTTCCTCTTCCTGAGCTATCCTACATCACTTCCTGCGGATTTGTTTGTGAGATCCGCACCAAATCCGCAGAAAAAAGACCCTGTGGGAACAGACCTGCGGATTTCTTGCGGATTTTCGATCTTGCATTGACTTGCATGGGAAAAATCCGTAACAAAATCCGCAACAATAATTGACATGCTGCAGATTTTTCCGGACCAAAATCCGCACGAAATCCGCTGCAGAAAAATCCGCAGCATGGGCACAGCATTTCCAAAAAGCCATAGAAATGGCTGGGAAGTGCCGCTGCTGCAGATTTTCGGGAAATCCGCGGCTTTTCCGCGAGAAATCCGCGGCAAAATCCGCGCATTTTCCGCAGCGTGGGCACATGGCCTTATGCTCAGGACTTTCACTATATTTAGTTAGCAGCATCTACCAAGCTAGGATTAATTTGTTTATACATTTGTATGTATATTGTCACATTTCTGTATGAATGTACCCTGTTATATTATGCACATACTTTACTGTTTCTAGTTTCACCAATCCAATACATTTACCTATGTTTAATAAATGCACAGACTTCAAACAACAGTCTAATTATTGAGCTACGGTGAATAAGCTTTATCTGCTTCTCAAACTATATACGTCTCAGGACACATGTAGGGAGGACAGAACAAGGGTACTCCAGTCCAACACTGTTGCTTGTGATTAGGCAATGTCATATAGGGGAGAGGGAAAAAAACCAAGGGAAGAATGTTTGCTTTTATCCCCTTGTTCAGTACTGCAGCTAGTTTATCATAATGTAGCCAGTTTCACATGGAGTTGAGCAAAAATATAGCAATTTTTGTTGTTTTCAGTTTTGGGGAGCTTTGCCAAAATGAGGAAGCTGGGGAGAAGCCATGACAGGATAGGACACATCTTATTCCAGCACTCACCATCATGACTGGCGAACAGAACACCAGTCTTAATGAATGCCAGTCTTAATGCCCAATCTCCTTATTCTTGTCCTACCTTGTCCTCAGTCAAGTGTTGAAAACCCTATTTCTGGGTATTACACAATATCTTTGCCTTTGTGTAAGGAATTATTGCTGTACACGAGAAATGAGTGTTAATGAAGATCAATACATCCCATAATTATTATACTAAATTGTAACAATAGCCTCTGAGAGCTGTAGGAGCGTGAGAAGAGACCAGAGTATTTCAGAATCAGATCAAAGTTTTTTATAATTTGAACTAATTACAAAGCACTGAAATAATCTTGCAGCTTGTCAAGTCAATGTGACATTACAAATGTGGGAAGGCAAGTAGTGTGCTGTCTCCCAAGGTAAAAACTGCTGCTCTCCCGCAAGGTTTCTCATGCACACTATCAGTCACCTTTTGTTAGAAATTCAACTAACTGAAGGCTGCCTTGTTCATTAGGTTCAAATACCTGCATCCTAATGTGCACTTGTTTAACAGGTGTACCTTTCTCTGTTTATTTTAATATTTAACACAGAAGTCAATGACAAGCTGGTCCACAGCAAATAGAAGATATTACTAGTTGTATCAAGATACCATGGAAAGCTTTTATGTTCTAAAACTATATGTTAGTAATATTAGTCACAAAATACACAAAAGCAACATTTCTTGGGTCAGACCCGTAAGAAGCCACCCTCCTTGCACATGGCTAGGAACTATTTCATGGTTTACATGTTTCCCGTAAAAGGTTACTCTAATATTAAAAGTATTCTGTCTATGAGCAATGCTTGTAGAGAAGACTTCAATGCCAGAACATTGAACATTGAGTGAAGAGATCAGAGAGAGAGTTTGAAGTGTGAGGAGTAAACAGTGGAGTTGTAGTGAGAGAAGGAAGAAGTGACAGAGAAAAGTGACAGCAAGAAGCCTGAAGTTAGTCCGGGTGTGTGCCCCGGACTGAGACAGCAAGGTTGGCAGACGGCGGTGACCGTCTGCAGGAGAGATTGCTCCGAGGTTGCCGAAAGGACCGTGGACGGGTGGTGACCCAGCGGTACCGGAGTGGTATACAAAGAACAGTCAGCACCAGGGCAGGGGCCTTTCGGATCCCGGCAAGGCTAGGAGTCGCCATAATTTGCCAAATCCGTCAGTGAAGGGGACCACTGGGTCTCCCAACAACCAAGTCCCGATTGAAGGCAACAGTCCGACCGTTAAGGGGAGACACCGCCACCGCCAAGGCACCAGTTTCCCAGGGCCAGCGCCTGCGGGCAAGAGTGGGGCTCCTCCGGCCCATATCCAAGTCGGGGAGCGGGTTACCGGTGGGAATCCATCGCTACCAAAGAACCGTACTTAGGTGCAGGAAAGTGACCGTCACCGCTAACTGCAGGGAACATCAGCACCGTAGCCGTCCGAGGGACCCGTCCAACCAGCCGTTTGTTTACCGAGAACTGTGTCGTGTTTACTGGCTGAGTGAGTACCACCGTGCCGTGCGGCACAGCGCTGCCCCTGCCCCCCTGCACCTCCACAGGCCCCATAACCCGCCTGTTCACCATCCTAACTCCATCACCGGGCCCCGGGACAACCAACCCCCTACCCACGGAGGGGAGAACTAACAACTTTGTTGCTCCTTGTCACCACTCCCGGGATTCCCATACAGAGCAGCGGTGGTGTTCCTACAATCACCACAACCGTGGGTGGCGTCACGGACAATAAACTATCCCAACAACCAAACCCCTTTCACTCACGGGCGAGGAGCGCCGCTCGAGTCCCCGGGATCCGGCCCATCGCTCGAGCCACCGAGCAGCAGCAGGCCGCAGCAGCAGCGGCAGCCGGACCCGAGCAGTGGGAGAGCGCGGCGTCCCTTCCTCCGCCCACGACAATACCATATCAGGTTGCACCAATAGCCAGTAATGGGGGCAGCAGAGCTGAACCAAAACACACAAGATGCAAGACTGAGTTGGTGGGGACTTGACCACTCCCCGATACCTAGATGGCTGTAAATCCTTGAGATTTACAGATTTTTAAAATGAAAATCCACAGATACTGCATTTTCAGAAAATTGACGAGCAGGGCAATCACAGTCTTAGTCAGTCAATTTCTTATCCATAAAAGTAGATTTAGATATAAAGGTGGAAAAGTGTCAAAACGCGAGCAAACAAATGAGGAGTTGTGTGTTCGTGAGCAAAAGTTTTATAATTTTTCAATCATTTGCAAACAAATAACTGACCCCAAGTGTCAAACCTTGAAGTCCTCGTTAAACATCTTCAAATCTTATAAATAAAAAAATCCTGTCTCATTAATGCTGATTATACAATTATATTCTTATCTTGAGAAAAGTCTTACTGCACATGGAAGCCTTGGCAGCAGTTGATAGCACATTTAATATGACAGCTAGAAAGACCCTATGTTACTGTATAAGATCACAGGGATCCAGAGCTTTTTGTCAATGCATAAGACCTGTTATTTGCACTAGAAAGTATGTAAGGTCATGGACAACTCATGTTTGTTTTATCCCATGCCTGCTTGCCATTTGACATTTAAAATGCTAAAGGAGTCTTGTGACGATCATTAACACTGTCTACATTGAAGGTAAATAGTATTGGCACAGGACTTGCGTTCTTCAAAATTAATGTTAATTTGTCCTTTCTTCCCACACAAGATCAAGTTGAAAAGGTATGGTAATTATTCTCTTTATTATATCTCAGTGAGTTTATGAAGTGCATGGAATTTGCATGCTTTCCATTTTCTTTTCATGTCCATTAGGTATTTGAGCTTCTTCCGGTTTCCAGAAGCATAATTACTGTCTTCTGACTTTGTGACTATGGTCTTTGATTCAGAACCCGGTACCCCAATCAAGAATTGGTGAACACAGAAACAGCAGAGTGATACTAAAGCACTGTATGGTGTCTCAGGACTGACTTTACAGTTACACAACAGTGATGATACGAGACTCATCTGTTGCATGGCAAGACTGAGGAACAAAGCTTGGCTATTGCAATTGACAACGAACAGTTGTACTCAGTAGGGGTGAGCAAGCACTAAAATGCTCCAGTGCTTGGTATTCGAATTGAGCAGTTTGGATGCTCGGATGGGCTTAAATCAAGTAACGAGTATAATGGAAGTCATTGGGAAACTCAATGTCATGATTCAGGCTGGCTTTTCCCTGCTGTGGTTACACCCAGCTCTGGCCTGGTCATGTCAGGGGTTAACTTCCCCTGCCTCGTTCCGGATCCCAGGACGCTGTATCTTGCCGCTGAACCTATAGTTCAGCGCCAGTGATATTTCTTCCTTGCAGCGTGTATACTGGCTCTGGTGAGTGTTCCCGATCTGTGCTGCCTCCCTGCTACTGTGTCCTGACTTGTACCCTCCCCCATTCATCTGCCTGTCCTGGTCCCTGACTACCCATTCGTGTCTGCTGTTTTCCCCTTTCCTAACCTGTTTGTCCTCCTCCCTTATCTGTATTTGGACTTCCTGGCCACTGACCTGTATCCTTGCTCCTGACTCTGGCATTTATCTCTTACTTTTGGTTTGTATGCTACTCTTCGGCTCCTGACTCTTTGCTAGCTCCTGACCATGATTTGTCTCTCCACGTGCTTCTTTCTAGACCTCTTGCTGCTGACTCAGATTACTGAGTTCTCTGCTGACCTCTAGTAGTTGCTTGCTAAACTGCACTCTGAAGCTATATTACCTGTGGCTTCAGTAACTTCAGTAGTGCATCGTGACACACAAGCATTTTTCTGGATCCCGCTAACAGGAGGGCTGAGGATGAGATCTTTCTCTCTCTTTCTCTCTCCCCCTGGCCCAACCCTCCAGTTAGGGTCTTTCGGAAAAATGAGAGAGAGAATATGCCGGCTGAGAAATTGAGCATATCCTGCACCCGCACAATATTTGCTCGAGTACCGAGCATCTCAAGCAACCCCATTGCTCGCTCGTGTATCAAGCAGTACCGAGTATGCTCGTATCCAGACCATGGTGGAACACAATGATGTTTGATGTAGGCTCTAGTAAAGCTCAATGATGCAAGTTGCAATGGAACTCAGCGGTGAGGGCCCTCATGTCCTTAACGGTCTCAGGCTTCACCAATGCTGTCTCAGGCCACAGCTAAATTCACGGTTACAGGACACAGACACTTCCAAAAACTTTTCACAGCAGACAACTGCTGTAGACAGAAGGCATGGTCAGTGCATGCATTTTACATCAGGGTGTACATTACTGTGCTAAAAAAGAATCAGTAGTTGCCCATAATGCCGATAGTCATCAGGAAGCAGCTTATAGATGCTCACAAAACCAAGGTCATCTTATCCTCCAGTGCACCCACATCAGCAAGCAAAATATACACTGCAGTCCAGATTAGATTTCTGCGTGTAGATAGTGGTTCACAACAACACTGCTGGATTTCAGGGTCATTATTCTCTTGGCAAGTCCAACTTTAATTGCAGAACCTGACACTGCACAATCCTAACTCTTATTGGCTGATTATTTGACCTTGACAGATGTCTCCAGCTCCTCTGCAGTCATTCTGCTGGCTCAGTTTGTCCAGCAGCTACCTCAAGCAGGCTCAATTCAGCTCCTTTTTTGCTCTAGTCTCAAGATAATAACATGTGTAGTGTATTTTCCTGTCAATCTTCTGCTTGTGGCAGGTTTCCTCCACAACAGTACCTGTTGACTTTTTGCATTCAAAGCCATAGCAGGAAAACGCTGCTGGTCCTATTTTGCCATCATTCTTGCTCCACCACCGGCATATTTTACCCTATCCTTTCAAGTATAGAATTTAGAGAAGAATAGACAGGTCACTTCTTTTAACCACTTCTGGATTTCCAAACCCCGAAGCTGTTAAAAGATGTGACATAAGATGGAACATGTACACAGCAGTGTCGATTTATATTGCTGTGTATTAAGTTCATTTTATGAGGCACTTTTCTAGTTGTTTTCCAGAATCCGGCTGAAAAAGACAGACCCTGCTTGGAGACTAGCTCACACTTCCAACAGGGAAGATGTGCAGTGTGGTTCTCCAACATGTGATGTGCCATGAAAATAGTTTCTTAACTATATAATATAAGTCCCACTATATACTACATCACTATAACTGTGCTCTGCTCCTGAGTTCTCAGCTCCCAAAGTGTGTTGTTTGTGTCACAGTTTAGGTTACTTTGTTTTGATAAAGGTTTTCATTTGTCTTACTGATAAGTAATATGAAAAACATCATTAATATAGATTATTTTTAGAATTTAATTAGACCAATTTACCTCAAGTTTGTAAAATTACATATAAAATGCAACAATTTCAATTTAATTATCCTGTTGAAATATATACTACATTCTCAACTTCATACACTAATGTAAAGTCATTAGTTTCTCAGTTCAAAGAAAGATATTAATTATTTTGATGTCAAACAGTAATCAGATTCATTATTAACTAAATGTGTAGATAATTAGAAAATAGACCAGATTCCCAGTCAGAACGGTATGGGTTTTTTTTTCGAGTGTGGAAAGAAATACAAGGAACATAGGGAGAATAAACTTTATGCAATTGTTGATCTAAGTCTGATTTTAACCCAAAACTCCAGTGCTGCACATCAAAAATGCTCAATTCTGAGCCACAATAAAGCATTGAACAATATCCCACATTGGCAGCTCATGCGGCAAACATGGGTGAAAAGTATATAGACATTGTCCGGCCTTAATTTTCCTCCTGTCAGCTTTATGGATCCAACGCAAGGCCTTCCACTGCTTGGCACAGACTCCAAAAGCAATAGCTGCACCATATGGATGTAACAGGACTGTTGAAGCTTGTGATGATTGGCTGCAGTGGTCAGATAAGTGGATTAAGGCCACAAAGCCTTTAAGATTCAAGAGCTTCAGAGGCGAGACTTCTTTAGTGTAACCATACCAAAGCTTTGCCATTTCGCTTGGCATTGGCATCATGTGGAATTTGGTTCTTTTTTTGGGGGGGGATTTTACAGATGTTTACATTAGCAAAATTGTTCAAGATAATTCCAAAATGGCAGTTCTTCTGGTTATCTCCTCTGAAGGTAATCTATCAAGACTCTAAATTCATATGGAAACCTGGATATGTTCCACATTCTAGACTGGAGCTGGAAACTTTATAGTTGTAAAGAAGGGCTATTTTCTCCAGCAATATCCATTTATAGGGAACTTGAGCACATTATCATAAAAAAAAAATCAGTTGTTCCACTTCCTTCACAAGCCACAATTTTTTTCTGAACTAGATTTCATGGATGTTACAATCTTGTCCCTATCCAAGAACACAGTCTATGAAAGGCAAACTTTGAGACCCTATACAGACATTTTGAGTACCTAGTAATATTTTTGAGTTTTGTAATGCCCCAGCCATTTTAGTATTTCATGAATACTCTTTTAATCAATATGGGTGGATGAAAGGGTTAAAACACTATGCTGCCGCAGAGCAGAGTTACAGGGCAGAGCAGAGTGATGGGGCAGAATGGAGGGCAAAGTGGAGGGCAGGGCAAAGTGGCAAGGCAGGGCAGAGTGGCAGGGCAGAATGGCAGGGAAGGAAAGAGTGGCAGGGTAGAGTGGCAGGGCAGGGCACACTGTCAGGGCAGAGTGTCAGGGAAGGGCACAGTGGCAGCGTAGAGCAGAGTGGCAGAGCAGAGTGGCAGGGCACAATGACAGGGCAGAGTGGCAGGTCACAGTGACATTGCAAGGCACAGTAGCAGGAAAAAGTGGCAGGGCACAGTAGCAGGGTAAAGTGGCAGGGCACAGTGGCAGCAGAAAGTGGCAGGGCACACTGGCAGGGTAAAGTGGTAGGGTACATAGGCAGGGCAGGGCATAATGGTAGGGCAGAGTTGCAAGGTACAGTGCCAGGGTAGAGTGGTAGGGCAAGGCACAGTAGCAGGACACAGTGGCAGGGCAGGGCGCAGTGGCCTGGCAGAGTGGCAGAGCACGGTGGCAGGGTAGAGTGGCAGGGCAAGGCACAGTGGCAGGGTGGAGTGACAAGGCACAGTGGAAAGGCAGGGCACACTGTCAGGGTACAGTGGCAGGGCACAGACCTGCGCATCCCTGAACTCCCCCTCCTTAACTATCAGCTACAGACATGGGTCAGTGATCACACCATGCCAAACTTACAGGACCCAGGATCCTGAAGAACACAGAGAGGCAGGGGATTGTATTATGAATAAGAGAAGAAGCAGAACACCTACATGAGGCCTCCAGCTTTTCTGTGAAAACGCTCCCCTCCTGTCCTGAGCCTCCTGCACTCTTTGTCATACAACAGAAGCACAGCAACCAGTGTTAGTGCAGAGCTCTGTACTTACACTCTCCTGCAGGATAGTCTCATGGAGCCCGCAGGGGATGACAGAAGGCAAGAGCTTTCTCCTCCTCAGGGCTGGTTTCATTCCTTACTATTCACAGAGTGCATAGAATCTGTCTTCTGATTGGTAAGGTGTTGCACAGCAGTCCTTGCTTACTCTCGCTCCACCAGTCAGCACTGAGCTATTTTTTCTCACTGCTCCCTACTGCATCCCTTTGCAACTCATTCTGTCTACAATCCCCTCCACCCCCCACTAAAAAGCAACAGAATTACTTACAAGCCTCTAGCAAGATGAATGAGGCTGATAAAAAAAGTTTTTTCCACCACTAGGTGGCACCACCCCCCAAATGCGCCACCATAGGCACATGCCTTCTAGTGCCTATTAGTAAATATGGCCCTGATTATAATAACAATCATATCTTAAAGAGAACGTACCATCTGGATTTTCATATATAAAGCAAAGCCAGTTTTTTACTACAGCTAGAATGCTTAATGTAAGCATACATTTTGTTCTGAGATTGGATATTTTATTTCAGAAATATGTGCAAGTATAGTTACTGCAATGCACTGCTATTTGATTCACAGGTGCAACAGGGGTGTAAACATGTGGGTCAAGTTTTGTTATTTATTCCCAACCTTGTCTGTCTGCCTGGCCTTCCTCCCCCTGTTGATGGCATAGATGCTATTTCCAACGCCTGTGCAATATCATTTTTAAGTATCGCAGAAAACTCTTTGCTAAGATGGTGTTGAAGTCAGCGCCTGGGCATAGAGCTATCTCTGGCGCCATCTTTGTGAAGACTGTCTTCCTACATTGAACCGTCATATGCGCTATGCGAGCGTGGCACATGCACTCTTGCATCCTCTGCTCTCATTGTGACCGCGGGAGCGTGGGTGGTCATCACAGAAGTGGACTCTGACTCCAAAATCAGCTCACTTCAGACCACACCCAAAAGAACACAAGCCGCACCCTTCCAGCAAGACCAGTGAGCTGATTTGGTGGGTGGTCTCCACTTCTATTGTGACCACATGCGCTCAAGCAGTCACAACAAGAGCAGGGGATGTTATGGCACATCTGCCACCCTCACACAGCACATATAACAGTCCGATGCTGGAAGACAGTATTCATAAAGATGGAACGTAGGCGCTGACTGAGACGCGATTTTAGTGAAGAGTATTCTTCAATACTTAGAAATTATACTGTGCAGGAGTCGGAATTAACGTCTCTGACGGCGACAGGGGGAGGAAGGCCAGGCAAGAAGACAGGGATGGGAATAGATAGCAAAACCTGACCCACATCTTCTTGCCCCTGTTGCACCTGTCAATCAAGTAGTAGTCCATTGCTGGAACTTTACTTGCACATATTTCTGAAATAAAACATCCAATCTCTGAACAAAAGATATGCTTAAGACCACTTCACACATAACAAGATCGCTAAGGACATTGTTGCTACATCACAGTTTCTGTGACGAAACATTGACTTCACCAGCGATTGACACGTACCAACAATCCGCCCCCTGCTGTGAGATCGTTGGTTGTTGCTGAATGTCCTGGGCCATTTTTGGCTTGTTGGATTCCTGCTGGGCAGGATGGATCTGTATGTTTGACACCTACCAACGATCTCGTTAGCAACCTAGATGAGAACTTAAAGTGTGACACGTAGGCGTGTAATTGCGTCACCTTTTCCATGCTGCCCCCTCTGCACTGATTGGTTGGTGCTGAGAACAGTAAGCAAACTCGGGAACGAAGGAGGGATGAATGGGGAGGCAGATGCAGGTTCGATCCGAAAAGCAAGCAAGCAACCGGGAACAAAGTACGAATGAATCCGGGTGGAGTCGCAGGTTCTATCCTCAAAGCAAGGCTCAAAAAGGGACAAAGGATGAAGCAATACAAAGTTGCCTTCTAGGCCGGCCGCCTAATCAGAACACAGTATTGGCCACCAATCGGAGCGGAGGGGTGTGGAAAAGGCGACGCATATGCATGCCTACGTAGCTTACAGTGTCAAACACTACACCCCTATTTGAGGTCGGAATCGTTACATAGCTGCTATGTAACAGGGTCCCAACGACCAATGAGATCGTTATACAGGTCGCTGCATCGTTACTAGTCATTTGGAAAATGACTGTGACATCTCACCAACGATCTCACCAACGATTTAACAACTATCCGGAAACTGTGACATAGTAACGATCTCGGTAACGATCTCGTCATGTGTGACTGGACCTTTAGATTCAGCATTGTAGCACCAGTATAGCACTGGTTTTAGTTTATACTGTATATAAAAATCATGATGGTAGGTTAGCTTTAATCCTATCTTTCTCTTCTCTATGAACCTTGCAACCTTGCATACAATGAACCTAAAGTGGGCTTTACAAGCTACAACAAATTAACGATGTGTCCACGGCGTCACGTCGTAAGTGATGCACATCCGGCATCGTTAGTGTTGTTGTAGCGTGTGACAGCTACGTGCGGTTGCAATTGAACGTAAAACCAATCATCGCATACACATCGTTCATTTCCTTAAAATTGTGTGACACCCCGGGAACGATGAACAGATCTTACCTGCGTCCCGCGGCTCCCACCAGTAATGCGGAAGGAAGGAGGTGGGCGGGATGTTTACATCCCGCTCATCTCCGCCCCTCCGCTTCTATTGGCCGGCTGCCGCGTGACGTCGCTGTCACGCCGAACGTCCCTCCCACTCCAGGAAGTGGATGTTCGCCGCCCACATCGAGGTCGTATGGAAGGGTAAGTACGTGTGACGGCAAATAATCGTTTGTGCGACACGGTCAACAAATTGAACGTGCCGCACATACGATGGGACCACCGTCTACGACCTTACTAAAGTCTCCCAGGGAGCTAAAACTCCCTCAGCTGCTCACTCTCTGAGGACTACTCTTGAACTGATTATGTCCCTTCCACCAGTCTGTCTGACACCTAGGCGGGTGGACCTTTTCCAGCTAGACCACCCACTGGTGTGCCTAACAGGATGTGGTGTGATGTGTGGCTAGGATTTGAATGCTGATGGAAGTAATACTAATAGTTAGGATCCCAAAACCATGGAGGGTGAGTTCTGCACCATAAGAAAAAGGAAAAAAGGAATGCAGTTCCCTGTGACACCTTGATTAGGTCAGGGGCGTCACACTTACATATTACTTACCCCTTTTTGACTCATAACACAGATAAAAAAAATATAACAATATTTTTAATATTTTATAAGCCAAGTTGGTTAATGAACAAACTAATGTGTCCAGACATAACATTTAAAGAAAGCATTGAGAAACATGTGATGGTGTCTCCGCGGAATTCTTGTTTTGCATATTTTCCCAGGGAGCCTTGTTCTAGTGTCACTGCGTTGAGAAACACGTGATGATGTCTCCGCGGTGTTGGTTGTTGAGCTACCCGAGGTCAACCATCTTTACATATGTAGTCTTCTACTAGGCATTGCTTCCACTAGCCAGTTGCCTACTCCACACTGATGAGAGGCAAATACCCCGAGACACATGTCTGTGGATGGAAACCATGTTTTGGTATAGGCGATTTCCTTGACTGGAGACTGCCCTTCCCGTGGTTGTTCCTTCCCGGTGAAAGACCTGGCTAGTTTCCTTCCAGCATTGAGAAACATGTGATGGTATCTCCGCGGCATTCTTGTTTTGCATATTTTCCCAGGGAGCCTTGTTCTAGTGTCACTGCGTTGAGAAACACGTGATGATGTCTCCGCGGTGTTGGATGTTGATCTCCCCAAGGTCAACCATCTTTACCTATGTAGTCTTCTACTAGGCATTGCTCCCACTAGCCAGTTTCCTACTCCACACTGATGAGGGGCAAATGCCCCGAGACACATGTCTGTGGATGGAAACCATGTTTTGGTATAGGCGATTTCCTTGACTGGAGACTGCCCTTCCAGTGGTTGTTCCTTCCCGGTGAAAGACCTGGCTAGTTTCCTGCCAGCCTTGAGAAACATGTGATGGTGTCTCCGCGGCATTCTTGTTTTTTATAACATTTAAAAAAGTCCTATCACCTTTTGGGAGACATTAAGTGAAAGAAGACCAAACATAAACCTTTTTTTGAGATTATATGTATATACATATATATATACATATGGAAATAAAAAAAAATCCTCCCTCATTTAGTAATGAAAAGTGTTGGCCTTTTAAGAAAGAAGCCTGGAGTAATCTGATGTAATGCTCCCTGCTGTCTCATTATTTTGACAACTGTGGGAGACTTCCTGCTTGTGAGTTGTGAGATATAGTTGTGAGGAAGGAGATTGGAAGTGTGCAGCAATTAAATATTGGGGAGATCTACGCTGTTCACTTACTTCATGTTGAATGAAATTATGCAAAAAGCAGTGTAGAAATCATAGAAACAGCAATGCCGTCATCCTGCAGAACGACATTTTGGAAGCAGCTATGCTCTTTTCCTTTAAAGTGAAAAATATTCTATATGAAGTAAAATTGAAGCTCCTCTCAAGAGCTAAGGAAAATGTTCACCTGATTTGTATTTCGCTAAATCACTGCTTATTGTCATGTATCTTTGCGAATCCATTTATGAGAATGGAGGAGATAAAGACTTGAATGGATTATCCCATTAATTTTTGTTGATGAAGAATTGAGAAAAGTCTAATAATTTCTTGTACTTTACACTTCATTGGTCATGCGCAATCCAAAATAGGCAGCACTCCATGGTAGTGAAGTGTTTTCTTTTTTTATCTATATACGTGACCAAATAGGATATTTTACGAAGTCCTGTGAGTTTTGGTTGATGTGTTACAATTAAGGATAAATAAAAAAAACTATTATTTTCGTTTCAATCAAGTACCTTAGATAGAAAACTGACTACTCTTCTTATTTTTTCTGGCATCATCTTTTATACACAAAAAAGGAACCTATACTTTTTTTTACAAATTGCTTATTTCTGGTGCAGGAAAATAAACCCAGCAGATGGCAGTATATACCTAGAAAAATAAAGCAACATATAGTTCATAGAATACGAGCTACAATGCTATGTATAAAACAATGATAACTGCATTTGCTGCATACACACAGCTGTAAATATACATGCAAAACCTCCAAACATGAAAAAGTTTAGTTAGTGATGTTGCTGAAAAATTCCACTGAATAGTTTACAGTTGTAGGGTACAAGGGCATCCATTTTTGTCAAAACTAATTTTTATGCATAAGTATCTGTCAAAATGTTTGTATCAAGTTTTATACTATGTGAAACAAATTTGGCAGAAAACTTCAGAATAAAGAGAAATGCTTTTGGGAGAAAATAAATACAAAGATGCACAATCACCTGGCGCAGAATATTCTAAGAACATCCTCTGAGACCTCTCTGCATTGTCTGATAACACATGGTACAAAACGTTCTCCTTCTCATTTGTCATTATTCCTCTGGCACCCTGGGAATGCCTATTTCCTGAAATTTCCAGAAGTTTTGTATATTAAAGATCCAACTTAAGTATTTATTAGAAAAAGTACAAATCCAATATTAATGTGCATGTGTTTCTGTTCACTGATGGCTTTGACTAGTGCAGGGGGGACTCAGATTGTAAAAGTCCGGATCCGCATGGGTTCAAAAGAACCTGAGCACCAATTCTGGGTAGCAATCTGGGACCGACCACCTGGGTAATAATAATAAAAAAAAAAGAAAAAATAAGGCTAAAGCAAGCGCTTTATACATACCAGTCTTCGCACAGCTGTACACAGCTTCCAGACCGCTCACTCTACATCCGAGGCTGCTTATGAGGCTGGACTCACACGAGCGTATGGCATCCGATGCGAGAGCATCGGATGCGATATGCTAATGTCCCCCGGCTCAGGCTCTGCTGCGAGCGTGAGCCGGGTGTCATGCGACTGTAACCCGATCTTGCGATCGGGTCACAGCTGTGAAGCTGAGTGCAGGCGCTGCGGAGGAGAGGGAGGGATTAATCCTCCCATCTCCTCCACTGTCAGCCTGTGCGTAGATCGCACTGCGCTGGGATAACATCCGAGTGCAGTCCGATGTATCTCTCGCATCCATTCACTTGAATGGGTGCGAGAGATACGGCGGTAGCAGCAAAACGCAGCATGCTGCCGCTTTTCTCGCATCCAGAATCTGGATGCGAGAAAAGCTGACCAACAGCTCAACCTCATTGCCTAACATTGGTCAGAGTGCAATGCGAGAATTTCTCGCATTGCACTCGTCCGATTTTCACGCTCGTGTGAGCGTACCCTTATCTTCAGGTACATGCACTGCTTTCCCCGCCCACCTGTAATTCCAGCATCTCTATTCATTGCAGTCAGACAGCGCCCCCAGCCTGTGTGACAGCGTGTCTAACTGCAACCATTCAGAGACGCTGTGTCTGCATCTAAATTGGTGTAAAAATATATAAATAAATAAAAAAAAACTTGGAGTAGGGTTCCCCCATTTTATGATATCCAGCACGGATAAAACATACGATTATAGGATGAAGTCCCCCACCATGCATTTATCTTGGCTGTGTATCAAAATATAAAGAACCGCATGCGGCTTTAAAAAAAAAAAAAAATAAATAAAAGTGGCGTGTGGTCCCTCCAAGTTTCATACCCAGACATGATTAAGCCCAACAGCTGGGGGCTGGTATTCTCAGGCTGGGAAGACTCGTGGTTCTTGGGGGCCCCCCAGCCTAAAAATAGAAGCCTGCATTAGATGCAACGATATCGGAACTTTCCCTGGCTCATCCCGATTGCCATGGTGCAGTGGCAATCAAAGTAATAAGGGGTTAATAACAGTTCACAGATGCTACTAAGCTCTAGATTAGTAATGGGAGGCATCTATGAGATACCCCCCATTACTACTCTGTAAGTGAAAAGAAAAACACAAACACCGAAAAAAAATCCTTTATTTGAAATAAAATACAAAAAACACCCCTTTATTAATGCCCAAAACATCCAGGTCCGACATAATCCACATGAGGCCCCATGACATTCCCGCCACTGCTAGATTTGAGGTGACAGTGTGTGGCTACAGAATATGATTGCCCGCTGAGAGCTTCAGGCAGAGCCTGAGCAGTGCAATAAGGGGTGGCTTCACTCAGTTTAATGAGGTCACCTTAAGTCAGATTACCTGCAATCACAGGTAGACAACAGTGGGAACCTCCAGGTGGGACCGCAAATAACCTGAATGATGTCACCGATCGTCTCTGCAGGCTCTAAGTCTCTGCTTGAAGCTCACAGCGGGCGGTCATGTTCTATTTGGGGGTTAATAAAGGGGTGAAAGAGTGTGTGTTTTTTGTATTTTATTTCAAATAAAGGATTTTTTTAGTGTTTGTGTTTTTTTCTTTTCACTTACACATTAGTAATGGGGCATCTCATAGATGCCTACCATTACTAATCTAGGGCTTAGTGGCAGCTGTGAGCTGGTATTAACCCCTTATTACCCCGACTGCCACCGCACCAGGGCAATCAGGATGAGCCATGTAAAGTTACGGGATTGTCACATCTAATGAACGTGACAATCCTGCTTGGCTACAGGTTGCTATTTTTAGGCTGGGGGCCAATAAGCATGAGTCTCCCCAGCCTGAGAATACCAGCTCCCAGCTGTCAGCTTTATCATCATAGTATCATAGTATCATAGTTTTTAAGATTGAAGGGAGACTCTAAGGCGGGCTTTGCACACTACGACATCGCAGCCCGATGCTGCGATGCCGAGTGCGATAGTGCCCGCCCCCGTCGCAGCAGCAATATGTGGTGATAGCTGGCGTAGCGAAAGTTATCGCTACGCCAGCTTCACACACACACTCACCTGCCGTGCGACGTCCCTGTGGCCGGCGACCCGCCTCCTTGTTAAGGGGGCGGGTCGTGCGGCGTCACTGCGACGTCACACGGCAGGCGGCCAATCAGAGTGGAGGGGCGGAGATGAGCAGGATGTAAACATCCTGCCCACCTCCTTCCTTCCGCATATCCTACGGAAGCCGCAGTGAGGCCAGTAGGAGACGTTCCTCGCTCCTGCGACTTCACACACAGCGATGTGTGCTGCCGCAGGAGCGAGGAACAACATCGGACCGTCGCGTCAGCGTAATCATGGATTACGCCGACGCTGCACCGATGATACGATTACGACGCTTTTGCGCTCGTTAATCGTATCATCCAGCCTTTACACACTGCGATGTCGCATGCGATGCCGGAAGTGCGTCATTTTCAATTTGACCCCACCGACATCGCACCTGCGATGTCGCAGTGTGCAAAGTGCCCCTAAGTCCATCTAGTTCAACCCGTAGCCTAACATGTTGATCCAGAGGAAGGCAAAAAAAAACCAATGTGGCAAACAAGTTCCAATGGGGAAAAAATTTCCTTCCTGACTCCACATCCGGCAATCAGACTAGTTCCCTGGATCAACACCCTGTCATAAAATCTAATATACATAACTGGCAATATTAAATTTTTCAAGAAAGGCGTCCAGGCTCTGCTTAAATGTTAGTAGTGAATCACTCATTACAACATCATGCGGCAGAGAGTTCCATAGTCTCACTGCTCGTACAGTAAAGAATCCTCGTCTGTGATTATGATTAAACCTTCTTTCCTCAAGATGTAGCGGATGCCCCCGTGTTCCAGTCGCAGGCCTAGGTGTAAAAAGATCTTTGGAAAGGTCTCTGTACTGTCCCCTCATATATTTATACATTGTGATTAGATCCCCCCTAAGCCTTCGTTTTTCCAAACTAAATAACCCCAAGTTTAATAACCTGTCTTGGTATTGCAGCCCACCCATTCCTCTAATAATCTTGGTCGCTCTTCTCTGCACCCTCTCCAGTTCAGCTATATCCTTCTTATATATCGGTGACCAGAATTGTACACAGTATTCTAAGTGCGGTCGCACTAGTGACTTGTACAGAGGTAGAACTATATTTTTTTCATGAACACTTATACCTCTTTTAATACATCCCATTATTTTATTAGCCCTGGCAGCAGTTGCCTGACACTGTCCACTAAAGTGAAGTTTACCATCCACCTATACACCCAAGTCTTTTTCTGTGTCTGTTTTACCCAGTGTTCTACAATTAAGTACATAATCATAAATGTTATTTCCTCTACCCAAGTGCATGACCTTACATTTATCTACATTAAACTTCAATTGCCACTTCTTAGCCCAATCATCCAATTTACATAAATCTCCCTGTAATATAAAATTATCCTCCTCTGTATTGATTACCCTGCAGAGTTTAGTATCATCTGCAAATATTGAAATTCTACTCCGCATGCCCCCAACAAGGTCATTTATAAATATGTTGAAAAGAAGCAGGCCCAATACTGACCCCTGTGGTACCCCACTATGAACTGAGACCCAGTCCGAGTACGTACCATTAATAACCACCCTTTGTTTCCTATCACTGAGCCAGTTTTTAACCCAGTTACACATATTTTCCCCTATCCCCATTATTCTCATTTTATGTACCAACCTTTTGTGTGGCACCGTATCAAAAGCTTTTGAAAAGTCCATATACACAACATCCACTGCATTTCCCTGGTCCAGGCTTGAACTTACCTCTTCATAGAAGCTGATCAAATTAGTTTGACAGGATCGATCCCTCATAAACCCATGTTGATACTCTGTCATAAGGTTATTTTTCTTGAGATACTCCAGTATAGCATCTCTCAAGAAACCCTCAAGGATTTTACCAACTGTAGAGGTTAAACTTACCGGCCTATAATTTCCCGGGTCAGTTTTTGTCCCCTTTTTGAATATTGGCACCACATTTGCTATGCGCCAGTCCTGCGGTACCGACCCTGTAATTAAGGAATCTGAGAAGATTAAAAATAATGGTCTATCTATCACAGAACTCAATTCCTGTAGTACTCTGGGGTGTATGCCATCCGGGCCCGGAGATTTGTCAACCTTAGTGATTTCGAGGTGGCGGCGTACTTCCTGCTGGGTTAAGCAGGTAATATTCAAGGGTGAATTTATGGTATCACTGGTCATGTCATCTGCCATGGCATTTTCTTGAATAAAAACCGTAGAAAAAAAGTCATTCAGCAGGTTGGCTTTACCCTCATCCCCTTCCACCATTTCATCAAGACTATTTTTAAGGGGGCCAACACTATCGCTTTTCAGTTTTTTACTGTTTATGTAGTTAAAGAATATTTTAGGATTATTTTTACTTTCTCTCGCAATGAGTCTCTCTGTCTCAAACTTAGCTAACTTAATTTGCTTTTTACATATTTTATTTAATTTTCTATAATTATATAATGCCTCATCACTACCTACCCTCTTTAATTCTTTTAAGGCTTTCTGTTTTTCTTTTATTGCTTCCCTTACAGCTCTATTTAGCTATAGGGGTTTCCTCCTATTTCTAGCATGTTTGTTCCCATGGGGTATATTTTCTGCACAAGCCCTATTCAGGATGCTCTTAAAAGTCTCCCATTTGCAAGATCATCTCTCAACCGTTTAAAATTTGCTTTCCTGAAGTTTAGTGTCCTTGTAGCCCCTCTACTATACATCTTACTAAAGAATACATGAAAACTTATTATTTTGTGATCACTATTCCCCAAGTAACCCCCAACTTGTATATTTGATATGCGGTCTGGCCTATTGGTTAGTACAAGGTCTAGTAGTGCTCCCCCTCTTGTGGGGTCCTGTACCATTTGTGAAAGGTAATTATCTTTCATTGTTATCAAAAATCTATTTCCCTTGCTGGAACTGCAAGTTTCTGTTCCCCAATTTATATCAGGATAGTTAAAGTCCCCCATAATAATTACCTCTCCGAGACTCGTTGCTTTATCAATTTGCTTTATGAGGAGATTCTCTACCTCTTCCATAATATTCGGCGTCTTATAACACACCCCTATCAGTATTTTATTATTCATTCTCCCCCCCCTTATCTCCACCCATAGGGACTCTACATTCTCAGTACCCTCACATATGTTGTCACGCAGGATGGGTTTTAAGGATGATTTTACATATAGACACACACCTCCCCCTCGCTTATTTGTACGGTCATTCCTGAATAGGCTATAACCCTGTAAATTAACAGCCCAGTCATAGCTCTCATCCAGCCATGTCTCTGATATCCCCACTATATCATAATTTTCTTCCAACAATATTAATTCTAATTCCTCCACCTTATTTGTGAGGCTTCGGGCATTAGTGTACATGCACGTTACGTATGACTCTGTACCTATATTCCTGCTTACTGTATTGACTGTCCTAACCCTTCCCCCCGTACCACCCCCAATTTCATTACTTGTGCCCTGGTCACTATCTGCACTACATTCCCCTTCTCTAAAGTGAATACCCTCGCCCCCCCATTCCTAGTTTAAACACTCCTCCAACCTTCTAGCCATTTTCTGCCCCAGCAGAGCTGCACCCTCCCCATTAAGATGCAGCCCATCCCTAGCATAGAATCTGTAACCAACTGAAAAGTCGGCCCAATTCTCCAGGAACCCAAAACCCTCTTTCCTACACCAATTCCTGAGCCACCTGTTAACCTCCCTGATCTCTCTTTGCCTCTCTGGTGTGGCTCGTGGCACAGGTAGTATTTCCGAAAATACCACCTTTGAGGTCCATGCTTTAAGCTTACAACCTAATTCCCTGAAATCATCTTTAAGGACCTTCCACCTACCTCTAACTTTGTCATTTGTGCCAATGTGTACAATGACCGCTGGGTCCTCCCCAGCCCCTCCCAGTAATCTGTCAACCCGATCAGCGATGTGCCGAACTCGAGCGCCAGGAAGACAACACACTGTTCGGCGATCCCTGTCTTTGTGACAGATTGCCCTATCTGTCCCCTAATAATTGAGTCCCCCACTACCAGTACCTGTCTTGCCTGCCCTGCACTCCTATTGCCCCCCTTACTGGAGCAGACACTCCTCTGGCATTCAGAGGTCATGCCTTGCTGCAGCAATGCTACCCCTGTAATGACATCCCCCTCATCTGCCAAGTTTGCAAACCTATTGGGGTGTGTCAGTTCAGGACTAGCCTTCCTAGCACTTTTCCCTTTACCCCCCTTTCTAACTGTCACCCAGCTACCTACCTCACCGTCCTGCCGCTCCCTACTACGATCCTCCCCCACATCTGACCCAGCAAGCTGCTGCTCAGTGAGCAGCACACTCCTTTCCATATTGCTAATGCATCTGAGTTGCCAGCTGCTCATTTAGATCCAGTATCTGGGCTTCCAAACGTGCAACTTGCGCACATCTCGAACAACAGTATGCACCCTCGAACGGCTTTTCAAGGACTGCATACATGAGACAAGATGTACACTGGATCGCATTAGCAATAGTGGAGCACATTTTCTAATGGGGATAGCACTAAACAAATGTTAAGTAATTAAACAACTAAATACAAACAATTCTACTCACACTTACTTTTGCTCACACTTTGCTCACTCACGCTCACAATGAAGAAGACAGGCTAAAATTCGGCGCGCGGCTTTCAGAAGTCTTCCTTCCGGCTGTAACGGCCAAAACCCGGTTCTCCTTGAGCTCGCGGTGACTCTTCACTTATCCCAGAAGGCACTGGGAATATGCAAATTATCCTCGCAAGACTCCTTCCCTGGCTTTCAGAAGTCTTCCTTCCGGCTGTAACGGCCAAAACCCGGTTCTCCTTGAGCTCGCGGTGACTCTTCACTTATCCCAGAAGGCACTGGGAATATGCAAATTATCCTCGCAAGACTCCTTCCCTGGCTTATCATAGCTGGGTATCAAAATTGTGGAGGACCGTACTCCAGTTTTTTAAATATTTAAATAATTTAAAAAAAGCTACATGCGGTTCCCTCTTCTTCAGATACACAGCCAGGATAAACACATGACTGGGATCTACAGCCTGTAGCCATATGCTTTATCTGTGCTGAGTATCATAATATGGGGAACCCTATGCCAATTTTTTATTTATTTATTTTACAGCGATAGAAACACACACACAGCACCTCTGATTGGTTGCAGTCAGACACGCTGTTACACGTTGGTTTTTGGGCTCATTTGCATTGATGAATACATTTGCTAAACTTCTCTACTACTTTCAAATATTCATAGCAGTTATGCAATGCCATTTTTCATATATTTCATTTTTTTCTAGATAGCTAAATGTATTTTCATTGTTCATAGTATCCCTATAGCAGTAATGCTTTACCATTTTTGATGTTTATAATTTTATAGTGGTTAGTGTGCAGCTTATTATTTTTTTAAAGCAACCAATCAGAGACACGGGTACTGCTGGTGGGAAGGGGAAGCCATGTATATGCATGAGGGATAATGAGCCTCCCCGGAGGTAATGTTAGCGCTTTGCCAGAGACTCAGCAAGCATAACATGCTTGCTCCAATCCCCCGATTTCTTCTACCACTATTTTAAAACACCGGATTCTGGTCCCCATAGACTTATATGAGAACCGGTGTACAGCCAGATATCTGGGATCAATTCTGAGCCTGAAACGGGATTTTTTTTAAACTTGGTTGGACCTGCCGGTCACGGGTATCTTCGAGTCCGCTCATCACTACTTTTGACACTTTTTCTAGTGGATCCATTGAGTGCCCTTTATTACTGGAGGCATATATCATATGTCCAATCTGGGAAGTTACAAAGGGGGCCAGTAGTTAATGGGAGACAACTATAAAATAAAAGAGTCCAGCAGTTTTTTTACTTTCGCATTCTGGATTCCAAGTAAGGAATGGTTACTGTTGGAGTATTATTAAGACTTTATAGTAGTGGTCTAAGCTAAGCTATTCAAAATTAAAGACCGACAAGGTGACCTTTCCTGTAGGGTCAGAACAGTATTACTCAAAATCTGCAGTAGAATATGGGAGGTAAATTGTTAAAGGGAACCTGACACCAGGATTTTCCCTAATATGCTGCGGCCTCTAGGAGTGAGCTCTTATATACAGCATTCTAGAATACTGTATATAAGCGCCCAGGCTGCTCTGCAGAATGTAAAAAATAATTTTATTATACTCACCTGCGGGGTGGTCAGGTCCAATGGGCATCGCTGGTCTTGGACCTGGCGCCTCCTCTATCATGTACAGTCGCCGTTCTCCATCCCTGCGCTGTGTGGATGATGTGTCCTACATCTTTCACACAGAGGCGCTCATGCACACTTTCATCTGCCCTGCTGAGGGCAGAGCAAAGTACTGTAATGCGCAAGGACGAGGAAAGGTCAAAGACCGCCTGCGCATGCGCTCTTCAATAATTTGATCTGCCTTCAGCAGGGAGCGCAATGGAGGCCTTTGTGTGGATGACGTAGGATGCGTCATCCACATCGAGCTGGGAAGGAGGACGGTGGCTACACAAGATAGATGGACCGAGACCAGCGACTTTATTGAACATGACCGCCCCCTAAGTAAGTATAATAAAGGTCTTTTTTGCATTCTACAGAGCAGCCTGGGCTCTTATATACAGTATTCAAAACTGCTTTTTATAAGGGCTCATTGGTGGTGGCCGCTGGTTATAAGAGAAAAATCTGGTGACAAGTTCCCTTTAAATACAGCTGGTTCTGAGAGTATGGACTGTATCTCTGGGTAGATGGCAATCTTTAGCGCTGTAACCACATATGTAATGTGGCATATAGTAGACTGGCAATATTTGGCACCACAGCTATTATTATTATTATTTATTATTATAAATACTCAGTTATTAACCATAAAGGCTGTAAGGGTATGAACTATGACTCACATAGTCCAAATGGACCAACCTGTAATAAGGGTAGGTTGGCTTTTCCCCATGCACAATGTTAACCGTCTGTGATATTTCTGAAACAATATTCATACATTATAATAATCTACATTTTGCAAAGAGTTTTGAAAAACAATGTCTAATAGTGGTCATTTCAGAGTCAGTGCTAAAATACAAAGGAAATAGGTCATCTTTAACTTTATGCCCTGCTTAACTGTTCACAATAATGTAATCGTAATGTTGACCAGGGGTACCTAAACATTTGCATATCACAGATAGATAGATAGATAGATTTCCATTAGGTGTGTAAGTCTTCAATAACATATAGTCCAAAGTCTAAAGGAGATACAGTATATTGATGACCTTTGTACTAAACTCTTGATATTAATAATACATTATGTGCACATGGAAGCTGTGCATTTGCTCGCTGATGACCTATTAGCTGCTGGTATTTATGTGTAGCACTTAATCCCATCACTAATATCAAAGCACCATGATGAACAGTTTTACTAAACTGCTATAGAGATGATGTGACACGGAAATCTCTCCTACGAGTGCTTATAGCCAACTTCCAGTCTCGAGGTTTAACATTAACAAGAAGTAGAGGAGAAAAAAAATAAAATCAATATTACAATTGATACATAAAAGAACAAGGTTGGCATTTTTCTTAAGCAATTACAGAAATGGGTTCAAGGGTAATAATTGAGAAATGTTTAAAGGCAGCTTGATTGGTGCCATTAGACATAATTGTTATAAAGGTTAATGCTCTGAAGATTACTTGACCATATAACTGTTAGTAGCCCAACCCAGATCTGCTGTGGAAATTTCCTAAAGAAAACGTGCATATAAAGTTACAAACTTTTGTTTTTAAATTGTATGTATAGTAGGATGTTATCCATTAGTCATTGGTGGAAAAATAATGATCTCCCTCTTTGGTTTATTAGGAATATCTGTAGCTGCTCAGATACACGAAATGAACAAAAGTTTAAGGACCCACTTCCTATTCGTTGAGTTCAGATTTTTTCAGTCCCATAAGCACAGGTGTATAAAATCCAACCACTGGCCATGTAGTCTGCCTTTTACTAATATTTGGGGGAGAATGGCTAGTTCTATGGAGCTCACTGAATTCAAGTGTGTTACTGTAATTAGGAAGGGTAATCCCGGCACACAGTATATGAAAGAAATGGTAAGTCCAGGTATAATATGCTTGAAAAAAAATTTTTCTTTATTGTTCACCAATTATTGTACTGCCCGCCCAACGTTTCGGCTCACGCAGGAGCCTTCATCAGGGGTCAAGAGCACTAAGAAAAGGAATATGGTATACAAGGAAAAACAAACAGAAACAGTATTTACAAAATGCATCATGACATTACATCAAAGAAATTATGAGGAAAAGACCTGTTGAGGACTATGGGAAAGATGTGAAACTAATTGTCGTAGTGTGAAGGTTGACCTAGAAGGATCTAACCGCTAGGAGAGAAGAGAAGAAAATCATGTGAATAAGAAGGGTGAAAAAAGGGGGGAGGGGGAAGAAAAAAGGTAAAAGGAGGAACCTGAAGAAATATAGATAGAGGGAGAAGGAAACAGGGAAAGGAGAGAAACTGAAAAGTATGGAGTAGTCAGAAAGCAAGAGAATTACTGGAGAACATACCCGAGAAATTGGTAATGGTGAGAGATCATGTAGGTACAGCAGGACCTGTGAGCGAGAGGGAATTGTAGGAAAAGAAGGGAAAAGAGAAGATGCATAAGATATCACATAATGTAATTAAAGGGGTGAAAAGTAATAGGACCATGTTTGACTTACTTAGTGTAGTCAGCTAATGGGTTAATCCAACAGGAGGAAATGGTAGCTACCAAAAAGGTAGTCAAAGGAAACCCTAATGTGAGAATATATAATTAATAGAGGTGAACACAAGAGTTAAAGGGACAACAAGAAAAAGGGGGAAGGGGCAAAAAAAGGGGGGGGGGGGTTGTATATAGCGGTACATACCGAAAAGGGGATGGGTTGCAGATGATGTGAAGGGGCTCACACGGTAGTTTGGGATATAAGGTGAAGGCTGTCAAATGAGAACAGTGTCGGTAAGGAAGTATAATATAAATTAAAACAGAATATAAGGATGAAGATACATACCAATGGGACAATGTCATGTATACTACGATTATCAATCATATGTAGTATGACAAGTAGGTTGTCAAAATGACGTCAATGTTGCTAGGGAAAAAAAAGGGGGGGGGGGGGGGGAGGGGAACATGACTATAATGGTATGTAAAGGGCAAAGAGAAAGAGGCAAGGAAAGGGTAGGAACGTACCTAGGAGCACTTAGGATCTTCATCCTTATATTCTGTTTTAATTTATATTATACTTCCTTACCGACACTGTTCTCATTTGACAGCCTTCACCTTATATCCCAAACTACCGTGTGAGCCCCTTCACATCATCTGCAACCCATCCCCTTTTCGGTATGTACCGCTATATACAACCCCCCCCCCCCTTTTTTTGCCCCTTCCCCCTTTTTCTTGTTGTCCCTTTAACTCTTGTGTTCACCTCTATTAATTATATATTCTCACATTAGGGTTTCCTTTGACTACCTTTTTGGTAGCTACCATTTCCTCCTGTTGGATTAACCCATTAGCTGACTACACTAAGTAAGTCAAACATGGTCCTATTACTTTTCACCCCTTTAATTACATTATGTGATATCTTATGCATCTTCTCTTTTCCCTTCTTTTCCTACAATTCCCTCTCGCTCACAGGTCCTGCTGTACCTACATGATCTCTCACCATTACCAATTTCTCGGGTATGTTCTCCAGTAATTCTCTTGCTTTCTGACTACTCCATACTTTTCAGTTTCTCTCCTTTCCCTGTTTCCTTCTCCCTCTATCTATATTTCTTCAGGTTCCTCCTTTTACCTTTTTTCTTCCCCCTCCCCCCTTTTTTCACCCTTCTTATTCACATGATTTTCTTCTCTTCTCTCCTAGCGGTTAGATCCTTCTAGGTCAACCTTCACACTACGACAATTAGTTTCACATCTTTCCCATAGTCCTCAACAGGTCTTTTCCTCATAATTTCTTTGATGTAATGTCATGATGCATTTTGTAAATACTGTTTCTGTTTGTTTTTCCTTGTATACCATATTCCTTTTCTTAGTGCTCTTGACCCCTGATGAAGGCTCCTGCGTGAGCCGAAACGTTGGGCGGGCAGTACAATAATTGGTGAACAATAAAGAAAAATTTTTTTTCAAGCATATTATACCTGGACTTACCATTTCTTTCATATACTGTGTGCCGGGATTACCCTTCCTGTTTGACTTATTTTTTCCCGAGCACCAGGACTATAGCAGTGAGCACAATTTATTCTCTACTGTTACTGTAATTAGACATGAGCGGACCCGTTCAGGTTTGCCAGGTTCAGCCAGACTTTTGATAAAGTTCAGTTTTGACTTGATCTGAACTTGATCCCGAAGCCCAAACCCCATTGAAAGTCACTGACTGGGCAGTTCGGCTCTTCCCCCACATACCGCCAGCCATAATCAGAGCGTTCCTGGGGGAGGGATGGTGGGGTTCTTTTTTTGTGACACACTACATCTGAAAATGTTGTTTCTACCCCCACTGAGAGCCATAGACTGCAAGCGGCTTTCACTAGGCTGAGCACCAAGCATACCCGAGCATCCTGATGCTTGATTGAGTGATTAGCATACGAAGAGCACCCGAACTCCGAACAATGAGTATTTTTAAAAGTCCATTCTCAGTACGAACCCCAAACTTTACAGTTCGGGTTCACTCATATCTAACATTATTAGGATATCACTGTTGTAGTAAGGCAGTTCATGAAATTTCTAACATTGTAAATATTTTATGATCAACTGTGAGTGGTATAATTAAAATGTGGAAGTGTTTAGGAACCGCAGCAACTTAGCTACAAATTGGAGACTAAGTTACAGTTTATGGATTAAAAAAAAGCACCGAAAAACTGAATTTTGTCTGTTATCTTGCTTTATTGCAAGTTGGGGGCGCAGCCCTCCTGATACTGAGGCTGAACAACTACTTGCTTCTCACTTTTGCTGTTTATTTAATCTGGGACCCAGCTGACCACTTTACCATTCATATTGAAGTTTTGACATGACACAGATACAGAATATGTTTTTAACTTCAGTAGGTTAGGGACTGTCTCAGATGGGTACACCGTGACGAGGTGAGACAGCTTCTTACCTTTTTGCAAAAATGTATATACTAAGTACCCTGTTATTAAGCACTTGCAATTTGTTTATTTATAGTCAGGGTATTTTTCCTACAATTTTTCTCCTTGGTTTTTTCTAGTCTTGAGGCTGCAATTCACATGCTTGTAATGTTGCATGTTTATTGAACATTTGTTACAGCTCAGTTTTTTGGTGTTTTGTTTTTTTTTTTTGTCTGTTATCTTGCTTTATTGCAAGTTGGGGTCGCAGCCCTCCAAATACTGAGGCTGAACAACTACTTGCTTCTCACTTTTGCTGTGTATTTAACCTGGGACCCAGCTGACCACTTTACCATTCATATTGAAGTTTTGACATGACACAAGTCAGGTACAGAATATGTTTTTAACTTTAGTAGGTTAGGGACTGTCTCAGATGGGTACCCCGTGACGAGGTGAGACAGCTTCTTACCTTTTTGCAAAAATGTATATACTAAGTACCCTGCTATTAAGCACTTGCAATTTATTTATTTATAGTCAGGGTATTTTTCCTACAATTTTTCTCCTTGTTTTTTTTCTAGTTTATGGAGTAAGTATCCATGGCCGAGCATTTGCAGGCAATTCTAATTTTACGTCAGAAAGCACAATGCCCAGCTTCAGATGGTATACAGGACACCATCACTTGAGTTTAGAGCGCTGGAAACATTTTCAGTGGAGTGGAGAATTACACTTCTCGGTTTGCCATTCTGTTGGATACGTCCCGCTCATCTCCGCCCCTCCGCTTCCATTGGCCGGCGGACGTGTGACGTCGAACGTCCCTCCCACTCCAGGAAGTGGACTTCGCCGCCCACAGCGTGGTCGCACGAGAGGTAAGTATGTGTGACGGGGTTTACTGACTTTGTGCGACACGGGCAGCGATTTGCCCGTGACGCAAAAAGGACGGGGGCGGGTACGATCGATTGTGAAATTGCACAATCGGTCGTACCGTGTAAAGCAGCCTTTACAGTTTAAGCCACAGTGCCTATATAAAATCCATATGACAATAAGTTATAACCCATAAAGTTATAACCACAGTACCCAATAACTTTTTTTCAGCTACAAATGTACCAGCAACCTTTCCAGTCACAAATGCCCCCAATGAGAATCTTAGTGACAACTGCCCACATACAATACCATCCACAGTGCTCCTAAAAGTGACACAACAAATTAATGAAAAAACCCAGTGCCACATGAATTGTCACTCATAAATAAGTGCCTGTAGCAGCCGAGATGTACATTACAGTGGCTCTTTAAAAAGCACACCCCAACTTTCCACATAGTCTCTGCCACCGTCTCCTCTCAGTACAAGAAGGCTGCCCCTTAAGGGTTACAGCAATGATGGATATACCTGTATTAAAAGACATAAATGCACCCACCATGCCAGTCACAAATACCCCCCATAAGGACCTTCGCCAAATGTTCTCACATTTACTGACAAACATGGTGCACATGAAATGTGGCAACACCAAATTCCTGAATAAACAGTGCCACCAATTCTGGCGAACAGTCTTCTTGTAGTTACAAGTGATCAGCCAGTCAGTGCTCACATGTCTTCCTGTGGCAGTGTTCAGCTACATGTACTAAACTCATAGAACATTACCATGGTATATTTTATAGGTAGCAAATACCTTAAAGAGTAACAATGTTTTTCATTTTTATTTCATAAATCAATAGTACACATGAAAATAAGCAACTTTGCAATATATCTTTTCCATTACTGAGATAGGAGAAATCAGTTGTTACAGATGAGATTCTATGACCACAGGGGAGGAGCTAGAGGCAGAGGGAGGATCTAGAGGCAGAAGGAAGAGCTAAAGGCAGAGTTCCACCTCTCCATCTTCTATCTGCATAGAATCTGATCAGTAATAAAGATAATAAGCTGCATAAATCTAAACATGAAAAATGGTAAAGTATCACTGCTATAAGGATACTATGAACAATGAAAAAATACATTTCACTATCTGGAAAAAATGAATATATGAAAATGGTACTGCAAAACTGCTATGAATATTTAATAGTAGTAGAGATGTTTAGCAAATGTATTGATCAATGTAAATGAGCCCGAAACCAACGACAAGGTATTCTCTAATTTTTCGAGAACCTAACCTTAATGCCTCTCTATGTGCTATTAAAAATCTGCAAATATGGGCAGACAGGCTACTGACTGTATAGGATCATGAACAAAGTCTGGTAATAGGGTGGGGTTCTCAGTCAGAAGAAACTACATGCTAATCAGAAAAAAAGTCTGACTGGAAAACCTATATAATTAAATATTCATAGCAGTTTTGCAATATCATTTTTCATGTATTTCATTTTTTCCAGATAGCTAAATGTATTTTTCATTTATTCATACATATACAGATAGTTGTGGCTGAAAGTGTTGGCACCCTTGAAATTGGTCTAGAAAATGATATATTTCTACGAGAAAATCATTGAAATTACTCCAGTTTATTGCCTTTGTGTGTATTGGAACACCACAAAAAAACAAAACAGAGAAAAAAGGCAAACTGGATATAATTTCACACAAAAGCCCCAAAAATGCGCCCGACAAAATTGTAGGCACCTTTTCAAAAAAAGAGAAAGAAGCAAATTGTCTCAGTTGAAAACAAAAAAAAAACTATACTTGTCTCCACCTGGTTGGCAACATGGTCACCCAGCACTCGTGTGATATTGCTAAACCATGTGAGCATGTAGCCGGCAATGGCCTGCTTCACCCACATTTGCGTCGAACGTTTTAGGGATGTGTGAGCACTGCAGCCCAATAGCGGACGCTCATAGACTGTAGTGCTAACATAGCATAATAATATCACACAAGTGCCTGGAAGATCCGGAGCCGACATCACTGGAATGACACCGGTCCTGGTCTGGAGTATAATGTTTGTATGTTTTCCACGTGGAACTACAGCATTTAAAAAAATGTGCAAGTAATAGATAACCCCTTTAACTACAACGAAAAGAACAAAAGGACCAATAAACAGTGATTCATAAAGTTACTTTATTTTCAATATACATTTAATTTTGAAAAATATAAATGCTAAATATCTTCATTCTCTTGATTCCATAAAAGTCACAATAGAAAGCTTCATAAAATTGTAAAACACTATATTGTCATCATAATTAATGCTCCTTGTTACTGGAAAAAAAATCACTACAGTCTCTGCTGCTTTCTTCATCTGCTCCGTGTTTGATCGAGTCTCATTTTATACAAAAGCCGACATGTCTAACAAAAGACGCGCAGGCAATATACAAGATATTAGAGAGTAGGAAAATGCAGCTGAGTCCTTTTAACTTTCTCCGCTCTTCCTCTCCCAAAATAATACAATTACTACAAACATTAGCCATATTTACGGCTATAAATTAAGAGTAGTGTTAACACTAGATTAGAAGTGAACATATGGGACAAGTGTAAGTAATGAATCAGAAAAATGACAGTATAAAAAAGCTTCTCAAAAATCAACCCCAAAGTGTATGTTGCTTTTGTAGCATTCCTCAGATAAGTCGGCCTCTGGCCTCCTCAAGTGTGCTTAAAAAAATGCGCTCTAAGGACGTGAATCAGCTAAAACGAATTTGGTTTCAAGCCAAGAAACATCAGCTTCTCTGAAAAGAACTATTGTCACAGTGGCGGCAACCATTTTTGAAGGTTCACCTAATATTTGATAAACTCTCTTGGTATTTGTACCTTGAAGGAAGAGAATAATTCAAGAACTTGAACAGAAAAACAGTGATTTTTTTTTTCTTATAAAAATAATGTAACATCAATAGGGAAAAAAATCAAACAAATTGCTGATCACACTTTGAACAGGATGACATCCATAACACTTATTTACTTAGAGGGTTCATTTTAAAGGGAATCTGTCATCAGGTTTTTGCTATGGAATTTGAGAGCAGCATGATGTAAGGGAAGAGATCCTGATTCCAGCGATGTGTCACTTACTGGGCTGCTTGGTAGAATCCCTGTTTTCTCTGTTGTAAATGTACCAATGCTCAAAATGCTGAGCTTTGTATAACCCCGCCCACATTCCTGATTAGCAGCTAAGGGGTGGGGTTATATTATACAGATTATCTGGACTATCTGGCATGCGACACCTAGTCCTGCTGATAAAATACATAGTGAAACTATAGCAAGCTGTGGAGCAAGTGACACCACCACATTATACTTCACTCAGATTACATAGGAAAAGCCTGCTGACAGATGCCCTTTAATATTTGTGCTTAGCAGGTCACTAAAGAATGAATTGTGCATTTTTAGGCAATTTTAGAGATGAAGGCAGCATAAAAAATTATCACTTTCCAGTGTTTATAAAAATATACTTTATAGAGTTTAAGAACGGTCAAAGAGATTAGAGAAGACCACCAGAAGTGTTACCTAAAGGCTAGTTTACTTCACATTGAAGTGTGACCGACCATTTCCAAAGAACTGAAGTCCTCAGTGGTTGATACCTTTTAATGGCTAACTGAAAAGATGGTAATAATTGCAAGCTTTCAAGACTATTCAGGTCTCTTCATCAGGCATGGTATGATTTTTATCTCTACTGGCTAACACGGTACAAAGATATATTCGACCTTTTCTATTACTTTATTTCTATGGGCAAATATCATTAATTTTAAACTATGACAACACAACTTGACAATTTAGAGTTTGTCATTGGGACCACTTGTAGATCCTAATCACCATACACATCAATATTCACATCATCACTTCTATTCAAGCCACCGAGAATGTAGGAATCAGTGGTAGGTGATGTTATTCCCTAGGACAGGTCCGTCAATCTTTAATGTATAGTAAAGAAGCTTTTACATAGCTCTTACAGTAGGTCATCCTTCGAAATCAAAACACAAAAGACAAACAATATAGAAAAGCTTTGTCCCACAGCTAGAAATGTTAACACCATACAGCTCACATTGCTTTTCAGTTTTAAAATAAAATATACAATAAAAATCAGCAGTTAATGCAATTCAAGTACAATTAAATTATTTGCAATTGGAAGACTTAGTAATAAAATAATACAAAAAGTCTGTCAGTGTGCCTATATTATGTGTGTGATCTAGAAAAAGAGACATGAGCCAGAGCGGATTTTTTTTAACTTTGGCAATAAAAACATACATAGACTTTTATACAGTTAGTGCTCGAGTATCTGCATCTCATATCTCATCGGTATCTCATGTGGCAAACAGCAGTCCAAGGTGTAACCATGTATGGTAAATATATAACCTACCACTTAAAGGGGTTATCCACTTTGGACAGCCCAATATTCAGTGATCGCTTACTATGGATAACAAAATAATTGTGAAAGGTCTGATGGCCGATAATAATCGATTACTAAGAAAACCAGCCACCTATTAATTTTTTGTAATTAGAACTCATTAAAGGTAGACAATCCTTATAACTGCACTTTACGGAATGGTAAAAGGATTGTATTCTATATTTTAAAGGTGTGATTCTTAAAAATGATATTTTGTATACTGATGTAACTCCATTTGGAGCCACTTTAATGATTATATTAAAGAACTTTAGCAAAGACAATCCCATAATTCCTGGCAGTATACAGGTTTATCACCAGACTATTAGACCTTATAAAGAGAGAAATGCAAATAATAGCAGTGTGTCAATTAAAATATAACCATTAAAGGTCTCCAAAGTGGAGGAAATGTTGAATTATTCATATATAAGATAATTGGTGTCCTCCTTTTGTTAGAACTTATATTGGATTAATTTTTATTTTCCCTTAATCTTTCAAATGTAGAGAATAACAAGCACAGATATACTCCCCTTTCCCAGGTCCAGTGCTGCCTCTACACTGCAGCCCCAATCTTTGTTGACAGGTGATGTCTTGATTATAGTGCACACTAAAATTACTGGGCTCAGCAGCTCGTGTCCTCTACACTGGCATCACTGCTGAGTCCAGTGATTGGCTATCGCAGTCACATGTACTATAGTAGTGATATCACTTTTACAGTCGGTCAACAAAGACTAGGGCACTAGTGGAGAGGCAGAGCTGGATAAGTATAGTTATGTTTGTTATTTTCTATGTCTGCGAGACTTGGAGAAATAAACATTGATCTCAGGTAATCTTTCTGGTGAGGTTCCTATGATTCCATATCGACCTTTCATTTATGTAAAATGATTGGTGGTCTTTACTACAAACCCATACACACTGTGCTTTTATATTTTGACATACTCCCCTTCTGCTTTCATTTATATCAGCCAAAATTAAGGGAGAATGACAGACTAGAAAAACGAAGTGGCAAAGTATGCATAGGGCAGCATGATGGCCTCCCCCTATTCTTGAATCTAGAGTCTAGAGCAGAGGGTATGCCTCAGATAACAGATCAGTCAGCAATGGATCTGTGCTAGGACCAATTATTTTTACTCTCTTTATTAACGACCTTGTGGATGGGATTTAGAGTAAAGTGTCAGTCTTTGCTGCTGGCACCAAACTATGTAGGATATTAAAAACTGACAACACCTAGGTCTTTTTTTCAAACTATGTTACTGTGTAACCAAAGGAAGGAGGACACAGTCCTCTTATTTTTGCATTGAACAGTCCAGAGCAAGGAGTGTTTCTCAGATTAGCAAATGAAAGACTGCATAAAATAGCATGATACCACCCCCTATTTTTGAATGGGCGCAGGGGGGGTGTCTCAGACTACCAAAGCCAAGTGGGACACCCTCCTATATTTGAATGTATCAGTCTAGAGCAGTCTCAGACTACCAAAGTAAAATGTGACACTCTCCTATATTTGAAAGTATCTGTCTACAGCACTCTCAGACTATCAAAGCATACCATGCATATAGTAGCATGCCACTCTTCCCCTTACTCTTGAATGGATCAGCCTAGAGCAGGGGGTGTGTCTCAGATTACAAAAGCAAATAGTGACACCCTGCTATATTTGAATGGACCAGTCTAGAGCAGGGGGTCTGTCTCAGACTACGAAAGCATACTGTGCATATGGTAGCATTATACTCTTCCCCTTACTCTTGATTGAATTAGGCTAGAGCAGGGGGTGTGTCTCAGACTACCAGAGCAAAGTGTGCATAGAGTAGTCTGTGTACCTGGCAGTCATTTAACTGACATAAGAACAGATAAAGAATCTGTGGAACCACAACAATAATATGAATAAGGAGAAAATCAGGTATGTCACCCATGCATAATGTGTTTATTGTAAAATTGAAAAATATTTACTATGAGTAGCAGGCAGCCTAAAATTGGAAATGGAATGTCAATGGCAGTATCTATCTGTATCATCTGTTTCATGATCTCTTCCTATTGGTAATAAAGGAAAACTTGATAGGATAGGCACATGGCACATTGTTTAATTTTTTTTGTGCCAGTTGCCTAAGAAAACAGTGTCATTTTCTATTTCACACACATAGCCTTGATAAACTTTAACCAATTAAAAAGAATCATGTTAACGTGAAACTCCAACAATATTGTGAACAATAGGTAATTATCAGAAGAAACTTTGTAGAAAAACTATACTGCCCTCTTTTTTTGCTGCTGTTTTATTATTTACTTTGTCATATGTAAAAAAAAAATGTTGCTACTATGACTCCAACAAGTAGGTAGCTTAGCAGCTTTGGGATTAAAGTGATGATATATATATATATATATATATATATATAAATATATATATATTATATGATGATACATGTCACAACTTTAGGTAATGTTTTATGGCTACTTACTTTTTAGTCTTTCCAGATTACAAAGGTAACTCCTTAGGCCACTTTCATACTGCATTCTTTTCCCCATTCAGTGGTCCCATCTGGGCTTTTGTCCGAAGCCCCCGCAAAACGGGTTTCACACGTATGGCCAACAAGGCCACTGATAATAATGGTGCAGACATAGTCACCATGTGCTTTGCCTGCACCATTTTGGGGGGTATACGCTTTCTGGAGGTGGACACCCATATGCAGTCTACTATGTCTGGATGTCCTCCTCCAGTAAGCACATACCTTCGAAAATGGTCCACGATAGAACACATGGTGACTCCGTCTGCACCATTATTGTCAATGGCCTAGTCGGCGCATAACCCGTTTTTCGAGGGTTCGGGCGGAAGCCCCAACGGGACTACTGAACTGGGATAGGAACACACTATGAATGCGGCCTTACCTAAAAGGCTAAAGAAGCCCATTACAATCTAAAAATCCACCTATCATTGTCATGAGTTTGGGATGGGAAATCCTCCTTTAAGAGGTCACTCTGCCAACCCTTGCTTAATATGTGAATATATAAAAAAGGTGCTAAATATATACAAAAAGAAAGATCACAGATTGTTCAAAAGCAGCTAACAAACATGTTGATGACTTCTGGGCAGAAAAGGTGTATTTTTTTTACAACATGACCAAAAATAATTTAAAGCAGCAAAAAAACACCTAAAAAGGAGACAAAGAGGCAAATCTTTTCACAGGCTGACCATATAGCCATAATAATATATTGTGGAGCTTCACTTTAGGAGTCAATGCCATAATTAATTGTTTCTTCTGTAAAACAATCAGCATCTCTAGCTATTGATCCCTGTAACCGGTCACTATGATTAATTATTGCCTATATACTTATAAATACTTTTCACACCACTTAAAATAATGGATTATAAGTTAACCCCTTACTCCCTCATTAAAAAAAGTCTTCTACCTCTGAAATGACTTCATTGATCACTTTAAAACAAGTACAAAATGCTAAGATTTCGCGTTTTTTGTTATAATCATCATCATATAAATCACATTGTATTCAAGACATTCATACAGAAAAGCCAGTTTCTACAAATGAGAGGTAGACCTACGACTTAGAACTATAGGTTTCCTGCTGCAGGAAAAAAAAGATTCATTTTTTCTTTACAGTCATTAAAAAAGTTAAAAAATAATTAATATATAAGTTGAAGGTTAGGCCCCATAATTTATAGACATATTCTAGAATATTACATACTCCTTTGCGTTTACATAGTGTAAGATGCATAACGGTGGGGCGTATTACCTTATGGCAATTGGTTCTTTATAATCAATACATCATCAGTCATGTACTAATATAGAATTGCTATGGTTAGTACAGTGATTCTGGATTTTCAAGAAACACATTAGCAGTCCTATCAGACGGAGTGTACGTATCTAGCGTTCTATATTATATTGCATAGTTGCTTTTTATCAAGAAAGAAAATCCTGCGTAAAACAAAAAAAGAAACAGTTCATCACGCATTTCTTTTCCATCTAGTCCTGGAATATACAGTCAAAAAGGCAAAAAATGACATATTATATTATATGACTGGTTGGTGTACTAGCCTGGATATATATGTCACAGTGGAAGCACTTTATCCAGCAAAAGCCATTTACAGAATGCTATCCTGACAAGCATTAAAGTCAATGGAGCGTAGAAGATTTAATTTTTGGCTACCAAAAGTCCAAAAAAGAGAAAGGAAGTGGTTTATTGTTTCACAATGTTGTCTCAATTCCCCGGCTTCTCCAGAAATAAGGGTCTTCATCTGGCTCCAGCTCTATTCTAATTTGAGGCACAAGTCGTATTGGAGTTCTTGGTGGGCTGGAAGGCAAGAAAACCCAAGGATTGTTACAGTTCTCGAAATGTTGTGTATGGCATTGATGCATTACATTTCTCATTCACCTGGACATCTACTTATAATATCCCTACCTCCACCACAAAACATTTTCAATCACATAGCTTATATAAAAATATAAAAGAATTTTTTACTTTCTGTAACTTTTATCACGATTGTCACGAGAATGACAGAAAAGCGTGGTGACTAGAAGAAAGCCCCTACATTAGCCCACAGACTAAGCGTACCCTAAGCTTTCCCTCAAACCAGTGGTTTGCTTGAAGGTAGCGAGGTCTGAGCCCCCAATGTCTCCCTATCTCCTGTCCTTGGCCCTGATGGTAAGATACCCTCCACAACCCACCACCCAAGGGGAAGGGCCAGGACAGAAGTTAAAAACCCCACCGCTGTATAGAAGAGCTGACTGCATCTCCTAGGATCTCCTAGGATCTAGCTCCTTGCCCACCCCATGAACACTGGGTCTAGAACATGAAGTGCTGGCAGCACGATCTACTGCTACATGCACAACCCTACAGAAACAAACCATCCCTGCCTTCTATACGGAGGGTCCAACTGTATCTGACAGCTAGTTCACAATTCCTGCAGCTTCAGGTTTGGGTGCAAAGTGCTCTAGACTTTTATGAAGAAAATAGTGAATGATTGTACAATTTGTATAAACTCTCTAGTTTCCTTTCAGCCACCTCTCTATAAGCTCCTCATCTTTTACCTATACAATGTTCCTATTACTATGTACACATGTCGCGGGCGGGGAGGAGGGTGTCAGCACACCGCGCTCACCCCTTCTGCTCGGGTCCGGCAGCTGCTCCTGGTGGCTCGAGCTGTGGGCCGGATCCCGGGGTTTCTCGAGCGACACTCCTCGCCCGTGAGTGAAAGGGGGATGTTTGTTGGGTGTGGGGATTGTTATAGTTCGTGACGCCACCCACGGTTGTGGTGATTGCACCACCGCTGCTCAGTGTGGGGGTCCCGGGGATGGTGATGCGGAGCAGCCAGGTGTTGTGTTGCCCCTCCGTGGGTAGGGGTTGGTGATCCCGGGGCCCGGTGATGAGATGTGAAGTGTAGGGCCTGGAGGGCGCAGGGACGCGGGGGCAGCGCTGTGCCTTGCGGCACTATGGTACTCACTCAGCCTGACACACGGACACAGTTTGTACGGTAAACCAACGGCTGGTAGGACGGTCCCACAGACGGCTGCACCTGCACTCCCGGTAGGTGACGGTGATGTCTCTCTTCCTTGCACCTATGTTGACTGATGGTAGCGGTGGATTCCCTCCGGTTACCCGCTCCCCGGCTGCAATCTGGGCCGGAGGAGCTCTACACTTTGCCCGCAGGCGCTGGCCCTGAGAAACTTGTGCCGTGGCGGTGGCGGTGTCTCTCCAATACGGGTTGGGCTGTTGCCTTCAATCGGGACTTGGTTGTTGGGGGATCTGCGTCCCCGTCACTGACGGATTTGGCAAATCTGGCGACTCCTAGCCTTGTCGGGGTCCGAGAGGCCCCTGCCCTGGTGCTGACTGTCCTTCGGAACACTGCTCCAGACCACCGGGCACACAGCCAACGGGGTCCTTCCAGGAACTTCCAAACGGTCCCCCTCCAGACAGTCACCGCCGTTGCTGACCTTGCTGTTCTGGCCCTCACAAAGCTGGACCCTTCAGGCTGTCTTTCTCTTCTGTCACTTTACTTGCTTTTCCTCCTTTACTACTTTCACTTTCTTAACTCCTCACACTTGCCCTGCCTGGGCTTCACTTCACTCCTTCCACTTCCTCCTCCCTGAGCTATCTCCTCACTCAAGCTCTCCCTGAGCTCTTCTGCCTGGTTACTTCCTGCCTCCAGTGTTGTGAGCTCCTCGGTGGGCGGAGCCAACCGCCTGGCCCACCCCCTGGTGTGCATCATCAACCTCTGGAGGAAGGCAACAAGGATTTGTGGTTAGCTGTGATGTGCCTACCTGGAGTGTGGGGTGTGGTGGTGTTGTGACCTGTGTCCCCTGGCTTGCCCAGGGCGACACATTCCCCCTTAGCAAAATGCAGACCGTCCGCGGGCTGCCGTCCTACACCGGTTTTATTTTTCTGTAAAAGGGGTAACAAGGGTTAAGCAAACATAAATACATTTTTCATCAAAACTCTTCCCAAGACGGGAGGCACATTTACTTTTAACGTTACAACGGTATACGGTCACGGTTTCCGCTCTCTCCCACCCAAGCAACCTGGCCCTGATGCTGCCCCTAAAACCCAGGCAGCACCCCTTGACCCACAGTCCAGCACAAGTTACCCGAGCGGGATCTGTCCTTCCCCTCCAGAGGGTGGCCACCGGTTCCTTTGGTGGCTGGGCCCTGGCCTGCTCTGCTCAGGGCCCTCCCTCCAACCTGCCTCTCCGGAGGCGGTATGGCGGAAACGGTAACGGTACCCAACATATTTACAAGCCACTTAACGTTTGTGGTGCCCTGCTAGTTCACGGGCTTGTCCATGGATAGTTCCCATGCATTTTAAACGGTCCCCACGGGGACAACGGTGCCGGCTCCTGCCGGTTCAATCAAGCAGATAATCAGGTAAAAACTCAGGGATCATTTCTTATCATTTGCAGAACTTTTCAACTTTTTCAAACAAACGCACAACTTCAGTGGTGGTCCCAACGGGGACGGTGCCGCGGGCATCCATTGCCCTACTCCGGTCTTTCAAGCACTGGGGCTGCTGGCAAGGGGTAGAGGTCTGCGCTCGCTCGGGCCTCCGGGCCCCTCCTGAGGTTAACGTCCAGCGCAAACCACCCTCGCTCCCCAAAGTGCCGGGTATAGTGCACAATATCTCCCGGCATCAGGTTACGGCCGGGATGTTCTTCAGGCAGGTGAGCATGCACATCCCGCCGGGCTACAAACACCTCGGCCTCCAGGCCTGGCTCGTAGATGAACCCGTAGCCCCGGCGGACATCAAACCGCCTCACCTGTCCCTCATGCAGCGGTCCCCGGTCACGGAATGTCGCTTGCCGGAGATTCTCCTTCTCCCGGATCGCTCTGGCCACCAGCTCGGCCTTCTTCCTTTCCCTTTCGGCGATCTCCAGGCCCAGCGGTACCGGCTCCCTATCCCAGTACGGCGCTGCTGCCAGCGCCGGCGCACGGGTTGAGCCCCGCGGGACATCCAGCACGTTACCCACTGTCAGGAAGGTGGGCAGCGTATCCCGCGGTGTCATGGCCTTGGGCGCTGCCTTGCAGCAGCAACCCGGCGCTACCTCAGCCGAGGTGTGGGGGATGGGCATAGGGGCTTTCCGCTGCCGGGCCTTCGGCTCGGAACGGGTCTTCGGCTCCGGCTCGGGGAGTTTCTCAGGGGATGCCTCCGGTTCGGGCTTCGGAGCCTTCCACGGCAACACCGCTGACTGGCTGCGGGCTCCGGCTACAGGTTGGCCCGCTTGGGCGGGGACGCTGGGTACTGCTACCGGTTGCGGTGGTAGCAGGCCTAGTGGCGGGGTCACGGCCTCCGGGACGGGTGGCGAGGGAGGCAGCGAAGGGAGAGGGCTTGGACCGGACCCCACAGCCGCGATGACCGGCCCCTCAAGGGCATCGGGACGTGGGTCACTCACCCTCCCTTTCTCCGCTTCCTCCTCGCGTCTCCGCACGGTGGCTACAACGTCCGCCATGTCGGCCTCTCACTCCTCCATGAGGAGCTGCATCTTCACCTGCAGCCGTTGGTAGAGCTGCGCGGTCCGGATCTCCACCCACGCCGCGGTTCCAGGCGCGGGGGGTACGGTGTCGCGGGACGGCATCCACATGACGGCTGGTTCGTTTGCTTCCAGGAACGGGATGTTTGCAGAGTCCTGGCATCCCTGCTTTTATAGCCGCAGCTACATGCGTTCAGCCGCCATCGCGTCCCCCTTAGCTCTTTCCGGCCCCTCCTCTCTCGGGGCGGGGCTTTGACCTTCGCGCCTCTACTGCTTGAGAAGACGCTCGAGCGGGAACTTTTCGCGCCAAAGATGGCGGCTTCTGAAATTTTCCTGCCGGATACCTCCGGCGGTAACAAGGCGCACCTCTACCTGACGGCAGAGCGGTAAGATCCTGTTCGCGACGCCAAGTTGTCGTGGGCGGGGAGGAGGGTGTCAGCACACCGCGCTCACCCCTTCTGCTCGGGTCCGGCAGCTGCTCCTGGTGGCTCGAGCTGTGGGCCGGATCCCGGGGTTTCTCGAGCGACACTCCTCGCCCGTGAGTGAAAGGGGGGTGTTTGTTGGGTGTGGGGATTGTTATAGTTCGTGACGCCACCCACGGTTGTGGTGATTGCACCACCGCTGCTCAGTGTGGGGGTCCCGGGGATGGTGATGCGGAGCAGCCAGGTGTTGTGTTGCCCCTCCGTGGGTAGGGGTTGGTGATCCCGGGGCCCGGTGATGAGATGTGAAGTGTAGGGCCTGGAGGGCGCAGGGACGCGGGGGCAGCGCTGTGCCTTGTGGCACTATGGTACTCACTCAGCCTGACACACGGACACAGTTTGTACGGTAAACCAACGGCTGGTAGGACGGTCCCACAGACGGCTGCACCTGCACTCCCGGTAGGTGACGGTGATGTCTCTCTTCCTTGCACCTATGTTGACTGATGGTAGCGGTGGATTCCCTCCGGTTACCCGCTCCCCGGCTGCAATCTGGGCCGGAGGAGCTCTACACTTTGCCCGCAGGCGCTGGCCCTGAGAAACTTGTGCCGTGGCGGTGGCGGTGTCTCTCCAATACGGGTTGGGTTGTTGCCTTCAATCGGGACTTGGTTGTTGGGGGATCTGCGTCCCCGTCACTGACGGATTTGGCAAATCTGGCGACTCCTAGCCTTGCCGGGGTCCGAGAGGCCCCTGCCCTGGTGCTGACTGTCCCTCAGAACACTGCTCCAGACCACCGGGCACACAGCCAACGGGGTCCTTCCAGGAACTTCCAAACGGTCCCCCTCCAGACAGTCACCGCCGTTGCTGACCTTGCTGTTCTGGCCCTCACAAAGCTGGACCCTTCAGGCTGTCTTTCTCTTCTGTCACTTTACTTGCTTTTCCTCCTTTACTACTTTCACTTTCTTAACTCCTCACACTTGCCCTGCCTGGGCTTCACTTCACTCCTTCCACTTCCTCCTCCCTGAGCTATCTCCTCACTCAAGCTCTCCCTGAGCTCTTCTGCCTGGTTACTTCCTGCCTCCAGTGTTGTGAGCTCCTCGGTGGGCGGAGCCAACCGCCTGGCCCACCCCCTGGTGTGCATCATCAACCTCTGGAGGAAGGCAACAAGGATTTGTGGTTAGCTGTGATGTGCCTACCTGGAGTGTGGGGTGTGGTGGTGTTGTGACCTGTGTCCCCTGGCTTGCCCAGGGCGACACACACATTCACTGCAAAACGGTTATTCCCTGGTCCCCCAGGGTCATAGGTCTTAGGGTATGTGCGCACGTTGCTTTTTACCTGCTTTTTTGCTGCTTTTTCTTCTGCGCTGTTTAATGCCAAAATGGATGTGTTCTTCTATTCAAGCAAAGTCTATGGGAATTTGGGTTTCTTGTTCACACTATGTTGTTCAAAATGCTGCCTTTTTGTGGCAGAACTTTGGTCAAAAACTCAGCTTTGCAGTGCAAAACCCAAATGGCAAAAACAATTGACATGTTGCTTCTTTGAAAAGCTGAGTTTTTGACCAAAGTTCTGCCTCAAAAAGGCAGCATTTTGAACAACATAGTGTGAACAAGAAACCCAAATTCCCATAGACTTTGCTTGAATAGAAGAACACATCCATTTTGGCATTAAACAGCGCAGAAGAAAAAGGAGCAAAAAAGCAGGTAAAAAGCAGGTAAAAAGCAACGTGCGCACATACCCTAACACATTGGGGCGGGTAATAGAAGTCCACTACCAGCAAACTCAATAGCCGATTCAAGTGTTTTTAACACCACTATGGAGATTTTACTAATCCTATTTACCTTCTAGCATATCTCAGTGGATTATGTGCCTTAATTGAACACTGTTTATTGTGACCATAGAAAGTAAAACTATATTATGTCTTTTCTTCACTGCAGTCTGGAAACCTGATGATAAACTTTTAGTACTCCATTCATGTGAATGTAGATTTGTCACATAATGCTCAATACTTTACTGCACTTTTCAGTTAAAGAAAAAGATATGAAGCCTAATTAATCAAAACGTTCCCTCCAGAATTCTGGTGTAAAAAGTATGAAAATTTAGGCACAACCAGGAGTTGTGCCTAAATTTTGTGCCTTGACATTTTCAAATCCAGTTTCTCTCAATTCTGTAAAAGTAGTCAGAGCTTGTCTAATTTATGATGAGATGCGGAATTCGTTATGCCAGAAATCTCACTCAAGTACCTGACTGGAGTAAGGTTTTTGGCCTCACGGACAGAGTCACACACTACTAGTCATACCCTCCTGATTCATGAAGAAGTGTTCATCTCTTCATGATTTAGGGGCTTCGGACTCCACCTCGCTCGCTCATCAGCTTGTTCACGCCCATTTATGAATCGGTCCATTATATGAAAAGGTATTTCAAACTGATCAATGCCAAGGAGACAATCTTGGCATACCAGACCCGGGACTATGGATACTTATGGAGCAGAGTATATGTGCTGTGATGTATTCTTTCTATTGTACACTAATTGTAGCATTTAAACTTCTTGCATAGTTTATATTTTTACAGATTTTTTTTACATTTTCAGGCTGTCAATTATTTTTCTTTCCTTAGGACCATGGAGCATGCTGTCACAATACCATAAGCACTATTTAAAGGGAAGCTGTCATGTGAAAAAATGCTATTAACCAGTAGATATGAGATTAATCTGTAGGGTAATAGTGTTCGGACCACAAAGAGTCACGCTACCTGGAGGAAATGTACAGTATTACTCCTGGCAGCCTCAGACTGTTAGCCATAGGGGTGGTGCTGGTGCAGCTTTAGTCACCACTCCGTGCCTAATGAGCGGCAGTTGTGACCATGCCATGCCTCAACTAAGCATTAGAGCCAGCAGTCAATCAGTGCTGGGTGTGCAGTTACAGCCGCATACCGGTGACTGAAGCCGCATCGGCACCTCCCCAATAGCTGAAAGCCCAAAGCTGCCGGGAGGAATAAAGGTAATTTCCTCCCAGCAGTGTGGCTCTCACTGTGGTACCAAGCAGGTTCAGAACACTATTATCCTTCATATTAATCCCATATCTGCAGGTTAATAGACTTTTTTTCACATGACAGGTTCCATTTAAAGGGAGTCTGTCAGCACAAAATAACTGTTCAAACCAAGCACAAGAGCTGCATAATTGACATGACTTAGTAGTTCAGTGCATCGTTGACATAGCTGAGTAGTTCAGTGGACCACTTGTTTTCCATCATTTCTATCTCTGCTATCCTTTTTTTAATTGACAGCCATGGTGTCACGGAGCCAGAGAAGGGTGGAGTTAGATGGAAAAGAAGTAAGGGGAAAGTTGCACCGAACTGCTCAGCCAAGCCAAGGATGCTCAGAACACCTCTGCTTGGTTTCAATAATAATACTTTGTGCTGACAGACTCCCTTTATTTTCTTATCATTGTATATTTCTATAATTTCATCCACAATGCTGGTACTGTAATACACAGAAGATATTCCATCAAGAAAATAGAGACACAAAATCCACTGACTAAATGCACTTGTAAACAAGCCCTTATGCGGGCTTTACACGAGACGACTGAACGTGCGATACATCGTCGGGGTCATGGTTTTCGTGACGCACATCCGGCATCGTACACGATGTTGTCTCATGTGACACCTCCTAGCGACGCAGTATCGCTCACAAATCCTGAGTCGTGTACTCGTCGCTAGGTTTCATAAAATTGTTTAATTAAAATGGCGCCGGTTGTTCATCGTTTCCGTGGCATCACACGTTGCTCCGTGTGACACCATGGGAACGATGAACACAGCTTACCTGCGTCCCGCGGCACCCGCCGGCTATGTGGAAGGAAGGAGGTGGGCGGGATGTTTACATCCCACTCATCTCCGCCCCTACGCTTCTATTGGCCGGCTGCCGTGTTACGTCGCTGTGACGCCAAACGTACCTCCCACTTCAGGAAGTGGACGTTCGTCACCCACAGCGAGGTCGTCTGGGAGGTAAGTGCGTGTGACGGGGTTAAACGAGTTTGTGCACCACGGGCAGCGATTTGCCCGTGATGCAAAAACGACGGGGGTGGGTACGATCGCTCATGCTATCGCACGATAGATCGACTCGTGTAAAGCATGCTTTAGGTCTACAATGCAATAATTAAACACCTACACCACAATCCATATGTAAAAGGATTTTATGCATTAACAATGATATCCCCCCCAAAAAAGCAAGATATACAGTATATGTTTTTTTGTTTTTTTTTATACTTCTGTTTAAAAGAGGAGTTAGGTTACAATTTATGTATTGCTGTATATACAACAGGTGTCCCTGTTCTTGTACCTTGTCCTGCCTGTGAGGTCTCAACATTACTATATGTGTACATGTATATTTTCTGGCATTTTATTGTTCGTATTATATTGAATTAAAATGATTTTTCATAACTTAGCTTTGATTTTCTTTTTGGGGGGCTATTTAGTAAGATAGCGACTTACCTTGGCATAGTTGACTGAATAAAAGGATGTCTTTCAGCAAGATGTATGTCGTTCAAGGAATGTGAATGGCTTTTCTCCTGCTTTTAGTTAAAAGAAGGAAACAGATCAATTGGATGCATGTAGCCAGGCTGTATTATAACAAATACACACAATAGGGATGACTTGTACTCACAATGAGAACACTAAATATTAGCTATATGACTAGAATTTCTTATTACTAAAGAATCACGTCTGCGTCTGCAATGGATAGCCCCTGGATTCAACATGGAAGGCATCGAGATGCTATCCGTTCATATTGCGAACTCATTCAGAGAAATGTATGAGTTTGGTGCATGAATTGGACCCAATTCAGACATATCTGCTCTTTTGTTCTGAAGACCACCTGTCCATGAACAATAAAGGCTGTGTGAAAACAGCCTAATGCTATAATGTGTCTGTGTGCTGTGAAAAAAAAAAAAGTAAAGCACACATATGAGAAAAAGTGATGTGTAAGTAGGGCCATAGCTAAAGGTTCACTGAAAGAATCAAATCAGATAAAAAACTATATATTTTAGAACAATAATCAATGTCTACTTCATAGTACATCCTTAAGTGTGGCTCATCATTTATTAGCTTGTAGAACTAAGGAGAATATTTCTAATTGTGGACAGAGCCAAAGTAATGTAATGAGACTTATAGGCCATGCAATGCTCCTCTGGGAATTTAAATATGCAAATAGCATTTTCAGAGAAGAAGTCTAGTGCCACCTACTGGATATAGGCCTTCAAAAGTCAATATGGACTCTTTATTAAACTTTGCTGCATGACTTAGGATAAGAAGCCAAACCAGAGACTCCATTTGCTGACACGTGTTTCGGGGTGTTTAATTGCCCTCATTTGTAAAAATTAGGATATCTGATCTGGCAAGGTGATTTGGCTAGTTAGACTTGCTAGTAACTCTTTTAGTTTGCCTGTGCATAGTTCTTGTCAATAGGTTCTTGGATGTCTCATGGCTGCCTATGATTTGTAGTCCCTGAGTTACTTGTCTGCAGTCTTCAGTAACTCTGCAACCAGTCGATGGTTTCTAGTATAGTTACCTACTGCCTGCAGTTTACAGTATTGCCAACTGCCTTCAGTTTCCAATATGTCTTCCTGGCTGTCTACAGCCTACATGGCATTCAGATTTTCTTGTTACTAAGGAGTCCTATCTGCTACCTGTTTGTGGTTTCTTCCAGTTCCACAGTCTCTTACTTGACTGTGATTTCAAGTATTGCTACCCGTCTGCGGTCTCCAGGACATCTTCCCAGCTGTCTGCAGCTTTCAGTTCTACAGTTACCTAGCTGCCTGTGGTTTCCAGTATCATTATCTACCTGCCTGTGGATTCTAGCATCACTATTTACCTGCCTGTGGTCTTCAGGACATCTTCCTGGCTAACAAATTCCATAGTCATCTGCCTGCCTGCGATTTCCAGTATCTGCAACTTGTCTGTTGTCTAAAGGATCAACTCTCCTACCGGTCATTAGTCTTCAGCACTTGACCTGTTTGTTTGACGTTTCTAGTTTACCTTACTACATGTCCACTTGTGGCTTTCATTACGAATCCTGCTCGCTTGTAGCTTACAGCACTTTATTAAGACTTTTGTGTTATCATTGCTATGTATCTGCCTGTAGATTTCAGGACGTCTTCTGCCCACTTATGTCTTTCAGGACTCTGTTAAGACTTTTGTGTTATCATCGCTATGTAACTGCCTGGGCTTTCAGGGCGTCTGGCTTTCAGGATCTAATTAAAACATTTTGTTTTCAGTAATTCTGCTCCTCATTTCCTCATCCAATAACCGGTTTTCTGCATTAATGCCCATGGCCCATATGCTCACCTGGACTTGGGCTTAGAGGATCCAACGCACCCAATGAGAGCCTTGTATTTTGTGACATTTAGGATGGCTACATTCAATAAGTGGCACTGATTTCAAGACCTTTTCATCTCCGAAGAAGGTGTTTGCATATTATCTTATAGAACGATGATAGATATACATAACTCAGGTAGTGAGTGTAATACAGGGATATCTCTTTGAGACAACCACCCAAAATAGCAGTAAAAAATGGTCTTTTACATGGTGGTCTTGTAAAAGAATATAGCCAAAAGCCACAAGATATTGTGGAACTAAAACATAGCACACATAATCTATTCTGGTTAAGGTATGGTTTTCTCAAATAGGTGGTCTTTTGCGGATTTTTCACTGTATATGACCATTTTTTTATGGATATATAAAATCAATATACTAGTCTGTTAAGATTTCGTAACATATAACAATAATATACATGAAAGGTATAATGAATAATCATGGGGTGAAATGATGAGGTTAATGACAAGTATAGTTATTGAGGACAAATCATGGTATCTGAAAGAAAAGCTACTGTGAAATAACAGCATATTCTTCCTTAAGGAGATGTAGATTACTTCCATTTTGAAAGCTACTGGTTTCCTATTATTTTTTTTCTAAGAATAAACATCACAAATGGTAACAACTATAAGATCTTTAGGTTCAATCAGCAAAAGGCTTAATTTGAACTTATGCCGGACTCTTCAAGTACTAAAAAAGTAATTTCTTTGGTAAGCTACGATGTCTTAACATGAAAGCCTATAGTGTAAATGGAACATGCAGCCAAGTAATAGTAGCCAATTATTTTTCTGCCTACTGTGAAATTCTTTCAATGCACATAAGCTCATAGTTCAGCTAATACTTTAATCCCATCACATATCTCCTTGCAGAAGTTATAATATCCTTATAATAAAGATGGAAACCAATAGCTTGTAGACAACTCCCGTCTATACCTTTGAGAAATAACAACATGCAGCAAATCACAAAGAAAGGAAAGCTAATGATTTGTGTACACAACAGTATCTTGACATTTGTTGACACGTCTACATGGCGTGATCGTGGATGGAAGGAAACACAGAAGATGATAGATGATACACAATGACAAATCATCTGTTGATGGTGAATTAGGATGTCCTGGAGATGACGAGGACCACTGATCAAACATAACAATGATCATTAATAGTTTTGTAAATTAGTTGGGAACCACACAGAATTAGAAGACAACGTTGATTTTATAGAAAATCTAATATTACGAAGAAACAAAGGAAAAATGATGTAAAAGGCAGAAAGTTTTAGTGTATATTTGTACACTGTGCTGTTACGCTGGAGCGAAGGTCAGTAATGCGCAAGCTTTCTTGAGATCAGGATTAACATGTCACTTGCAATCAAGGATTAGAATTAATACTTTGGTTTAATATGAGCTGGAGATTTTATTAAAGACGTTGATTAGGGTCAAATCTGTGATAAGTCAAAGGGTTAAACTAAAAAAATGTTATGGACAGCATAAAGAATATTGGCATTTATTACTGCCCTGGCGAGACATCTATGGCAAGGGAGGTGCATTGTCAATGGGGACAAGGAGATTTGTGAAGGGGCACTGGGACTGGTTATTTATGGGCTATCACTCGAAAAAATGCAAAATGAAGAAAAGGAGTATGGGGAATAATAGATAAAAGCTTTATAAATAAAAAGGAGACTATTTTACTGCAAAATATTGTAAACCACAATGTGGATCCACAATACATCACTGTAATGAATGACATTAATAAAAATTCAGCTTTGCCCTCTATATCCTGTTTTTTACTTTGGCAGCTCAAAACTAATGGTTGCAGTGTTTGGTTTATAGAACTACAAATATTCGAGGATCATCAAAGTGAGTTATCCGCCAAAGAGATAAGAAAAAAATTGAGACCAAGCAATAAAAATGGCAGCACTTCTCTGTGCTAGACTCAAATTTACCATAGTATACAGTTTTCTTCCACTGGCTAATCTGAAGAAAAAAAAAACAAGCTTTTATGGAATCCCACAAGGTTTACTGGTCTTATTAATCACAGCTTGAAGTTCTATAAACCCTAATGCGGAATTTGGTTAATAGGTTTTACAGAGGTTACTTCATGAAGAACACAGTCAGAGATGAGGTTAGAGGCTCAGGCAAGATCTTTAGTGGAAACGGGAAGACAAAAAGATAATTAGGAGATGAGAGATGAGAAAGTGATTTGTGAGAAGGACTGCTCACGGGTGGCATGCAAGGGGTTAGATCTACTCACTCTCACCAGGTTTGCTATCAGAAAGGAATGGTTCTTGTTCCATGATGTCCATTGGGATTTTAATACTGGGGACTTTTTCTGAATAAGGACTGTCAGACTGTGAAAGAAATGTGTAAGAAATCTTAGAACAAACATTGTGACTCCGGTGTGTAGAGCAGACCATCCTTCCTGGGGCATGGCTGATGGACAGGCAACCTTACATGGAAGAAATCATATCATTGACAAGTTCATTGCTTCCCTTTGCTCATGGATATTAATAAAAAATTCCAAACAATTATTCATCCCAAATGGAAAATGTTGCTGACAATGGCCATTTTCATTTCAGTATAAATGATGTGATCAAAAGACAATTAAGCACTGGCACATCTGTGGTCTGATTGGTGGATATCATTACATGGACCGATAAATGGGTGCAAATGTTCAATCATCTAATCATCATCTTGTATAAATCACCTTCAGTATAGATATTTGGTTACTGGAAGACCAGACAACATAGTCTCCTGTCTTTCGATGTTAAGGTTGTCACAGATATTTAACATTTCTTGACAGATAAAGCCATCTATGATGAATTCAGGTAATCTAGCTGACTCGTCAGTAACACTCAAATCTTCTCACTAATATTGGGTGGTCTGGCAAATTTAGATCTAATGATAGCTTGAGCACATACAGAGCTTTCAAAGAGCCTTGTTCTCAATATCAGTCAGCATCAAACCTATTATGAGTATCGTTCATGTCATAAATCTCAAGGTGAAGATATTTCCTTTAGCACAAACCAATGCTCCAACAAAAGTTGCACAAATTCAATAAAAAGATTAAAAAAATCCACAAGACTCATAGTATTTCAGTGCTTTGACAAGTACAATAAGATGAAAAACAAGCAGCCAGGTTGAAGGTGGATGACTTGACGGCTCATGGAGGACTATGCTCTACCAGCAGGTCATAAACTGCAAGAAAATTCTTTAAGGTCAAGTAACCACAACAATATCCAACATAGAGCTACAGAAAAACAGCATATCAGGTTTTCACATTTTGTCTTATCCACAGCTGGAGTTTTCACTTGGCCTTCTCACGAATAAGATGAAAAACAAGCCACCAGGTTGAAGGCGGATGACTTGACGGCTCATGGAGGACTAAGCTCTACCACCAGGTCATAAACTGCAAGAAAATTCTTTAAGGTCAAGTAACCACAACAATATCCAACATAGAGCTACAGAAAAACAGCATATCAGGTTTTCACATTTTGTCTTATCCACAGCTGGAGTTTTCACTTGGCCTTCTCACGAACAACTTAGTAGAATTGACAGTAGAGGGCCATAAAGCACACTTCTCCAATAATAGCTCCCGTTTGGTAATAGGAATGCTATGTATGTTACATCTTGTAATGCTCATATTTTGGTCATACAGTAGTTATAAGTCTATGGTAGGGATGCATGGAAAGTTCCAAAAAGAGTAACCTTCATTTCAATTATAACATTATTTCAGAAATCACTAAAACATATGAAAATAATAAACTTTCTAATATATCTACTCATAGAAATTTACTTCATCCTCCTTCTGGACTGATATTTCACTCTCAATTCTGGGGTAAAGACCATATTTAATGAAGACAGATTTTGCCATTTCTGAGACAGAAGATGACAGTTGATTCTTTAAAGTTCTTTGGAGAGGGGAAGAGCTAGAGAAAGAAACAGACAATCTGCTGCCAAGTCCCCCTGAACTGATAGTTACAGTTCTCCATAGAACTTTATGACCACCAACTGTTGCCTCCTATCTCAGTAATGGGAAAATCTTTGGTCACTGAAGACAAATTTTACCCATGAATTAAGAAATTTAAGACTGAAAGATCAGTCCAAAAGGAAAAAGAAGCAGATTTTTCTAATAGGATATATTGCAAATATATCCTATTAGAAAATATTTTTCACATGTACCATTGACTTAAGGGTGCTTTACACGCTGCGACATTGCTAGCGATGTTGTGCGTGATAGCACCTACCCCCCTTGCTCGTGCGACATTTGGTGCTCGCTGCCGCACATACCTGGTCAGCCACGTCGCTATGACCGCCGAACAATCCCTCCTTCAAGGGGGAGGGGGGCTCGGCGTCATACTGACGACACTGCGGCATCACTAAGCGGCCGGCCAATAGAAGCGGAGGGGCGGAGATGAGCTGGACGTAACATCCCGCCCACCTGCTTTCTTCCGCATTGCCGGTGGACGCAGGTAAGGAGATGTTCATCGCTCCCGCGGTATCACACATAGCGATGTGTGATGCCGCAGGAACGACGAGCAACATCGTAACGGTGGCAGCAGCGATATTAAGGAAATGAACGACGAGTCAACGATCACCGTTTTGGAACGATTTTGCGATCGTTGATCATCGCGCATTCATGTTACACGCTGCAATGTCGCTACCGGCGCCGGATGTGCGTCACTAACGACGTGACCCCGACGATATATCGGTAGCGATGTCGCAGCATGTAAAGTACCCCTTAGAGTTTGGAATAATATTAAAGAAGCCTCCCATTAACTATTTTTTCACCTAAACCTGTGTATGTATTGCAGAGTAAGTGTGTGTTATTATACTCACCTGCCATCTTTTCTGGTATTCATTGTTGTTGTGCTCCTCTTCTAATGATGTCACCGCTCTTCAGACTATCCAACTCATTCTAAGCTCTATACGTGAGCCGGAAGTCTCTTTCACAAAATAATAGGAAGAGCTGGACAGCATCTTCCATGGTGATCAAGGAAAAATCCCCTTTAATCCATGTGCTTTCCATGGATTCATGCGATTCCTACTCCACACTGATGAGGGGCAAATATCCCGAAACAGCTGTCTGTGGATGGATACCATGTTTTGGCATAGGCAGTTTCCTTGACTGGAGACTGCCCTTCCCATGGTTGTACCTTCCCGGTGAAAGACCTGGCTATTTTCCTGGCAGCGTTGAGAAACATGTGATTGTGTCTCCGCGGCTTTTTTGTTTGCATATTTCCCAGGGGGCATTGGTCTAGAATCACTGCGTTGAGAAACATGTGATGGTGTCTCCGCGGTGTGGATGTCGATCTCCCTAAGGTCAACCATCCTTGCTTATAAAGTAATAGGAAGAGCTGGACAGCATCCTCCATGGTGATCAATGAAAAATCCTCTTTAATCCATATGCTTTCACAAAGTAAAGCCTGCTTTACACGTTACAATTATACATGCGATCTCGTATGCGATCGCACACACCCCCCATCGTATGTGCGGCACGTTCAATTTGTTGCCCTTGTCGCACAAACGATTAAATCCCGTCACACGTACTTATCTTCCATACAACCTCGATGTGGGCGTCGAACAACCACTTCCTGTAGTGGGAGGGATGTTCAGCGTCACAGCGACGTCACACGGCAGCCGGCCAATAGAAGCGGAGGGGCGGAGATGAGCGGAACATAAACATCCCGCCCCCATGTTCTTCCTTCCGCATTGCAGGCGGGACGCAGGTAAGATGTGTTCATCGTTCCCGGGGTGTTACACACTGCGATGTGTGCTGCCTCGGGAACATTGAACAACCGGACGTTCAATTTTTAGTAATTGAACGACGTGTATGCGATCAACATTTTTTTGTTCAATCGCAATTGCACGTAGTTTTCACGCACTACAATATCACTAACGATGCCGGATGTGCGTCACTTACGATGTTACCCCGCCGACACATCGTTAGATATATTGTAGCATGTAAAGCCCGCTTAAGTCTATGCAGCCTTGTTCTGATGCTCCACAGACTTACATTATAAGGACTGGCTCACACAAGTATATAACATGACCGAGTGCTATCCGATGTTTTGTTGGATAGCACTCAGCCCCATGTTATACTATGGAGCCAAGAGCTATCCAATTTAGCATAAGGAAAAAATGGCAGCATGCTGAGAGTGCAACCGATTAATTGCATTAGGCTATGTGTCCACGCTGCGGAAAATGCGCGGATTTTGCCGCGGATTTCTCATGGAAAAGCCACGGATTTCCCGAAAATCTGCAGCTCAGGCACTTCCCAGCCATTTTTATGGCATTTTGGAAATGCTGTGCCCATGCTGCGGATTTTTCCGCAGCGGATTTCGTGCGGATTTTGATCCGGAAAAATCTGCAACATGTCAATTAGGCTATGGCTATGTGTCCACGGTAGAATGTACCTGCGGATTTTTCGGCATGAAAATCCGCGACTTTCGCGGCAAATTTGCCGCGGATTTACCGCGGATTTGCCGCGGATTTTGATGCGGATTTCTTTTTTTTTTTCCCCCATTCTATACCCAAAATCCGCACCAAAATCCGCAACAAAGAATTGACATGCTGCAGATTTTTCCGCATCAAAATCCGCGGCAAATCCGCAGCGGAAAAATCCGCAGCATGGACACAGCATTTCCAAAATGCCATTGAAATGGCTTGGAAGTGCCGCTGCTGCAGATTTTCGGGAAATCCACGGCAAATCCGCGGCAAAATCCGCAGTAAATCCGCAGCGTGGGCACATAGCCTAAGGCGGGCTTTGCACACTACGACATCGCAGGCCGATGCTGCGATGTCGAGTGCGATAGTCCCCGCCCCCGTCGCAGCAGCGATATGTGGTGATAGCTGGCGTAGCGAAAGTTATCGCTACGCCAGCTTCACACACACACTCACCTGCCGTGCGACGTCCCTGTGGCCGGCGACCCGCCTCCTTGTTAAGGGGGCGGGTCGTGCGGCATCACTGCGACGTCACACGGTAGGCGGCCAATCAGAGCGGAGGGGCGGAGATGAGCAGGATGTAAACATCCTGCCCACCTCCTTCCTTCCGCATATCCTACGGAAGCCGCAGTGAGGCCGGTAGGAGATGTTCCTCGCTCCTGCAACTTCACACACAGCGATGTGTGCTGCCGCAGGAGCGAGGAACAACATCGGACCATTGCGTCAGCGTAATTATGGATTACGCCGACGCTGTACCGATGATACGATTACGACGCTTTTGCGCTCGTTAATCGTATCATCCAGGCTTTACACACTGCGATGTCGCATGCGATGCCGGATGTGCGTCACTTTCAATTTGACCCCACCGACATCGCACCTGCGATGTCGCAGTGTGCAAAGTGCCCCTTAGTGTCCACGGGAGAATGTAGCTGCGGATTTTTCTGCATCAAAATCCGCAGCTTTCCCGCAAAATCCGCAGGTGCGGATTTGCCGCAGATTTACCGCGGATTTGATGCGGATTTTGATGCGGATTTTGCGGGGGGTTTTTTTTCCATTTTAAAGGCAAAATCCGGATGAAAATCCGCAACAATAAGGCTATGTGTCCACGCTGCGGAAAATGCGCGGATTTTGCCGCGGATTTCTCGCGGAAAAGCCGCGGATTTCCCGAAAATCTGCAGCTCAGGCACTTCCCAGCCATTTCTATGGCATTTTGGAAATGCTGTGCCCATGCTGCGAATTTTTCCGCAGCGGATTTCGTGCGGATTTTGATCTGGAAAAATCTGCAACATGTCAATTATTGTTGCGGATTTTCATCCGGATTTTGCCTTTAAAATGGAAAAAAAAAATTCGCAAAATCCGCATCAAAATCCGCATCAAATCCGCGGTAAATCCGCACCTGCGGATTTTGCGGGAAAGCTGCGGATTTTGATGCAGAAAAATCCGCAGCTTTCCCGCAAAATCCGCAGGTGCGGATTTACCGCGGATTTGATGCGGATTTTGATGCGGATTTTGCGAATTTTTTTTTTCCATTTTAAAGGCAAAATCCGGATGAAAATCCGCAACAATAATTGACATGTTGCAGATTTTTCCAGATCAAAATCCGCACGAAATCCGCTGCGGAAAAATTCGCAGCATGGGCACAGCATTTCCAAAATGCCATAGAAATGGCTGGGAAGTGCCTGAGCTGCAGATTTTCGGGAAATCCGCGGCTTTTCCGCGAGAAATCCGCGGCAAAATCCGCGCATTTTCCGCAGCGTGGACACATAGCCTTATTGTTGCGGATTTTCATCCAGATTTTGCCTTTAAAATGGAAAAAAAAAACCCGCAAAATCCGCATCAAAATCCGCATCAAATCCGCGGTAAATCTGCGGCAAATCCGCACCTGCGGATTTTGCGGAAAAGCTGCGGATTTTGATGCAGAAAAATCCGCAGTTACATTCTCCCGTGGACACATAGCCTTACATGCACTCATACAAGTCTTCGATGTCTGATATACACCAACACAGGCAATGGAGAAGATGGAGAAATTACATTCTCCATCTTCTCCTCAGCTATGCTTCCATTCTCACATGCGAGAGAATTTGATCACAGTATACTGACCCTCAGATTTTGCTCTGTTGAGAGTTTGAGCAGAGTGTCATTAACATATAGGGCCAATTTTCTCACATGAGAGAATATATGCTTGTGTGAGCGAGCACTAAACGTCACTTCTGGATCATACAGAGTGCACTGTGATCCGGAAAGTCTGGAGAAGGGTGAGGTCATTCAGAAGAGTGGCGGAATGGAGCTGGATACCGGAACAGATGGTGGTAGATGATGATATAAACAACACATACTGCACTACATACACATATACACACCTGTATGGAAAAATATAGATCATGGGAGGCTTCTTTAATATTATTTCTAAATTCTAAATTTCTGTTTCTTTTCTACTTTATAGGTCAGTTAGGTAGAAAAATAAGAGTAGGTGACATCTGACAGATGGTGTAAGACATTATGACAAAGTCACACCCATGTGAATACCATACTGTAACAATGAATATAGAGTATACAAATGTGCAGGTAAGGATTGTATACTGTACTATAGAAAAGCTGATTGTATCCCAGAATGCTTTGTGGTAGGATGTTATTTTATGGTAGATACTGTAACATACCATAGTAATAGCATAAAAAACAGAGAATAAAATTACATGTGCTAATGACAGTCATCAAAGGGATATTTCAACTTCTCTAAGTATCTGTAGAATAAATGAGTAGAAATCAGAATTGCCAGAAGGGCTTTGAAGGGCCCAGCATCCCGCCTTATCCGTGCTCTCTAATGTATCGCTGACTGTCCAGAATGAAAGCGATTTCTTCTAGCATTGGGGATTACTAGGACTTTCAGAAACCTCATTGACAGCACTTTAAATATCATCTTATTTATATAGCAAAGAGAGCGAATGTGACCGCAGCAAAATTGATTACATTTAAGATCACAAAACTATGTATAAACCTGAAAAAATTCATGCCATATTCATTAAGTTAGATTATCCCATCTAATACTTTCATTAGCAAGCTAGAGTTCATTACTTAGATATAAACATGAAGATTAGTTCTCATGCCCCACTATGGACAGACACATATACAAAGCTTAAATGTTAAGCTGGGATTATAATAAAAGGCATCAAAATGCCATTTCAAATCTCATAATCATCCAAACAGTGGAGGTCGTCATAGAATAAGTAATGTGTGTAATGTAGTAGACTGTGGAGGAACACTACGGTATATCTTATAGTGGAGCTAAGGTAAAGTGTTTGTTCTTAATGACCCTTAGATAAAGAGTGCCAATTCCGAGAAAAATCTTGGGTTATGTAAGGAATTACAGTATGTAATAGAAAATATATACCATAGTATACTGTCCTACAGAACAGGTCCTTGGTTATCAATGTCTCTCTGACCACCAGGTCCAAAGAGTTGGGTTTTTAGCAAAGTTCTTAGTATGAATTTTTCAGTAGTTTTTCTATCCAAACTTTAAGAACTACCTCCTCCTTTTGAGTATGACTCTTCTTTTGTCACAACATAGTGGAGTTACAAAAAAATAACAGTTAAAGTATATTTGACCCTTAGCCCATGCCAGAAGGAAGAAAGACGTGAATATGTTGAAGTGAAAAAAGTGTTTCTTACGTCATCATTGTCACTGTCCACACTTCCTTTCTTCTTTTTCTTTTTCTTCTCATCTTCCTTCTTCTTCTTGTCTTTCTCAGGGATCACATCATCTAGGAAGCTAAGATCATGTTGGGAGAAGAGGTAGTCCATGGCTTTCCTCACCGCTACAAGAGCCAGAATCTGCAAGAGGATTGTGTCCGTGTAAGGGTTTCTAAAATTCATATTCTAGGTATCTTTCATACTACCAGTTAAATGACATAAACAGATTGGATAAAGTTAGAATTTGTATGTGAATAAAGGTTGGTCAAGATGGGCTACTGGGAAGGCCAACAGAGAGTTGAAAGAAACTTTCAGTATGATTGTCCATAAACTTTGAGTGGGAATTCTGGTCATAGCAAATACATGTTAGACTTTTTTAATGAAAACTTTTACAATATCTTTCTAATACAGTTTGTGGAACAATCCCATATCCATGTCAAGATCTCTACTTGGGCTGGATGATATGTGGCTGCCAATGACATCCTACCTTTAACTAATCGAGAGGGTACCCTTAGCCCTGATGGCCTGGGCACATAGATCCTACATCTGTTTTATTTAAAGTCTGACAAAGATCACTCAAAGGTCTTGGGTATAATACTCTGTAAGGTCACAAAGGATCCCAAGATATACAGTAAGCAATCAAAGACTTCTCTCACATTAGCTAATGCTAATGTTCATGTGCCCACAATCGGTAGGACTCTGAACAACAATGGTGTACATGGCAGAATTGCAAGGAAAAAGCAACTGCTCTCCAAAAATAACATTGCTGCCTATCTGCAGTTTGCTAAAGATCACCTAAACAAGACAGAAAGCTGTTGAAAAAAATGTTTTGTGGATGGATGACAGCAAAATAGAGTTTTTGATTTAAATGAAATGTTTGGAGAAAGAAAAACACTGTAACACAGCATAAAACATCATACTATCTGTGAAACATGGCGGTGGTGGTATCATAGCTTGGGGCCTGTTTTAAAGTTTCTGGGCGATCATTGGTGGAACAATGAATTTTGAATTATACCAAGAAATTCTAAAGGAAAATATCAGGACATCTGTCCCTAAATTTCAAGAGAATCTGGCTTATGTAGCAAAACAATGACTCAGAGGACACAAATTGTTCTAGAAAAGAATAGTTACAGAAGAATAAAGTCAACGCTTTGGAATGACCAAGTCAATGTCTTGACATTAAGCCTATTCAAGTGTTGTGAAGGACCCAAAGTGAGCAGTTCATGGGTGAAAACAGCACCATAATAGAGATGAAGTTATTTCGTAGGGAGGAATAAGCTAAAATTCCTCCGAGCTGATGTGCAGGATTAATAAACAATTTCTGGAAATGTTTAGGTGCAGTTATTGCTACACAAGGGAGTTACACCAGAAACTGAGAGCAACAATTCACATACTGTTGCTGCTTACATATAAGGGATATCGAATGACAAAGTTTAATATTTTTGACCCATTTGTTTCACTTTATCTATTTTAGGACTTTGTGTGCAAACTTGATGCAGTTTTAGGTCAAATTTATGCAACAATATGTAAATTTCTGAAGGGTACACAAATTTTCAAGCACCTCTGTACTTCATTATTTTGCGCTACGTTTATTTGTATACCAAATTATTATATTATTTAGGCACTACAAGGGAGAGATATTAATTTTTGTTAAATCCTGTGTGGGCAGGCAAAATTATATCAAAGAACACTATATACAGTGGCTCAGTGGTTAGCACTGCAGCATTGGGATCCTGGGTTCAAATCCCACCAAGGACAACACCTGCAAGGAGTTTGTATTTGACATAATGATAGTTACGAATTTAGATTTTGAGCCCAGTGATGATCACACTTGTACAGCGCTTTGGAAGTAGCAGAGCTATATAAGTGAGTAGAATAAGTGAATAATAAATATATGCTAGACCCAATTCACCTGTTTATTTACAATGCAGTCCTAATCCCTATATATATATATATATATATATATATAGATATATATATATATATATATACAGTTAGGTCCAGAAATATTTGGACAGTGACACAATTTTCGCGAGTTGGGCTCTGCATGCCACCACATTGGATTTGAAGTGAAATCTCTACAACAGAATTCAAGTGCAGATTGTAACGTTTAATTTGAAGGTTTGAACAAAAATATCTGATAGAAATTGTGGGAATTGTACACATTTCTTTACAAACACTCCACATTTTAGGAGGTCAAAAGTAATTGGACAAATAAACCAAACCCAAACAAAATATTTTTATTTTCAATATTTTGTTGCGAATCCTTTGGAGGCAATCACTGCCTTAAGTCTGGAACCCATGGACATCACCAAACGCTGGGTTTCCTCCTTCTTAATGCTTTGCCAGGCCTTTACAGCCGCAGCCTTCAGGTCTTGCTTGTTTGTGGGTCTTTCCGTCTTAAGTCTGGATTTGAGCAAGTGAAATGCATGCTCAATTGGGTTAAGATCTGGTGATTGACTTGGCCATTGCAGAAGGTTCCACTTTTTTGCACTCATGAACTCCTGGGTAGCTTTGGCTGTATGTTTGGGGTCATTGTCCATCTGTACTATGAAGCGCCGTCCGATCAACTTTGCGGCATTTGGCTGAATCTGGGCTGAAAGTATATCCTGGTACACTTCAGAATTCATCCGGCTACTCTTGTCTGCTATGTCATCAAATAAACACAAGTGACCCAGTGCCATTGAAAGCCATGCATGCCCATGCCATCACGTTGCCTCCACCATGTTTTACAGAGGATGTGGTGTGCCTTGGATCATGTGCCGTTCCCTTTCTTCTCCAAACTTTTTTCTTCCCATCATTCTGGTACAGGTTGATCTTTGTCTCATCTGTCCATAGAATACTTTTCCAGAACTGAGCTGGCTTCATGAGGTGTTTTTCAGCAAATTTAACTCTGGCCTGTCTATTTTTGGAATTGATGAATGGTTTGCATCTAGATGTGAACCCTTTGTATTTACTTTCATGGAGTCTTCTCTTTACTGTTGACTTAGAGACAGATACACCTACTTCACTGAGAGTGTTCTGGACTTCAGTTGATGTTTGTGAACGGGTTCTTCTTCACCAAAGAAAGTATGCGGCGATCATCCACCACTGTTGTCATCCGTGGACGCCCAGGCCTTTTTGAGTTCCCAAGCTCACCAGTCAATTCCTTTTTTCTCAGAATGTACCCGACTGTTGATTTTGCTGCTCCAAGCATGTCTGCTATCTCTCTGATGGATTTGTTCTTTTTTTTCAGCCTCAGGATGTTCTGCTTCACCTCAATTGAGAGTTCCTTAGACCGCATGTTGTCTGGTCACAGCAACAGCTTCCAAATGCAAAACCACACACCTGTAATCAACCCCAGACCTTTTAACTACTTCATTGATTACAGGTTAACGAGGGAGACGCCGTCAGAGTTAATTGCAGCCCTTAGAGTCCCTTGTCCAATTACTTTTGGTCCCTTGAAAAAGAGGAGGCTATGCATTATAGAGCTATGATTCCTAAACCCTTTCTCCGATTTGGATGTGAAAACTCTCATATTGCAGCTGGGAGTGTGCACTTTCAGCCCATATTATATATATAATTGTATTTCTGAACATGTTTTTGTAAACAGCTAAAATAACAAAACTTGTGTCACTGTCCAAATATTTCTGGACCTAACTGTATATATATATATATATATATATATATATATATATAGGGATTAGGACTGCATATACATACAGGCATATACATATAGGCTCATATATATATATATATATATATATATATATATATATATATGAGCCTTTATGTGTATGATAATACATAAAAAGATATACTGTATATACATACATATAGATATATGTATGTCCCTCAGAGTGTTGCAACATTAGCAACAAGTCTACGATAACATTATCACAATCCACTCACCATAACTGGGAATACAATAGCAGCAACTGTTGATTTCAGAATCCAGAGTAGTGCCAGACATACGATCTGAATGAAAGTGAATAGATGTACCCTCCGCAATGGAACATGGCGTAAATAAATGAAATCAGGCTGATGCTTAGCAGGCATCAAGAGCAGCTTCAGGCGATCCATAAACTGGATGAAAGGGATATGAATAACATTAGTAAGCACAGAAAACTGATATATATATATATATATATATATATATATATAAAAAGAGAAATTCTACTAATGTTGTTATGCACATCATTTCATCAGAGGATTTTTCTACTAATCATAAACATTTTTCACTGACAGGTTCCAAGAATTAATCATGGAAAAAAGTCCCACTTATGCCTGTAATTGAGGTGAATTATACCAGTTTTTTTTTTTTTTTTATTTGATTGCTTTACTATTCCTTCAAAAAGACAACAAGACAGTAAAGTCAGATATAAATAAAACAAAAGGTGAAAATTCATGATAAATTCTGAATAGTTAGTTTCTTGCAATATTTCAGCTTAGCAGGCTGAATAATGGATTGCTAAGAAGGATCATTAGTGGAAGCGCCAGCTCTCAGTGTTGGACTGCAGAACAAAATATCTCTGAAACTTAATGTCCGATTTTGTAAAATTGTGCCTCCTCATGTACTAAGTCGGTTTTTTATACACTTTACAGGCGAAGTATGTCACTGACTTTTATAATGAACAATTCATATATACTATCATTACGGCTTTTGTATAGAGTCAGCCATGACTCGTTTGATTGATCTTTTTTCAAGAGGATGCCAATAAATCCTGACAGATCCCAGTTATTTACGGTAGTTATAAACATCCTATCATTCAGGGACTATGAAGGCGAGTGTATCACTGTAGGATATACTTTTCTTGCCTTTAAAGGGTTTATCCAGGTTCAGAATGGTGATGGTTTATCTATATAATAGGCTGTCAGTATTCTTTTGGCGGTGGTTTGACTCTCCCTGCAAACCCCCATTAAGCTATGTGCACACAGTGCATTTTTCGTGGCGTTTTTGCACGTTTTTCGGGTGCGTTTTTGGCCTCAAAACTGTATGACTTTGCATCCCCAGCAAAGTCTATGAGTTTTCATTTTTGCTGTCCGCACACAACTTTTTTTTTAAGCTGCGTTTTTTAGCTTAAAAAAAAAATGGACATGTCAATTCTTTCCTGCGTTTTTCTGCGTTGTCCCCCCATGCAATGCATTGGAAAAACGCAGAAAAACGCAGCCAAAAACGCACCAAATCGCGGTAAAAACGCATGCGTTTTTTGCCGCGGGTGCGTTTTTGTGCGTGTTTAGCGGCCAAAAACGCACAAAAATGCAGCGTCATAAAAACGCAGAGTGTGCACATAGCCTTAAGATATTAGAGTGGGTCCTGCACTCAGTAAGTGAAGCAGCCTCTTCTGTATATATATATATTGCTGTGCTGAGTATTGCAAAGTTGCCCCTTTGTAGTGATACCCAGGGAAGCCGCCATTACGGTAAACAGGTAGAGAGGGCAAAAGGAGCCTCGATAGTTAGCCAGCTTCATAGTACTGGTGTGGATGACCTATCCTATGTAACCATCATTATTGTCGACCTGGAAACTTCAACAGTGACAAAGGTAACACTGAGTAGCAGACGTAAAACCAAGTAAAGAAAAAATAAATCCAGCTCACCACTCTGAACGGAGACTCAGTCCTGGGACAGTGCACGGAAATGGACGGCAAAAAGCCATAAGAACATATGTAGAAAAATTCCAGCATCCAGATAAACTATATAAAAAATCTCTTTAGTTTTATTAGGCATGCAGTAAAAAAACATTAGAATGACATGGTAAGGAAGACGTGTTTCGGACGTCTTGTGTCCTTGTTCATGGTCCAATGAATTCATGGACCATGAATAAGGACGCAAGACGTCCGAAACGCGTCTTCCTTACCATATCACGCGAATGGGTTTTTTTACCGCATGCTTTTTTAATACATGCCTAATAAAACTAAAGAGATTTTTATATCATGGATCTGGATGCTGGAATTTTTCTACATATGTAAAACCAAGTAAGTATGAACACCGCCTTAAGATATTAAAATAGTCAATTATAAAGAAACAGGATGACCAAGGGAGAGGTTGCCCAACAGTAAAATATGTTTTTATTCATGGACTGTTTGAATAAAATGAACTCATATCGGGATCTGGAAGACGTATCTGGAAGTGGTGTTTGCCCCGTTTGGAAGTCAGATCACCACTGCTGTCGGTAATCGTCTGCAGCGATCAGATGACTAGAAGAACACGTCATCAGTGAAATATTTGATGATATGCTCTTCTAGCCACCTGTAAACGAATACAGACTACAGTGTTGCTCTGACGAATAGGGAAGAAACCACTTCTAGAGCCAGTGGAGAACGCCAAAGCTGCCTGCATTGCATACATAGAAGTTTCGGAAGGTCATTATGCATATGTATATTATTTTGAATCAATCCATGTGTAAGGCAAAGCAATCAAAATAATCAAAATTTTCATAGAAGTGTTACTTTTTAGTTTTCTAGATGGGTGATTGGGTAAAGGTGATGTCATTTCATACCTGTACGCCATTGAGGGATGCTACCCCCATATATAAGAAGACTCCATACAGAACAGGCATAGGGATGAACTGGAAAATAGAAAGAAAACACAAAATCAGTGATCAGCTGTCATGCTGGAGGAATTTGCAAGCAACCGCATAATTGATGTTCCCTGCAGCATGGTTCCTATTGACATGAATGGCTGATCCTATGAGACGTAGCCATGCCATGTGCTCTAAAGTAAAATCCCCTGTTTTCTGCAATTTCACTGATTATACATATACTCTGGTAGGTCATAAGGAAAGGTATTATAAAGACACAACACCTGTACATGATTGCTTCACACTTGTTTTCCCATTGAACGTTGATAATGTGTTTCTACCACAAAGGAAAAACATTGATGTTCTTGGCTGTGACTTTAGAAAGTAGGACACAGATGTATTACAAACTCTTTTTTCCATTGTATTCAACATCGAAAAGTCCAAAATCACAAGCTAAACACTTTAATAACTTATTAAAGTTTAGTCTTTGAACGCCAAGATCTCATTTCCAAGGCATGTCGTTATTGCTCCCTGCGCTCGGTGAGATCACTAACTCCCGACAGGAGCAGAAATTACTTTGCACAATAAGTTAATTAATCCACTTGCCAAATCCGTGTGACCTTGACAACAAAGCTGTATAGTGCTTGAGTCAGGAGCTGATAATGATGTTTACTAGTAGTAAATTAAGGGCGTTTTAATGCTTAACTACCCTAGAACTTCAGGAGAAAGTAGAGCCGAATGTTTGGCCATCACTGCAGCATGCATATGTTTAATCCACCACTAGGTGGCAGCAACTCACCACTAGAATTCTGATAAAATGAGTAAATGGCCAAGGTTTGTAAAACCTTATACAGTGGAACCCTGGTTTAAGAGTAACTTGGTTTGAGAACATTTTGCAAGACATGCAAAGATTTTTACAAATTTGTAACTTGGATTAAGAGCAATGCTTTGCAATAAGAGCAAATACTCACTGTGTACACTTCCGGTTCTGTCCTCTCACCATGCTCTGACCCGCTCTGGAGGTAACTTTCTGTACATATGTACTGTATACAGTATACCATTGTACAGTACAGTATATACTATACAGCATGTCTATCAATTTGCATTTGTGGATACAGTATTGTACTTTCTTTCGGCTAACCAGTACAGCACATTACTTATACTGTACCTCCCGCACACCAACAATTCTATTGTACAAGTACAGTTTAATTTGTTTTATATGTTTTTTACAATACAGTGTTTTGTATTAGTGTACTGTAATCATTTTATATGAATACAGTACAGTATTTTGTATTACTGTAATAAGTTTGTATAAATACTGTAAATATTTTTGGGTTGTGGAACGAATTGTCTGTTTTTTAATTATTTCCTATGAGAAAATTCGCATTGATATAAGAGTAACTTGGTTTAAGAGCTCACTCCCGGAACCAATTTTGCTCGGAATCCAAGGTTCCACTGTATTTTAAATGCCTATATTTGTATCCAAAAGTTCACTTTTAGCTTCAAATATATTGCTTAATACTTTTATCTGCTGGTAGGGACTCATTAGAACAATAATACAGATGAGCAAATCTTCCAAAATTTGTTTCAGGCAGATTCAATTCAGTTCCAATAACATTTGGTTTGTATCTGCCCTAAAAACGACATTATGCTCTCCAGAGACCAAGGTATAATGAACAGAGGGTCAGCAAGGGGGTAAAAAAAAATACAGGATTATACTCACATGTCCTAGGTCTGCCCAGTCTTCTGCTCAGTTTCTCCAATCTTCAGATCATCCGGCACACGCTAGGTCTCATGTGGTCACTTGGGGAACCATATACATGATAGGTATCAATGATGAGCGTTGTGCCCCACGTGACCATGTAAGACATAGTCAGCACCAGAAGATCCATCGAAAGCAAGCAAGGGACTAGGTAAAGAGCTGCAGTGGCTGGTAATGGGTAGTCTAGGACAGGTGAGTAAAATTCCTGCCAGCAAAATGGCAGCCATGTGGACAAAAAGTTTAGATACACTAGAACCTCACATTTCTTGGAAATTCATTATGAACAGTATATATACACACTTCTCAGCAATTACATTGCAACACCAAGAAGAAAAAGTCATAGAATTATGAAAATCACAGGATCAACAGACAAGCTGATGTGTAAATGATGGAAAAATAGAAACAAAACTTTCAAAATATCGCAATTTCTTCAGCATGGAGTATGAGTCCCACGTGCTGAAATACACGCACTTACACACCTTGGCTGCTATCAATGAGGTTATAATTGATTGGCAGTTGTTGACCAAATAAATCTCAGATGTGCACAAAGGAAACAAATCCAGAGAGTCTGTAGGCCATGGTAACACATAGGCTGCGCACAATAGTTGAAAAAAAGATACCTGGGACACTTTCATGTTTTCTCACGAAGGCTTTTTCATGGAGTTGCCTACATGGTCTCATTTTCATCAAATAAAACAGCTGGACTCATCACTGAAAATGATAGATCTCCATTCCAGCCTCCATTGCCATTATGCTCTGCACCATGAAAGCCGTTAAGAGTGGTGGTTTGAGGTCAATGGACACCTGTATCTGGACCTTCTGCTTATAACCCAATGTCCTGCAAATGCTTTCTTACATTTTGTGTAGACTCTGTTTGAGGTCTTAGGGCTTGTGCGCACGTTGCGTAATTGCATGCATTTACGCTGTGTCTTTCACTGCAGCGTAAATGCATGCATCCTGCGTCCCCAGCACAATCTATGTAGATTGTGCATGAGACGTGCGCACGATGCTTTTATGAACGCAGCGATTTAGGTGCTAAAATTTTGACCAAAATCCGTGCGTTCATAAAATGAGCATGCCAATTATTCTGTGCGCTATGGATGCAGCCCACTCTGTCTATGGTGGGGGCAGCAGCCAGAGCGCATGAAATTGGCTTTTTACTACAAAAAAACTGCATCCATTACGCAGTGTTTCTGCAGCGATTTGACGCGCACACGTGCTGTCAAATCGCTGCAGCATATTCAGCAGTTGCGTGCGCGTGAGCCCTTAGACTTTTTATGATATTGAATTTCATTTGCAGCACTGAATGGATCACTACGTGCCATTCTTCAAGTTTGACCAGACCACATGGGCATCATCATGACGAGGCTTGTATGAGGGAATGTCACACTGATCTTACTCTCAAAGTATGGTGTGGGGTGGTATAATGGTATGGTAACCGGACCCCTGCAGTTTTCATTCTATGTAAACAGCCCGGTCTTACATTTATTTGGTTGTAGAGCCAATGGTATGGCCATTTCTCCAAAGTGACACAGGATCGATTTTTCAACAAAATAGTGCAGGGCCTCATGTTGCTCGTACTGCAGTGAGGAGTTGGAGTATCTTACATATGTTACTATGGCCTGCAGCATTTCCGGGCTAGACTCCCATAAAGCACATCTGGGACACCACTAGCCAGCAATTGAAAGTGTTTTCAGGTTAGACTATATATATATATATATATATATATATATAGAGAGAGAGAGAGAGAGAGAGAGAGAGATATACATATATATATATATGGCTGGCAAAACTGAGTTTGCAGCACATGACGTTCTTCATAAATTCTTGCGCATGAGCTAATACTGAGAGTCTTGCTGTTTACACAGATACATAGTACATATACGCAGCTGCCAGAGCACAAGAAATGATACATAATATCATAACCTGATGTTCCAGGTTAAGTCAGCTTTCCACAGTATAAAGGTAAACAGCGCTGGAACAGGCAGTTCTCAGTAGTTACAATAATGAAGAAGGAGTATGCATAGGACAGCTCGAAAATAACAGATTAAAGTTCAGTGCAATATGAGCATTAGGTAAAAAGTTCCTTATGTATGTGAGAGGTATATTTTGGGTCACTGTTATAAATGCTGTTATATTGTCCTGACTGTAGGGGACGCAGAGGTCACAGGGTCATGGCGAGACATAGCCCCTCTATGGCATAAAATAAAAGCAGTGCAATGTAAGGTTAACACATAGGTTAAATGCAGTGCAAAGATTTTGCATTCAACCTCAAGGCCTTGGTACAGATTTTGTATAGGGGCCTCTTAGCTCTTGAGGTCTGGTAAGAGCGTCATTGTGACTTGTAGCAGTGAATACTGTACCTTGGTATTTGACTCAGTGCCAATAGATAACGCAAGAGATATGTTATCTATTAAAAAGTAACTTTAGTTTCATATAAATCTGTTTCCAAGAAAATTGATTGCATCCTGTTATCCCTGCATATATCAAGATAGTATATTGTACCCATATACGCTAGAGGAAAATTGGCCATACCCAGGGATTTCAGGTGACTAAGAATGTCCTGACACTTCTCCAACCACAGACGTTAGGAAAAAATGGATTGTGCATATTCTATTTCAACATGTCCAATCCTATGTGCCCACGGAAGATAACCTAAACCTGTGTCTGACACAATTGTCTTGTCCACATTGCCAAAACAAGCCAAGCATGCATGTGTATGGGGGCAGAGACGAATACAGTGAAACCTTGATTTACGAGAACAAACCTCCTGGGAGTGTGCTTGTAAACCAAGTTACTCGTCTGACAAAGCAAAATTTCCCATAGGAAATAATGCAAGCTCAGATAATTCATTCCACAACTTGTTCAATGTCCCATCCTGGTCCCCTATTGTGCCATTCCACACATGCACAAACACGTACAAACACACACACACAAACATATTATGCTCACCTTACCTTCCGTTCCATCGCCGGCCTCCTGGTTCTTGTAGTTCGCCGGTACAGGATGTGTATTGGGCAACCATCGCGGCCGATGCCGGAGCTTCCTCTGCCAGAGCGCTGACATCAAAGGCAGGAGCCGCTTACCTCTGATTGGCTAGCGCGCTGCCTTTGAGTAGCGGCTGTCAGCGGAAATTCCTCCATTGTCGCGATGGTTACCTCATACACATCCTGTCCCGGCAAACTACAAGAACCATGAGGCTGGCGATGGAACGGAAGGTAAGGTGAGCATAATATGTGTTTGTGTCTGTTTGTGTGGACTGCAAGAGCGGGTCAGAGCACGGTGAAAGTACGAACCGGCAGTGTGTGCGGTGAGTATTTGCTCGTACGGCAAAGCTTGCTCGTAAACTGAGTTACAAATTTACAGCAAGCTTTGCTCATATAGCGAAATGCTTGCAAACCGGGTTACTTGTAAACCGAGGTTCCACTGAAACTGTTGGCTAAGGCTATGTGCACACGCTGCGTTTTTTTGACGCTGCGTTTTTGTGCGTTTTTGGCCGCTAAAAACGCACAAAAATGCACCCGCGTCGAAAAAACGTGTCAAAAAAACGCATGCGTTTTTACCGCAATTTGGTACGTTTTTGGCTGCGTTTTGCTGCGTTTTTGATCTCTGCGTTTTGCTGCGTTTTTGCAATGCATTGCATGGGGGGGAAAACGCAGAAAAACGCAGGAAAGAATTGACATGTCCATTTTTATTTTTAAGCTCAAAAACACAGCTGAAATAAACAGTTGTGTGCGATCAGCAAAATTGAAAACTCATAGACTTTGCTGGGGAAGCAAAGTCATGCAGTTATGAGGCCAAAAACGCACCCGAAAAACGCGCAAAAACGCCGCGAAAAACGCACTGTGCGCACATAGCCTAAAATAGCATTTGCCTGACAGCTATTGAAGGTGAATGGGCACCTATAATGTATGGAGAAAAAAAGCAGTAACTACCTTTGGGGACAATTTTTATTTTTTACTTCAATACATGTGTTTGGGGCTAAAAATTATTTTTCCAATTTGGTTTTGTTACAAATTTTGTATGGTTTTGCTTTTCAAGACTGTTTGATTCCCTGCATATCCACCTTTAATGTAGTCTATGGCCATAAATCAGGTGAGAGAAGCTCTGAAAGTGATTGAGAAAAGTGTTATAGGTATAATAAAGTACAAAAACACTTCCTTTACCTTCAATATGGGTGCCATGAACACAGATATACCGGTCAGTAGGAACACGATAATTCCAGTAACTCGTTGCTCTCTGCAAACAATAAACATATTAACTATATGACGTCCTTGAACATTAAAAGCTGAACATTTCTTTTTCTTGTTTACAAAACAAAAATTAAAGTTTAAAGGTAAACTGTCATGTAAAAATATCACCGAAAGATAAGCGTTAATCTGCAGGTTAATAGCTTTCTGTCACTGTGTGGCCGCAGCACTGGGAAGAAATTATACTTATTCCTACTAGCAGCCTCAGGCTTTCAGTCAGGGAGGCGCAGCCAGTGTGGTTTCAGCTACAGCTCACTACATATGAGCATGGCTGTAGTCATACCGCCAGCACTGACTGACAGCAGTCAGTCTGTGCCGAGCGCATGCTTACAGCCATCGCTCACTATGTATGCAGGGAATGAAAACAATTTGCCTCCCTGACTGAAAGCCCAAGGCTACTGCGTGGAATAAAGATCCCGGCAGAGGGACTGTCAGTGCTGCTGCCGCACAGCGTCAGTTTTCATACCTGTAATTTATTTAGAAATATATAGTTTGGTGGTGCTTTGGCAATCATATTAATCAACTGCATTATAGGCAATTTTGCGCCAATTTTCCTAGCCTGATTGCTCATATGAAAACAGGGGTGATCTATATAGTACATATACAATTGGAAGCCATTTGAGATTTAAAGGAGTTGTCTTATTGTCCCAAATGGGTAAAATTGCAAAGTGCTTGTAAAAGCACCGTTCTGTAGAACAAAGGGATTTTAATTTCATTGCTTACTGCTCAATGTCTGTTACCAGCCACGACTGTAATCTGTAAGAACTGGTTGGTTTCCTAGACAAGAAATGTGCTTAATAGCTGTTTGCGTTAGAAGCGCTTCTCAGAAACTCGTTAAATCCAGACAGATCCTCTGCAATTCTACTCCTCCAATGTTGCAAAGGCAAAGCTGTCTCATTTAACACTAGAAGTCCCAGAAATTTTGAGCTCCCCCCTGAAGTCCCGAAAGAGGCTCAAATGACCCTTAGTCCAAACTAACTAAAACTAACTAGAAACTAAATGGCTAAACTCAATGGAAAACAACAAGCTCCTGTGGTGCGACAGTAATGGCCTTAATTACAGAACAAAAGACAGTGATTATGGGATGTTAGCTAAAATCCTTCAGGTCATTCGACCCGCCTCTGGGTTCCAAAGGTAGAAATGTTAAATGACCCCTCTCTGGGACTTCTAGTGTTAACAGCATTAGAGAGCACATAGTTCAAGCCAGTGGCAGAGCCATGGAATTGGTCCAATCTGTCAAACATCAGCAGTACACCGGACCATGGCAATCAGGAAGCTGCAAGGCAGGGGAGCAGTGTGCTCCCGAAGACTAGTTGAGAACCACCTTTAAACTTTCTGTAGGGTCCCAAACTAAATGTATCTTACCCTACATGACAGAGGAAATTTGCACTGTTGACAAGCTAAGGAATTGTTTAAAATGCAATTCTGTAATATTTGACTTGTTATCTATGGGTGTGCCTTAAAAAAAGAAGCCAGACATTCGGGATCTGTAGGCACCATGTATTTACTCTTACATGTGTGTGCTGTACTTTACCTTACTCCCAAGAACTTTGGTTGCTCTCCAGGCGCAGATGTCTCAGTTTCCATTTTCAAGCTGTCAATGTGAGCAATAGAGATGACAGTTGCAGCCACATACCAAGGAAGAGCCATAAAAGAGCACACAATCATAAGAACTGCCACCCAGAACAAGTCCAAGTGATAACCTGCTCCTTTCTGAAATTAGAAAATAAAATAAAAAATCAATAAATGCAAAACATTATTTTTGAGAGATAAACATTGGCAGATGGACATATGTCTGGATCAGTCTTTGGTAACATATTACAGAGGGTCCTATACCATCCAGCCATTGTTTCCTGAATGAAATACCAACATATAACAAGACATACATGATAGGAAACTTGAGCCTTCAGAAAGTGGTGGGTAACAGTATCCATACAATAATCTCAGGTGAACGGATGTTTTTACAGAATGCAAGCGAATCTTAATTGGGACCCAAAGAATTTCAGTATTGATGGGTGGCCCTATATTACTCTTCATCTGTATGTCTTCAAAAGGCTACATGGACTAAATGACCTGGAAAGTGATCTGCTGGAGAAATGGTCCTGTATACTCAGAGCATACATGTCAGTTCCACACTACTTAGCCAGGACAATCCACCTTTCTTTACTCTGACATGAGTAACAAGGCTCACTAGTAACGTTATTGTGCTGCGCTTCATGAACAATGATTAAAACACATGGATATTTGTGTTCTTATCTTTTCGGATAAAAAAGTTAACCATAAAATACATGAAAGGACTAGTTTATAGTGGTCCATTGTTATATTTTATATTTAACTTTTTGTCCTAAATAGAGGTGAGCAAGCCCTTACTTTAAACTTTGGTATTCTAACCGGACGCAGACTTTCCCAAAAAAATCAGTGTTGGGGTTTGGAGTTTGGGAGCTTTATGTATGCTAACCAGTTGCTCAAGCATCGCTGTGCTCGGGTATGCATGATGCTCGGCCAAGTGGGAGCTCTTTGAAGTCTCTGAATGGTTCTCACTACAACAGCGATTTCGGCACATAGTGTGTACAAAAAAATTAAGAAAATACCCTGCCCTCCCTCCCCTATAAATGCTCTGTTTATGGCTGGTTGTTTGTGGATGGAGATCCAAACTGCCTCATCAATGACTTTCAATGAAGTTTGGGTCATGTTTGGTTCCAGAACAGAACTTTATCTAAAGTTCGGCTTCACCTGCAGAACAAGAACTTCCATGCATCCAATCATCTCTAATCCTGAAGATAATAAAGATAACCATACATACAATGTATCCACGTCTATCTATCCATCTATCTATCAAGCAAAAAAAATGAAGCAGCAAAAGCTATACAGTCATGGCTGAAAGTGTTGGCACCCTTGAAATTGTTCCATAAAATGAAGTACTTCTCCCAGAAAAATATTACAATTACACATGTTTTCTTATACACATGTTTATTTCCTGTGGCGTCTCATAGATGCCTCCCATTAATAATCTAGGGCTTAGTGCCAGCTGTGAGCTGTCATTAACCCCTTATTACACCTGACTGCCACCGTACCAGGGCAATGGGGATGAGCTGGGTAAATTTCTAGGATTGTCGCATTTAATTGATTACAGCATTTACAGGTTGCTATTTTTAAGCTGGGGGGGGCCAAATAACCATGGGTCTCCCCAGCCTAAAAATACTAACCCCCAGCTGTCGGCTTTATCATGGCTGGGTATACAAATTAGAGGGGACCGCGCACCGTTTTTTTAATTCTTAAGTTAAAGAATAAAAAAAACTGCATGCATTCCCTCTTATTTTGATACACAGCCAAAAAAAATCACATATCTGAAGGCTGCAGCCTGTAGCAATATACTTTATTTTTGCTGGATATCATAATATGGGGGCACGCTATGCCAATTTTGTAAGTATATTTTTACACCAATATACATACACCTACAGCATCTGCGTTTGCAAACAGTCAGAACACGCTGTCACATAGGGTGGGGCCGCTGTCTGAGTGCAACCAATCAGAGACACTGGGACTGCCGGTGAGTGGGAAAAGAAGTGCTTATGTATGAAGGATAAAGAACAGCCCCGGATGTAGCATTACAGATGTGTGGGACACTGGTAAGTATAACATGCCTGCTACAATCCCCCCATTCCTTCTACTACCATTTTAAAGCGCCGGATTCTGGTCCCCATATACCTCCATCCGGAATCAATTTCGGGCTGGACTTGTTTTTTTTTTTAAACCTGATTGCACCCGCTGATGCCGGATATTTGTGGGTCCGCCCATCACTAGTAATCACCAACAAAGGCCTTTGTATGAAGTATTAAATACATTTCAGTAAGTGTGTTTTCCCCTATGTAATTTCTCATTATAACACATAACTTAACTTATGGACATCTATGGCTAGATTTATTTGCTTCTGTGGCATGTTACTATCATCTAGTGAGAAATTCATGTCAATCGCACCATTACAAAACATAAAAATCACATTTTCTTGCCCACCATTTTTGATCAAAAATCTGTGTCTTTAATCCGCTGTCACAATTTTAGTTTTGGAAATTGAGTTTTAGCTAGTTTCATGACAAAGTCGCAAATTAACTTGACTAAGCGGGTGGTACTATTAATTGCATCTTTAAAGCTTTTACATGTTGATCTTTTGGATTTTTTTTAAATATAGAGCTATCCATTATTTATTATTTTTATTTATTTTTATATACTGTAGTTAGTAAATTATGTTATTAACTGTTTCATACATATTGCTTGCCTATCTTTTCTAATGAATGGATCATGAAAGGACGTAGGTCCAGCTACTTTTCATCACTGGCCTTCAAACAACAAGCTGTAAAATTTTATTTAAGACCAGGGAACAAACATTTCAATGTTTCCTTCACCTGACGCTACCTCATTTTCAGTACATGAAATAAGAACTTCTAGTAGCAATGATGGAGCTGAGGATGAAATTGCAAACTACTGGTGAAATCTCCAGTAATACAACTCTACTGCGTGTATGGAAACAGCGCGGTGTCCGAGCATAAATAAGTCAATGGTGTCTGTAGCGCTCATAAATGTTTCAGCTCTTTCTAATAAAGACGTGAGGGAGCGTAGTTGAGGAATAAAGTAAAACAATCTTGGTAGACAAACCTTAAGCTTGTGTTCCTTCCTGTTGACAATGACACCCGTAATCTGTTGGTCCATGAAGATTAAAATAGTGACAAGCAGAGCTGGGAGGGCTGAAGCAAGGTATACCCACCAAGGGTTTCCTCCAAATGGGGGCACAAACCAGCCTCTGTGAGGACTTGTTGGCTGAAAAGAATGGAAATAATAGTATAAATAGGCAGCTCTGTCATAGATATTTGTATATGTGCAGAACTCATGATATCAGTGTGTTATGTATATTTTGCATAGGAAATTACGTAATTGACACATTAATGTGCCTTTAATTTGGTATGGTAATTAGACTTGTGCATGCAGTTGGATATACAGATTATATTTTTTCTACACCTTGCACTGATTTTAATGCACGTATGTCCAAATAAATAAGTAAGGCCAGTTTTGGTGAACCGATAATCATCGAACCAGGATTCTTATGAATACTTCTTCTCAACTCCGGTATAAGACCATCAAAACCGGCAATCAGTTACTCGATGAATGAGCAAATGCTCATATAAAATCATCGCCCCATATAAACAGGTAATGTGCTACCAATAACATGCTACTATAAGGGCAAAGAACAATTGTATTAACAACATCGCAAGCACAATGTTGGTTGGCCTACCTAAACCCAGCTGATTGGCCTGTATATAGCCAATTGTTTGTATCAACCTGGAGTGGATAATGTAAAAGGTCTATAAGCTTCAGATGCCATATACTATAGCATCAGATATACAGTACCACTTACCTTAAATTCACTAGGAACAATAAGCTTTGGTGTATCAACTCCAACCAGGGCATCAATTCCACAGAAGATAAAAATTGAAAGAATGATGGCAAAGTCACTGATGAGTTTTCTAGCCTAGAATCAAAGACAAATGTTAGTTTAGGACTCATAAAAGAACCAAAGAAAAACATCTAGTATACACCTTAGCCCTGATGAGTAGAAATGAGTGAACATGAAAAGTAAAGTCCGGTGCGCGTACGAAACACAGACTTTACAAAAAAAATAGTCTTTGAGTTCGGAGATCGGGTGCTTTACATATGCTGGCCACTCACTAGGCCATTGCTGTGCTCAGGTACACTCAGTGCTTGGCCCGATGCAGCCTGTTTGCAGTGTTTGAATGGCTCACACTGGGGCCAAAATCAAAGTTATCAGATGAAGTGTGTTCTCCCCCACAAAAATGTAAAAAGTCCGCCCATCCACCCCTGGATTTGGATGTATGTGGGCAGAGATCTGAAGTGCCCAATCAGTGACTTCCATTGGTGTTTAGGTCAAGCCCGGGTCCTGAACCGAACTTTATTTAAAGTCTGTCTGACCCGAATTTCAACAGGTCGGCTCAACTCTACTGATGAGGCATGTGATCATAGGAAACGACTATAGACCATTGTTTGTCCACGTTCTTATGCTCCTCCACGAATAAATGAAGTGAAATTTGGCATTGGTGAGTGCCCTGACTCATATCTATCCAGTATACATCATTTGTTGTATTCACTCCATTAGGAATATTCATATATTTTTTTTAGAATATAATAGAATTGTATCTACATTTTTACTAATATATTTTATTTTTATTATGTTCTGCAATTGGGCGGATAATTTTGGTGTCTAATTGAGAGGGGGTGAAAAATTATGCATGCAATGATTGTAGATGAGTTTGAAAAGATTTTCAAGTTAAACATTATTTATTATTTCCATTTGTTTGATAAGAAAGGTAATAATATTAGCAGGCACGGCATACGTAGAAAAAGGAAATTGAACTGTAGATATACAGTATAAATAAAGCTATAATATTTTATTCTCTTATTTTTCTTTTCCTCAATTTAATTTAACTAAACAAACTTTTCTCACAGTATTAAAAGTCTGAACATTGCATAGTGTTCCCTGTATTCCCTCCTTAACACATTTTCCTACATGTTTTCAGTATTAATATTAGTACACTGCGCCTCTGTCATTTTAGAAAATATACGCTCCACAGGATGTCGTGTTGCTAGAACATTTTCTTTGCTTTTACATCTCCTCTATGCAGCTTTTCTATTTAAGTGACCTCAAAAGTAAAAGTTTAATGTTGGCAAGAATTTGCTTGAGTGAACTTTCTATTACTTGATACTTTAATGAACTGACTACAAGTAATGTCTGTATGCAGGCTTTGTTTCTGAAGCTCCGCACAGCACTGAGTGATCACACACATTTCCGTCTGGCAAAATTGTGGTATCGCTTTCTGGATCACACACAAAAAAAGAACCGGTGCAACTTAAAAGGGTCAACTCATTACAGGGAAAGCTATTGTTAAAGTGGGCGACATGTGCATACTATTTTAGAATTATAGGGAAGAATAGATGTAAAAAGCTTGCTAATATATATATACTTTCAATATAAATCCGGAAGTTTAAATGTAACATTTTGTAGATTCTCTAAAGCTACTTAAACAAATAATATGTGAGAAAATTTCATCCGGTCACACATTTTCCCTGCAGTAGCAGAATTCATTGAGCACTGACACACACATTGATTGGCCAAGTCTATTAGAAGTATAACTAGCTGGCAGATGGGTATCCCTATATATATATATATATATATATATATATATATATATATATATATATATATATATTACATTTTCCCGTCAAAAGTTAGTCTATGACGTTCCCTGAGTCACATGGGGTGTCTATGCAAAATTTTGTGATTGTAAATGTGACAGTGCGGATTCCTTTAGCAGACATAAACACATACACACACACATACATCAGCTTTATATATTATATACTGTATATATATATATATATATATATATATATATATATATACTTTAATAGGGCATAAATACATAAAGGGTTTGTCATGGAGGAACTTTAAAGGGGTGCTCAAGCACCAAGATATTGACGATTTATCCTTAGGAGATAAGTCACCAACATCGGATCGATGGCGGTCCAACACTTTGAACTGCCACCTACAGCTTCATCCACCGGAGGTTGACAACCACAGATCCATGTACTAGGTAGTGGCCATTCTCAGGTATAGCAGCTCAGCTTTTACACAAATGAATATGATCTGCAAGACTTTTAAGGATTCAGTCATCAATATCTTACTTCTGGAAAATCCCTTCAATCTTTTAATATGAATTTTTTATTCAGTGTACCATAGATGGTCACTGTTTTGTATTTAGCTGTATTGTTATGTTAATGAATTAGTTCCTTATGTTGTATTCAGTCTAAAGCCAGGAAACATATAAGGCCACATGCACACATTGAGTATTTGGTGAGGTTTTTACCTCAGTATTTGTAACCAAAACTAGAGTGGGTAAAAAATGAAGAAGTGGTGCCCGTGTTTCTATTATACTTGTTCTCTGATTGTTCCACTCCTGAATTTGTCTTACTGAGTTGAAAAACTCCCCACTAGGTGGCAGCAGAGTAGTGAAGGAGAGACTAAGTCACACTGTAATAGAAAGGCAGCTGAAGTACAGCAGAGAAACTTCAGCTGGCAGTTAACAGGCGAACCACCAGGGGACAATAGAGTAGTCAACAGTCCGCGTCTAGCCAGAAAAGTCAAGTCACTGCAAGGGGAGTATCATAATCAAGTCAGAAAACAGAACTGAGGCAGAAGCTGGGAGATCAGGTATGCAGGGGAAAATAAATACAACAGACAGGAGTGGGAAGTCAGGGACGGGGACAGGCAGACAAACGGGGAAGGGTACAAGTCAGGACACAGTAGCAGGGAGGCAGGACAGATCGGGAACACTCACCAGAGCCACTATACAAGCTGCAAGGCAGAAAAATCCCTGGCACTGAACTGTGATGCCCTGGCAAAACCAGGTAGTCACAGAGGTTGTACAAATCTCTCAGGTACAAAACTCCACCCTCCTTGGCACATTAACACAAAACCACACCCAGGTGCACAACACCAGCCAGTAAAGCCTAGTCACCCCCCCATGACAATAGGGACACACCAGTGCGCGGGACTAGGCGGATGGGAGAACCCACCTAGGGGTCCTGAGGTGTCAGGGGCGGGAACACAACAGAACTGTCCAGACAGTAGTCGAGTACTGACAGTTGAAGTGGAGGAGTGTGAGGTGACAGCGGAGTCAGAGGTTGGGGTGCCTGGGTTACCGAACTAGGTGGCAGACGGCAAGCAGGACCACAGGCGACGGAGATTCGGTCGCGGGAGACCTTAAGTGGACCGGGGCAGAGTTGTAGCCCGCCGGTGCCGACAGCGGGAATCCGGTCCGGAGGTCGTGCACAGTCGGGGTGCCTGGACCCTAGGGCGAGGAAGGTTTCAAGCCCCTTGTCAATTGACCAGCCGGGGACAAGGTTTCAGGCCTTGTTCCACAGTAAGCCCAGAGAGCGAAACAGAAGCCCAACGCAGGGGATAGGGTGTCCGTCAGAACCCACAGAGATCCCAATGGTCAGATTTCGCGGGCCACAGCTCCCAACATACAAAGTATCGGGAGTGGACTTCCCCATTCCAAGCGGAGTTGTCCCATTGAAGACACAAACACTGAGTGCAGGAGGAAGGGACCCCTGTTTGCTACACCAGGGTGTGGGGCCCGAATACACCCGCCGGAGGCAACCAGTCACTGGCAATTTGGTTTACCACTGGACTCTTCTTTAGAACTGTGACACCATCCATCCCCAGTCCAACCCTGCATGACACTCTCCGCAGCCACCACTCCTGTTCACCTGGGCCCCGGGACTACACCTCCCCTACCTGTGGAGGGGATTCCATCCTGCTGCCCCGCTCCATCAGCCCCAGGCGTTCCATCACCAGGCAGCGGTGGTGCTACCAACTCTCACCGCAACCCACGGGTGGCGTCACTGACAAACCAATCCCCTGTAAATACCCCCCTTCCTACGGTTGTGAAGACGGACGGCAGTACGAGCCCGGGTCCGGCTACCACTCGAGCCACAGTAATGAACCCGAATCCGAGCAGCCCCTGCAGCGGCCCGGCCCCCGTCCGCAACAGAACCATAGGTAGAGAGGCAAAATATAGTGTCCTGGGATACAGAACGAGGCAAGGGAAGTTAAGCCCTGACATGACTATGGGTGTAACCACAGTGAGGAAAAGCTGGCCTGGATCATGACAGCAGCCTTATAGTCCATATTTCAGGAAAAAAACATGCAGAAGGTCCTGATTTTGGCTTACTGAGGTAAAAAAAACTCACCCAATGTTCAACAAGGCCTTAAAGTCCATATTTCAGGAAACAACATGCAGAAGGTGGAATTTATTATATGCATTTTTGTGTGACATCTTTTATGTTAACAACATATTTTTACGTGGGTGCTTTTTGTTCCTAACTTGTCAATTTGGCACATCATGTCAGATTTTGTGAAATGGACAACATCAATTCATTTTCCTTAACACTTGGTTTGCAGTAGAGCAAAGTTTTGAGACTTTAAACAAAAAGATCACAAATGTATTTGGCATGCTGTTATTTTCCAAGCTCTCTCTTCCCCACAGAGAAGACAACTGATGTGCAGTAAAAACAGACATAAAAGTGTGTTAAATCTGCCAAAAAAGTTGTAAATTCTGCCAAATTAATGGAGCAAACACAATTATATATTCTCCTTCTGAACTTTAAACAGACGCATCGATAAGGTGATCATGAAAGGTAAACTGGAAAAGTAGCCGTCCTTGGCTTCCCTGTACAGAATTGACAGGTACACTTCAAACACAATTTTTGGCAGATAGAACAATATGTCAGCTCCTTTTTATGGACTGTTTCGAGGCTTAAAATGCTGAGGGATTTTTTTTTTCTGCCAAGCATAGATGATAGCCATCAGAGGGCAATTACTCTTCACACATTATTGTATGCAGACTTATCTTAATATTTTTATTAACTCCTGAAGCGAGATACTCACTGTAGTTGGGAAATAGCGGCTGGTTTTGAATTTTTTCAGAGCCATAGAGCACGTGTATGTGCCAAAGAACAAGATGAAGGACATCAAAGTGATATCAGGGACATATTTGCAGTTGTTGCCAACCAGTTGGCCACCATACTTCACACATTGTTTCTTTGTTAGTGAAGACCAAACAATCGTACCGTTGAGATGCTGCAAACAAAGTGTATAAAATTATATAAGATATAATATCTACTATATACAAATCACCATGGATTTTATCTTAAGCTCAGTATTAAAAATTCAGATGTAGTGGTTTGTCAACAGAAATGTAACCTCAAGTTCCAAGCTCAGATGTAAACAATTTAAAAGGTGTAACATGGCCCCAATACATCATTTATAGTACAACTTGGGATTTCTGCACCTACTCCACTTATTGTAAGAAAGACTATGATTTCTAAAAGTATCATGCAACAATAAGGGGTACTTTGCACACTACGACATCGCAAGCCGATTGTAGCGATGCCAAGCGCGATAGTCCCGGCCTCCATCGCACATGTGATATCTTGTGATAGCTGCCGTAGCAAAAATTATCGCTACGGCAGCTTCACATGCACTTACCTGCCCTGCGACGTCGCTCTGGCCGGCGAACCGCCTCCTTCCTAAGGGGGCGGGTCATGCAGTGTCACAGCGACGTCACATGGCAGGCGGCCAATAGAAGCAGAGGGGCGGAGATGAGCGGGACGTAAACATCCCGCCCACCTCCTTCCTTCCTCATTGCAGCCGGGATGCAGGTAAGGAGATGTTCCATGCTCCTGCGGCTTCATACACAGCGGTGTGTGCTGCTGCAGGAACGAGGAACAACATCGTACCTGTCGCTGCAGCGACATTATGGAAATGCCTGACACTACACCGATCATACAATTTCGACACTTTTGCGCTCGTTAATCGTAGTAAAAAGGATTCACATACTCCGATGTCGACAACGACGCTGGATGTGCGTCACTTTTGATTTGACCCCACCGATATCGCAGCTGCAATGTCGTAGTGTGCAAAGTACCCCTAAGTGTCAGTGTCATAGAATTAAAATGAAGCAAGAAAGACATGTTCTCCATTCAATATCTCCTAGGCACAGTCCAGGAAAAGACAGAATGACTATTAGTGGGGATCATAGCAGCTAAAACTACCCAGTCGACAAATGAAAAGATTGGCAGATTGGTAAAGTCCTTTAAGCAACAATGTATGACTCTTTACCAAGTAAGCAGTCTTGGCAAAAGGAGTTATGAGAGGCCAATTTGGTGTTACTAGGCTTTCTAAATAGACACTGCTATTGAGAATTCTCATTGTATGAAACTGGTATAGTTAGACAGCATGAAGATAAAAAAGTCTGTAATTACGGTAATTAGCTATTTCTATCAGAGCCTGGCTGAGTAGGTGCATTAGCTACATTCCAAGCTCAGGAGTCAACTCTTGTGATTCCAGCCATTGATTTCAATACAGCAATTAGCTGCTCACTTCCCTCACCCTCTATCTCAGCTCCTGACATGTTATCAGTCATGCAAAATCCCAATCCCCTAGGCCCCCACTAGAGTTTTCAGTTTTCATTTCAGTTATGTTCTTGACAAATGTCCTGTTATCTCTATATGTAAATAAAGTGATCGCAGTGTATATTTTAGAACAAGAATTGAGAGACCATTAATGTGGAATAAGCCCAGCAGCTGGATGAAGCTACTAAACCAGAACTGTCACTCAAGGAGGAGTGCCCGCCCCCCCTCCCAGCCACAAGGAAGTAATTAGACAGGAAAGCTGTGTGCTGCTCAAGACACTACTTGTGAATACCCCTTTAATAAAATAGAGGAGTACTCACTGGATCCTCAGTGGTGGCAAAGGTGGTGGAAAGGATGTCATAAGGTGATCCTGTTGTTTCATTAAATAGCGAACTGTTACCTGAAAAGAAAAAGGTGCTTTAATATGATTGCAGAAAATGACTATAGAACTAAATTAACAAATCATTACCAACCATTTGCTGATATATATCAGGGCTTTGTGTTTGGTGCATGCATTGCAAGATTTCCCCGTTGTATACAGAGCCTTAATTGTTTTCATTCTCTCACAACACAATGTGGCAGAAAACACGTAATTCATAGTGACTATTGTAAGCTCTTTCTGAATCTTTTCTCATAGTTCATCTAAATAAACTCAATATTGTTATGGAACAAACATTTTTTCCCATAAATTGGAAAGAGGGATTTTCTTTTTCTAGAATAATGAACAATAATGTATGATTTATAAATATAAACAACAGAAAACAAAATTCTTTTCTACGCTTACAATAAATTTAGATTTGATACTTGTATTAAAAATTTAAGACATTAAGTCAAATTTCCCAGAATGATTTTTTATTTAATATACTCATCTGTTATTGCTATCGCTGAAGTGACTAAGCTAACAAGATGGTTCTCAGCAGAAAAATCATACTATCGAAATAATTTCTGATTTTGACTAGTGATGAGTGAGCACTGTCATGCTCACGTTCTCCATGCTCCTAACTAGTGATGAGTGAGCACTACCAAACTCGGGTGCTCAGTATTCATAGCTAGTGATGAGCGAGCATTACCATGCTCGGAAGCTCAGTACTCATAACTAGTGATGAGCGAGCACTACCATGCTCGGGTGCTTGGTACTCGTAACTAGTGATTAGTGAGCACTATCATGCTCAGGTTCTCCATACTCATAACAAGTGATGAGTGAGCACTACCATGCTCGGGTGCTCAGTATTCATAGCTAGTGATGAGCGAGCACTACCATGCTCGGGTGCTCGATACTTGTAACTAGTGATGAGTGAGCACTACCATGCTCGGGTGCTCGATACTTGTAACTATTGATGAGCGAGCATTACCATGCTTGGGTGCTCGGTATTCATAACTAGTGATGAGCGAGCATTACCATGCTAAGATGCTCGATACTCGTAACTAGTGATAAGCGAGCACTACCATGCTCAGGTGCTCGGTACTTGAAACTAGTGATGAGCAAGCACTACCATGCTCGGAAGCTTGGTACTTGTAACTAGTGATGAGTAAACACTATCATGCTCAGGTTCTCCATACTCATAACTAGTGATGAGGGAGCACTACCATGCTCAGATACTCGATACTCGTAACTAGTGATGAGCGAGCACTACCATGCTCAGGTGCACAGTACTCGTAACTAGTGATGAGCGAGCACTACCATGCTCAGGTGCACAGTACTCGTAACTAGTGATGAGCGAGCACTACCATGCTCAGATGCTCGATACTCGTAACTAGTGATGAGCGAGCACTACCATGCTCGGGTGCTTGGTACTTGTAACTAGTGATGAGCCAGCACTACCATGCTCGGGTGCTCGGTATTCGTAACTAGTGATGAGGGACCACTACCATGCTCAGATGCAACTAGTGATGAGCGAGCACTGCCATGCTCGGGTGCTTGGTACTCGTAACTAGTGATGAGAGAGCACTACCATGCTCGGGTTCTCAGTATTCATAACAAGCAGTCGGACGCTTGGACGGGCTTGACTCATGTACAGAGTATAATGGAAATCAATGGGGAACTCCAGTATTTTTCCCGAAGATCTTCCAGCAAAATGCTTGAGTTTCCCATTGACTTCCATTATATTGGTACACAAGTCAAGCCCAAGAGAACAACACTTTCAGAAAACAAGGTAGTATACAGAAGGCACTAATGACATGGAAAAGAGCGAGGTGGAAAAATATACAGGAGACCATCCTGTCCTGAGCAGCATGATCACAGGCCTAGTTTGTCCTTTGCTATGTGCCCCTTTTTGTTATTTTGCCACTGAAGTAGGAAAGTTGTCGTCTCCCACAAAGTCCTTTTAATTTGCAACGTTACTATGAGTGTGTGTGATCTTTATGTCTACACAGGATTACTAGATGTACTGGTTTCATTCCTATTTGCATATTTCTGAAAGTGTTGTCCAGGATTCTTAAATAATAGGCAAAGGGCAGCACAGGTGTAAAAATGATTAAACATCCTTCAATCTCCAGTTGATGCAATGCTACCATTCTGGTGGTAACTAATGGACCTCTAGTGATGGTGTCATGTCAATAATTTTGTGACTGCTGCAGCCAATCATTATCAGCAGTCATGTGTTGAACATACAACCATTATAGCTGAGGACATTGAATTGCTGTAGCGGTCACATCCATGACGTATTTAAGTCTTCACTAAGTGAGAAATGGCCATTTAAAATATTAAAAGTGGGCCATTTCTTGGTCCTTTCCAGATTTGAGTGTGGATGTCGCGGGCGGAGGAGGGGACGCTGCGCTCTCCCACTGCTCGGGTCCGGCTGCTACTGCCGTTGCTCGGTGGCTCGAGCGATGGGCCGGATCCCGGGGACTCGAGCGGCGCTCCTTGCCCGTGAGTGAAAAGGGGTGGTTTGGTTTTGGGGATATTGTCCGTGACGCCACCCACGGTTGTGGTGATTGTGGGGAGCAGCTTTGGTTGTTAATCCTCCCCTCCGTGGGTAGGGGGGTTGGTTGTCCCGGGGCCCGGTCATGGGGTAGGGATTGATGACAGGCGGGTTGCGGGGCCTGATGAGGTGCAGGGTCGTGGGGGCAGCGCTGTGCCGCACGGCACGGAGGTACTCACTCAGCCCAATGATGATGACACAGTTCACGGTAAACAAACGGCTGGATGCACGGGTCCCTCGGACGGCTGCGGTGTTGTTGCTCCCGGCAGGTTAGCGGTGACTGTCTTTTCCCTGCACCTACGCTGTCTGTACGGTTTCGATGGGTTCCCACCGGTAACCCGCTCCCCGACTCGGATGGGAGCCGGAGGAGCCCCTTTTGCCCGCAGGCGCTAGCCCTGAGAAACGGTTGCCTTGGCGGTGGCGGTGTCTCTCTCACTAGGTTGGACTGTTGCCTTCTCTCGGGACTTGACTGTTTGGAAACCCAGGAGGTCCCCTTCACTAACGGATTCAGCAAATTCACGGCGACTCCTAGCCTTGCCGGGGTCCGAAAGACCCCTGCCACTGGTGCTGGCTTCTCTTTGTGTACCGGTCCGGTACCGCCGGGCCACCACCCGTCCACGGTCCTTACGGTAGACTCCAATCGGCCACTCCTGCAGACGGTCACCACCATCTGCCAACCTTGCTGATCTGTCCGGGCCACACATCCGGACCAACTTCAGGCTGTTTTGCTGTCCCTTTTCTCTTTATACTTTTACTACTCCAACTGCTCTCTTTCCTTTCCAAACTCTATCTGCCTGGTTTTTCCGCCTCCAGGACTGTGAACTCCTCGGTGGGCGGGACCAACCGCCTGGCCCACCCCCTGGTGTGATCATCAGCCCCTGGAGGAAGGCAACAAGGGTTTTGTGTCTGACTTCGGTGTGCCTGCTGGGAGTGTGGGGTGTTGTGGTGTTGTTCTCTGTGGCCCCTGGCTTGTCCAGGGCGCCACATGGACATCCCATCCATTATTCATCTGACTGCTGCAGCCAATCACTGGCCTTAGAGTTGAATATTTTTATGTAGGGTGCATGACCACTGGGGCCAGTGATTAGCTGCAGCTGTCAGGTTAATGATGAATGGCATTTCATTTTAGAGCTAGACAGATGGATTCAGAGGGTAAGTAACACTTAACTATTTTATAACATATCTAACTCGTTTCCCACTATTTCAAATTTTTAGAAACAACAAAAACACAAGCCCGATTTTTAAAAGCCTGGGCAATCCCTTAAAATAAGTAGTAAATTGCATTCATTGTGTGTTACTATATACAGTAGCTCCATTAGCTGGATAGATCTAATTATTAAGCAACATTTAAGCTCTCAGCAATTCATAAACAAGAAGATTTTAATGCTTACTTGGGTCTGGTGGAAGGCAAGCACAATTAAACAGGGTGACATCACCCACCCTGTAATGGGAGTTGATTGGGTAATAATCCGTAAAGTGGATCATCTTCTTAAAAGCATCGTAAATGAAGATGAAGCTGATGAGACAGGCAAACCCTTCTTCTGTAAAACGTGTGAAGTACTTGACAAGTGAGCTAGCGTCCGTGGCCACTAGGATGAGGCATAAGAAAGCTGACCACAGGCCAATCCATAAGCGGAACTCCAAATAATTAAATTCATTATCTCTGGAAAAGAAAACTATGAATGAGGTCATCTGATAAGAAGAACACAATAAAGCATTTTAATATGGAGGATACCAATCAGAAAATACCTAAGACTACAAATTACTAGTTATATGGGACATTTATCACTCCTGCAGTTCTCATGATCACTATCGATATTCTACAGAGATTGTTGGAGAGCATGATAATGGTGACTTACTTGCTAAAGTTGAATAAAAGCCTCTCAAAGACAAGGACGGGGCCCGTACTACTCAGAATTGTTAGCGGTTGGCCAGCAAAAAGGCAAAAAGCAGCACCAGAAACTGCAGTGCCCAGGAAGCTCTCCAGAACACCCTGGAAAAGAAGAATATCATCTGAAGGCACATACATTTACTTATCATCACTTAAGAAGCTTTGGAAATAAGAAGTACTTTGTTTTGTTACTAATGGGTCATTCTAAATGACAACAGAAAGTGACAAACATTGATTTACTGCCACCAAAAGATAACCATCCAAATAGTAGCTAGCCACGTTTAATATACTTGGTAACAACTATTATAATAAATAAAATCGTCTTTTATAAGACATGATCAGGCCGGCACAGGTCTCTGGAGTTATCTTGGCCCACTCCTCCATGCAGCTCTTCTCCAAGTTATCTAGGTTCTTTGGGTGTCTCATGTGGACTTTAATCTTGAGCTCCTTCCACAAGTTTTCAATTGGGTTAAGGTCAGGAGACTGACTAGGCCACTGCAACACCTTGATTTTTTCCCTCTTGAATCAGGTCTTGGTTTTCTTGGCTGTGTGCTTTGGGTCGTTGTCTTGTTGGAAGATGAAATGACGATCCATCTTAAGATCCTTGATGGAGGAGCGGAGGTTCTTGGCCAAAATCTCCAGGTAGGCCGTGCTACCGATCTTCCCATGGATGCGGACCAGATGGCCAGGCCCACAGCATGATGCTGCCACCACCATGCTTGACTGTAGGGATGGAATTCTTGCGGTCGTATGCAGTGCCATCCAGTCTCCAAACGTCACGTGTGTGGTTGGCACCAAAGATCTCGATCTTGGTCTCATCAGACCAGAGAACCTTGAACCAGTCTGTCTCAGAGTCCTCCAAGTGATCATGAGCAAACTGTACACGAGCCTTGACATGACGCTTTGAAAGTAAAGGTACCTTACGGGCTTGTCTGGAACGGAGACCATTGCGGTGGAGTACGTTACTTATGGTATTGACTGAAACCAATGTCCCCACTGCCATGAGAGCTTCCCGGAGCTCCTTCCTTGTTGTCCTTGGGTTAGCCTTGACTCTTTGGACAAGCCTGGCCTTGGCACGGGTGGAAACTTTCAAAAGCTGTCCAGGCCGTGGAAGGCTAACAGTAGTTCCATAAGCCTTCCACTTCCGGATGATGCTCCCAACAGTGGAGACAGGTAGGCCCAACTCCTTGGAAAGGGTTTTGTACCCCTTGCCAGCCTTGTGACCCTCCACGATCTTGTCTCTGATGGCCTTGGAATGCTCCTTTGTCTTTCCCATGTTGACCAAGTATGAGTGCTGTTCACAAGTTTGGGGAGGGTCTTAATTAGTCAGAAAAGGCTGGTAAAAGAGATAATTAATCCAAACATGTGAAGCTCATTGTTCTTTGTGCCTGAAATACTTCTTAATACTTTAGGGGAACCAAACAGAATTCTTGTGGTTTGAGGGGTTGAATAATAAATGACCCTCTGAATAAACTTTTCACAATTTAAAAAAAAAATAAAAAAAGAAATAACATTCTTTTTTGCTGCAGTGCATTTCACACTTCCAGGCTGATCTACATTCCAAATGTCACAATGCCAAGTTAATTCCGAATGTGTAAACCCCTGCTAAATCTGCAGGGGGTTGAATACTACTTGTAGGCACTGTATATATTAATCTAGAGCAATATAGTAGACCCTTATTGGAGCTAACATAAAATACATGGCTGCTACAATCATGATTGAATGGACAAAAAAATAATCTGGTTGTTGGAACGGGTGTATCACAAAAATGTAAATGTATACAGTTAGGTCCAGAAATATTTGGACAGTGACACAAGTTTTGTTATTTTAGCTGTTTACAAAAACATGTTCAGAAATACAATTATATATATAATATGGGCTGAAAGTGCACACTCCCAGCTGCAATATGAAAGTTTTCACATCCAAATCGGAGAAAGGGTTTAGGAATCATAGCTCTGTAATGCATAGCCTCCTCTTTTTAAAGGGACCAAAAGTAATTGGACAAGGGACTCTAAGGGCTGCAATTAACTCTGAAGGCGTCTCCCTCGTTAACCTGTAATCATTGAAGTAGTTAAAAGGTCTGCGGTTGATTACAGGTGTGTGGTTTTGCATTTGGAAACTGTT